>NC_134234.1:209407906-210008843 GCF_965152275.1 Natator depressus | reverse complement strand
AAATCGTATCTCAAATTCCAGTTGGATTGGATAGAAACAGTCATATGGATTGAAAACTGGCTGAAAAACTGTAACCAGAGGATGATGATAAGCAGAAAAGCATTGAGTTGTTGGGTATCTGTGTGTTGAGATGCCACAGGGCTTGGTTTGGGGCCTGGTCTTATTTAATCTGATCGAGAAGAAGTTGGTCATATAAATGAAATACACAGATGATACTAAATTAGAAGGATCTGTGAATACCTGTGAGTACAGAGAAGTATTATAAAGTCATATAAAAATAAAGAGAGATTAGAAATATGGGCAGAAAAATAAGAAAACAAGATTCAGCTTGGAAAGTTTATCTAGAATGGCTGGAGAATGACCTGAGACATACATAATGAATGGGAGGAAGAAGCTTGCAAAGAGACAACGGAGGCTGGAAATTAGACATATCTTTGCAATGTGATATGACAATAATAAAGACTATTGCGATTTTGAGCTGTATGCACAAAGGCATCATATCATGGAACAGGGAGGCCCTGTCTGTATGATCTCTGTGTTCAGTTTGGGGTATCACACTACCAGAAAGATGTGTCAAGATGGTCACAGTTCAGACAAGAGCAACAGAAATGATACGGAGGGGCTGACTTATGGGGAGAATTGAAAAGAACTAAATCTGTGTGGCTGTGGTCAGAACAACATAAGGGGAGAACAACATAGTTGATGAGTATAAAAAACACAGAAGGAAAGGAATTATTTAGGGTGGTACTAAGAAGAATAACCTGTAGTGATGGAATGAAATTTAAAAAGTTTAGCCAGCATATTGGGAAAACCTTCCCAGATAATTGTATTCAGCTATGGAATAGTTTCCCAGAGGGACTGGTGGAGGTCCCAACCTTTTGCATGTTTGAAACTTGACTGGATACAGCAATGGTAGATATGCTGTAGGGATCAACCCTGCATTGACCACCAGCAGATGGTGGGGACCTTAATAAGTCTATTCCATCCTTGACTTCTGTGCTTCTTTGATTCTGACCTCACTCTGGGAAGCCTGGGAGACCCTTTCCTGCCTGCTTTGATTTCCCCTTTTCTTTGTGTCCAACAGTAAGAGGCGAGAGACCCCATATACAGACCGTCTGCAGCAGTACATCAGCACGCGGGGTAAGTGTTCACCAGGGATAGGTGGCAGGGAGAGTCTCTTCAGGGCTCACTCACGTCTCTTCCTCCCTGGGGTTTGGCTGTGATCATGGTTGGGCTATCTCTTCTTCCTCGTAGGGCTTGGGGTGAAGTATTACATTGACCCTTCGACCTACGAGGATCCCAATGAGGCTATTCGGGAATTTGCCAAGGAGATTGATGTGTCCTTTGTCAAGATTGAGGAGGTCATTGGATCAGGTAATGCAGGGAGAATGGCAAACCCCGCTTTATGGCCGATAGCTTTGCAACTCCTGATGTGACTCAATCCTGACCCACATCACTGCTAGCCCCCATTGAGAATCAACGCCTGCCCTACTTCCTGGAACAATATCAGTGCAGCTAGCCTGCATCCTGACCAGAATGCACCTTAACTTTAATCCCTAGCTTGGTCCAAAGCTGTGTCTAAAGCAGCATTGAAAAGGCCACCCCCAAATCCTTGGTTGACCCCCTGTTCTGTTTCAAACCTTAAAACACATCCTCGTTCAAATTGGAGCTTTGACCATGAATTTTATCCTAACCCGAACCCTAACACTAAACTGGGAGGAGTGGTAGGGTTAGGATACAGAGGAACCTAGACAAATTAGAGGGTTCAGCCAAAAGAAATCTGATGCAGTTCAACAAGGACAAGGCATTTTGGCATTTTGGGATGTATAAGTAGGGGCATAGCGAGAAGATCGAGGGACGTGATCGTTCCCCTCTATTCGACATTGGTGAGGCCTCATCTGGAGTACTGTGTCCAGTTTTGGGCCCCACACTACAAGAAGGATGTGGATAAATTGGAGAGAGTCCAGCGAAGGGCAACAAAAATGATTAGGGATCTGGAACACATGACTTATGAGGAGAGGCTGAGGGAACTGGGATTGTTTAGTCTGCAGAAGAGAAGAATGAGGGGGGGTTTGATAGCTGCTTTCAACTACCTGAGAGGTGGTTCCAAAGAGGATGGTTCTAGACTATTCTCAGTGGTAGAAGATGACAGGACAAGGAGTAATGGTCTCAAGTTGCAGTGGGGGAGGTTTAGGTTGAATAGTAGGAAAAACTTTTTCACTAGGAGGGTGGTGAAGCACTGGAATAGGTTACCTTGGGAGGTGGTATAATCTCCTTCCTTAGAGGTTTTTAAGGTCAGGCTTGAGAAAGCCCTGGCTGGGATGATTTAGTTGGGGATTAGGTACTGCTTTGAGTAGGGGGTTGGACTAGATGACCTCCTGAGGTCCCTTCCAACCCTGATATTCTATGATTCTAACCACTACCCTGGTCCTTGTTGGTCCCTGGAATCTTAACAGTAGACTGTTTTCCAGTCTATCCCTCACTAGGATCTCATGTTTCCCCATCTCATGCTAGCTGTGTTTTCTTCCTCCCTTGGCAGGAGAGTTTGGAGAGGTGTGTTTTGGGCGCCTGAAACCCCCGGGGAAGCGGGAGTACACAGTGGCCATCAAGACTCTGAAGTCAGGTTACACAGATGAGCAGCGGCGGGAATTTCTGAGTGAGGCCAGCATCATGGGGCAGTTTGAGCATCCCAATGTCATCCGCCTGGAGGGTGTGGTCACCAAGAGCCGACCCGTCATGATCGTCACAGAGTTCATGGAGAACGGCTCACTGGATTCCTTCCTCAGGGTATCCCAAGCTGGACTCTGCTCCACGCACCCGCACCTCTTTGTCACTGTCAGCTCCATCATTTAATCTCTCCATCCTCTTCTTCTCTATATCTGTCATATCTCAAGGCCAGTTCCCTGGAGGTGTGATGGAGATAATGATGAGACACTGAATGGATCTCTCTGGGCCCAATGTGTCGAGAATCTTCCATCACTGGCCAGGTCACCCAGTGGGAGATGGGTAGACTGTTCCACCGTCCAATACAAACTCACTGATGAGAAATATTTCCTGATATCCAGGCTAAAATGCCCCACTCTGCTTCCTGTCCTGCAGTTACTATTAATCCTATCCCCCGAGGCCTCCTTAGGGATGTGGTTTTCAAGCTGTGCATTATAGGGCATTTTTAGGTGGTCCATGGAGCTTCCTGTTGACCAAATAGTGGCACTTCTGCCTTCAAGCAGTAAAGCTTCGTGCTAATTATAGCCTCTTAGAGTTTTCAGAGGTTTTTTGATCAACTAAATTAAAACAGAACTGAAGATGGATTTCTCTGCTCCTTGTGAGCTGCTTCACCTCTTTCTTTACCAGATGTTTGATGATAATTCAACCACGGACAGATTTGCAGGTGACACTACAATTGGAAGGTTATACAGCACATAGAACCGAATTAGAGACCTGAAAGATCAGAGCAGAGAGGGCTGCAGGTCGCTCTTTTTTCCTGTAGCCTGGTCATCTAGCTGCTACAGAGATGATGGAGGATCAGGAGTTGGAGGCTAGGAGAGAAAGTGTCCCCAAGATTAGATGTATCTTCAGAAGTGGGTCTCCAGTATGAAACTGTTTGCGATCTATTGCCTTAAACTCCCCTCTCCTTCCTTGGTGTTTACACTTGTATGGTGCCTGTAGGTGGTTCTGTCTCTCCCAAATTTGGCTGAACATAGACATATTTAGTTCTTTTAAGTAACTTCATAATCCCTCATTGTTGCTTTTCTCTGCTGGCTGTAATTCCTGTGTCCACTGAGGCCTGAATCTTCTGGGTGTGTCTCTTTTGTCTGCAGCAACGAGAAGGACAGTTCAGCATGCTGCAGCTGGTGGGGATGCAGCGGGGGATCGCAGCTGGCATGCGTTACCTCTCGGACATGAACTATGTCCACCGTGACTTGGCTGCCCGTAACATCCTGGTCAACAGCAACCTGGTGTGCAAGGTGTCTGACTTTGGTTTGTCCCGCTTCCTGGAAGATGATGCCTCAAACCCCACCTATACTGGGGCCCTGGTGAGTTACTGGTGGGGAAACTGGGCTTATACTGTGACTGCCCTGCACAGGCCTGTCCTCCACTCACTGTTAATTCTTTATACAAGTCTCGTGTGTGCTCCTCTTACCTATAGAACAGGCAGTAGCTTGGGGACAAGATACCAGGAATGGGGTACAGCATCTTCCACCCCAAGTGCACCACTTCCAGCTCAGCCTCAGATTGAAAAGACTGGAGGGATTGGGAGTAGGGTGTAGAACCTTTCACCTTGAGGTCATCAGTTTTAACCTAGCCCCAGTCAGATAGTGACTGACAACTGCAGCCATGTAATCAGCTGTACAAAATGAGCTGGTGAGCTCAGAACATTGCCATGTGGGGTAAGGGTGCACATTCCAAACCCGATCAGCTGCAGTAGGCAACAGTTTGCTCCTGTGCTGGCCAGCTCAGCAGAGAGGCTGAGCACTGAGGCACCACAGAGACTGAACTCCTCTCCTGCCTCTGGGGTGCATGGGGTAAGTACTATACCCAAAATACCTGCCAAAAAACCTTGTACAGCACCTATGGGCAATACCTAAACCAGCCATTACATCTGTAGAGCTCAGACACCCCCTGGGCTCCCTGCAAGAGAGTGGGACTGGAGCCATCATCCTCTGTGCAGGGCTCAGAGGAGGATCCACTAGTTGGGTGGTGAGATGGGGATCAGATTAGTGTGCTTTGAGCAAGAGCCAGCAGCTGAGTGGCTTTGAATATTTTGTCAGTTGGGGAGTCAGGCCAGAAGAGAAAGGGATGAAAAGCTGATCAAGTACATTTGTCTCTGATGTTGGACGCTGGGATTTTCAAAGGAGTCTAAGGACTTCAAGTGCCTGACACCTATTGATGTTCAATAGGATTTGGGCACCTTCGACGCCAGTGAAAAATCCAACCATAAGGGTTAAACTTCATTAGACAATTGGATTTTCAGCAATCAAAGGTTGGACTCTGCTCTCATCCATGCCATGGGACAAGGTGGGGATCTGAGCATGACTAATTTAACCCCAAAACAACCAACAAAATATCATTGTTCTGCACTGGCACCACATTCTCTGGGCTGGGCTGGGTGCTGGGATCTGGGCTCAGCCATTCAATGAAGTCTGTTCCTTGGATTCTCCATGCCTCACCAGCGCTCTGCTTTCTCCTTCTCTCCCTCTGCTCTTCAGGGTGGCAAGATCCCCATCCGCTGGACTGCTCCCGAAGCCATCCAGTACCGCAAGTTCACATCCTCCAGCGATGTCTGGAGCTATGGCATCGTCATGTGGGAGGTGATGTCGTATGGCGAGAGGCCTTACTGGGACATGTCTAATCAGGATGTAAGTTCTGGTTGGGCAGGAATGTATGTGTCTCTCTGCTCTCACTGATGTCCCTCCTGAAGGTGGAACAGGCCCAGATACATCTCAATGGCTGAAGCCAGTGTTTCCCAGGTCTTATCGTGGCATGTTTCTTCCTTTGCTGCAGGTAATTAATGCTATTGACCAGGACTATCGCCTGCCACCACCCCCAGACTGCCCCACTGTCTTGCACCTTCTCATGCTTGACTGCTGGCAGAAGGAGCGGGTTCAGAGGCCCAAATTCGAGCAGATAGTCAGTGCTCTAGACAAGATGATCCGCAAGCCATCCGTGCTTAAAGCCACCGGCACAGGGAGCAGCAGGTGAGATGGGCCATGGGCAGAAGACAGGTGAGGTGTGGCTGGGGTGCTAGGCTAGGACCATGAGCAGAAGGAGCGGGAGAGATCTGAGACTGGGATCAATTAAGAATTTAAAAGGGCATGTATGTGTGTGTGTGAAGATGGAACCAGTGCCTGGTGCACTTTACAAATGGGATTAGGGGTGATCTTGGTGATGGGAGTGTGGGGGCTGAGTGTAAGGGGAGAGGAATCTCTGCAGCAGGGCAGCCAGTGTTAGGGGTGAGCATGAAATGGGGGACCTTGCAGATGAAGGGAGGGGAATACCTGTGGTGGGTACATTGGGGATTAGGGGTGAGCAGAGGAAGGAGGACCCAGACTGTGGAGAAAAGGAAATCTTTACTTAAATCTGGAATTAGAAATGTGTCTCGCATATGATATTTTCCCATCTGCATTTCCCAGCCTGTTGGAACCAGATGCAGGAGTTCAGCAGAGGGGATGTCTCTGGGGATAGATGCAGCCAGGATTAGATGGCTCCAGAGTGGATGACGGAAACACGTCCTGCTGGCCTGGAGGGATTTTCCCGTGGGTTTTAAACCTCGGCCCAGCACAGCACAGTGCAAGGCTGGGGGAGGGGAGGAGTGCGTGCTTGTGCTCAGTTTATTAAACACCAATATAGAAAGAGACTTTTAGCCTTGGGACAGATTCAAAAGGCAGGAAAAGCAGAAAATCTCATTTATATACCATGGTTTCTTTAGCCTTTGGCTGCTGCTTACTCCTGTTCCCTTTGATGAAGGAAAGTGTTGGAGCCTAAAAGAGCCACTCTATATGCGTGAGATAACTGCTAACTGGCTGTTCTAAGGGGAGTAGCTCAGAGAGGGAGAGCTCGTCCACAACTGGGGAGACATAGGGAGTGACTTCACCAGCCCCATCTCCCCAGTTTTGGAAAGCCGCCCAGCTCCAAGGGATCTTCACCCAAACAGTGAGGCAAGATCCAGCAAGTGCCGGAGAGTCTGGGACAACTAGGGATGCTTGTCCAGAGGGATTCATGATGGAGCGCGATTAGGGCGGGACTGTCACCTGTTTAGCAGGTTGAGTTGGGTTGGGTGCTTTTAAGGGAAATGGAGGATGCTTGTAAGAGAGAGCCTGGGCACCAGGCAGGAGCTTGTGGAGATGCTGGGGCATGGTGGAGGGATATTAGTGTCTATCCTTATTCCTTGCTGCTCTGGTGTTGTCCCCCTTCCTTTCTGCTCTCCTCTGGACTGAGTATTGTAATTGGCTGGTAAGCATTGGTCATGTGAACTTTTAGCACTTAAGTTCCCTCTTCTTTTGCAGACCATCCCAGCCCCTGCTGAGCAACTCACCCCCAGACTTCCCCTCACTCACCAGTGCCCATGAATGGCTGGATGCCGTCAAGATGGGCCGCTACAAGGAGAATTTTGACCAGGCCGGACTGACCACCTTCGATGTCATCTCACGTATGACACTGGAGTAAGTAAAGTTGGGATGGAGCAGAGGATGCTGGGTGCTGAGGGCTTCCGCCTAAGGAGAAACATCCAGAGTGGAAGAGGAGCTAGGAGATAAGGAGTAGGGAATCTTCAAAGGATACACACAGAGGTAATGGAGGGGCAGTTCAGAGCAGGGCAACTGCCATCTAACATCCTTTTAGGCCCTTTCTACCCTCGAAGTACAACTGCGTATTTGTAACCAGCTCTGACACTCATCTGACCCGAGTAAAACATACACAAGGGAGTTGTGCCCACACAGCCACTTTTTCCACACCAGGATTATGTGTGGGACATGTTTGTGCATCAGCCACCACACCACTGCACAACTGAATTTGCATTAGTGCATTCTGGGAAAACCTGGGCTGCTGCTGTCCCATAGTACCCCAGCAGGAGGGCAGGAACACAGAGCGACACCAGCAGCTCATGGGACAGTGCACTCTGGGATCTCCTTCCACACTGAGAGCTGGGAAGGAGGAGGACCAGCCAGACCAGGCACACGGCACAGTCAGAGGGTGTCTATCTACAAAGCAGAAATACTGTGCTGTTTGGGCTATAGGGAGACAACTACCTGCCAGGCTAGACCTGTGGCAGCACCATCGGTACTAACCATGCTGGCTGTGACATAAACCATGTTTAGTGCCAACCATGCCACAAATTGGGTTAAAAGTGGGTAACAGTGAAGACAAAGACAGAGCCAGAGAAAGGGAAGTGACACAGAGGAAGTGGGTTGGGACAGTTCAGAACAGGAGCCCCATCTTTACCATGCACCCTTTCTCTCACAGAGATATCCAGCGCATTGGGATCACCCTGGTTGGTCACCAGAAGAAGATTCTCAACAGCATCCAGCTCATGAGAGTTCACTTGAACCAGCTCGAACCAGTGGAGGTCTGAGGTTTAGACCATTCTCCCACCTCCAAACTCCAGGAAGGGAGTTCAGAGGGATTTTCACTATCAATGGGAGCAGACGAGGAGATCCCTGGAGACTTTGTGCAGTGGGCATTAAATGTCCCATGCCACCAAACCAAACCCTTGCAGTGATTTGACTGCAATGCTACAGAACTTGTGCCATTCAGATGTGGGTGATCTTGTACACTGGGGAAGGACTGGGGGAAGAGAGGGCTACTGTAATGTGGGGAGGAGCTGGAAGATAATTTGGACAGATCAGACACACCTGCTGCCTCTTCTCTGCCAGCAGATGGGATCAAAAACATTACAAAGCTGTCATTGGACTGTGTCTGCAGCTGGGAGCCCATCAAAGCCACACAGACATTTTTCACCCTGAACCAGGCAAAATAAAGGCAGAGGAAAGTTACATTTTTTTTCTAAAAGAAAATAGTCCAGGTGTGTGAGGTTCTTTCTCAGGTACTATGGGGATTGGGCAGGCCAGCCACCTGCCATCCTTGGCTTGATGGGGAGCTGGAGCACCAAGTGGGGATACATTATGTAACAGAAGATGGGGTGAGTGACCTGGTTACTGCTGTGCTTTCCTGTTCCAGGGAAGGGCTGGGAAGGCAACAGTGAGGTCAGAGCTCCACACCGCTTGGTGACAGGCAACAGTGGGGCCTTGAGTCTGCACCATGGTCCCAGAGGATGGGAGGGAAACATATTCACTGGTGCCTGGGGTGGGGAAGGGAATCAGGTGGTCCCTGGATCCACACTGCTCCATTTCCCAAGTTGGAAGGGGTGGCTGAGCAGAGATTCCTGGATCCCCCCTGCTGGGCTCTGGCCATTCGAGGGGGATTCTGGCTCTAGGGATCACAGAGGAAGGGAGAGGAGCAGAGCCTTTAGACTCCCACTGACAGATGGTTCTGGTTCCATTCCAGTCCCTGTTGGGAAGGAGAGACCTAGGTTCTGATTCCACACCACTTTGCACCCAAGAGGCGCAGGGGCTTCTGATTCCCTTCCCAGGCCATTATGGACATTGGGGAAGGTGACAGAGTGACCTCTTGGAGCAGAAGGTTCTTTCTTCGCCGACTCTCGTTGGCCCCCCAGAGCAGAGGAGAAAATGAAATAAACACAGACCAGAGAAGGGGAGTGTGTGGAGGATTTTACTGGGAGGAAATTGAACTCCATGCAGGCCATTTGATCACTATAGATCTACATACACATTTAGCACCTTTCATAATCCCCCATCAAGAAGGGACCAATGAAGATCAATCAGCCATGGCCTACAACCAGAGGAAGTAACCAGTCCCAACCAATCATATCTCTGATCTTTAAACAGGAGGGAGAGCTCCCAGGGAATGCATACTCTGGAACTCACCATAAAATCCATTATCTGGCAGTAAAACAAAGTCACTCTAGCATGACGAAGTCTACAGGAGGCAAGTTGTGTGTCCCCTTCTGATAGGCTAGTACTTGCCCGCTGACACATCTTCACCCTGGGTAAGGGGCCGGGCCTTTGGGAGCCAAGAGAAGACATGTGGGTGCCTCTGTACAGATCTATATTAAAGGGTGAAGCTGAGCCCAGATTTCAGGGCTTTATAGAAGCACTGGGGCATGGGTGAGCAGAACACCTCAGGGGCCTTGTACCAACAAGTCTTCTCTGGTGCCTCTGCAGGATGAGATGTCCTGACCCATCCATACCCCTCTGCTAGCCCCCTGCAGTACAGCCTACCATTCTATAGCAAACCACTCCCCAACACCCAGGCCTGGGGGTGGAGTTTGAAAGGCAGGGCTGTTGCAGACATTAACCCTGCATGGGCTGAAGTCCTGTGGTCAGCTAAGCAGCTGAGAGGAGGGCAGGAATCCATTTCTTTAAAGGTAATAAACAGACTGACAGCTGGACTCAGAAAGGGACTGGAGGAGATTTCTTTTAAAGGAGGAGGTCAACATTACTCCAAGTAAAATTCACAGTTCAGACCCTTCAATGCACTGAAATAGTAAAATATATTAATTTATTTTTAACAGAGGGAGAGAAAGAGAAAACTCCTGATTCAAATGTAAATAAAACTAAATACAAAAATAATCCAGGGGCCCTTTGAGCGGGGGGGTAGGGCTGGGGGACAAGAGAGTCACAGCAGCACAAAGACAGTCGGAGGATAAAAAAGCATCAGCGCTGGAACCTGTCAGCAAGCCCATGCCTAGAAAAGCTCTCTGTTGCTTGCCAAAGTGTCTGGGAATTCAGAGCACAACCCGATCCAGATTTACACCCGCTATGCTTGCCAGCGAAATCTACACCATCTGAGACCAAACTCGCACCTTCAGTGCCAAAAACACAGACATCACCATGGGATGCTAAGGAGACGCTCCAGTTGCTACCGCTACCATGGTAGCAGACGCACCTTCCACAGGCCTCCACTAGAGGGCACTGGTACACGTTTGCACTAGTGAATATACTTTAGCAGTACTGCCATCTGTGTGAGGAATCGGACATTTTTCCTCTTGAATGGTCTGGGTTGATGGGGAAGAAGTTAGTGAGTGTTTACATTCATGCAATGGGTGACCAGCCCCATGTCCTCACACGCTCCAGGCACTCCATTTAGCCCCACAGAGAGCTGCTGTGGAGTGAGCCGTCCATACGGGAGTGCAGGCAATAGGACATTTACTACTGCCAGGTGTCCATGCCGGAACGTGGCCTTTACCACTGGCAGGAGAGAGGGATCACTCACTGCAAGGAGGCAGACGAGCAGTCACTCAGACATGGTAGACCTCCTCTTCCTTCTCCATGGCAAGGTTCACATGGCCGTACAGCTGGCCTAGGGTGCTGTGCCTCAGAATGTCCCAGCCATGACTGGAGCTCCTCCGGGACAGGCTTGGCGACACAGCTGGAGTGCTGCAAGGGGTCTTCTTCCTGTACAGAGCCTCCATGTCCTTCTCATCCTCCAGCTCCTGTTTCTTCTGTGAGTACTTGTCAAAGTCTTCTGTGATCTGGGACTTAAATGCTTCCATGTAGCGGTGCATCTTGTGCTGCCTGCCTTCGCATCGGTCTTCCACCCTGTAGGCAGGATGAGAACAAAGTCAGTCAAGACCAGTGTGCTAGGAATACCTACATCTCACACTTTTCAGCCCCAAGCCAAAGCAGAAGCCAAACCAACTAGGCCTCTCCTACCAATGCAATGTCTCCCTCTCTCCAAAAGAACTACACTACACTACAGGCCTGAGCCACTGCAGTCAGGGGAAAAATCTTACTTTCGTGTTACATGATGATCTCTCACCTAGCTGTGGGAACTGATACAGAGAGGTAACTCTCCATGCTTCACCTCCCCTGCAATAGCAGCCGCTGCAAGAGCAGAATGGAAAGCAAATTATTGCCTGACCTCCCTCCATCTGGTGCTTTTAGTACACAATTCATAAGTCACCTGTGGAATTCATTTGCACAAGATCTCACTGAGGCAAAGACCTGAGAAGGATTCAGGAAAGCATTCTGCATTTCTGTGAGTAATGAAAACAGCCACAGTTCCATTAGCAAGGATAAAATACTATGAGGGTTATAAAACCCTGCTGCTTTGGAGAACAAGCCAAATTCCAGCAGGCTGGCTCAAGGAAGGAACTTCCCCTAAGGAACAACTATTTCATAATTACCCATGCTGGGGTTCCTTACGCCTGCCTCCGAGGTTCGTGTTACTGGGTCCTGTCAGAGACAGGATACTAGATTAGCGGGATCTGTGCCAGTCTGGCAATTCCTGGGTCCTGCTGCCGAAAAGCAGAGCAGGCAGCAAGTGCCCTCCCGCTCTGGTCTCTCTGCCGACATAGATACTGAATCAGTGTGCATCCACTGTCTCACCCAAGCAACAGTTTGTTTACCTCAAAGGCAAGGCCTTTCCCATAAGCTTTCCAAGGCAAGGAGCCACTGGTGCTAGGCTTTTGTATCTGTTCCTGGAGGGGAAGGAAGGTGGTGGCAATCTGAGCAGTGCAGAGTGCAGACGTTCTCTCTCCTAAAAACCCAGCTGGGAGTGGGCAAATTGCATGGCCTGCAGCCTAGGGGCAGCGCTAGTGCACTATGGCAACTCTGCGTTAGGGCTGGAGGGCAAGGGATCAGTTAGTGTCTGCCTACATTTTGCTAGGAGCATCCCTTCTTCCTAGCCCATTAACCCTCTGGCTGATGCAGGGTCACAGAGAGCCTGTCTGTCCCTTCACACAGATATCTCTAGTGTTCAGGAATCTCAGGAAGGAAAGGAGCGGCTGTAGCTCCTTGAATCCCAAACCATGAGCCCTGCTGAGCTGCAAAAAAGGCTCTGGGGCATGGAGGGAGATGAAGAGGAGTACCAAGGAGTCTAGCAATAACTGAGGGATGGGTATGGAGTTACCCTCACTGTTACGGTTTTTAGTTATGCTGGAGTTATTGATTTAATTAGCAGCCTGGAGTGACTGGATTAGCAGAGTGATTGGAGTAGCCGATGATGAGTTGTAACTCAAGCTGTTGCATCCTCACTGCATCACTAGCTCAAGATCACTCGACCTTCAACCCAACCCAGCCAGCACTGCTTAACTTGAGCTAGAGATTTTTGTGTGTGGACAGGAGTGAAGTTAAGGGTAACCAATAGGGCTGTCAAGTGTTTTAAAAAATTAATCGTGATTAATCGCACTGTTAAACAATAATACAATACCACTTAAATATTTTTGGATGTTTTCTACATTTTCAAATATATTGATTTCAGTTAAAACACAGACTACAAAGTGTACACTGCTCACTTTATATTTATTTTTGACTACAAGTATTTGCTCTGTAAAAAAACAAAAAAATTGTATTTTTCAATTCACCTAATACAAGTAGTGTAGTGAAATCTCTTTATCATTAAAGTTTAACTTACAAATGTAGAATTACGTACAAAAAAAAACTGCATTGAAAATAAAACAATGTAAAATTTTAGAGCCTGCAAGTCCACTCAGTCCTACTTCTTGTTCAGCCAATCACTCAGACATACAAGTTTGTTTACATTTGCAGGAGATAATGCTGCCTGCTTCTTGTTTGCAATGCCACCTGAAAGTGAGAACAGGCATTCTCATGGCACTGTTGTAGCCGGCATCGCAAGATATTCACGTGCCAGATGCACTAAAGATTCATACGTCCCTTCACGCTTCAACCATCATTCAAGGGGACACGCGTCCATGCTAATGAGAGGTTCTGCTCGATAACAATCCAAAGCAGTGCGGACCGAGGCATGTTCATTTTCATTATTTGAGTCAGACGCCACCAGCAGAAGGTTGATTTTCTTTTTTGGTGGTTTGGGTTCTGTAGTTTCCACAATGGAGTATTGCTCTTTTAAGAATTCTGAAAGCATGCTCCACACCTCGTCCCTCTCAGATTTTGGAAGGTTCTTCAGATTCTTAAACCTTGGGTCAAGTGCTGTAGCTTTCTTTAGAAATCTCACATTGGTATGTTTGCGTTTTGTCAGATCTTCAGTGAAAGTGTTCTAAAAATGAACAACGTGCTGGGTCATCATCCGAGACTGCTATAACATGAAATATATGGCAGAATGCATGTAAAATAGAGCAGGGGACATACAATTCTCCTCCAACGAGTTCAGTCACAAATGTAATTAACGCATACTTTTTTTTAATGATCATCATCATCATGGAAGCATGTCCTCTGGAATGGTGGCCAAAGCATGAAGGGGTATACAAATGTTTTGCTTATCTGGCATGTAAATACCTACAAAAGTGCCATGCAAATTCCTGTTCTCACTTTCTGGTGACATTGTAAATAAGAAGCAGGCAGCATTATCTCCTGGAAAGGTAAACAAACTTGTTTGTCTTAGCAACTGGCTGAACAAGAAGTAGGGCTGAATGGACTTGCAGGCTCTGAAGTTTTACATTGTTTTGTTTTTGAGTGCAGTTATGTAACAAAAAAAATCTACATTTGTAAATTGCACTTTTGTGACAAAGAGATTGCACTACAGTACTTGTATGAGGTGAATTGAAAAATATTATTTTTTGTTTATCATTTTTACAGTGCAGATGTTTATAATAAAAAATAATATACACTTTGATTTCAATTACAACACAGAATATATATGAAAATGTAGAAAAAATCCAAAATATTTAATAAATTTCAATTGATATTCTATTGTTTAACAGTGCAATTAAAACTGCAATTAATCGTGATTATTTTTTTTTTTAGTTAGTCACATGAGTTAACTGCGATTAATCGACAGCCCTAGTAACAAGAGTTATAACTCAAGCTAACTGTGATGTGAAGACACACCCTTAGTCTCTGTCGGTACCATCATTATCTACTGTATAGACAGTTATGGGATCTCAATGGGATTAAATGCTTCACAAAAAGTTATCCTTGTGCACACAAATGGAGCTAAACTTATAGCTAGGTTTTGGGTCTGGAAGAAACTGGCCCTTCCCTGGTAGGGGAATACCAACAGGGACCTTGAGGGAAGGGAGCACTGAGTCATGCACACAGATGTGTGCAGTAGATATCCGGCATGGTCAATTTCTCTTGATCATAGAGCACTCTAGGAACTGGCGGACTGTCATTGATGGATAGCCCAGCAGAGTAAAACCTACAGTCATGCAGCATAATCCTTCATGTTCCAGCCCAGCACCTCCCCCCAAGATTTTACACTATGCTCCAGCACTCAGGGGGTCACAGTGCTCTGAGCATGAGGCTGTTCCGCTTCAGTGTTGCTTTAATTGCTGTATGGAACTGATGTGAAATCTCTGTGTCCATTGCTGCAGGCCATGCCCCTACAAGTCTTGGACAGTAGGGAGAAATTACTCCCCCTTATGCTCTGCTGCATGAAGTGCAGAGAGGAGGATGCTAGACTTAAGTGTATTGGAAAAGCCCAGTGGCTCAGTTATTGCACATTTCTTTTCTAGCAGTTGCTAATGCTGGATCCTATCCCAAACAGCTCCTGATTGAGCTATACAATATTATGAGGGGGGATTTCTTCCTGACTTTCCTAACTGCTGATTAGCTTATTCCTTGAAGAAATGAAGATGGATGCCCAGTGTGAGCCATTCCCTAACTAATCTAACTACAGATACTGCTCCTATACTGGCAGCCACTATCGTTTGCAGGCACTTGTGTAGTGCAGTTTGGAGTAAGCCCAAAGTCAGCAACTGGAACCCCCTTGCTATTCAGCTTCACAGAGCAGGTCTATTCCGACAGTGACTCTATGGCATCATGGGCCTCAGAGACTCCTGATCAAATGCACTCAGTTTACCAGTAAAAGGCCATTTGTTTCTGACAGTCTCTCTTAGCCTAGAATCTAATGACCAGATTTTTCAAGGTATCTAAAGATGCAGGTAATGACCTAGTGAGATTTTCAAGTGCATCATTTTCACTATTAGGCACCTAGGCTCTTTTGAAAATCCCACTAAGCCACTACCTGCATCTTTAGGCACCTAAATACATTTTTCAGTCTGGCCCTGAGAGTCAAGATGGGCTCTTTCCATCTCACACACATCATCACCTGAAATAAAGGCTCTGCAGGTCACATTAAGCTCTCAGTTCTACCTGGGCAACCCACATGCCTCCATGCTTTATCTCTGGTGTCATCTGTGCAACCCTATTGTAATCAGTAGGTTTGCACAGATGTAACAGATTGACACTTAATGAACAATTCTGTTAATGCTGCACAAGAAGGAATAGGTTCCAATTCCCTCTCTCTGAACTGTGTAGGCTCTGCAGACAACCAGGAGTAAAAAGCAATGAAAACTTATTTTAGCCATAAATCAGCAAATCTGATAGATACCAGAGTCAGATATGCTGAGTGATAAAGGCAGTTTTTACATAGTTACTTTTCTGAGCAGAACCTTCAACTTAATGTTGTCTTATCAAAAGAACCTTAATTATAATGGGTGCATAATAGCTTCTGTAATAATGAAAGTTGCAAAACAGTTGCCATTATAATCCGCTGTTTTCACATGCTCATAACTTTCCAAAATGATTCACCTTCAGGGCTGCTGTAATTTTCCAAGCTTAAAAAGAAAAGGAGGACTTGTGGCACCTTAGAGACTAACCAATTTATTTGAGCATAAGCTTTCGTGCGCTACAGCTCACTTCATCGGATGCATACTGTGGAAAATACAGAAGATGTTTTTATACACAGAAACCATGAAAAAATGGGTGTTTATCACTACAAAAGGTTTGCTCTCCCCCCACCCCACTCTCCTGCTGGTAATAGCTTATCTAAAATGATCACTCTCCTTACAATGTGTATGATAATCAAGGTGGGCCATTTCCAGCACAAATCCAGGTTTTCCAAGCTTAGGCTCTGTGTGGATGTGTTTTTGTTGTTGTTTTGTTTTTGCTTTTGTTTTGGAAAGTTAAAACAAAATCCCTTCAGCTGTTTTCAAATTCAGCCAGGATGGGAAAAAAAAAAAAAAACTTGTTTCCTTTCCTCCCCCCTTTAAAAAAGCCCCACAAATGATTTCCTTTGAAGAGCTGCAGCAAAAATAGCAGTGGCTTGAAACTTGGCCTGGATGAAGTCTGCACTGAGAATTAGTGTCTTTACTTGCTTGGAGAAATATTAATTTTAATTAACAAAAGGTTATGACTGTTTCCAAACTGTATCCAACGCCCAGTAGAAACTGTATCAAACCTGCCCAATGTTTACTTGATTAGAAAACTACTTTTTGTTAATTAAAAATATGTAAAGACTGTTTGAAAATTGAATCAGACACACCCACTAGAAAACCAGGTGCCAGCTTAGATATGCACCGTAGGCAACTTCTTAACAGTGTACACGTGGAAACTTGCACATTTAAAATGTTTCTCATTTGAACTGCTGAACTCTCTTCCCAGAGAGATCTAAACATTAAGTTAACATTGAAGACAGTTGGTTTGGTAGTTTTTAAGCTTCAAAAGTTGTCAGGGAACCCTGAGTCCACGCTCCTTCCCCCTCACTCATAGTACAAACTGGTACATGCATGGGTGCAGAGGACAGTGAGCTCCTTTCCTCGTGGAAGGGATGGGATCTGGGGGGGACATTTAAGGCTGCATATCTGGAAGCACTGCTCAACAGTGAGACAGCACTGCCTAACAGCTCGTTCCCCTCTATTCGACATTGGTGAGGGCTCACTGTCCAGCTTTTATTACTTGAGTCGTTTATAAGCTGGACTGCACAACAATGGAAGATAGACTGCATTGAGTGGGTGGGAGCTGGACTAGGTGTGAGCTCACAGCCTTTTCCATCTCCGATTCCTATAATTCTCCCATGGATCTTGCCCATCCTCAGGTTGCAGAGCCCAGGCTATTGCCACCTGAAATGGCTCCCTTTCACAGGGGGCTGCACTGTCAGAACAGGGTGGATTAACGCCATCTTCCTCTCTGACAGGGTTGCACAAGAGAATCCACTCTGTTTAGTCAACATGTGGGCAAGCCCCACAGAACTCACCTGAGGTACCAGTGGTCCCCCAAGCCATACTCCAGCCCACATATCCCAGAGCGAGGCCAGAGGCATTGTGGGAGTTTCCGCTCCAGCATGACAGTAGTGGCAACAACCTTCAAAACACAAAAAAGATGTTGGCAAGACATCTTGGGGTGCAGAAACGGGGAAGTGGGTAGAACAAGCAGCAGGAAATCATGGGGGCATAGATGGTATCTATACTTCTCATAGACACATATGAGTGAAATACCTACACACGTGCCTACACAATGGGCCCCATTTCAGCCCTCCTCTGCCCTGGGCTGAAATACATTCCTGTTCCATGTTTTTTCATTCATTGATCTCCTCCTCCAAAAACACACATGCATTCTACTGCCAAGAACTCAACCCTCCCCACACTGGACGAACCCACAAGGCTCTGCGGTCATCACTCCTGGGTTACACACATACCCTAATAGGAGCTCCTGACCCTGCCCTGTCCTAGGCTCAGAGTGAGTCTATGTATTAAGGCCCCTTCACATGTGGCTGAGCAGCACCCTCACCTGCGCTCTCCAAAGCTCGTCCCGCTCATGGGCCACGCGCCAGTGGGTGTCACCCATCATGGCGATGAGCAAGTTGAGCATGAGGAGGGTGGCAATGACAGCGAAGGCAGAGTAGGTGATGCCGTACATGAAGGGCAGGTCCACTTCATAGTTGGCGGGACCATCGATGATGGTGAGGAAGAGCTCAAAGGTGCTGAAGAGAGCTATGGGGTAGTTATAGAAGTGGCCCAGCTCATCGGGGTTTTCAGTCTGGAAGATGACGTAAAAAGCTGGCATAGAGATGAAAGGAGGGAAAATGAGTGAGGAAGCCTCTGTGCTTTCTCTGCTCTGCCCTACACCATCCTACCATCTGCCTGAAACAATAGTATAGAGTTAGATTTTAGCCCAGGGCAGCCATGCATGCCAGCTGCAGTCAGACAGCCCCAGTTTCCAGGGTGGCCTTTCTGTGTCACAGAACTCATAGGACACTTAATAGTCCTGAGTGCTATTTGGGACTCATGTTGTTTAATGAGTCTCAAGTTGCAGTGGGGGAGGTTTAGGTTGGATATTAGGAAAAACTTTTTCACTAGGAGGGTGGTGAAACACTGGAATGCATTACCTAGGGAGGTGGTAGAATCTCCTTCCTTGGAAGTTTTTAAGGTCAGGCTTGACAAAGCCCTGGCTGGGATGATTTGATTGGGGATTGGTCCGGCTTTGAGCAGGGGGTTGGACTAGATGACCTCCTGAGGTCCCTTCCAACCCTGATATTCTATGATTCTATGATTCTATGATTAATCATAACAGGACAACATTATGTCCTCACTTCACGTGGTATCCAGAGCCCTCATCATGACACCAGTAGGCATAAAAAAAACCATAGCAGCATCAGGCTGAGATTATTTTGTGTCAAAGGGCAACCATGCCCTACATTGATCACACAACACTGTGAATTCTGAAGGGAGAGTGACTAACTAAGTACCACCCCATCCCCTCTGGAGTAGAGAGGAGGGCTCCTCCTCTTTGTGGAATATTGACATTTTTTCAGAACTGGGTCAAGTCTGACCAGCCCCTAACATTTCCCCATGTCCAGGTTGCTGAGATCTCCCAAGTAGCCTGTCCTCTTCGGGGCTGAATCAATAACTTCCTAGGCAGATGTATCAGTTCGTGAATGAGAAGAGAGACTGGCAGAAGGGTGGGGCAGTTTTGTAGGAAGGAACCTCAGATATGGGGAGGAAAAGGCAGGAAGAGGAGAAGGCATGGATTGTGAATAGCAAGGAGCAGGGGGAAAGGGAAGGGAGAAAATGGAACAGGCAACTCAAAGCCCAGCAGCATGGGCAGTCCTGGGAGCTTTGAATTGTATTCTAATATAAGCTATGAAGGAGCTGGAGGACTGAGTGCCCTCTTTCCAGACAACTGTTCCATAAAACCCAGTATTCTGTGGATGGATTTGCAAGACATGGTGCCCCTCAGGGTGTCCATTGTGACCCTGCTGTCTTGTAACTGGGCTTGTGGCACCTTGCTGTACATTAATAGACACTGTGTATAGCATCATACCTACCTGATGCAAAGCCAAGTATCACCACTGCCATGAGCCAGCAGAAGCGCATGAGATCTCCAAATATCATCTGCAGATGAAACAAAAGCAGCTGCCATGAGACCCCACTCTCTCACAATGACAGCCCTGAAACTGAGGCTTTGTTGTCTAATTGGTCCATGTATCCTGGTCTCTCACCTCCCACCATAGCAGATCAGAGCAATGGTCCACCCAGTCTTGTATCTCATGTCAGATTGGATCAGACCACTAGTCCTTCTAGTCAGGAGACAGCATGGTCCAGTAGCCAAAGCAGGGCACTGGAAGTCAGCAGATCCAAAGGAGTTACTGTGTGAGCGGGGGAAATTTACTTAACCTCTCTTGCCTCAGTTTCTCCAGACAGGTAATAGTGTATAGCAGTGATACACACTCACTCTGTGAACGTGCTCTGAGCTCTACGGATGGGAGCGCTATCGAAAAGTTTTAGTAGTTTAGTAGCCGGGCTGCAGAATGGCTCATACTTGATATTTCAGAGGGAAGTCGGAACACCACCATAAAACACTGAAAATAGGGATTTCTTCTTGGCCACCCAGCTGCTGCTCAGCTAAAGCACAAGGACTGATAGCCATGCCTACAGTAGTATCACTGCAGCTGGGTAATCTTATCCAGACAGATTTTATAGGTATATATATATAATTTGTCTGGGTAAGATTACCCAGCTGCAGTGATACTACTGTAGGCATGGCTATCAGTCCAATGGCACGGCTATCAGTCCAATGAAATCCATCTATATATTTAATATTACTAAATTGCTTGCCTCAGTATTTTTTCCAGCAGTGTCATCCATTGAACTAGAGGACCCTACAGCCTGTTCCACCAGTATGACAGAGATGAGAGACCAATCTGAACTGACTAATGTTCTGAGCCAGTTTAGTGACTTCTATGTCTCTAATGTCCACTGTACCCTTCACTGTCCTGTCTGTGGCCCACCTCAGTACATAAAAGACAAACCTCACTTAAAACAGCCTGCTAGATAAAGGCCAAAGGGGTTCTCGTCTGGCTCCAGCAACTCGAATCCTACGCCAGAAACTCCTGGGAAAGTGTTTCCATTCTGATGGAAGGACCAAGATATGACCGTGGGCACATGCTGATGCATGGCATGGCTGGATAACTGCTGCTCAGGATCCATCTTTGCTGATATCTTTATTACAGTCTCTCTCCCTCTTTCAGTCAGGCAGTGGGCTGTGTTGTTCTTACCTTCTGTATCATGATGGTGAAGGGTCCCAGCATCTGAAAGCCTCGTGCGAAATACATGACATTGCACCAGCCCAGCACCAGGGCAAAGGACATGGGGACCACCTCTCCAGTGGTGCTAGTGAGACGCATCACCATGGTCACCAGGATCATACAGGCATAGGTGATGCTATAGAGGATAAGGCAGAGCCAGGAGGATCAGAATCACATTTCCACTCCACACTCCCACCTCCGAACACTCAAGTCTCTCCTAACGACTAACTCTCTGTAATTCCTCCAACCTCCATCCACACCAGAAAGAAATCTGTATGAAATAAGGAGAGGGGGAACCTCACATGATGATGTGGAAAGGTCCTCCCAGAATAGTTTGTCCAAAGTACTTGGTGACTCCAACTCTGAAGATATCTGGAATCTAAGAAGAATACACTGTTCAAATTGGGGCTCAATAAGTTCACATATGCACAGAACATTAAATATTATTGATTTCCCTTACCTCAAGGATCAATATTACTATGGCTCCTATCACAGTGATCAGCTCCCCTACCAGCCTCAGATTGTCCTCGGGAGTCACATAAGATTCCTGAAAGGAGAGAAGGAGCCCCCCTCAGTCAAACTGTGCATGGCCAGGAGAGGACTCTTAGGCCCCATCTAGGTTTGAGCAAAAAGGGATTCTCCTTTCAGGATTGCTCATGCCATAGTCTCCAGAAGAGGCAGTTAGTCTAGAAGATCAAGCATGACAGCGGGAATCAGGAAACATGGTTTCTACCCCCAGCTCTGGCACTGGATGACTGCACAGTCACCTGGGCCAACAAAGCTTCCTCTTTTGGGTCCCTTAGGTTTTGGGTGCCCAATTGAAGACACTGTGGGACTGATGTTGAGAGCTGCTAAGCACCTGCAGTACTCACTGAGTTCTGCTGGAGTTGGGTGCCCAGCGCTCCTGAAGAATCGGCCCCGGGAAACAAGTGAGTCTCTTTAACTGAGCTCCAGCCCACATCTGTCCACCTCCCCTCCCCTCCCCTGCTCTGTCCCGTTTACTCCCCTTCCCTTTCCATGTAGCTAATCCCCTCCTAAGTAAACCCATCCCCCCAGCCCAAACAGTGGACCAACACACTGTTTGACATCACCACCTAGTTCACTCTGCTTGTGGGTTCTACCCTTTTCCCCACCCTGCATCTGTCTGGTCTCTTCAGGCTGTAAGCTCTTTGGGTACATTGCCCAACACAATGGGGGCCCCACTCTTGGCTGGCCCTTAGGCACTACCACCAGAAACAGGATGCATTATTATAATAAGAAGGGTGTTATAGGAGGTGCTCTCCCCTCTGAGTCAGTACTGAGCCCAACTTCCCAGCGTGCTGCTTGGGGGTGCTGTGCTGCAGGGGGCAGATGGCTGCAGTTATTCATTTGGCTACATAGCCTGTGAAGTGCTTTGGGACCTTTGGGCTAAAAAGCTGGGAAGATTTGTGGGATATTAATGGTGTACACAATGTACCTGCAGCAGTTTCTGGACGTAGATGGTGTTGTCCCTTTCGTGTGTTTTGTTGCTCTGTCGACGTTTTAGAGGTCGGTAGACACAGCACATGGTGAAGCAAATCATGTACAGCACGTAGAACAAGGCCAAGATGCAGAAATAGGGACGCCCATATTTATTCCACTTCAGGCTCACCAGCTCGTTCACAGGGGTTAGGTCCAGGATCCGACGGGCCTGAGAGACAAACACCAGACTTCACTGATTGCAGGGCACCTCTCTGTCCCCAGAGAGCAAACTGACAAATCACCCCAAGTTCATGAAAACAATCACAGTATCTTAAATCAAATCTGACTGGGATACTTGTCTGTCCCCTTTTGTCTGCCAAACACAGAGCAATGACTCAAAGGACATGGGCAGAGACAGGCTGCAGGAACAGGTCAGAATTTGTCCCACCTGGTCTATTAATGTCACTATACCCATCCAGAGTGCATTCACTCTGGAAACACCTGGATACCTTGCCATGCCAATAACAAAGAAGAGAGCAAGGTAGGAGAGGAAGAGAGGAGACAAAGATCTCAGTCATGTTAGAAATGACAGGCTCTTCTTATGACAGGTTGATGCCCACATGGCAATACTGTAATGTACTACAGTCATAGTCCCATACCCTGCAGTGTCTCTACAGAAAGCTGTAATGCTTCAGACCATTACTCTAGAATATTGTAATAATTTCTTGTTATAAGGGAGGTTACAGATCAAGAACTTGACTTGTTAACAGATCCCAGTGGGTGCCCCTTCCTGGTCTGTACACTCTGGGTCTCCTGGAACCTGAATGGAGTCCAGCCACTACTCCAGTTTCAGGGTCCCTAGGCACATTCACAGGGGGAAGATCTTCTATCTGGCACCCTCCTCCTAGCGGTTCTGGGTCCAGAGCTGATCCTTCTGACTCCGCAATACTCAAACACACCCCTCTCCCTGGACTCTACCCATCAGGTGTGAACATCTGGTTTACAGTTTAACTCCTTCAGGGGCATGCAGTAATTGCGAAGCAGTCAACACATGCACACTTTGTTCAATCTACCAAATTGATGCTCTTTGATGAAGCACAGGACAGTACAGATCATACCACACAATAAAACATCCTAAACACAAGGCCCCTCCCTAGCTCACCCTCCCTTTGGGAGTCCCTGAGGGATCATCTGTGTTCTGGCAGGAAGGCAGGCAGGGTCCTCCAGGCCCTTGTGTGTCCTACCCTTTCAGCAGCCTCCCTAATCTTTCTTTGCTGCAAAATGGCTCTCTATTTCCCTGTTCCTCTTGTGGTGTCCCTTTATAGACTCCTGCTGGGGTCACCTGCTTCTTTTGTTCTGCCTTCTGGTAATCTTCCATTACTCTCAAACCCCTCCCTTCAGACACGAGGAAGAAGCCACCTCTCTCAGGGTGTGCAAACCTATTGTCCCAAGGTGTTTTATTTTGAGTTCTGATCATTCACCATGATCTGGCCTGGCAGAGAGACATGCCACTACCCTGCTAACTCTTTGGGGATCCACATCCATATAGGCTTTTTTCCAGGACATAGTAATTTCAAAATACAATTTCATAAAGTCATCCACAACTCAGAAGTGATACAAACAGACCCCCCAGTTTGTCACACCAACATACCTCTCTTTTCTTGGTGGTGACAATGAGTTCCAAGAGAGATTGGTCATCTCCCCACGAGTCGATCTCTGTGAGGTCATACAGGGTAGAGACCAGGGGGCCGAAGGTCCACTGGATGTGCTTTCTGTTCTGCATAAGGTGCTGGAACATCTGATTGGCAAGAAAGGCAGAGCTGGGCTCATGGGAGGCTGTACACATTTGCCCAAACCATCCATCACCACCAGCACCAGTATCCCAGGACATTGAAATCACCTGCACCCCTACTTCAAACTTAGCTCCGAAAACACTTGTCTACAGGAACCTTGCAGAGAGGGGGTTGGACTGTGATCTTATTAATTCTCAAGCCAAGCAAATTTGGGATGGGTCAGAACTCGGATGGAAGACCTATGTGCTATAGGTATTACTGGTTCAGTAGGGGGTGCTCTCCTTTCTAAGTTAGTACTGACCCTAAGTCCCAGCACAGTGTTAAATGCCATGGTGCAGGTGACTCGGTAGGTGATGTTTCCTTTTCTAAGTCTCCACCTCAGCCTGGTACTATGGTGCTGATGAGGCAGGAGGTGGTGCTCTTCTCTCTCAATCAGCACTGAACCAGTCCTCTAGCATTTTCCCCTGAACTGTCAGTGGAGAATATTACACCTCCCCTCCAGCAACACTCCCCTGTAGTGTTACTGACACAGAGCAGTTGCTGAATGCCACCCCAGAGGCAGCTGCATTTTGGAGTGATATCTGGAAAGTGCTTTGGGATCCTTCAGACAGAGACATGCCTCAGCAACATCAGCAACTATGAAAGCCAAGTGCTGCACACAAACTCACCACAGTGTTGCCCTCAACCCCAGCTAGCTTGAATGGAGTGAGCCCCTTGTTGTTAGGGATTAAGTCCAGGGCTCCCAGCTCCCTTTCGCTCTTGTCATAGGAGAGAAGGAAGTTGTACATCTGGCAGGCAAAAATTTTGTTGGGTTGGAGAACCAGGATGTGGAGAACAGTGTTCCCTGTAGTGGAGAGAGAGACAGAGAGATGAGATAACTGGTAAAATGGGAAACACAAATCACCTCCCAATCTTGACAGACTCTCAGACAGTCAATATACAGACCTTGCTCAGCCTCTGTACAAGAGGGCTTTCCATTAGTATTCTGTGTGGCTCTGCACAGTATGAACAGCCCCACTTGACAATTAAGGAAAAGCAGCCCCCATATAAAGTCCTTCAATCCACAGAAAACTGAATAATAAAAGGCAGTTGGTGTCGTATTTTATCTAGGCAAAAGTCTATTTAAGGTTCCAGTATAGGACTAGTCATCCTGGAGCAGACCATTGTTCCAGCTAGCCAGGTCTGATATTACCACCTCACCAACTGGGATGTTTTTCCCTGGGATTCAAGTTAGCATCTTTCATAATTTTGAAACACGAGTTCTGGCCATCTCATTTCCTATGTAAATCCTGCCCGTGGTGTGTCTCACTGCAGAGGAGAGACAGAACTCAGCTGTAATGAACACAAAGGGGATTTTTTAATGAGATTGATGCATACAGATGGACCTTGTGGCTTTCTCTCTCTTTCTGGCTCTCAGACAGCCTTTGCAGCCTACTGTCACCACACAGGGTCTCCCTAAAGCCTGGACTATGCTCTTATGGGAGGGACTGCTTGCTGCTGAGTACATTACAACACCATATTGCTATGTCCCTTTGTTGCCCTTCACTGGACCTTCTCAGTTGCACCAGAACCTTTCTTAAAGTGAGTTGAGCAACTTCAGACACAGTCCCACAGAGGTACCATCATTTGGAACCACACCATTCACACAGCACCTTGAAAGAGGCCACTGAAGAGCTCTTACCTAAGGAGTCTTGTGCTCTGATGTTGGCTCCATGTTTGATGAGCAACCGGACGATCTCCTCACTTCCTACACAGGCTGCGAAGGATAAGATGTGCTCCCCTGAAGAGAAAGGAATGGAGACAAGGGAATACATAATATGGAGTTAAAGAGAGGAGACGAAAGGAGGGCAAAAAACCCAGACCACTAAACACATCCCTTATACACACACACACACACACACACACACACACACACAAACATCTTTATGTAAAAAACCCATGTAAATTGTATTCCAAATGCTTTGCAGAGGTACCCAACAGGGAGGGGAGCAGAGAAATCAGGAGGTACTGCCTAAGCAAGGCAAAGGAGACGTGTTTGCTGACAGGATTTTTAAAAGAGCGGGATAGTGAATGAGGCAAAGAGATCCAGGGAGGCTGTTCCTCATGGAAGAAGCCACAGAGGAGAAGGAAGCCACAGAGGAGAAGGGTCCTGAACCAACAAAGTGAAACTAAAACAATGAGAAGAGGGAAAGCGAAGGCCTATGTCACACAGCTAGAGGGAGCAGGGAGGGTCTGGGGTTGGGTAGAGAACTAGCTCTGCAACGCTGAGTGGGGAAAATCCACAAAGAGTTTTAAAACTAAGGAAGACAATTTGGAACTGGATCCAGTTGGAGCTGGATCTCACAATGAATGGGAAGGCAGTGGAGTGGGCGGAGGAGGGCTGGTTTGCTCACACCTGAGAAGACACATAGGGACATCTTGCATGAGCTGGCAGCTGAAGAGCTGGGATTTAGAGAAGGCCATATAGCAGTGAGTCAGCGCGAGCCGCATCTAACCCTGAGTTAAAACAAACTCTCTCAGGCCTCCTGCTTTATGCATACTACAGAAACAAAATGGTCACAGACAACGTTTTCAGCACACCTTTAAGGGAATGGAGAGATTGCTTATGAAGAAAGATTACAGTAGTTAAATAGGAGCTGTACAGTGGAGTTAAAGGAAAACAAAGAGAGGACATAATAACTGTTTATAAGGGTCTGAAGTGGAAAACACCATGGAGGAAGAGAAATTGCTTAGGATAACAGCTGAATATAAGTCCACATTGTGATGCAGTTGTGACAACGGCTAATATCATTCTGGGGTGTATTAACAGAAGTGTCGTGGATAAGATATGGGAGGTGATTGTCCCGCTCTACTCAGCACCGGAAAGGCCTCAGCTGGAGTCCTGTGTCCATTTTTGGGCACCACGTGTTAGGAAAGATGTGAACAAATTGGAGAGTCCAGAGGAGAGCCACAAAAATTATCAGAGGTTTAGAAAACCTGACCTATGAGAAAAGGTTAAAAAAACTTGGCACGATTAGTTTTGGGGAGAAAAAGATTGAGGTGGGACCTGATAATAGTCTCCAAATGTGTTAAGGGCTGTTATATCTCCAGGTCCACTGAAGATAGGACAAGAAGTAATTGGCTTAATTTGCAGCAAGGGAGTTTTATGTTAAATATTAGGAAAAACTTTCTAACTATAAAAGTAGTTAAGCTTTGGAACAGGCTTCCAAGGGAGTATGTGGAATCCCCATCACTGGACATTTTTAATAACACGTTGGACAAACAACTGTCAAGGATGCTCGAGATTTACTTGGTCCTGCCTAAACACAGGGGGCTGGACTTGACTTGTCAAGATCCCCTCCGGCCCTACTTTTCCATGATTCTATGAGTCATGAGTGAACAGAATAAAATAGGTCAAAAGGGGAAGTATAAGCTTAATGTGAACAGAAGGTGAAATGCACTTCTGTGCAGAGAAACAGCACAGCGCCCATGCACTACTTCAGTCTCAGTTAAGCCTGCAAAATAGAGTGTAAGGCCATGCCTACACTTACAAGCTTACAGAAGCACAGCTGTACTGATACAGCTGTGCCATTGTAAGAGCGCTCATGTAGCAACGGCATGCCAACAGGAGAGAGTAATAAAATCAGCTCAACAAGTGGCAATAGTTATGTCAGTGGGAAAGCATCCCCCCACTGACACAGCGCGGTGCACACGAGTTCTTATACCAGCAAAACTTATGTCACGCAGGGTGTTTTTTCACACCCCTAAGTGACAAAAGTTTTGCCGACAGAAGTGCTAGTGTAGGCATGGCCTAAGTGGAATGTAAGGAGTACACCAGTCTTATACTGGCCCTATTCACAAGGTTGAATTTCACCCAGAAAGAGCAAAAGTTGCCCTATCTAAAGCAAGAACTAAAATACTCTGACCTAAGTGGAGCTTCTTCCAATTTACACGCATATGAATGAGAGCAGAATCATACCCGATACATTTTGTTTGAAAAGTTTCTATCTAAATCTATCTCTATTTTTTAAAAGCAATCACATGGGGAGATTATTACCTTTATTTTTGAAGTGCTCTTGCTTTCCCCACTCTGTAATTAAACAATAGCCAGGCAGATTTACAAGAGAATATTAAAAACCCTCTGGGGCTAAAAGCTCAAAGACGCCAAGTTTCAGTGGGTGTGGATTTTGATTTAATCAGGAGTAAAACTGCACGGGGAAAGCAGAACCCTGAGCCAACCTCCTCAACACACAGTCACATACTCCTCTCCAGAGTGTTTCAAACTACTCTAAGTAAAAATTAATGAAAGCTCATTTAAAAAAAAAAAAAAGACGGTAAATTTCTCTGCTAGATACAGTTTAATTACAGTCAGAAATGGGTAGCATAGAATGGTTGTGCTACTCTAATTTATGTCACCTGAGGCTCTGGCCCAGCAAAATCTCAAAGGAAAAATCAATCTTTAAATACAAGAATACTCCTGAAGTGGATCATAGGATTTGGATATGGAAAAGGCCTACTACAGTCCTGTAGCCTTAACATTCCATCTATGCTGCAGGGAATTTCCTGCCTGTAGGGGAAGTTCCATTGAACAGCACAAAGTTTCTGAAATAAAGGAGCCTCTCCGTTCCCGTAGGTTAGCCAGAATTGTAAGGTCCCAGGCCTATTAGGTCACATCTTATCTATACCCCATGTCCCCATGCCCAGCCAGAAGCAGAAATGTTCCCAGCATTCTGCTCAAGAAACAGACCAGTCTCCTGTTAAGAGATAGCCCCACTTAGTATCAAATATACGGAATGCTATTCTGCTCCAGTTTTTTTTCTTATTCTCTGAGATGTTATCCTTTTAGTTTTAAGTGACTCCTGCTTTGAGGCTTCTGCTAATCTCACAGGGGAAATATTTTTGCTTTTCAGAAATGTTTCCTGGTATTCAGCCTACATTTTCTCATTGCTAAATTTCACCCCTTTATTCTTAGTTAGCCCCTATGGAGTCTCTTTAACAATTCCTCTCTCTACTGGGCACATGCTTCAAGGAGTATGGGATGAGATGAGATCATAGGATCATAGAATCATAGAATAGCAGGGTTGGAAGGGACCTCAGGCGGTCATCTAGTCCAACCCCCTGCTCAAAGCAGTACAAATACCCAACTAAATCATCCCAGCCAGGGCTTTCTCAAGCCTGACCTTAAAAACCTCTAAGGAAGGAGATTCCACCACCTCCCTAGGTAACGCATTCCAGTGCTTCACCACCCTCCTAGTGAAAAAGTTTTTCCTAATATCCAACCTAAACCTCCCCCACTGCAACTTGAGACCATTACTCCTTGTTCTGTCATCAGCTACCACTGAGAACAGTCTAGATCCATCCTCTTTGGAACCCCCTTTCAGGTAGTTGAAAGCAGCTATCAAATCCCCCCTCATTCTTCTCTTCTGCAGACTAAATAATCCCAGTTCCCTCAGCCTCTCCTCCTAAGTCATATGTTCCAGTCCCCTAATCATTTTTGTTGCCTTTCGCTGGACTGTTTCCAATTTTTCCACATCCTTCTTGTAGTGTGGGGCCCAAAACTGGACACAGTACTCCAGATGAGGCCTCACCAATGCCGAATAGAGGGGAATGATCACGTCCCTTGATCTGCTGGTAATGCTCCTACTTATACAGCCCAAAATGCCGTTAGCCTTCTTGGCAACAAGGGCACACTGTTGACTCATATCCAGCTTCTTGTCCACTTTAACCCCTAGGTCCTTTTCTGCAGAACTGCTGCCTAGCCGCTCAGTCCCTAGTCTGTAGCGGTGCATGGGATTCTTCCGTCCTAAGTGCAGGACTCTGCACTTGTCCTTGTCGAACGTCATCAGATTTCTTTTGGCCCAATCCTCTAATTTGTCTAGGTCCCTATATATCCTATCCCTACCTTCCAGCGTTTCTACCACTCCTCCCAGTTTAGTGTCATCTGCAAACTTGCTGAGGGTGCAATCCACGCCAACCTCCAGATCATTAATGAGATGATCTATGGTATTAAGATGAGATGGCATAGATGCTAGCCAGAAAGAGAAAGAGATATGAATGGATGGAAGAAAGAGAGATGAATAAGAGAGACAGAAAGATGGCTGACAGACAAACCCAAGTACTCTGTGGCAAGGCCCTCAGGTTTTTGCAGGCCTATTGTTCAGCAAAAGGGAAATTCTGTGGCAGCATCAGATCATATTGTTTTTAAATGGACATGTTCATTGAAAAAATAATGCCATGAGCACCGAGCCCTTTGGATTATTTTGGGGACCCAGTTTGTGAATTCCTTACACACACTGAATAGTATCTTGCTCCACATGTAGCTCCACTGAAATCAATAGGGACATCTGTGAAGTAAAATACTACTCAATAAGAGGAATGTGCACATAATCTGCCCCTTTGACAAGAAACTTCATTCATGTTTTGGTGCCCTTAATTTTTATTACTTTCAATGTATCGCAGAATTTTGTATTGTGTAACTATATAGGAGAGGGTGCTGGGGGAAGCTGGAGGTTTTAACAGCTGGGTAGGAAGCAACTGGGGATCTGACCACCTGGGAAGGAGTAGGAGGCAATTTGGGATTAACACATTAGTTGGATGTTTCTGCTAAAATGGTCCAATGTGAAGCATTTACAAATGATGGTGTAGCACCCATAAGGGCATGTCAGGATTACATTTACCTTTGCCTTGACTCTTTAAGGACTGAAAGTCTGCTGAAGGCATTAAAGGGGATAGCTCTGGTTGCATGGCAACAGCAGAGCTGTGAGTGTTCCCAGGGTATGTCTACTCTGCCATGTAAGCCCACAGTTAGTGGGACTCGAATCCGCAGACCCTGGGTTGAGCATCCACACACATTGGTGACCACAGATTTACAATTTGTGTGTCTGGGCCCCAAATCTGGAGATCCAGCATCCACACTGCAGCACCCGAGTCAAACCATCTATCCCAGGCTGCCTGGTGCTCTCCCCAATCCTCCCAGCTGTGGCCACTCTAGCCCCTAGATTATAGTGCAGTGTGGGAAAACTTGACTGTCCATCTTGCATGTTACAAGAAGCTGTCACAGCCCACCAAGTTCCCAACATCTTGCTGAGCCGTATTTTGGGTCTGCATGTTCTGGGCAACCAGAGACAGCATCATGGCAGAGTCACCATTTGAAGAGCTTCTCTTGCTTGTGTTTTCACTCCTGTTTCACGAAATGGGCAGAGCTTCAATGAGATGCTGGTGGACATTCGGGCAGCATTTCCTGACCCACCAAAGGCATCTGGAGGAGGAGTCGGAGGAGGAAGAGGACACAGACATTGAGGACTTGAACTAGCTGATGCTGCTTACAACTCTCAGGATAGCCACTGATGCCACCTGTGTAGACTGGCACTTCTGGATCCACAAGTACAGACTGGGCCACAAGCAGAGACTGGTGGGACCACATGGTCATGTGGATCTGGGACAACCAGTAGTGGCTCCAGAACTTTCGCATGAAGAAAGTTATGTTTCTGGAGCTTTGTGAGCAGCTTGCCCCGACCCTCCAGCATCAGGACACACATATGGGGGCAGCCAATACCAATCCAGAAGTGGGTTGCCATAATTGTCTGGAAGCTGGCTACCCCACAATGCTACAGGCCGATTGCTAACCAGTTCAGCATTGCAAAGTCAACTGAGGGTAAAGTGGTGGCAGAGGCAATCAGGCGTGTGGTTTACTCCAAGGGGGTGATCATAAAAGATATTCCAAAAGTATCTGCTGGTTTTGAGAAAATGGGGTTTCCAAATTGTGCCAGGGCCCCGCACTCCGCTCTCTGCTCTTGGTCCCACTCTGTGGAGGGGTCTCTGGGCAGAGGGCACTGGGCATAATAGTTTGTGGTGGGCTTAAGTGTGGGGCACTGTAGTTCTCAACCTATGGCCCAGGAAATACTTTGTGGGCCACAAAGATAAATAGGTTGAGAACCACTGCACCAGAGATTCACCAAAATCTGGCTGTGCACCTGTGACCAACTAGCAAGGACTTCTTCATGTCGGTGGCCATAACAAATACAGCAGAAGGTTCACTCAGCGGTCAGAATAAAATGGAAGTATTAAGTGCCGAGCAGCTGTACTTGAACCAGGGAGTGACTTCCATTTTCTGGGAGTTGATTGGCCAGTCTTGGGACTCCTGGCCCCAGACCCAAACCTGCCCCCAGCTGTTGCGGCCCCAGCCGCAGCCCCCTTACCCCTGTCCGCACACCCCCACAGCCGCGGCCCCATTCCCGGCTCTTGGGAAGCGGGGTGCGGACAGGGGTAAGGGAGGGCACCGCCATGAAAAGTCTGGGGACCCTTGGTGTAGCTGTTTGGGCTAGGGCTGGAGCCTGGGCTCTGAGACCCTCCCCCTTCCAGCCTGAGCCTGAACTTCTACACTGCTATTTTTAGCCCTGCAGCTCAAGCTCCATGAGGCAGAGTCAGTTGGCCTGGGCTCTGAGACTTGCTGCTGCAGTCTTTTCTCTTTTTTTTTTTTTTTCCTGTGCAAACCTACCCTAAGAGACAAACCTGAACCTGAATCTTTTGTAGACTGTTCCAGGAATAGCTGCTAGGGGAGATTTAATGGTTTGTAAGTACTCTGGCGGGGGGAGTTAGAGGACCTTCACATGGACATAGGAGCCCTTTAATACCTGCTAAGGGATGAAGTTTTAAGAGAAGTTTGTGACTGTCTGGGTATTTCTGGGTCAAGTCAGAGTGAAACTGCAGCTAAATGTCATTTTGCTTTAGTCAAATATAGAAGAAGCAATTTACATGAGCAGGACGAGCTGGAAGATCAGGAAGTGTCTGCACTGCTGTCATTAAAAGATAAGATTTTACACCTCACAGCAATGGAGTAGCAAATGGGAAAAACTGATAAAAGACCATTCAGAAACGGTACAATGAAAAATTAAAATAGAACGAAATGATGAAAAAAATTAAAACCAGCCCCCTGTTGTCAAATCTGTCAGCCTACCACAGAAAACAAAAGCAATTTTAAAGAAAGACTTTAAACCTACAGAGAAGATTGGGAATTTCCACCAAAAGGACAGGTTAAGCCAATCAATTGAAAGTGGGACTCAAACGGGGTACACTGAGGCAGAGAATATGTGATCGGGGCTCTTTGCCCAGCACTGAGCTTCAGGGGCTACTTGGAGAGAAAAACTAATCTGAGCCTGCCAAAACTGAGGGGTATCTTAAGATCCTATAATCAAGAAAATGTGCCACTGAACTTTACCTGCAGCTCTCAAGAGCAACACAAGAGCCAAAACAGACACCTCTGAATTTCCTAGTCTGAGCCCTTGATTTGAGACATAGTGTTTGCCAGCCTGACAAGAAGCTGACTCTGACCTAAGAAATGACCTTGTCTTTGCACAAAACATGTTCCTCCATACAGTCCTGACAGAACTGCAGAATGACAATACTCAGACTAAGGAGTACTTGTGGCACCTTAGAGACTAACCAATTTATTTGAGCATAAGCTTTCGTGAGCTACAGCTCACTTTATTGGATGCATACTGTGGAAAGTGTAGAAGATCTTTTTATACACACAAAGCATGAAAAAATACCTCCTCCCACCCCACTCTCCTGCTGGTAATAGCTTATCTAAAGTGACCACTCTCCTTACAATGTGTATGATAATCAAGTTGGGCCATTTCCAGCACAAATCCAGGTTTTCTCAACTCTCCCCCCCCCACACACAAACCCACTCTCCTGCTGGTAATAGCTTATCTAAAGTGACCACTCTCCTTACAATGTGTATGATAATCAAGGTGGGCCATTTCCAGCACAAATCCAGGGTTTAACAAGAACGTCTGAGGAGGAGGGGGGGTAGGAAAAAACAAGGGGAAATAGGTTACCTTGCATAATGACTTAGCCACTCCCAGTCTCAGCTATTCAAGCCTAAGTTAATTGTATCCAATTTGCAAATGAATTCCAATTCAACAGTTTCTCGCTGGAGTCTGGATTTGAAGTTTTTTTGTTGTAATATAGCAACTTTCATGTCTGTAATCGCGTGACCAGAGAGATTGAAGTGTTCTCCGACTGGTTTATGAATGTTATAATTCTTGACATCTGATTTGTGTCCATTTATTCTTTTACATAGAGACTGTCCAGTTTGACCAATGTACATGGCAGAGGGGCATTGCTGGCACATGATGGCATATATCACATTGGTGGATGTGCAGATGAACGAGCCTCTGATAGTGTGGCTGATGTTATTAGGCCCTGTGATGGTGTCCCCTGAATAGATATGTGGGCACAGTTGGCAACGGGCTTTGTTGCAAGGATAGGTTCCTGGGTTAGTGGTTCTGTTGTGTGGTATGTGGTTGCTGGTGAGTATTTGCTTCAGGTTGGGGGGCTATCTGTAGGCAAGGACTGGCCTGTCTCCCAAGATCTGTGAGAGTGTTGGGTCATCCTTCAGGATAGGTTGTAGATCCTTAATAATGCATTGGAGGGGTTTTAGTTGGGGGCTGAAGGTGACGGCTAGTGGCGTTCTGTTATTTTCTTTGTTAGGCCTGTCCTGTAGTAGGTGACTTCTGGGAACTCTTCTGGCTCTATCAATCTGTTTCTTCACTTCCACAGGTGGGTATTGTAGTTGTAAGAATGCTTGATAGAGATCTTGTAGGTGTTTGTCTCTGTCTGAGGGGTTGGAGCAAGTGCGGTTGTATCACAGAGCTTGGCTGTAGATGATGGATCGTGTGGTGTGGTCAGGGTGAAAGCTGGAGGCATGTAGGTAGGAATAGCTGTCAGTAGGTTTCCGGTATAGGGTGGTGTTTATGTGACCATCATTTATTAGCACTGTAGTGTCCAGGAAGTGGATCTTTTGTGTGGACTGGACCAGGCTGAGGTTGATGGTGGGATGGAAATTGTTGAAATCATGGTGGAATTCCTCAAGGGCTTCTTTTCCATGGGTCCAGATGATGAAGATGTCATCAATATAGCGCAAGTAGAGTAGGGGTGTTAGGGGACGAGAGCTGAGGAAGCGTTGTTCTAAGTCAGCCATAAAATGTTGGCATAGTGTGGGGCCATGCGGGTACCCATAGCAGTGCCACTGATCTGAAGGTACACATTGTCCCCAAATGTAAAATAGTTATGGGTAAGGACAAAGTCACAAAGTTCAGCCACCAGGTTAGCCGTGACATTATCGGGGATAGCGTTGTTGATGGCTTGTAGTCCATCTTTTTGTGGAATGTTGGTGTAGAGGGCTTCTACATCCATAGTGGCCAGGATGGTGTTATCAGGAAGATCATCAATGGATTGTAGTTTCCTCAGGAAGTCAATGGTGTCTCGAAGGTTGCTGGGAGTGCTGGTAGCATAGGGCCTGAGGAGGGAGTCTACATAGCCAGATAATCCTGCTGTCAGGGTGCCAATGCCTGAGATGATGGGGCGCCCAGGATTTCCAGGTTTATGGATCTTGGATAGTAGATAGAATATCCCAGGTCGGAGTTCCAGGGGTGTGTCTGTGCGGATTTGATCTTGTGCTATATTACAACAAAAAAACTTCAAATCCAGACTCCAGCGAGAAACTGTTGAATTGGAATTCATTTGCAAATTGGATACAATTAACTTAGGCTTGAATAGAGACTGGGAGTGGCTAAGTCATTATGCAAGGTAACCTATTTCCCCTTGTTTTTTCCTACCCCACCCCCTCCTCAGACATTCTTGTTAAACCCTGGATTTGTGCTGGAAATGGCCCACCTTGATTATCATACACATTGTAAGGAGAGTGGTCACTTTAGATAAGCTATTACCAGCAGGAGAGTGGGTTTGGGGGTGGGGGGGTGAGAAAACCTGGATTTGTGCTGGAAATGGCCCAACTTGATTATCATACACATTGTAAGGAGAGTGGTCACTTTAGATAAGCTGTTACCAGCAGGAGAGTGGGGTGGGAGGAGGTATTTTTTCATGCTTTGTGTGTATAAAAAGATCTACACTTTCCACAGTATGCATTCAATGAAGTGAGCTGTAGCTCATGAAAGCTTATGCTCAAATAAATTGGTTAGTCTCTAAGGTGCCACAAGTACTCCTTTTCTTTTTGCGAATACAGACTAACATGGCTGTTACTCTGAAACCTGTCATTATGCAAGGCACTGCATTTAGCCGTATGGAGTGGAAATCTATCAACTGCATGAAAAAACTTGTACAGATACAGACAGACATCATCTTCCTTTCCAAATGCAAACAGATGGACATCGTACCAAAAGGACTGAAGGTAAAAAATCCATTACAATCTACATACCACACAGACTATGCTGACAGCTTGTGCCACACGCTCTCAGAGAAACTGCGGAATCACCTGATCAACATCCTTTACAGCAAACAGGGAAAGATTAAGAATGAGCTCTCAAAAATGGATACTCTCATAAAAAAACAACCTTCCACACCAGCTTCCTCGTGGCTGGACTTTACTAAAACTAGACAAGCCATTTACAACACACGCTTTGCTTCTTTACAAAAGAAAAAGGACACTAAACTTTCTAAACTACTACATGCCACAAGGGGCCACAGCAATGGTTCCCTCAACCCACCCAGCAATATTGTCAATCTATCCAACTATACTCTCAGCCCAGCAGAAGCAGCTGTCCTATCTCAGGGCCTCTCCTTCTGCCCCTCCACCCCCACGAACATGATACAGTTCTGTGGTGACCTAGAACCCTATTTTCGACGTCTCCGACTCAAGGAATATTTCCAACATACTTCTGAACAACATACTAATCCACAGAGACCTCCCTACCAACACTACAAAAAGAAGGATTCTAGGTGGACTCCTCCTGAAGGTCGAAACAGCAGACTGGACTTCTACATAGAGTGCTTCTGCCGACGTGCACGGGCTGAAATTGTGGAAAAGCAGCATCACTTGCCCCATAACCTCAGCCATGCAGAACACAATGCCATCCACAGCCTCAGAAACAACTCTGACATCATAATCAAAAAGGCTGACAAAGGAGGTGCTGTTGTCATCATGAATAGGTCGGAATATGAACAAGAGGCTGCTCGGCAGCTCTCCAACACCACTTTCTACAAGCCATTACCCTCTGATCCCACTGAGAGTTACCAAAAGAAACTACAGCATTTGCTCAAGAAACTCCCTGAAAAAGCACAAGATCAAATCCACACAGACACACCCCTGGAACCCCGACCTGGGATATTCTATCTACTACCCAAGATCCATAAACCTGGAAATCCTGGGCGCCCCATCATCTCAGGCATTGGCACCCTGACAGCAGGATTGTCTGGCTATGTAGACTCCCTCCTCAGGCCCTACGCTACCAGCACTCCCAGCAACCTTCGAGACACCATTGACTTCCTGAGGAAACTACAATCCATCGGTGATCTTCCTGATAACACCATCCTGGCCACTGTGGATGTAGAAGCCCTCTATACCAACATTCCACAAAAAGATGGACTACAAGCCGTCAAGAACGCTATCCCCGATAATGTCACGGCTAACCTGGTGGCTGAACTTTGTGACTTTGTCCTTACGCATTACTATTTTACATTTGGGGACAATGTATACCTTCAGATCAGCGGCACTGCTATGGGTACCCGCATGGCCCCACAGTATGCCAACATTTTTATGGCTGACTTAGAACAACGCTTCCTCAGCTCTCGTCCCCTAACGCCCCTACTCTACTTGCGCTATATTGATGACATCTTCATCATCTGGACCCATGGAAAAGAAGCCCTTGAGGAATTCCACCATGATTTCAACAATTTCTATCCCACCATCAACCTCAGCCTGGTCCAGTCCACACAAAAGATCCACTTCCTGGACACTACAGTGCTAATAAATGATGGTCACATAAACACCACCCTATACCGGAAACCTACTGACAGCTATTCCTACCTACATGCCTCCAGCTTTCACCCTGACCACACCACACGATCCATCATCTACAGCCAAGCTCTGTGATACAACCGCACTTGCTCCAACCCCTCAGACAGAGACAAACACCTACAAGATCTCTATCAAGCATTCTTACAACTACAATACCCACCTGTGGAAGTGAAGAAACAGATTGATAGAGCCAGAAGAGTTCCCAGAAGTCACCTACTACAGGACAGGCCTAACAAAGAAAATAACAGAACGCCACTAGCCGTCACCTTCAGCCCCAACTAAAACCCCTCCAACGCATTATTAAGGATCTACAACCTATCCTGAAGGATGACCCAACACTCTCACAGATCTTGGGAGACAGGCCAGTCCTTGCCTACAGATAGCCCCCCAACCTGAAGCAAATACTCACCAGCAACCACATACCACACAACAGAATCACTAACCCAGGAACCTATCCTTGCAACAAAGCCCGTTGCCAACTGTGCCCACATATCTATTCAGGGGACACCATCACAGGGCCTAATAACATCAGCCACACTATCAGAGGCTCGTTCATCTGCACATCCACCAATGTGATATATGCCATCATGTGCCAGCAATGCCCCTCTGCCATGTACATTGGTCAAACTGGACAGTCTCTATGTAAAAGAATAAATGGACACAAATCAGATGTCAAGAATTATAACATTCATAAACCAGTCAGAGAACACTTCAATCTCTCTGGTCACGCGATTACAGACATGAAAGTTGCTATATTACAACAAAAAAACTTCAAATCCAGACTCCAGCGAGAAACTGTTGAATTGGAATTCATTTGCAAATTGGATACAATTAACTTAGGCTTGAATAGCTGAGACTGGGAGTGGCTAAGTCATTATGCAAGGTAACCTATTTCCCCTTGTTTTTTCCTACCCCCCCTCCTCCTCAGACGTTCTTGTTAAACCCTGGATTTGTGCTGGAAATGGCCCACCTTGATTATCATACACATTGTAAGGAGAGTGGTCACTTTAGATAAGCTATTACCAGCAGGAAAGTGGGTTTGTGTGTGTGGGGGGGGGAGGTGAGAAAACCTGGATTTGTGCTGGAAATGGCCCAGCTTGATTATCATACACATTGTAAGGAGAGTGATCGCTTTAGATAAGCTATTACCAGCAGGAGAGTGGGGTGGAAGGAGGTATTTTTTCATGCTTTGTGTGTATAAAAAGATCTTCTACACTTTCCACAGTATGCATTCAATGAAATGAGCTGTAGCTCACGAAAGCTTATGCTCAAATAAATTGGTTAGTCTCTAAGGTGCCACAAGTACTCCTTTTCTTTTTGCGAATACAGACTAACACGGCTGTTACTCTGAAAAATATTCAGACTGTGATTCAGCTTTATTTAAAAGATAATCAGGTTGCAGATGAGACCTTGTTTGAGAAGCTGCACACTGTTGTAAATGATCAGATAGAGAAAGAGCAGAAGCTGGGGAATGGAGGCATATGTGCTACGGCAGTTGCATATAATTCTGTTCGGTCGTCCTATACACAGAGCACTGGTCAGAGAGTAAAGCAACACTTCCTCCCAAAGAAAAAGGAGTCTCCCATGCTGATCAATGAGGTAAGGGAACTAAAGGCTAGTATTGATGCAATCTAAGATGTGATCGCTGAAATTAACATATTAAAGCAAGCTGTCCAGGACTGTGACAAAAGAACTGATAATGGTATGAGCAGTCATGCAGACATGAAGCAAGCCGAGAGAAGAAGATGTGTTGTTGCAGGCAATCTGGCAGAGTCAGGATGTGGTATAGGAAAAGCAGAGATAAAGCTGATACTGCATCTGATTTACCAGGTGCAGCCTGCAGTTGCTGCTCCTGAGGGAATTCTGAGCCAAAAAAAATTAAAAATTCTGCAAACAATATTTTAAAATTCTGCAAATTTTATTTGTCAATAAATAAATGTGGAGCCTCCAGCATGGCAGTGGGGAGCACAGGCCACTGGCTGCATGGAGGTGGGAAATCACCCTGCAGCCCTCCCCAGGACATGGACTCTGTGGTGAGGCTGCACCCAACCCTGACACAATGCAAGGGCCGGGCCTGCCCCAGAAACACCCTGGGGCCCTGCCCCTCCGTGCTAGGTGCACCAGGTGTGGGCAGGCAGGCTCAGCCGAGCAGGATCCAAGTGTGGGGGGATCCAGGTGTAGGATGAGAGGGTTCTGTGTGGTGCAATCTGGGTGTGGGCAGCTGAGTGAGGTGTCTGGGTGGCGGCGGGATCTGAATGCACAGGGTCTGGTTCGGGGGTTCTGGGTGCAGGGGCAATGGGATTCTGAAAGGGTTCTAGGCAAAAGTAGTTGGGGCTCATTGGTGCAGTCTGAGTGTAGGGGACTCAGCAGGGGGGGATCCAGGAGAACTTAGTGGGGTGGGGGTCCAGGTACAGCTGGTTGGGGCTCAGTGGGGAGAGGTTCTGGGTGAAGAGGGCTCGCCAAGGTGGTCCAGGTGAAGGGGAGGTAGGGAGCACATTGGGGTGGTGAGGAGCTCTGTGACACTGCCAACGGCGTGGCCCCGGGGCTGGAGGAGCTGTGCCCTCCCTCTCTTTTGCTACAACAAACACCTAGCTATAATAGCCAAATGGCTCGGACCCAGGGGGTTCGTTATAGGTGGGTGCATAGGCACCAACTCCGTGGGTGCTCCGGGACTGGAGCACCCATGGGGAAAAATTGGTAGGTGCTCTGCACCCACTGACAGCTTCCTGCCCCCGCCCCACCCCAGCTCCGCCTCCACTCTGCCTCCTCCATGAGCACGCCATGTGCCCGCTTTTCCCCCCTCCCTCCCAGTGCTTGCTGCCGCGAAAGAGCTTCTTAAAGGGCAAAGGTAAATCTAATCCTGACATTCGTTTGTGCATGCTGCACTCCCCCCTCAAATGTTAGGAGCATGTACTGGGCCTTTAAGAGCAGAGCACATGTTAACGGGAACTGGATTGGGGCGAGTGAAACTGGCTGGAGGCACTCCAGAGTCAGCTTCACCAGCTACACAGCTAGGAGCACATGGCTTCCCTTTGTTTTATGTACTTCTGTTTTAGTTCTAATAAAGCCTTACTTCTACATCCAGACTGTGCCTCCTTCTTACGAAACCACAAGACAACACATTGTAAATGTAATGTCCCAACATTTACATTAAAACGTCTAACATACAGTCCATCCATTTGACTTATTAGTCAAATCCACGAGTTCCACAAGTGCATGGTGCTGCTCTCTTACCCAGTGGCAGAGTACTTGTCAGGAACCTTTCAGAGAAAGGAGGAAAAGGCAAATTAAGATCCTAGTGGGAAGATAAGATTCATGTAGTACTTCAAAGGAAAGGGGATAGTTCAGTCTATGAAGTAAAAGCAGAAGATGTAAAAGGATATGTTAGAGCTCTTCACTGCAATCTTTTACTTTCCTGTGACTTCTTACTTAGGGATATAATTCCATCCTCTAACCCACTGCAGGTGGGGAGGGATAGCTCAGTGGTTTGCGCATTGGCCTGCTAAACCCAGGGTTATGAGTTCAATCCTTGAGGGGGCCATTTAGGGATCTGGGCCTGGAATTGGTCCTGCTCTGAGCAGGGGGTTGGACTAGATGACCTCCTGAGGTCCCTTCCAACCCTGATATTCTATGATAAGACACAGAAAACAAGGCAAGCTAGTGCAATAAGAGATAACAAAAGGACAGCAGTGAGGGTGAAGATGAACCACATTACGTGATGGTTCCAGATACTGCCCATAGTACAGACCCTCAATTCCTGGGAAAAACATGAATGCCAAAACGAGACCATGGAACCTGAAACAAGCACTGCACAAGAGGACAGATCAGCAGAACAATCCACTAACATGTGAAGTCACCTGACCAGTGAGAGAAGAGTCCCACTGACATATGAACGATTAGGAACACCTACTTATAAGTGTCTAAATCCAATTTTTGGACTAGTGAATGCATCATGGATTTATCCACTTGTTTGTCACATGCCATACCAAGCGCCTATTCCTGGGCCTAATCTTACATTCTCTCAAAGGCTGCTGTAATATTGGGAAATGAAGTATTTGATAGCTCTGGATAGTTTATAATTATGTTAATTTAGTATTGTGATGCTGTATGATAGAAACATGACCATTTATATAATGAATATTGCCATTGTTAGACAATTGCAACAAATCGTGTAAACGTTATGATTTGCTAAGTATGATTAGCTTGTTTATATCCGTGTATCATCACAGTATTTGAAGTTAGGAATATTGGCTATATAGATCTATATCCCAAATGTGTTTGCTCCTGGGATAACATCCCCAAGGTAATTTACATCCAGTCTGGCCAGCACATTGTGAATGAACTATTCAAGTTGATGGCCCATTAAAGAACATCTAACACTCACAATGGGCCATAGAAGAAGTTTGTCCCCACCCAGTGAGCTTTCCTGTGGATGCTTTAGCCAGAATATGGGTAAAGGCTGCTCCTGTGAGTGTTCAAAGCATGTAAGGGCATGTGACTTGCTCATGTGACTCTGGACTCCATCTTGGGCCTATAATAACAAGGAAGCTCTAATCAAGGACTCATGACCCCCAAGCTGCTGTGGTAAGTTCCAGAGAGAAATTTGCAAACTAGCAGTTTATTCCATCACTGCTTCAAATCTGATATAAGAACTTTTCAATCTCTTGTATGTACATGATTTCCATAACCACTTTAACTCTCTTCTATTTATTTTCTCTTATAAATAAACCTTTAAATTTCAGTTACTAATGGATTGGCAGCAGTGTGATTATTGGCTAAGATCTGAATTATATATCTACCTGGCTAAGTGGATGGTCTCTTGATATCAGAAGAAACCTTGGTTTGATTAAATTGGTTTTCAATAGCCACTCATCACAAAGTCTAGTGTCTGGGGGTGAAATAAGGGCTGGGATGCCTAAGGAGACTGCATCTTTGACTTCGTGTTAACCGGTGTGGTGAGACAGAAGTTTACTTTTGCTACTGGCTTGGTAGAATAACCACCATTTTGGGGAGAGTCTGCCCCATTTCTCAGCAGCTTGTCCTGAATCTGGCATCCTCAGCTGTGACCCACTGAGGCACGGTGAGAGATATGGTTTCTAACTAGCTTGCCATATGCCCAGTAACTTGGCATGACATGGTTATAGCACTGATCGTATAGGAACTGTTATTCCATAAGATATGAATATCTTTGGGAATTTGAGGTGTTCAGAACTAACTATTCAGTTGGCTAATGGAACTAAAATTGCCACAGAAACTTTCTGCTGAATGTAAAATAAACTAAAGAAACTTGCAGAAGATTTCACTGTCAGTACCAGAGCTTGTTACAGAGGAAGATACTCAAAGACTAACTTGAGAATGACTGTTACAAACTTGTGGAACTTGGATGACTGCTAATAAGTCAAATGGATGGACTGTATGATATATTTTTTAAATAGAAATGTTGGGATGACATTACATTTATGAGGAGGGAGAGTAGCACTCATAAGGCAATATCAGGCTTATATTCTCCTGTGCCCTATCCCTTTAAGGACTGAAAGTCTGCTCAGGGGGGTCAAAGGGGATACTCTGGTTGCTGAGTTCGGAGTAGCAGCCGTGTTAGTGCTTTAGCTCATGAAAGCTTATGCTAAAATAAATTTGTTAGTCTCTAAGGTGCCACAAGTACTCCTTTTCTTTCTGGTTGCAGAGACATAGATAGGTGTGTTGAGCAGTAATGGGGCTTGTGCAAGGTGTATTTGTTTGGTTTTTTATACTAAAGTTTATAAAACTTCAGTTTTAACTATCCCTGGTCTAGGAGTGAAACAATGGCATAATAATTATTGTTAGGCTTCAGAGTTATCACCCAAATGAAAAGAATGGATAAGTAGGCTCAACACAGAGCTATTACGATAGGCTGGCTGCAGACTCAGGCAGACATTACTCCATTGGTTTCATTCAGGTCATGTTAGGGCAAGTGGTCTACACAAGGGCTAGAGATTTAACATTTTTTAGAAAATGAAAGCTGAACTTCTAGAGCACAATTCTGTAGCAAGGTCTGCATTGCATAGCAGTTGCATAGACAGGAATTCCCAGAGCACATGGGGCCCTGTTGACAGAGAGAGGGACAGAAAGGGAGCAGACCATACCAGATCCAGAGAGGCCACAGAACTCATAGTGTGCCAGAGAAGAAGAGTCTGGTGGCAGTCAAGGCCTGCAGATGGAGCCCTACCAAAGTAAATGAGATTGTGGCTGCTGAGTCTGAAGACGTAGCCAGTGGCCTGTGGGTTGTTGACATCAGCCCCCTTCTCAAGCATCGCCTTCACAAGTTTGAAGTTCTTATTCACCACAGCGATGTGGAGAGCAGTCTCCCCTGCAACACACAATCACACCCCTTTTGTAATGCCAACATTGCACCACAGGGACCAGAGGCACTTCAGAGATCAACTGTGCAACCAAGGCCACTTTATTAGTAAATAACTGAAAAATCTAATGGGCAAAGTCTGGAGTGTTCAAAGGACCTTAAGGAAGTCACCTGCCCAGCTCCCATGGAATTCCAGTTGCATGTGAGTGGTTAATGTCCCTGGAAAATTGCAGCCCAAACTCTTATCTCTGTTACACTGACTATCCCAGTGACTTCAGTGGATTAACCCCAGCAGAATTTTGCCCAGTGTTTTCACGAATACCGCCTTTATTGTGTCTTAGCCCTAAGGTAGGACTTGCAACTGTGAAATTAATTGCTGTTAAATGACTTACACTTGCAACTTCTCTCTCATCACTTTTCAGTGAAGTGGTTTAGTGCCTCATTAATTCCACTTATGCTCCTGCTCATATTTTACACTTCTGTAACACTTTCCAGCTGAGGATCTCAGAGCACTTCACAAATGTTCATCAATTAAACCTCACATTAACCTGTGTGCAAGAGCCTGGAATCACTAGCCTGAAACTAAATGCAGAGAAATTAAGTGACTTGGTCAGTAACAGGATGGTGGCTAGAATTCAGGTCTCCTGACTCCCCATCCCCTACTCGAGCCACTAGACCATATTCTCTCCTCCCTTGCAGCTGGTTCTGGGGTAGAAGGAGGCAACTCTTTAACAATGCACAGTGACAATACAGTTCTCAGTAGACCCTAAAGAAAAAATCCATATCCAAGTGAAAATGCAGAGGGAATTAATGGAGTAGAATGTAATTTACAAACCCTGGAATTAATAACCCCACTCTGGAGGGCCTAGATTTATGTCTCATCTGGAAGATGGCCACTCCAGCAGCACTGCATCCTCCTGACAACATGTGAGGCATTTGGGACAATACTGACTCAGAGAGGTGACCAACCTCTAGGGAATCAATCACACCACTCCCTAGAGCATATCTCCCTCTAGCACCACACTGGGACACTAGGTTCAGGAATAACTTAGATGGAAAAGCATCACCTACTGAATCAATACTACTTCTTCCAGCACTTAGATCTTTCCTTGGAGGTTTTCCACTCAAAAGTTGACTGTGCTTAGCTAGGAGTCCAGATATAATTATTGGATCTCAGATTTTGGGGTGGTAGTTGGGAATAGGATATCCTCCAAGGATAAAATGATCCTCTAAATGCACCCTCTTTTAAAGGAATATGGTATAGGTTTCATTTCCTGGAGATCTGTTGGGAACACAACAGCACCCATGGGTAGTTGAAAATGCAGTTAAGTGGCAGTAAAATATGATTCCCTGAAACAGACCATTTTATAAAGGGCACCTTGGGATCTGGACACAAAGCTAACAGAATCTCAGCGACTATGCCATATCTCCCAGCCATTCCGGCAGTCTCAGCCCATGTCTATTCATCTTGGCATTCTTACCTGCATAGAATTCTGATGTCATTGCTTCATTGACAAGTTCTGGAGCTGCATCCATCAGCATCTGTGCAGCCTCCACACTATCATACAAGGCAGCCACATGAAGAGCTGTCTCCCCCAAGGCACCTGGAGAGAGAGAGTCATGTATATGTGTCATAAGTTCCTTTGCCAGCCTGGTGAGATGAATCTTACAGAGAGTAACACACTCAATCCTGAAGACTCCCTACCCTCACGCAAAGAGTGTTTTCACTCCGACCTGCCAAGATCACCCTTTTCTACTTCTTGAGAAGCATTGCCATCCTCCAGACTCTCAGTCCCAAGGTGTCCTCTCCTTGCAGCTATCCTAGTCATGGACACCATATGGAGTACCCTACCTCTTTGATGAATATCACAAGTATGGCAGGTGAGCAGTTTCTGGATGGTTTGGACATCATTTTCCTTGGCAGCCTGGAGCAAGGAGGACTCCCAGATCCTGCAACAAGAAAAATCACCAGATTAGAACCTTATAACAAATAAGATGCTCAGAATAAACACTTTCTTCCATATCAGCAAAGCATTCAAAAAACGGGGGTGCAATATTTTATTATCAAGATGATAGCTTAGAAATGTCTAAGAAAGCTAGACAGGCACATGCATGAGTAATCCACTTTCTATAAGGTCAATTTCTGCATAACCCAGGGAACTGTAGTCCTTTTTTAAAAAGCCTTTGTAGTTCTAGTAAAAATGTCACATAGGGAACAGAATTCTGGCTCCGTTGGTAATTTATGATTCCAAGTTATTTCTACAATATTTATAAATCTTGAGTAGAAATTGCAAATAGTAAGAAATTGCAAAGTAACAAGTCAAATTCCCACTAATTTCCCACTGCCAACCCACAGCATTGTCATATCTGAACATGAGTGTAACATTTCAATACATTCTTTGAATGATTGTAAAATGCTGTATTTCCATTTCAGATTCACCAGCAGATTTTGTGATTATAGACCAGTATACATTGGATCAGTGATTCTTGTCAAAGAAGAGAGTTAGCTAACATTCTCATCTTTTTGTCTTTGGTGTAAGATCTTGGGTAAGTGACTGGTTTCTTGGGACTAGGAGCAACCTGAATGTGGTGTGATTTCTTGTGTGATTATTTTTCACATAGTCCAGTTCGCCTGGGTGGCAAGATAGACTGGGAAGTATAAGGGGACTGTCTGTGACTCCATGGAAAGACTGGGATAGCGGTCCAGGACTTCATATTTGTTACTGGCTTGGTGAGATCTAATTATAGCACACACCATCAGTTTAGGGTGTCTGCCTTGTTTTCTGACATCTGCCCTGCTCCTAGTTGTGAGCCAATCAGACAGCATGACATTGAATTTTCTCCAACCCCTTATAAGCTGCCACCAGAGCTTCAAATTAATATAATTTTCAAAGAAAAAATGGATGTGTGCCCATAAGCTACAAGGTCATGTGGCACATTGTGACACTTTTGAGGTTACCCATTGGTATAGGTGAATTGCTACTGCCTGCTTATGGGTCAAGGGAGACTTGTTTGGGCCCACCGAGGGAAATTCACCCAAAACGACTGGCTGCTGGCAACATGAGTGCCCTACCCTGGACTCTGATCGCCCCACTCTTTCCCTCTGCAGGCTAGCAATTTGCACTCCCCAGCCCTTAGGCTTCCTGAGTGAGTCCTTGAGGCAGAGCAGAGAGAACCTGTTGCTAAATTTCTGGAGGTAGTTAGCCCCCAGAGTTCTGCTTTGGCCCTGGGGCATGTATCCTGCTAACCCGTCTGTACACCTCACTTCATTACACTCAAGCACCCAGTCCCTTCACCTCTGGATACTCTCAGTGCACATAGATTCACTGCCCCCTTGGAAGCAGTGCCCACCAGCTCACTAGTTTGACCTCAGTTACAACACTCTCCTTAGCACACAGCACTTACTAGTGTCTATAGTAAAATCAAAGAGAAGTTAAAGTTTATTTAACAAAGCTTAAGGTAAAGATTCAAATAGAAGCAAGTATAAGGATTAGAAATATATAGCTACAGATAAAAGAAAAATGTGAAACATAATCTACAGCCTATATTTACTAACAAGTTCCTCTCCTGTCTAACGTGGTATTTCTCTCCCAATGGTCAATCCATATAGCACTTCAAGTATCAGGTCTAAAGTGCTGGGATCCATTTTTCATGAGACGCTGACAGAGTATTGCCTCCCTAATGGATACCACCTTGGGCCCTTCTTTCTCCTATTAGACAGTTCCAGACCTTTTGTCTCTTTTCATAATCAGGGCATTTTGTTACCTTCAGTTTGCCCTGATGCTAACCCCTAGTGAAGACCTTTGTCTTGGGCTTCTTGTGCTCTGTAAAGGCCCAGCCTGCATCTTGTCAGAGTGTAAACACTTGGCTGGGCTGGGTCAATAGATTGTCAGCTGTTCCCACTCTTGAGTGACTTAGCCATGAGAACCACCTTGCCCCAGATGACCAGTTTCACCTCCAGCAGCTTTGGAGCACAATGTTCTACATGTTACATAACTCTTAAAATTTTTCCATCCATCCATCCATCCATCCATCCATCCATCCATCCATCCCGCAATAACTATGATGACCAGTGAGTTCTTAACTTTCGGCAGAGACCACACATGGGCATAGGCAGTCACGGAAAAAAATTAGTGGCTGCTTAGCCAGCTCCCGCCAACGCCTCCCACCAACGCCTCCTGCCCCGCTGATCAGCGCCTCCCATGCCCTCCCAGCGTCTCCCGCCTGCTGCGATCAGCTGGAGTGGGGACGGGCATGCTGGGAGGAGGGGGCGGGAAGATGTGGGACAGGGTGGGGGCTTGGAGCGGAGCGGGGAGGTTGAGCACCCCCCAGGCCTGAAGGAAGCCAGCACCTATGCACACGGCCCCCTTCAGTGAAATATCAGGCTGATCACAGGCGAAACATGCCTGTCTGGGCATGTCTAGGCAAATCCTTGGGTATAGACTTGTAACTGTGTACCCCCATCCATTGCCAACATGGGGCACTTGGGTCACATACATACCATAGCACAGGGACTCACCCAGCCCGTTTAGTCTGCCAAAGTCAGTCAGCAGTTTACAGTAAAATAATGTGATAGCCCAAGCAAATATAGGTTTCAGAGTAACAGCCATGTTAGTCTGTATTCGCAAAAAGAAAAGGAGTACTTGTGGCACCTTAGAGACTAACCAATTTATTTGAGCATAAGCTTTCGTGCATCCGATGAAGTGAGCTGTAGCTCACGAAAGCTTATGCTCAAATAAATTGGTTAGTCTCTAAGGTGCCACAAGTCCTCCTTTTCTTCAAGCAAATATACTGATTAGATGCACTCCCATGTTTCTGAAAAAGATGATGCAAATGTAGAGCACCTCTAGCAGCACATAATGCAGCATGGTGTACTAAGACATGCCCAGGCCTAGAATAGTGGGTCAAGAGTGAGGTCACTGGCAGAGCTGCAGTGCAGAGCAAGACTGAAACAACAGAGGGTGCTGCAATTCAGGACAGAGGTGCTTTGACAGGTGTGTGGGGGGGTTGTCATAGATATAAAGGGAAGGGTAAACACCTTTAAAATCCCTCCTGGCCAGAGGAAAAACCCTCTCACCTGTAAAGGGTTAAGAAGCTAGGATAACCTCGCTGGCACCTGACCAAAATGACCAATGAGGAGACAAGATACTTTCAAAAGCTGGGGGGAGGGAGAAACAAAGCCTCTCTCTGTGTCTGTGCGATGCTTTTGCCGGGGACAGAACAGGAATGGAGTCTTAGAACTTAGTAAGTAATCTAGCTAGATATGCGTTAGATTCTGATTCCTTTAAATGGCTGAGAAAATAAGCTGTGCTGAATGGAATGTAGATTCCTGTTTTTGTGTCTTTTTGTAACTTAAGGTTTTGCCTAGAGGGATTCTCTATGCTCAAATAAATTGGTTAGTCTCTAAGGTGCCGCAAGTACTCCTTTTCTCTATGTTTTGAATCTGATTACCCTGTAAGGTATTTACCATCCTGATTTTACAGAGGTGATTCTTTTACTTTTTCTTCTATTAAAATTCTTCTTTTAAGAATCTGATTGTTTTTTCATTGTTCTTAAGATCCAAGGGTTTGGGTCTGTGTTCATCTATGCAAATTGGTGAGGATTTTTATCAAGCCTTCCCCAGGAAAGGGGGTGTAAGGGTTGAGAGGATTTTGGGGAGAAAGATGTTTTCAAACGGGCTCTTTCCCAATTATATACTTGTTAGATGTTTGGTGGTGGCAGCGATAAAGTCCAAGGGCAAAGGGTAAAATAGTTTGTACCTTGGGGAAGTTTTAACCTAAGCTGGTAAAAGTAAGCTTAGGAGGTTTTCGTGCAGGTCCCCACATCTGTACCCTAGAGCTCAGAGTGGGGAAGGAACCTTGACAGGGGTCATGGGACGAGGGGGGGGCAGGAAAGGGGGCTGCATCTATCTCTGGACCTGTCTCAGTAGAGCTGTGTGGAGAAACCCGAGCCTGGAGCAGCAGGGGAATGCAGGTCAGAATTCAGGTGCACTGGAGGAAGGGGGAAGGTTTCTCCGCATGTGCCTGCTCTATATACCACTCTAGCTAGTGCCATCAGCCACTCAGTTCTGTGAGTAACACAATCTCTTCCATAGTAAAAAAGACAGATAAGATAGTGAGGCTGTAACACCCACCAAGTTGCCCTGCAGATGCCATAAACACCCAGAGCCATGTCTGTTTTCCTGCACAAACCCTGACCCTGCTGCTCAGTACAGGTGGAAATGAAGCCTTTCCACACATACATGTGGATCCTGTTCCATCTGCCACCCTTTTTGGGACAGGGTCCAACATATTAGAAGAAGGGGCAGGGTCCATCATATTTTCCGCCCTTCACTATGAGAAATGAATGGATCCTGTGGGTTACACACAGCTGATCCTAACAGACAAGCCCAGCTCAGTGCTCCAGCGAAAGGTGCCCAAAACCCTATCCAGAATGCCTGCCGATATTCAACCTGAACATTTCCCCTTTGTTCAATGCCACCCCATTAGTCCTAGTCACTATCTTAAATAATTCCACAACCTCTTGGGCATTTACATTTCAGATATTTGCAGGTATTGTGCACCCCAGGTCCCTCTTCTTTTCTGCATGGCCAAGCATGCCAAGTACATAGTTTGTATACCCCATTTGAAAGGTGAAATTTCTGTTTTTCCAGGCAAGATTTGGGGGCCTGGAGGCTTCCACCACTTCCCTTGGGGAGACTAATAGAGCCCTTGTTAAGAAATATTTTATTATTAATGTTAAGAAATATTTCCTGGTATCCAGACTTAATTTTCTCTCTTTTCTTATTTTCCTGTTCTCTATTTATACCTCCGCAGGCCTCCCTAAAAAATTCCTTTTGTTTCTTGGCTTATATACCTATTAAATACCTGTACAAAATTCTCATGCACCCTCATAGCCATTATGCTTCCTGTAGCAACATATGTATGTTACAATAACAATAACAATGTATGTATCTAAATCAGCCTGCTAGCAGAATATCTGGAATGATCCAACTTCTTCTAAACAAGTGCCGAGAAATCATGGAGCTTCTCTAGAACAGACTTTCTCGACCCCACGAGTTGAGACACCTTCACTCTTGGCCCTAAGGGCCTCTCAGACATACAATGAGGTCTAGGGCTTTGAACTTTGAGGTTCCTACAGGAACTATGGACCATCGTAAACCTCACCATCTTACACTGTAAGTGCAAGACAAGTTTCTTTGACCTGCCTTCTCCACCAACAACAATATCAACGTGTGTGTGTGTGTATGTGTATATATATACAATAAAAATTGAATTCCAAAACAAGACACTCCACTGTATACACTTCCCTCCAGCGGAGTGGATGAGAAAACAAATACACGACAATGTTAGTCATGTTTCTTAATGCACTACTGGACGGCACTCAGATACTATGATGATGAGCGCTGTATAAGGAGCTATACGAAATAAAACAATGACAGCTGAAGAATTGCCAGCATAGAAATCTGCTGCTTTGTAGAGAGGGGCTTAATAATGAATCAGAGCCAAATTACACTCAACTGGCTCAATAGGGGACTCATTCATGATAACAGAGGCCTTGACTAGTCATCCAGTTCAAGAAGCAACAAGTGTTCAGATTTCTTTCTGAGCACATTGGGAGATCTGCAAAGATCAGCTCCCAGCCAACATGCTCAGCATGCCTCTGAATGAGTGGCTCAGGGGAAGAAGAAAAGGAGTACTTGTGGCACCTTAGAGACTAACCAATTTATTTGAGCATGAGCTTTCGTGAGCTACAGCTCACTTCATCGGATGCATACTGTGGAAACTGCGGAAGACATTATATACAGAGACCATGAAACAATACCTCCTCCCACCCCACTCTCCTGCTGGTAATAGCTTATCTAAAGTGATCATCAAGTTGAGCCATTTCCAGCACAAATCCAGGTTTTCTCACCCTCCGGCCCCCCCACATACACACACACACACAAACTCACTCTCCTGCTGGTAATAGCCCATCCAAAGTGACCACTCTCTTCACAATGTGTATGATAATCAAGGTGGGCCATTTCCTGCACAAATCCAGGTTCTCTCACCCCCTCACCCCCCTCCAAAAACCACACACACAAACTCACTCTCCTGCTGGTAATAGCTTATCCAAAGTGACCACTCTCCCTACAATGTGCATGATAATCAAGGTGGGCCATTTCCAGCACAAATCCAGGTTTTCTCACCCCCACACCCCCATACACACACAAACTCACTCTCCTGCTGGTAATAGCTCATCCAAAGTGACCACTCTCCCTACAATGTGCATGATAATCAAGGTGGGCCATTTCCAGCACAAATCCAGGTTTTCTCACCCCTCCCCCCACCCCACACACACACAAACTCACTCTCCTGCGTCAGTCTCTACGTAAAAGAATAAATGGACACAAATCAGATGTCAAGAATTATAACATTCATAAACCAGTCGGAGAACACTTCAATCTCTCTGGTCACGCAATCACAGACATGAAGGTCGCTATCTTACAACAAAAAAACTTCAAATCCAGACTCCAGTGAGAAACTGCTGAATTGGAATTCATTTGCAAATTGGATACTATTAATTTAGGCTTAAATAGAGACTGGGAGTGGCTAAGTCATTATGCAAGGTAGCCTATTTCCCCTTGTTTTTTCCTAACCCCCCCCCCCCCCCCGACGTTCTGGTTAAACTTGGATTTATGCTGGAAATGGCCCACCTTGATTGTCATGCACATTGTGTGGAGAGTGGTCAGTTTGGATGAGCTATTGCCAGCAGGAGAGTGAGTTTGTGTGTGTGGGGGGGGGGGTGAGAAAACCTGGATTTGTGCTGGAAATGGCCCACCTTGATTATCATGCACATTGTAGGGAGAGTGGTCACTTTGGATAAGCTATTACCAGCAGGAGAGTGGGGTGGGAGGAGGTATTGTTTCATGGTCTCTGTGTGTATAATGTCTTCTGCAATTTCCACAGTATGCATCCGATGAAGTGAGCTGTAGCTCACGAAAGCTCATGCTCAAATAAATTGGTTAGTCTCTAAGGTGCCACAAGTACTCCTTTTCTTTTTGCGAATACAGACTAACATGGCTGTTACTCTGAAACCTATCGGGGAAGAAGACATCTCCCAGCCAAGGCACACCAGTGCTGCTTCTATTGACTCAGCTCAGAGAGGAGATGTTTCCCAGCTGAGACATGCCCCAACATGGTTCCTAATGACTTGGTTCAAAGGGGAGGTTCCTTTTAGTTCCCTGCCTGTAGCAATGAGGCAATACTGACCTTACAGCAATGGCATCACAATGCATGGTGCCAGGTTAAAGGTTGTTGACAAAGTCTGTGCTACACTGCTAAAGCAAATGGGATATTCCCTCCAAAGCCACTGATCTTGCCTTCTGGCTGGCATTTTAGTGTCTCTAACTGGAAAGCACAGAGACAGCTGCAGAAATTAAATGAATGAAAATTCTATTACTACCTAAATTTATCCAAATCTCTACCTAAAGGTTCAGGGTTCAAGTTTGGAGGTGAAGTTTATTTGAGGGGCAGTGCTGGGTAAATTTGATCTGGGCCAGGAAAAATGTTCAGATTTTTTTTAACACAGGCAAAATCTGCAAAGACTAGTGCTCCAAGCTGAGACACACTTAGCATGGCTCGGCACTGGGACAGATGTTCCTCAAATGTGGAACTCAGTGCACCTCCACAGAATCATAGAATGTTAGGGTTGGAAGAGACCTCAGGAGGTCATCTAGTCCAATCCCCTGCTCAAAGCAGGACCAACACCAACTAAATCATCCAAGCCAAGGCTTTGTCAAGCTGGGCCTTAAAAACCTCTAAGGGTGGAGATTCCACCACCTCCCTAGGTAACCCATTCCAGTGCTTCACCACCCTCATAGTGAAATAGTGTTTCCTATTATCCAACCTAGACCTCCTACACTGCAACTTGAGACCATTGCTTCTTGTTCTGTCAACTGCCACCATTGAGAACAACCTAGCTCCATCCTCTTTGGAACCCCCCTTCAGGTAGTTGAAGGCTGCTATTAAACCCCCCTCACTCTTCTCTTCTGCAGACTAAATAACCCCAGTTCCCTCAGCCTCTCCTCGTAACTCATATGCCCCAGCCCCCTAATCATTTTCTGCTGAACTCTCTCCAATTTGTCCACATATCTTCTGTAGTGGGGGGATCAAAACTGGACACAATACTCCAGGTATGCCCTCACCAATGCTGGATAGAGAGGAATAATAACTTCCCTCGATCTGCTGGCAATGCTCCCACTAATACAGCCCAATATGTCATTGGCCTTCTTGGCAACAAGGGCACACTGTTGACTCATATCCAGCTTCTCATCCACTGTAGTCCCCAGGTCCTTTTCGGCACAACTGCTGCTTAGCGAGTTGGTCTCCAGCCTGTAGCAGTGCATAGGATTCTTCCTTCCTAAGTTCAGGAATCTGCACTTGTCCTTGTTGAACCTCATCAGATTTCTTTTGTTCCAATCCTCCAATTTGTCTAGGTCACTCTGGACCCTATCCCTACCCTCCAGCATATCTACCTCTCTCCCCAGCTTAGTGCCATCTGTGAACTTGCTGAGGGTGCAATTCATCCCATCATCCAGATCATTAATAAAGATGTTGAACAAAAACTCCACTTGATACCGGCTGCCAACTACCCATTGAGCCATTGATCACTACCCATTGAGCTCAACAATCTAGCCAGCTTTCTACCCACCTTATAGTCCATTTATCCAATCCATACTTTTTTAACTTGCTAGCAAGAATACTGTGGGAGACTGTATCAAAAGCTTTGCTAAAGTCAAGATATATCACATCCACCGCTTTCCCCATATCCACAGAGCCAGTTATCTCATCATAGAAGGCAATCAGGTTGGTCAGGCATGACTTCCCTTGGTGAATCCATGTTGGTGAATCCTGATCACCTTGCTCTCCTCCAAAAAGAAAAGGAGTATTTGTGGCACCTTAGAGACTAACCAATTTATTTGAGCATAAGCTTTCGTGAGCTACAGTTCACCTCATCGGATGCATAAAGTGGAAAATACAGTGAGGAGATTTATATACACACAGACCATGAAAAAATGGGTGTTTATCATACATATTGTAAGGAGAGTGATCACTTAAGATGAGCTATTACCAGCAGGAGAGTGGGGTGGGGGGAGAGAAAACCTTTTGACGTGATAATCAAGGTGGGCCATTTCCAGCACATTTCCAGGAGTTAACAAGAACGTCTGAGGAACAGTGCGGGGGAGGGGAGGGTAGACGGGGGGGGGGGGGGGTGGACGTTCTTGTTAACTCCTGGAAATGTGCTAGAAATGGCCCACCTTGATTATCACTTCCAAAGGTTTTCTCTCCCCCCACCCCACTCTCCTGCTAGTAATAGCTCATCTTAAGTGATCACTCTCCTTACAATATGTATGATAAACACCCATTTTTTCATGGTCTGTGTGTATATAAATCTCCTCACTGTATTTTCCACCTTATGCAGCTGATGAAGTGAGCTGTAGCTCACGAAAGCTTATGCTCAAATAAATTGGTTGGTCTCTAAGGTGCCACAAGTACTCCTTTTCTTTTTGCGAATACAGACTAACACGGCTGCTACTCTGATTCCTCTCCTCCAAGTGCTTCAAAATGAATTCCTTGGATCATGGACCTGCTCCATGATTTTGCCAGGGACTGAAGTGAGGCTGTAGTTCCCTGAGTTCTCTTTCTTCCCTTTTTAAAATATGGGCACTATGCTCCCACTTGCTGCTTCATTCCGTGATTTCAGCTCAACAGCTTGGGATCAGTAGAGGCACACAGATGCAGAAGGGAAGTAAAAAAATCCATTCTACTGCAGTGATTGTAATGGCCACAGAGTGGCAGCAGAGGTCTGAATGATGTGAGAAAAGGCTGAAAAACTACGGGGCTCAACTGGGAACTGTCTGATGTGAGGTTTTTCTGATCTGAAAGTCTTGCTCAGTTCAGGAGTATAAAGAGGAATATTCTGACTACTCACCTGGGGAATGGATCTGAAGTCAAGCTTTAATGATGGCCAAGCAGGAAAGATCCCAGCTTGACCCTGAGAGCAGAGCCCAGGTCAAGTTTGCAAGGGCTACCAATTAGAAAACACTATATTTTTACTTGTAAGTGCTCCAGATTTGATCTGGAATCACTGAGAGTAATAAATTGAACTTCAAAATGTCACTTTTACAGTCAATTTGCAATGTATGGGCCCTAGTCTTTTCTCACTTACGTTGGCATAAATCAGGAGTAGCTTCATTGCTTTCAGTAAAAAGAAAAAGGAGTACTTGTGGCACCTTAGAGACTAACCAATTTATTTGAGCATCTCTAAGTCTCTAAGGTGCCACAAGTACTCCTTTTCTTTTTGCGAATACAGACTAACATGGCTGCTACTCTGAAACCTGCCATTGGTTTCAGTGGAGTTACTTAAGAATCACTCTGGTGTAGCTGAAATCAGAACTGGGCTTAGTACCTGCCCTTTGGATTAGACTGTTGTATGACAAAGGACAGTTGTTTGAAAAAGTGTCCATAAAAGGGCTGAAAGAGTCACACCAGACATATCCCAGCAAGGAGTCTTCCATCGTTTCCTTTGGGGAGACTATTCCACATGCTAATAGACCTCACTTAAGGGAAATGTTTCCCTGTTATGCAGCCTGGATTTTCCTTTGCTCAGTTTGATCTTGTTTAGTTCCTCCCCCTTCTTTATGGTGTTTACACACATCGGATCCTTGTAGATGCCTATCATTCCCCCTGGAGCCAATGTTTAGTCAAACAATACATAGTCAGGTTTCCAATCTCTCTTCACAAGTCAGTCCCTCCAGACTATTAATCATTTTCATTGACCTTCTCAAAAAATATCCTATTTTTCATCATCTTTGTAATAAAAACAGCAACAACCCCCTCCTCCCCTTCCTGGAGCCAGGAGTGACAGATTCCAGGCAGACGGCATTTCAAAGGGCAGGTAGTTTCCCCCAGGCAAGTCTTTGGTTTTGGTGATACACACCTACTCTTTAAATCTGATCTGTGGTTTATTTACACAGCACACATGGAGGAAGTTAGAAGCACTCCACACTAAGCTGGTTACACGATCAGGAAGCCAACAGCTCAAAAGCTATTCCCCTGCTGCAGCCCTGGCAGCGCTGCAACATGGCACCCCTGCTGGAAGAGGATTCAGAGACTGCTTTTCATCCTGAGAGGACCCACAGCCTTGATATAGTTTATAGAGGGATTCATCACCCCCTGCCAAAATGTAGCCAGCTTTTTGTATGGAAAGCATAACACATTTCACCTCAAAGAAAAGCCACAGACAGAACCAGGCGGAAGGTTTTTGTCTTGCGCTCAGGAGCAGTACGGTCAAGAGAGTATTTCCCAGGCATGCAGCAGCAGCATTCGAGGCAGGTCACATAAACGGGTCATGATATTCAGAGGCTGCCCCCTGACTCAGCTGCACTGGGTGGATCACAATAGAAAAGAGTCAAGGGTGGTCAGCAGAAGCTGACTTTTACAAGCTCCCTTGCAGGCGTTAATTAGTAGAGATGGGGGAGGGAAAGCACCGGGAAGCGTAAAAGGCTCCATTCTCTCTTGATGGAAGTCAGTCGGAGGTGTTGCGTGTTCAGCATCCTTGAAAGTCCACTGGTTTAGGTGCCTAAATATGTCCTTAGGAGCCTAACAGTAGGCAGCCATGTTTGAAAACCTTGGCCAGAGTCCTTTGGGTCTGAGCAGAGTTATTCTATCCCTCTGTTTAATCTGGGAAGGAAAGACACAGATCCAAGTACTGTATTCCTACCATGTTGGTATTTTCCCGTGCAACTGTGTCCCAGATCCACAAGCCTCAGGACAGCCACAAATAGTGTGTCCCCTCCCCGAAGATGAGGCAACTACATGTTAGAGAGATTAAAGTTTTTCCCACTTATAACATTTTTTCATTAACAGATATGTGGGTCCTTAAAACTTCACACCATGGCCAACTGGAGCATCACAGCAGCTGGGGAGTTAGAGCTCAGATCCTCCTGCACCAAAAAGCACAGGTTCCAACCCTTTGGAGCCTTGAGCTGCAGGCAGAACAGGGCCAGTGACACACAGCTGAGCAATTCTGATTTTATGCAGGAGAGGACACCATGCTGAGCAGTTCATTACAGTTCACAGGACCTTCTAATATAAATACTGCTGGCTCTGATAGAAGCCAAGCAGAGGTTATTTTCTTATATATGTATTCATTTTTAATAAAAGGGGATACTTGGGACCAGAAATCTTGAATAACTGAACATTCCTACCCAATATACAGGAACACCCTAACTTTTGCCTGGGTACACCAATGTTGGTTTGACAGATGGATGGATTTTAGTTACAGGTGATGTATTTTCAGCTTGTACACTATGTACAGAACATTTCTAAGAAAATTATTGACCTTTACTTTTCAGCTTTCAGCTTTCCCATCACCTGATAATTGACTTTAACCCTTAGCTTTCAGGAGTCTGGCAGTAAAAAAGGCTTTACAAAATAGATCATGAAGCACTGGGGTCAAGCACAGACCCCATTGTCTTTTTTGCTGGAGTTGGGGTGTGAGCTCAATGTTCAGGCCAAATTCCAGCTTGGGTAATTATAACTTGCCTCCCTACATTCTTGCTGCAGTTTCAGTTGTATATGGTACTCCTGCAGCCTTAGCCTGAACTGTTGAGTGTTGTGTACTGTTACACAGATGCCTGTTCCAACTCCAACTGCTTTTCATTTTATTACTAATTTTTCTCCCTCTTTTTCTTTGTCTCCTCATATGAAACCACCTTTGCTCAGGTGGAATTCAAGTTGAAGGTGGCACATGTTGGTGGCTTGAGAGGATTTTACCTTTCAAGAATATTAGAGTTAAAAAACCAATGAATGTTAGAAAACCAAGTAATGCAGAGTTTAAGGCGCTGCTCACACTGGACACCCGAACTACCTTACCTCTGGTCCAATAATGATGCCAGTCTGCCATCTTCCCATCTTGGCACATAGAGTATCAATAATGTGCACCATGGAACACTGCTTTTATAACGTTTCATACAGTAGGTAACATATCTCCACTACTGTCTGTGGACCTTTGCTCTTTCCATATGAGTGCTCTGTTCATGCCCTGGGCAGATGGAGTATTTATATGGAGACATACAGTGACACTTGGAGAACTGGCTTCCACATGAACTGAGGCCAGGTCAACACTACAAACTTATGTCAGTATAACTACATCATGCAGGGGGGTGAAAAATCTACCCCCCGAGTGACGCAGTTATACCAACCTAACCCTGGGTGTAGACATCACTATGTTGGAGGTGGATTAACTATGCCGACTGGAGAAGTTCTCCCATAGGCATAGTAGTGTCTTCACTGAAGTACTACAGCAGCACAGTTGCACTGGTATAGCTGCACCACTGCAGCGTTTTAAGTGTTGACTTGCCCCGAGTCTGTAAGGCACTGAGTGCCCTCAGGGCCATGCAGGCTTGGGCCCTTCTTAAAGGGAGGGAACACTTGCCTTCGGAATGTTATTTAGATAATCAGGAATGTTAAATACTCTTCTACCTGTAGATGTAGGAGCATGAGATCAAAAAGCAGCCTGATTGTACCTGATGAAGAGGAGGCATTCTTAGCTTGCTTTGGTCCCTCATTAGATAGCACTCCTTGCTATGGATGGGTACGGCAGTCTAAGTTTCTGATCATCTCAGAGTATTTCTACAGGGCAGAATTAAGGTGATTTGGGTGCCTTGTTTGAGACCTACATCTGTATCACCTGGTGCTTTCCCTCTGCCTCCTGCTGCACTCCAAAACTGATGCTGAGCATCCTCCGCCTCCTCTGGTCCCCGTTGCTCTGGGCAGCCCTCCAGCCTGACACCCACTCTTCACAGTGTCTTCATGCTCCAAAGCCCTCTCCCCTACATTGACCCCTCCAGAGACTCATTCCCTCCAGGGCCCTGCCCTGCCAGAGCCATGGTGATTTGGGAAAGAGGTGTGCAACAGCAGTTCAGGGTTGCTGGAGGAGAAGGTGGAGGGGGAAGCATTAGCACTTCCTTCCCTTCTCTACCCCATGCTATGCATCAGCAGGAGTCCCTCAGATGAGCTATGGGAGGTTTGTCTTGGTGGAGAAGTAACTGCAGCACTAGACTGGGATTCGGAAGACCTGGACTCCGTTCCCAGCTCTACCACTAGCCTGCTAGGTGAACTAAGGCAAGTCATTTCCTCACTGTTTGCCTTAGTTTCTCCATATGTGAAATGGAGATACCTTCTTTGTGAAGCACTTTGAGATCTACTTATGGAATGTGTTATTTGCCTATACACAAATGCAAGAAGCCTGGGAAACAAGTAGGGAGAACTGGAAGTCCTGACACAGTCAAGCAATTATGATGTGATTGGAATAACAGAGACTTGGTGGGATAACTCACATGACTGGAGTACTGTCATGGATGGTTATAAACTGTTCAGGAAGGACAGGCAGGGCAGAAAAGGTGGGGGAGTTGCATTGTAGGTAAGGGAGCAGTATGACTGCTCAGAGCTCCAGTATTAAACTGCAGAAAAACCTGAGAGTCTCTGGATTAAGTTTAAAGGGTGAGCAACACGGGTGATGTCGTGGTGGGAGTCTGCTATAGACCACCGGACCAAGGGGATGAGGTGAACGACGCTTTCTTCCGGCAACTCACGGAAGTTACTAGATCGCAGGCCCTGGTTTTCATGGGAGTCTTCAATCACCCTGATATCTGCTGGGAGAGCAATACAGCAGTACACAGACAATCCAGGAAGTTTTTGGAAAGTGTAGGGGACAATTTCCTGGTGCAAGTGCTGGAGGAACCAATTAGGGGCAGAGCTCTTCTTGACCTGCTGCTCACAAACCGGGAAGAATTAGTAGGGGAAGCAAAAGTGGATGGGAACCTGGGAGGCAGTGACCATGAGATGGACGAGTTCAGGATCCTGACACAAGGAAGAAAGGAGAGCACCAGAATACGGACCCTGGACTTCAGAAAAGCAGACTTTGACTCCCTCAGGGAACTGATGGGCAGGATCCCCTGGGAGAATAACATGAGGGGGAAAGGAGTCCAGGAGAGCTGGCTGTATTTTAAAGAATCCTTATTGAGGTTACAGGGACAAACCATCCCGATGTGTAGAAAGAATAGTAAATATGGCAGGCGACCAGCTTGGCCTAACAGTGAAATCCTTGCTGATCTTAAACACAAAAAAGAAGCTTACAAGAAGTGGAAGACTGGACAAATGACCAGGAAAGAGTATAAAAATATTGCTCAGGCATGCAGGAGTGAAATCAGGAAGGCCAAATCACACTTGGAGCTGCAGCTAGCAAGGGATGTTAAGAGTAACAAGAAGGGTTTCTTCAGGTATGTTAGCAACAAGAAGAAAGTCAAGGAAAGTGTGGGCCCCTTACTGCACTGAGGGAGGCAACCTAGTGACAGAGGATGTGGAAAAAGCTAATGTACTCAATGCTTTTTTTGCCTCTGTCTTCACGAACAAGGTCAGCTCCCAGACTGCTGCACTGGGCAGCACAGCATGGGGAGGAGGTGACCAGCCCTCTGTGGAGAAAGAAGTGGTTCGGGACTATTTAGAAAAGCTTGATGAGCACAAGTCCATGGGGCTGGACGTGCTGAGTGCTAAAGGAGTTGGCGGATGTGATTGCAGAGCCATTGGCCATTATCTTTGAAAACTCATGGTGATCGGGGAAAGTCCCGGATGAATGGAAAAAGGCTAATGTAGTGCCCATCTTTAAAAAAGGGAAGAAGGAGGATCCTGGGAACGACAGGCCAGTCAGCCTCACCTCAGTCCCTGGAAAAATCATGGAGGAGGTCCTCAAGGAATCAATTCTGAAGCACTTAGAGGAGAGGAAAGTGATCAGGAACAGTCAGCATGGATTCACCAAGGGCAAATCATGCCTTACTAATCTAATTGCCTTCTATGATGAGATAACTGGCTCTGTGGATGAGGGGAAAGCAGTGGACGTGTTGTTCCTTGACTTTAGCAAACCTTTTGACACGGTCTCCCACAGTATTCTTGCCAGCAAGTTAAAGAAGTATGGGCTGGATGAATGGACTATAAGGTGGATAGAAAGTTCGCTAGATTGTCGGGCTCAACGGGTAGTGATCAATGGCTCCATGTCTAGTTCGCAGCCGGTGTCAAGTGGAGTGCCCCAAGGGTCGGTCCTGGGGCCAGTTTTGTTCAATATCTTCATTAATGATCTGGAGGATGGCGTGGATTGCACCCTCAGCAAATTCGCAGATGATACTAAACTGGGAGGAGAGGTAGATACGCTGGAAGGTAGGGTTAGGATACAGAGGGCCTTAGACAAATTGGAGGATTGGGCCAAAAGAAATCAGATGAGGTTCAACAAGGACAAGTGCAGAGTCCTGCACTTAGGATGGAAGAATCCCATGCACCGCTACGGACTAGGGACCGAATGGCTTGGCATCAGTTCTGCAGAAAAGGACCTAGGGGTTACACTGGACCTAGGGGTTACAGTGGACAAGAAGCTGGATTATTCCCCTCTATTCGACATTCATGAGGCCTCATCTGGAGTACTGTGTCCAGTTTTGGGACCCACACTACAAGAAGGATGTGGAAAAATTGGAAACAGTCCAGTGGAGGGCAAGAAAAATGATTAGGGGGCTGGAGCACATGACTTATGAGGAGAGGCTGAGGGAACTGGGATTATTTAGTCTGCAGAAGAGAAGAATGAGGGGGGATTTGATAGCTGCTTTCAACTACCTGAAAGGGGGTTCCAAAGAAGATAGATCTAGACTGTTCTCAGTGGTAGCAGATGATAGAACAAGGAGTAATGGTCTCAAGTTGCAGTGGGGGAGGTTTAGGTTGAATAGTAGGAAAAACTTTTTCACTAGGAGGGTGGTGAAACTCTGGAATGTGTTACCTAGGGAGGTGGTGGAATCTCCTTCCTTAGAAGTTTTTAAGGTCAGGCTTGACAAAGCCCTGGCTGGGATGATTTAGTTGGGGATTGGTCCTGCTTTGAGCAGGGGGGTTGGACTAGATGACCTCCTGAGGTCCCTTCCAACCCTGATATTCTATGATTCTATGATTTAAGAGGTAGGTACTGTTATGCCTTTGAGTGCTGCACCCCTGAGCTGATCTTAAGTGTCGCCCTCCCCAATCTGGCTCTCTCTGCCCCTAGCTAGAGACTCATCCCTCTGTGCTGTCATGCCCCATCCTTCCCCAATGAATAAAGAGAGAGTGCAATCCCCCAGGGGATTAGGACTCACCCAGCGGCCACCTGCTATGAAATGACTATTGGTGCTAGTAGAAAGTCCTAGAGCACCAGCCCCTGCGGCCTAAAGCTCTCTGCTCATCTAAAAACTGGTTTCAAGTTGGCAGAGACAGTGCAGGCTTCCAGCACACCCTGTAGCCTCCTCCAATATGCTTTTTTTGCCTCTGTCTCAATGCTTTTTTTGCCTCTGTCTTCATGAACAAGACCAGCTCCCAGACTACTGCACTGGGCAACACAGTATGGGGAGGTGGTGACCAGCCCTCTGCAGCGAAAGAAGTGGTTCGGGACTATTTAGAAAAGCTAGACAAGCACAAGTCCATGGGACCGAATGCACTGCATCTGAGGGTGCTAAAGGAGTTGGTGGATGTGATTGTAGAGCCATTGGCCATGATCTTTGAAAACTCATGGCGATCAGGGGAGGTCCTGGATGACTGGAAAAAGGCTAATTTAGTGCTCATCTTTAAAAAAGAGAAGAAGGAGGATCCAGGGAACTACAGGCCAGTCAGCCTCACCTCAGTCCCTGGAAAAATCATGGAGCAGGTCCTCAAGGAATCAATTTTGAAGCACTTAGAGGAGAGGAAAGTGATCAGGAACAGTCAACATGGATTCACCAAGGGCAAGTCATGCCTGACTAACCTAATTGCCTTCTATGATGAGATAACTGTCTCTGTGGATGAGGGAAAATCAGTGGGCGTGTTATTCCTTGACTTTAGCAAAGCTTTTGATATGGTCTCCCACAGTATTCTTGCCATCAAGTTAAAGAAGTATGGGCTGGATGAATGGACTATAAGGTGTATAGAAAGCTGGCTAGATCATCAGGCTCAACGGGTCGTGATCAATGTCTCCATGTCTAGTTGGCAGCTGGTATCAAGTGGAGCCCCTCAAGAGTTGGTCCTGGGGCCGTTTTTGTTCAATATCTTCATTAATGATCTGGGGGATGGCGTGGATTGCACCCTCAGCAAGTTTGCAGATGACATTGTTACAGTGCACCCCATAAGGCTTGATGGAAATATGCTTATGAATGCATATATGACATAACTGGAATATGTTTTATGCTACATATGCCATGTAACATATCTCTGTAAAGGTTATGATCTACTGAATTTATTCATCCTATTTGTATGCATATGTCATCATTGTATTCAAAGTTATGAATATTGGCTGTATACATGTTTGATTTTAAATAGCCTTAGTAAGGCATTTGGTCAGCTTCTTTAGAAAGGAATTTGCAATTTAAGTGTGCAATCAAGAAGCACTAAGTGGGCAATGGATCTTGAAAGGCTCCAATCCACATAAGAAGTCTACATGAGGACCTTCAAGGTAGCATGTGAACAATGGCTGCTGCCTGTAAGAACTGAGTCCTGCATAGACATGTGACTTGCCCAGGTGACTCCAAAACTCCATCTTGGAGCTGGACTTTGCTTAGGAGAGAGGAGGGGGTCTCCACTCACAAGAGAAAGTCTATTTAAGCCCATGGGAGAGCCCTCCATTTTGTCTTCAGTTGGCTCAAGAGATAGCCTCTCCACCCCCAAAGGATACCTGAAAGAAATTGGAACAAAGGACAGTAACTACAGGGGGTGTGAGTGATTGCTGGACCCAGAATAGAAGGAGTCTAGTCTGTAAAAGGAAGTTTACTGGAATTCCTCTGAGGGTGAGGTTTTATCTGTATTCAGTTTTCTTACTGTATTAGACATAGACTTGTGTGTTCTATTTTATTTTGCTTGGTAAATCACTTTGTTCTGTCTGTCACTACTTGGAACCACTTAAATCCTAATTTCTGTATTTAATAAAATCACTTTTTACTTATTAATTAACCCGGAGTATGTATTAATACCTGGTGGGGGGGGGTGTCAAACACCTCTCTATAAGTGTTGTAGAGGGTGAACAATTTATGAGTTTACCCTGTATTAGCTTTATACAGAATAATACGGATTTATTTGGGATTTGGACTCCATTGGGAATTGAGCATCTGAGTGTTAAAGACAGGAACACTTCTTAAGCTGCTTTTAGTTTAAGCCTACAGCTGTTAGGGGACATGGTTCAGACCTGGGTCTGGGTTTGAAGCAGGCTAGAGGGTCTGGCTCAAACCAGGCAGGGCACTGAAGTCCCAAGCTGGGACGACAGGAAATCAGGGGCAGAAGTAGTCTTGGCACATCAGTTGGCAGCTCCAAGGAGGTTTCTGTGATCCAACCCATCACAGACACTAAACTGGGAGGAGTAGTAGATACACTGGAGAGTAGTGATAGGATACAGAGGGACCTAGACAAATTAGAGGATTGGGCCAAAAAAAATCTGATGAGGTTCAACAAGGACAAGTACACTTAGGAAGGGAGATTCCCATGCACTGCTACAGACTAGGGACCTAGGGGTTACGGTGGATGAGAAGCTAACGGCATTTTGGGCTGTATAAGTAGGAGCATTGCCAGCAGATCAAGGGATGTGATCATTCCCCTCTATTCAGCATTGGTGAGGCCTCATCCGAAGTACTGTGTACAGTTTTAGGCCCCACACTATAAGAAGGATGTGGAAAAATTGAAAAGAGTCCAGTGGAGGGCAATAAAAATGATTAGGGGGCTGGAGCACATGACTTATGAGGAGAGGCTGAGGGAACTGGGGATGTTTAGTCTTCAGAAGAGAAGACTGAGGGGGGATTTGATAGCTGCTTTCAACTACCTGAAAGGGGGTTCCAAAGAGGATGGAGCTAGACTGTTCTCTGTGGTAGCAGATGACAGAACAAGGAGTAATGGTCTCAAGTTGCAGTGGTGGAGGTTTAAATTGGATATTAGGAAAATCTTTTTCACTAGGAGGGTGGTGAAGCACTGGAATGCGTTACCTAGGGAGATGGTGGAATCTCCTTCCTTAGAAGTTTTTAAGGTCAGGCTTGACAAAGCCCTGGGTGGGATGATTAATTGGGGATTGGTCCTGATTTGAGCAGGGGATTGGACTAGATGACTTCCTGAGGTACCTTCCAACCCTGATATTCTGATTCTATGACCCAAGCTTCACATGGACGTAATGCACCTACGTTCAGTGGGGCAGTTCAGTCTGCCTCACCCAGTATTTCTCCAGAGAAGAGACCTTCTCTGCTAGTTTACTAAAGAATTATGATGCATATGCCTCCTTCTCTACCTGGCTGATAGCTATCAAAAGCAAAGCCAGAAAGCTAATAAAATGAGAGCCTGCCCCTTCCACTATGATAATGTGACAGTGAGAGAGGGAAAACCATTCACACAAGTCTATAGTCCTGTCTCCTCCCACCTCCTCACCAGTGTTCAATGAATCATGCAAAATCCACACTCGTCAACTTGGCTGGGAAACAAAATGCAGCACAGACTGACTTTGCAGCCTGGTGACGGGATATCTAGTTTCTGAGCATTGCACCTGGATCTGAAGAGCACGCTGGAAGATGAGATCAGTCAATACAGCCAGCTGATTGAGGGAATGACAGACAGGCTCCCGGCGGCAAACCATTAAGAAGGTGGCGGTCACCGCCCAGGAGATTATGGAGGGGAAAGTGATTGCTCAGTGATCCGAGGAAGTAATTCAGTAAAGAGGCAAATCTCGATCTACCACTGCTGCATTTAGAGCTCCTTTTAGTCTGCTTTAACAAGCCAGGGTGTGGGTTGCATTGTCTTCTGTAGAGGTCCGTGCTCTGCTGTGATTGGAATACTGCTGCATAAAGATCTTCCAAGCACTCTGGGGGGAAAAAAAACAAAACCAACTCTGCTTGACTGCAGAGACAGCTACCTACTGTGATCTCTCTAGTGCTGCACTCCTCATGTGCGTTGCTAAGACCTTTGGGGACACACCCCACTGCTCTTAGAGCTGCAGCAAGCTGAGCTGCTCTATAATTCTTTCCCAGTGAACTGTGAGAGCACGTGTCTGTCCTTCTGGGCACATGAGGGGAATTGTGGGAAGGCACTGGAGAACTATCAGAATTCAGGTGGTTTAAGCCTGTATCTTCACACTGCAAAGTGGGGAGGTTACCAGCCAAGTGAAAGCCTCACTCAGATTTTAGCCTATAGCTCCAGGCCAGCCCAGCGAGTCCAAAGCTGCACCATACTCGGCTGAGAGGGTTTTTATGTGTGGGCGGGAGGGGAGTTGGGGGCAACACCCAAGTAATATCCTGGGCTAACTCTGCAGTGAACACCCAGGGTATGTCTACACAGCAACTAGACACCAGTGGCTGGCCCCTGCCAGCCAATTCGGGCTCATGAGGCTCAGGCTAAGAGGTTGTTTCATTGCCATGTAGACTTCCATGCTCGGGCTGGAGCCTGGGCCCTAGGACCCTGCAAGGTGAGAGAGTCCCAGAGCTCGGGCTGCAGCATGAGCCTGGAAGTCTACACAGGAATGAAACAGCTACATAGCCTAAGTCAGCTGGCATGGGCCAGCTGCAGGTGTCTAGATAGACATACCTACAGACTACAGAGTGCTCTCTCATGGGGACTTTGCTTTTGTCTATTCTTGTCATTTTCTTCCTTGATCTAATCTAGCTCTAAAGCTAAAGTGGACATTTTGCTCTTTGTGTATGGAAAACAAACTGCTAACTACCCCCAAACAAGGAAACACAAGCCAGCACAGTCTGACCACATACTCACCCACTTAATGGGATGAAGGAAGGTGAGATCATCATTGGGGTTATGCCTTTCATCTCTGGAGATGTAGATGCTAATTTTGTGAAGGTTGAATCTTAAAAGCTTGCAACTGGAGGGGAACACAAGAGCTTCTGTGTGTGAAAAACCAAGGCTCTCTCACCGTATCCCCACAAAGCTCTAGTACAATATAGCCAACACTTTTTGCTATCAGTCCTTGATGAAATACAGTGTTACCAACTCTCGTGATAGTTGGTACTATTATTAAAGCTCCTGGATTCATGTGACTAGGTCAGAATCTCAGCTTTCATTTAAAAAATGTAATTTCTAGCTCTTATGGTTGTGAAGAAAAAGTAGAAAATGTGAAACCTTAAGGCCAGAACACTAGGAGGCAAAGCTAAAAATCCTGAATAGTAAAAGGCTTATGATTTTTAAGCTAATTGCATGTTTTTTGGAGTCCCAGTTCATGCTTAGAGATCTGTAGGAACCAGAATTTCTGTTTTGTGGAAAATTTTGCTATTTCCCATTTTTTTTGTTCCAAGTTGTTTCATTTTGGGTCACTCAGATTGTTTAGGTTCAATAAAATCAAAATGTGCTGATTAACATGTTATTTCAATTTTTAAAATGTAAAATGTAAAATAAATGTTGAAATGAATGCATTTCCAAAAACAGAAAGTTTGCATTTCAAGGAAACGGCATTTTCCAGTGGAAAAATTTCAACCAGGTCTACTCAAGATTTTTGAATGGTTGGGATTGCAAAACTGGAAATATTACAAAGATATATCACAAACACATTTTTTCCTCTCCCTGGCTTTACAGTCCTAAGAATCAGGACATGCCTAGTCAGGCAGTGATCTAAGAAACCATGGAAGAAAAGTTACCAAATATCTTAGAAGCTTAAAGAAGGGTAAACCTGCATTCAACCCTAGAAATCTGCAAGGGATTAAGGGAGGGTGAAAGGATGAGTATTTAGCTTTATTGAACCAGTTTGCCAGTCCCTGGGTCTCACCCTGCCTTTAGGGCATGAGTGATATCCTCCTCAATACATCCTTAGGTCGCTGGTTCGATTCCAGCTCGAAGGAGAGGACTTTGGCGGTGGGGGGAGGGATAGCGCAGTGGTTTGAGCATTGGCCTGCTAAACCCAGGGTCGTGACTTCAGTCTTTGAGGGGGCCATTTAGGGATCTGGGGCAAAAATTGGGGATTGGCCCTGCTTTGAGGGGCTTTGGACTAGATGACGTCCTGAGGTCCCTTCCAACCCTGATATTCTATGATTCTAATTGTCAGAGCCAAGGGAAACAGATATGACAAGGCAAACTTAATCAGTAGGTTCAGTCCACATGAAACAGAGAGATGAGAAAATTGTTTCAGATTCTAGTGCCTAAGAAAAGATCTTCATGCTGAGTTGGCCTCATGCACTCAATGTTCCTCTAATGCAGTGGTTCTCAACCCACGGCCTGCGGGTCTGCTTGTGGCCCAATCAACACACAGCTGTGGCCTATGTGACATACTCAGGGCCATACAGGTAGTATATATATAGTTGGATGCAGTCCACATAACACATAGAGAGCTGCATATGCAGTTCACAATAGTAAATAGGTTGAGAACCACTGCTCTAATGTCTTTCCCAGCCACTATCTAAACGTCAGCAGGTACCCCTCAAAGCATGTTCTCCCCACACATAATAAAAACAACAATAAAAGTATGGATTTTTCTAACTGGTTACCACTTTACACTGACTGGCAGTTTCTTGAACAGGTAGCACCCACTACAATGAATCCACGCTGCTCTGCAGGCAACAAAGATATCACACCCTCTCACATACCGCTGAACTAACACTCCAGGTCTTTAGTTCCAAAGACACAGGCCTTTACCTAAAAGAGAGCTTCATTAGCTCAGACTAATTAGGAGGTTACTTATCTTCTCTGAGAGCCTGTCACTAGAAGGCAGTATCACACTCTGATACCTACACATACAAAGCCAGTACAAAGGGAAGAGGTTTCAAATGGCTAATGCGCAGGACACTCCGAGGGCATTGGTCAAGCAGCTTGGAGGAACCATTTACTTAATCTAACATCTATTTGATTTATTTACAGTATTAATGAAATTTTTAAGGCTAAGATTTTGTCATGGATATTTTTAGTAAAAGTCAGGGACGGGTCACGGGCAATAAAAAATTCATGGAAGCTGTGACCTGTCTGTGACTTTTGTTAAACATATCGGCGACAAAATGGGGATCTGCAGGTCCCCACATTGCCTGTGGCGGGGCAGCTGCTTGGCAGCTAGGCGCTCTGGGGGCCCCCACCATGGGTTGGGTGTCGGAGCTCCAGGGTCCCCTGTCCCCCATAGCGGTTGGGAGCTGTGAGATTCCCCACCACCTGCAGCTCCAGGGGCCCCCACCACCTGCTGTGGTTGGGAGCTTGGAGGTACCCCGACACCCGCAGCAGTCGGGAGCAGCTGCAGGGTTTCCCTGCCTCCCACAGCTCTGGGGGGCCCCACCATCCATCGCCGCCAGGAGCTTGGGGATTCCTCACCACCTGCGGCAGCTGGAAGCTGTGAGATACCACCACCACCTGTGGCAGCTTGGAGCTCTGGGGGCCACCAGAGGTGGTGGGGGTGCCTAGAAGATCCCTGCCCCCATGGTTAGTGGGGGACCCTGAAGCTCACGACTGCTGTACGCTGAAATCCCAGAGGTCACTGGAAGTCACAGATTCTGTGACTTCTGCGACCTCCATGACTAAATTGTAGCCTTAGCCATTGTACGAGCCAGTGATAAGACCTCATCTGGACTACTGTGTGCAGTTCTGGTCCCCCATGTTCAGGAAAGATTAATTCAAACCGGAAGAGGTGCAGAGAAGAGCGATCAGGATAATCAAGGGAATGGAGGTTGTATCTCACAAGAGGAGGGGTGGCAGGTTTATAGAAATTTTGGTGGTGCCCAGATCCCGCCCCCACCTGCCTAGGCTCTGGGAGGGAGTTTGGGGGCAGGAGAGGGTGTGTGGGAAGGGGGTGGGGGTGCAGGCTCTGGGACGGAGTTTGGGTGCAGGCTGGTGCAGGGGTGTGTGTGCAGGAGGGGGTGGGGGGGTGCACTGGGAGGGAGTTTGGGGTGGGAGGGGGTGCGGAGGGAGGGGCTGCAGGGGTGAGGGTTGTGGGGTGGGGCTGGGGATGAGGGGTTTGGGGTGTGGCTGGGGATGAGGGGTTTTGGGGTGAGGGCTGTGGGGTGGAGCTGGCGACAAGGGGTTCATAATGCAGGAGGGGGCTCAGGGCTGGGGCATAGGGTTAGGGTGTGGGGGATGAGGGCTCTGGCTGGGGATGAGGGGTTTGGGAGGGGCTCAGGGCTGGAGAAGAGGATTGGGGTGCGGGGGTGAGGGCTCTGGCTGGGGGTGTGGGCTCTGGGGTGGGGCAGGGCTGGGGATGAGTTCGGGGTGCAGGCAGGCTGCCCTGGAGCTGGGGCCAGAGAGGACTCCCCTCAGCTCTCTCCCTGCCGGCAGCAGCAAGCTCCGGGGGAGGGGCCCCCTCTCCCACCCCCAGCAGCACACTCACCCCGCACCATTGTCACTGCACATGCTCCTAGGGCCCCTCTCAGGCCCAGGAAGCTCCCTTGCCGCCCCTGTGGTGGGTGCCGGGGGGATGGGGGGCTGCCATCACATGTGCGCCTCCTCTCCTCCTGCTGCCCCTCACTGTAGCCTCACTGGGGGGTGAGGGATGGGGCTGCCCCTTGTCTAGTGTGGGGCAGGAGCGGTGACTGCGGGTGGGAGGGAGGCCTCTATGCTGGTGGAGGGTCCCGGTGGAAAATGAAAGGGTCTGAGGGGGAAGGGCAGGCTCAGGGTCAGTCTGCCCTGCCACCAGTGGATGTGGGATGCTAGGACCCTGCGGTGGCAGCTGATGCTGGGAGCCAACAGAGCACAGGCAGCGTGGAGCTGCAGGGGAGAGGCATGGATGATCTGGGGCCTCAGGGAGGTGCGCGGGGGCAGCAAGTGGGGGCCAGGGGGCACTCAGGGGAGGTACAGGGGTGCGCCAGGCAGGGCAGAGGAGAGACCTGGTCCCAAATATTGGTGGAGCTGGGCCCCCGGGCCCTGAATATTGCTGGAGCCCGGGCACCACAGACCCATACAACTCGCTGCCCCTGCATGAGAGGAGACAGCACGAGCTTCGCCAGTTTAGCCGAGGAAAACAAAGGCTGGGAGGGGATCTAATTGTTCTCTATAAATTCATCGGGGTAAACCTCAGGGAGGGTAAAGAGTCATTTAAGGGCAATGTTGGCACAAGAACAAATGGGTATAAACTGACCAGGAGTAAATTTGTGCTGGAAATTAGAAGGTTTCTAACTGTCACAGGAGTGACATTCTGGAACAGCTGCCTAAAAGGTGTAGTGGAGTCAAACAACCCAGGTAGTTTTAAGATAGAGCTTGATACATTTATGAATGGGATAACATGACTGGGTTACCAGCAATAGAAGGAGGCTGGAATCGATGATCCAGGAGGTCCATTCCAGTCCTATGTCCCTAATGTGTAGATACCCACTACGTGGAGGCCTCTGGGTGCCACCTTATTGGGAAGTGGTTGAACGTATGACCTTCAGTCCAGTGAGAGCCATATCAATAATTACAGGAGCAGGAGTATAAGCAAAACAACCTACAACATATAATTAATAAACATCATCACGCCCCAAAGCAGCCAGCCAAACAGGAAACCATCTGGCATTACAGCCTGAGGAATGTTACTAGCACATACCCAGTGAGAAAGGGGAGAGCGTGCCAGAGTGCCAGTGTAGGGAAGGGACAGTATTCCACTGTAATGCTCATAAAGGCGATTCTCTACTGAGTCTGCTGGACCCAGACAGAACCTGTTATTCTTTCTGGCTCTATACCTCCCAGGTTGATTAATGCAGCCTGTATTGCCTAGCATCACCACAGAAGGTCTCCCTATGTCCTGGCCTGGACTAAGGAGTTATGGAAAGGAATATGTGGAACCTCATCATAGTAAACACAACAGTGCCTCTGGGTCCACTTCTGTTGGATGCTGGATCCTGTGGGTGGATTTGAAACAGAACCCTAGAGGAGAAAGAGTCTGTATCCCATTCCCTAATCTTCTGAGAAACCTAATCCCCCAAACTGGTGGCCATAATGGAACCAGTCCCTTAGAGCTGAAAGGCTCTATATAGCATTCCCCTAAAGCATCCACTCCCTCTTTAGCCATCCTCCAGCAACAGTGGATATATTGTCCTAGAATTTCATTTTTTACTGAGTTATCCAGTCCTGCCCTACCCCCAATCTGGATCCAGGCTGGAAATGGGGCCTAATGTTGAAAGGATGGGTATCCTATTCCCTGTCCCTCTCGAGAGCTCAGTCATCTCTCGTGAACCACTGTCAGTCCCTACTGTAATCCATGAGCATTGTAGTACGTCGGTGCCAGGGAGACACAACACATGTCATGCAACCTTATCTTCCTAAGAAAAGCTGTAGCCAACACTGTCACTGTGCCGATGATATAGCATCTATGGTAACAATCAGGTTACAAGCCTTTGTCTTCTCTTTCTCAGAAATTTTGCTACATGTGCTTACATTCATAGAATCATAGAATATCAGGGTTGGAAGGGACCTCAGGAGGATATCTAGTCCAACCCCCTGCTCAAAGCAGGACCAATCCCCAACTAAATCATCCCAGCCAGGGCTTTGTCAAGCCTGACCTTAAAAATATCTAAGGAAGGAGATTCCACCACCTCCCTAGGTAACGCATTCCAGTGTTTCACCACCCTCCTAGTGAAAAAGATTTTCCTAATATCCAACCTAAACCTCCCCCACTGCAACTTGAGACCACTACTCCTTGTTCTGTCATCAGCTACCACTGAGAACAGTCTAGATCCATCCTCTTTGGAACCCCCTTTCAGGTAGTTGAAAGCAGCTATCAAATCCCCCCTCATTCTTCTCTTCTGCAGACTAAACAATCCCAGTTCCCTCAGTCTCTCCTCATAAGTCATGTGTTCCAGTCCCCTAATCATTTTTGTTGCCCTCCGCTGGACTCTTCCCAATTTTTCCACATCCTTCTTGTAGTGTGGGGCCCAAAAGTGGACACAGTACTCCAGATGAGGCCTCACCAATGTCGAATAGAGGGGAACGATCACGTCCCTCGATCTGCTGGCAATGTCCCTACATATACATCCCAAAATGCCATTGGCCTTCTTGGCAACAAGGGCACACTGTTGACTCATATCCAGCTTCTCGTCCACTGTCACCCCTAGGTCCTTTTCTGCAGAACTGCTGCCGAGCCATTCAGTCCCTAGTCTGTAGCGGTGCATAGGATTCTTCCATCCTAAGTGCAGGACTTGTCCTTGTTGAGCCTCATCAGATTTCTTTTGGACCAATCCTCTAATTTGTATAGGGCCCTCTGTATCCTATCCCTACCCTCCAGTGTATCTACCTCTCCTCCCAGTTTAGTGTCATCTGCAAACTTGCTGAGGGTGCAATCCACACCATCCTCCATATCATTTATGAAGATATTGAAAAAAACTGGCCCCAGGACCGACCTTTGGGGCACTCCACTTGATACCGGCTGCCATCTAGACATGGAGCCATTGATCACTACCCGTTGAGCCCGACAATCTAGCCAGCTTTCTATCCACCTTATAGTCCATTCATCCAGCCCATACTTCTTTAACTTGCTGGCAAGAATACTGTGGGAGACCGTGTCAAAAGGTTTGCTAAAGTCAAGGAACAACACGTCCACCGCTTTCCCCTCATCCACAGAGCCAGTTATCTCATCATAGAAGGCAATTAGATTAGTCAGGCATGATTTGCCCTTGGTGAATCCATGCTGACTATCCCTGATCACTTTCCTCTCCTCTAAGTGCTTCAGAATTGATTCCTTGAGGACCTGCTCCATGATTTTTCCAAGGACTGAGGTGAGGCTGACTGGCCTGTCGTTCCCAGGATCCTCCTTCTTCCCTTTTTTACAGATGGGCACTACATTAGCCTTTTTCCAGTCGTCCGGGACTTCCCCCAATCACCATGAGTTTTCAAAGATAATGGACAATGGCTCTGCAATCACATCCGCCAACTCCTTTTGCACTCTCGGCAGCACATCCAGCCCCATGGACTTGTGCTCATGCAGCTTTTCTAAATAGTCCCGAATCACTTCTTTCTCCACAGAGGGCTGGTCACCTCCTCCCCATGCTGTGCTGCTCAGTGCAGTAGTCTGGGAGCTGACCTTGTTCGTGAAGACAGAGGCAAAAAAGCATTGAGTTCATTAGCTTTTTCCACATCCTCTGTCACTAGGTTGCCTCCCTCATTCAGTAAGGGGCCCACACTTTCCTTGACTTTCTTCTTGTTGCTAACATACCTGAAGAAACCCTTCTTGTTACTCTTAACATCTCTTGCTAGTTGCAATTCCAGGTGTGATTTGGCCTTCCTGATTTCACTCCTGCATGCCCAAGCAATATTTTTATACTCTTCCTTGGTCATTTGTCCAATCTTCCACTTCTTTTAAGCTTCTTTTTTGTGTTTAAGATCAGCAAGGATTTCACTGTTAAGCCAAGCTGGTCGCCTGCCATATTTACTATTCTTTCTACACATTGGGATGGTTTGTCCCTGTAACCTCAATAAGGATTCTTTAAAATACAGCCAGCTCTCCTGGACTCCTTTCCCCCTCATGTTATTCTCCCAGGGGATCCTGCCCATCAGTTCCCTGAGGGAGTCAAAGTCTGCTTTTCTGAAGTCCAGGGTTCTCTGGCAGGATAACTGTGGCACCAAGCTCCAGTACTCATAACAAATCTGTTCCACCTGCTTCTCTGTTTATCTTAGGTGTAAACCTAGTTCACAGGCAGCATTCTGTCATGCCTCATATGACTCATGTTCAGTGAGAGCTGTTCATACTAGGGTTGTGTGAATTCTTCCAGGTTCTGCTTCGACTGGGTTTAAAGTGTTTTCAGCAGAACTGACGCACAGCTTCCAATATTCAAGGATCTTCAGGTTGGAGTGAACTTGTTTTTCCTACATTCAGATTTCATTGCAAGCCCAGACAAGACTCAGATTCACATGGATTCAGGCATGTTCATTTGGGTTTGCCAGAACCATAATACCACCATAGATGGTGCTTAACAGGTTCAAAGTGCTCAACAAACTTTAGTTGCTTAGTCCTCACGAAGTAAATATCATACCCCTTTTACAGATGGGGAAACTGATGCATTTGGGTTTGCCAGAACCACAATTCCACCACCATAGATGGTGCTATGACACACCCAAGGCCACACAGTGAGTGAGTCAGTGGAAGAGCTGGGATTCGAATTTAGGAATTCTTGAATCCCCACTCTGTGCTTGTTGCACTAAACTGCACTGCTAGGAAACCACCCTAATTGCTCTTTCCTTCAGACCATGTGCCGAATTCCCAGAATCGGGATTAGCAATTGTACTGGAAAATGCATGTAAGCCCTTCTTAGATTACTTTGAAACAGGTCCATGGATTTTCATCAGAACTGGTTCTTCTTATGAGCTCTCTGGTTGGTTCAGCTGTTTGAAAAGCCCTGGGTGAAACAGCTCAGTTTAACATTTTCCCTGGAGCAGTTCCCTCCTTTCATTTTTATATCTGTGAGTGACTCAGAGTCACAACAATGTGATCCCAGCATGATAGCAGCAGATGGATGGGTGTTTGCTGCTTTGTTCCTCACCATTGGCACCACCCCCACAATACAGCACCTTGTGCCGGGCCCTAGGTTCATTTGTGTCAAGTTTCATACTTGTGCTACCCTGTCACTAAGGTGCTGCTCAGCAAACGCACCAGGGACACATGGGTTGTGAACACAAGCATTCAGTGGTTCTATTTGGGGCCTGCATAAAGGTGTAGAACTGGCTCAGACCAGCTGCACAGAAAAAACAAGAGGCATTCACAACTCACATTCTCTCCATGGTGCCCGCACAGAGCAGGTCACACTCTTCACTATGCTCAGTCACTGCACTATGTTACCTCCCCCGTTGATCATACCACCCAAACAGGGGGTCCCTGATGTAGGTCAAAGAGGTTTGCAGATTACCAAATACTCTGGAATGGGCCAGCATGGGTCACATCAGACACCTACCAGGGCAACTGAAGAGTCTCACATCACCCTCAGGCCCACACCCTCTGCACCAGAGCTTTGACACTTACCACAATGCAGGGGACAAGGAACTGGACTAGAAGTCAGGAGACCTGGGTTTCTATGGCCAGCTCTAATGCCATAAAGCTTTGGGCAGGCTTTGCGTCTCATTTTACCCAAGTGGGAATATTGACATGTATCCTCCTTTGTAAAGCATTTTGTGATCCCCAAATGAAAAACAACATATAAATACTACTATTGTGTTGTTTGCAATTAGCTCCTCTTTCCCAGGGATACTCCTGCTGTTTTTATGGGGGGAAGGGGGGGGATGATGGGCTGCTCCTACCCCCACAGTCCTGGTCTAGCCATAGCAGCTAAAAAGATCCCAGGCACTGTGCTCCATGTTTCTTTGCTATTATTACCTCTTCAACACTCCCCAGGATATTCAGACTAGCCTTAGGGAGCAAGTAAAAGCAAAAACGGTTGCCACCTTTCTGCTTCTGCTCTTCAGATATTTTCTTGGGGAAAGTATCTCACAAGCTGACACAGTAACATGCCTAGACTGACCTTTGCAGCCTGAAACTGGAAACCAACAGGCCTCTGTTCACTCCTGTATTAGAGCATTCCATAGCTGGGCCACTGAATCCTAAAACCTAATCAACAAACTAACCCGGGACTTACTGTGCTACCAGCTTAGCTTTCCCTGGACCAGGAAGTTCCTGGCCAGGCCACATTGACCAGGTCAGCTATGTACCTGTGTGTTGCTGTTACACCACACTTGAAAGTAGCACAGTGAGCACATACTAGGATCCCACTTCCTCCATCCCGTCTAGCTGGGAACCAACTGGGATCCCCTTCTATTTAGCAATATGGGCAAGATAGGTTCACAACCCCCTGATGCCTATTCATGACCCTCCTGGGGGTCACAACCCCACGCAGAAAGACCATATGATTAAAAAAAAAGGAAGGCTGAAATCTGTGTTGCAGGGGGTATTGTTGAGCTTCCTTTGCAGAAAGCAATAGGTTAAAAATGACTCAAGTTTTGGCATAACCCACAATGAGGTGCAGAACAGATATGTTGCATCCAAGGTAATTTAGAGAATTTTTTCAAATTTCTGCTACAGGAAGAGCAGATCACTATCTGTACCTGTTCTGGTAGTGCCAAATGAGGAAAGAGTTCCCTTAAGGCTTGTATGGATGCAACAGCACTAGCTGATTTCATAATCTGAAGGACTGCATGAGGCAGCATAGCATGGGCATCATTTACATCAAGGAACAGTTCTTTGTGAAATGGCGCTGTAAAGGCCATATGGATTCTCTGCCACGATCTATGATGCAAGCATACAGTTGCTGGCATATCCTGCACAAGCTAAGAACTCCCTACATTCATTTCAGCATGGCTGTGTCCGGCCAGCACACATCACTTCTTGCGATGCTAACCCTTCTCAACTGACTTTCAGGAGTTCGCTCTGAATGAGCTGTTGTAATTCAGTTGGCACAACAGCAAGGATACCAGAGTACAATACCCCCACACAACGTAAGTCTTGTCTAATGGGCAATGGACCAGATTAGCTCTTGTGAAATTCAAATAGCTTATTCTGCAGTAGCTATTCTGGTCAATTTCCCACGTAGACAAGCTCTTACTTCACCTTACTGGCTCCTGAATAACAAAGTAGCATGCACTTTGTAGTGTCTTAATGCTGCTTTCTCAAACCCCTCACCTGAGGAACGGAGCCGCAGTTGCAAGCCTCAACCATTCAGAAATCAATAGTATGCCTCTGAAAAATCAGGAGATTGGCTTTAAAACAATACATGTGGGGTTATTTTTATTTACTTTCTGGTTTTTAAACCATTAGGGTGCACTCAGTTCATATTTTCAAGCTTTTCTTTTGTTTCTAAATGAAAGCTGAGATTCTCAATGCATTGATATGACCTCAGCAGCTGGAACTTCAAGAAAAACGCCAAGTATTGCAAGATGCACAATAAAGTCACAAAAGCTGGCAACACAGCATAAGCAAAGAGATTACTGTGCCGAATTCCATCCCACTAGCCTCTTCATGGAAAAGGACCTAGGGGTGACAGTGGACGAGAAGCTGGATATGAGTCAACAGTGTGGCCTTGTTGCCAAGAAGGCCAATGGCATTTTGGGATGTATAAGTAGGGGCATAGCCAGCAGATCGAGAGACGTGATCGTTCCCCTCTATTCGACATTGGTGAGGCCTCATCTGGAGTACTGTGTCCAGTTTTGGGCCCCACACTACAAGAAGGATGTGGAAAAATTGGAGAGAGTCCAGCTAAGGGCAACAAAAATGATTAGGGGTCTGGAACACATGACTTATGAGGAGAAGCTGAGGGAACTGGGATTGTTTAGTCTGCAGAAGAGAAGAATGAGGGGGGATTTGATAACTGCTTTCAACTACCTGAGAGGTGGTTCCAAAGAGGATGGTTCTAGACTATTCTCAGTGGTAGAAGAGGACAGGACAAGAGGTAATGGTCTCAAGTTGCAGTGGCGGAGGTTTAGGTTGGATATTAGGAAAAACTTTTTCACTAGGAGGGTGGTGAAACACTGGAATGTGTTACCTAGGGAAGCGGTAGAATCTCCTTCCTTAGAAGTTTTTAAGGTCAGGCTTGACAAAGCCCTGGCTGGGATGATTTAATTGGGGATTGGTCCTGCTTTGAGCAGGGGGTTGGACTAGATGACCTCCTGAGGTCCCTTCCAACCCTGATATTCTATGATTCTATGATTCACACATTTGCTAATATGACAACCACATGTTTTAAATGTCCTTTATCATTTTTACCTACAATCTAAAAAGTCATCATACCCCAACCAACCCTTGTAGGATTTGCAGTCACTGGAAAACTTCTAGAAGAGATCAGAAAAAAGTATGTAAGACTAGGGCTATTTAAGTGTACACTAGTGCACCCAGGGAAATGGTGGATGTCCCATCACTTGAGACAACTTACAGTCATTTATGTGACACTGTTTCAGAGTAGCAGCCATGTTAGTCTGTATCTGGATGCGCTGGAAAGGTTTTATTTGGGGGCTGAAGGTGATGGGGGGATGGAAATCCATCAATCTCAGCCTAGACAAATTCACACAAGCGGTCCATTTCCTGGACACTACTGTGCTAATAAGCGATGGTCACATAAACACCACCCTATACCGGAAACCCACTGACCGCTATACTTACCTACATGCCTCCAGCTTCCATCCAGGACACACCACACGATCCATTGTCTACAGCCAAGCTCTAAGATAGAACCACATTTGCTCCAATCCCTCAGACAGAGACAAACACCTACAAGATCTCTATGAAGCATTCTTAAAACTACAATACCCACCTGCTGAAGTGAAGAAACAGATTGACAAAGCCAGAAGAGTACCCAGAAGTCACCTGCTAAAGGACAGGCCCAACAAAGAAAATAACAGAACGCCACTAGCTGTCACCTTCAGCCCCCAACTAAAACCTCTCCAGCGCATCATCAAAGATTTACAACCTATCCTGAAAAATGATCCCTCACTCTCACAGATCTTGGGAGACAGATCAGTCCTCGCTTACAGACAGCTGCCCCATGTGAAGCAAATACTCACCAGTAACCACACACCACACAACAAAAACACTAACCCAAGAACCTATCCTTGCAACAAACCCAATGCCAACTCTGTCCACATATTCATTCAAGTGACACCATCATAAGTCCTAATCATAGAATCATAGAATATCAGGGTTGGAAGGAACCTCAGGAGGTCATCTAGTCTAACCCCCTGCTCAAAGCAGGACCAATCCCCAATTAAATCATCCCAGCCAAGGCTTTGTCAAGCCTGACCTTAAAAACTTCTAAGGAAGGAGATTCTACCTCCCTAGATAACGCATTCCAGTGTTTCACCACCCTCCTAGTGAAAAAGTTTTTCCTAATATCCAACCTAAACCTCCGCCACTGCAACTTGAGACCATTACTCCTTGTCCTGTCCTCTTCTACCACTGAGAATAGTCTAGAACCATCCTCTTTGGAACCACCTCTCAGGTAGTTGAAAGCAGCTATCAAATCCCCCCTCATTCTTCTCTTCTGCAGACTAAACAATCCCAGTTCCCTCAGCTTCTCCTCATAAGTCATGTGTTCCAGACCCCTAATAATTTTTGTTGCCCTTCGCTGGACTCTCTCCAATTTTTCCACATCCTTCTTGTAGTGTGGGGCCCAAAACTGGACACAGTACTCCAGATGAGGCCTCACCAATGTCGAATAGAGGGGAATGATCACGTCCCTCGATTTGCTGGCTATGCCCCTACTTATACATCCCAAAATGCCATTGGCCTTCTTGGCAACAAGGGCACACTGTTGACTCATATCCAGCTTCTCGTCCACTGTCACCCCTAGGTCCTTTTCTGCAGAACTGCTGCCTAGCCATTCGGTCCCTAGTCTGTAGCGGTGCATGGGATTCTTCTGTCCTAAGTGCAGGACCCTGCACTTATCCTTGTTGATCCTCATCAGATTTCTTTTGGCCCAATCCTCCAATTTGTCTAGGTCCCTTTGTATCCTATCCCTACCTGCCACCGTATCTACCACTAGTTTAGTATCATCCGCAAATTTGCTGAGAGTGCAATCCACACCATCCTCCAGATCATTTATGAAGATATTGAACAAAACCAGCCCCAGGACCGACCCTTTGGGCACTCCACTTGATACCGGCTGCCATCTAGACATGGAGCCATTGATCACTACCCATTGAGCCCGACAATCTAGCCAACTTTCTACCCACCTTATAGTCCATTCATCCAGCCCATACTTCTTTAACTTGCTGACAAGAATACTGTGGGAGACCGTGTCAAAAGCTTTGCTAAAGTCAAGAAAGAATACATCCACTGCTTTCCCTTCATCCACAGAACCAGTAATCTCATCATAGAAGGCGATTAGATTAGTCAGGCATGACCTTCCCTTGGTGAATCCATGCTGACTGTTCCTGATCACTTTCCTCTCGTGTAAGTGCTTCAGGATTGATTCCTTGAGGACCCGCTCCATGATTTTTCCGGGGACTGAGGTGAGGCTGACTGGCCTGTAGTTCCCAGGATCCTCCCTCTTCCCTTTTTTAAAGATGGGCACTACATTAGCCTTTTTCCAGTCGTCCGGGACTTCCCCGATCGCCATGAGTTTTCAAAGATAATGGACAATGGCTCTGCAATCACAGCCGCCAACTCCTTTAGCACTCTTGGATGCAACGCATCCAGCCCCATGGACTTGTGCACGTCCAGCTTTTCTAAATAGTCCCTAACCACTTCTTTCTCCACAGAGGGCTGGCCACCTACTCCCCATGCTGTGTTGCCCAGCGCAGCAGTCTGGGAGCTGACCTTGTTCGTGAAGACAGAGGCAAAAAAAGCATTGAGTACATAGCTTTTTCCACATTCTCTGTCACTAGGTTGCCTCCCTCATTCAGTAAGGGGCCCACACTTTCCTTGACTTTCTTCTTGTTGCTAACATACCTGAAGAAACCCTTCTTGTTACTCTTAACATCTCTTGCTAGCTGCAGCTCCAGGTGAGATTTGGCCCTTCTGATTTCGTTCCTACATGTCCGAGCAACATTTTTATACTCTTCCCTGGTCATTTGTCCAATCTTCCACTTCTTGTAAGCTTCTTTTTTATGTTTAAGATCCGCAAGGATGTCACTGTTAAGCCAAGCTGGTCGCCTGCCATATTTACTATTCTTTCGACACATCGGGATGGTTTGTCCCTGTACCTCAATAGGGATTCTTTGAAATACAGCCAGCTCTCCTGGACTCCTTTCCCCCTCATGTTATTCCCCCAGGGGATTCTACCCATCAGTTCCCTGAGGGAGTCGAAGTCTGCTTTCCTGAAGTCCAGGGTCCGTATTCTGCTGCTTACCTTTCTTCCCTGTGTCAGGATCCTGAACTCGACCATCTCATGGGTCGCTGCCTCCCAGATTCCCATCCACTTTTGCTTCCCCTACTAATTCTTCCCAGTTTGTGAGCAGCAGGTCAAGAAAAGCTCTCCCCCTAGTTGGCTCCTCCAGCACTTGCATCAGGAAATTGTCTCCTACATTTTCCAAAAACTTCCTGGATTGTCTGGCCACATTAACCACGCCATCAGGGGCTCGTTCACCTGCACATCAACCAATGTGATATATGCCATCATGTGCCAGCAATGCCCCTCTGCCATGTACATTGGCCAAACTGGACAGTCTCTAAGCAAAAGAATAAATGGACACAAATCTGACATCAGGAATCATAACATTCAATAACCGGTAGGAGAACACTTCAACTTCTCTGGCCACTCAGTAAAAGATTTAAGGGTGTCAATTTTGCAACAGAAAAGCTTCAAAAACAGACTCCAACAAGAAACTGCTGAGCTTGAATTAATATGCAAACTAGATACCATTAACCTGGGTTTGAATGGAGACTGGGAGTGTCTGGGTCATTACACATATTGAATCTATTTCCTTAAGTTAAGTATCCTCACACCTTCTTGTCAACTGTCTAAATGGGCCATCTTGATTATCACTACAAAAGTTTTTTTCTCCGCTGATAATAGCTCATCTTAACTAATTAGCCTCTTTCAGTTTGTATGGCAACTTCCAACTTCTCTGTATGTATATATATCTATCTTCTTACTATATGTTCCAGTCTATGCATCCGATGAAGTGAGCTGTAGCCCACAAAAGCTTATGCTCTAATAAATTTGTTAGTCTCTAAGGTGCCACAAGTACTCCTGTTCATTTATATGAGGTGCTTAAATGGCCCCCATTACCACAGTCTCCTCACAACACTTGCTGTGAGGAGGAAAGGACCGTCATTCCCATTGTGCTGATGAGGAACTGAGGCACAGAGAAACTATGAGACTTTCCGAGGGTCCTATAGGAGACCTGATACAACAAGGGAACTGAACCTAAGACTTGCAATGGCCAAACTAGCACCATAATCACTAACCCATCCTTCCTTTCAAGTCAAGGCAAAGCTTTGGAAAATGTTCAGTAGGGCACTACTTTGCATTAGCTATTAGGAAGGAGAATGGACCAAATAGCCTAAAAGGTTTTTGCACCTTTGATTTCTACCATTATAAATAGAAGTGGGTTGAATCTGAGCAGTCCATATGCAAATTCTCCCCCAAGCCTCAAATGCTTAGACTCAGATTTGAATGTCAACTTGGTGGCTTGGGTCAGTCTCTCACTGTATGATGTAGTAAAACAATCTAGTATAGTGTGAGGGACCATGAACAAGGAGCTATAAAAGTAAATATTTTGTCTTTATATAGCACCCTTCATCCGAGGATCTCATAGCAATTTCTAAAGCAAAACTAAGCCTCACATCACCCTGAGAAGCATTATCTCCATTTTACCAATGGGAAAACTGAATCAGCAAGATTAAGTGGCCTGACCAAGGTCATGAAGTAATTCAGTAGCAAGGCTGGGAGATTCACCACTCCCAGGTTATCCCCTTGCTCTGAACTCCTATATCCCCTTGCAGGAAATTTTGTTACCATCTAAGGTGTTTATACATTTGTAATGTGCAAGCAGAATAAAGTCCAGACCAATAATATATATACTTGATAAATTAATAGGGCCAGTTCCACAAAGCTGAAAATAATTATGAGCTAAATCAGTTGTGAGGAAGAATTTAATCAGAAAAATGTAATAATGGGGAATCATTTAAGAACACCTTACTAGATGCCCAAAAGCCACAATCCCACAACTGAGGAAGAAGGCCATGCTGATTTAAGGCAGCTATATAAGCGCATAGTAATGAATATAAATCAGAAGTTAGGAATTGTAGAAAATTGATGAGGGAAACAAAGTGGCTCAAGGAGAAAGCTATGGCCAAGAGTTAAGGATATCAAGAAGGAGTTTTTTAAAATATATTAGGAACAAAAACAATCCTGACAATGCTATTGGTCCATTGCTAGATAGAAATGGTAGAATTATCAATAATAATACAGAAGAGAGAGAAATGTTCAATAAATATTTCTATTCTGTACTTGGGGAAAAACAGATGATATAATTTCATTTTATGGTGATAACACTCTTTCCATTCCACTTGTATCTCTGGAGGATGTTACACAGAAGCTACTAATGTTCACAGATTCATAGATAGTAAGGTCAGAAGGGACCATTATGGTCATCTAGTCCGACCTCCTGCACAACGCAGGCCACAGAATCTCACCCACCCACTCCTGTGAAAAACCTCACCTATGTCTGAGCTACTGAAGTCCTCAAATCGTGGTTTAAAGTCTTCAAGGAGTAGAGAATCCTCCAGCAAGTGACCCGTGCCCCATGCTACAGAGGAAGGCAAAAAACCTCCAGGGCCTCTTCCAATCTGCCCTGGAGGAAAATTCCTTCCCAACCCCAAATATGGTGATCAGCTGAACCCTGAGCATATGGACAAGATTCACCAGCCAGGCACCCAGGAAAGAATTCTCTGTAGTAACTCACCCCATCCCACATCCCACCCCATCTAACATCCCATCACAGGCCATTGGGCCTATTTACCATGAATATTTAAAGATCAATCAATTGCCAAAATCATATTATCCCATCATACCATCTCCTCCTAAAATGTTAGACATTTTAAAATCCGCAGGTCCAGATAACTGGCATACAAGAGTTTTAAAAAATCTGGCTGAGGAACTCACTGGCTGTTAACATTCATTTTCAATAAGTCTTGGAGCACTGGGTAAGTTCCAGCAGACTGAAAGAAAGCTAATGTTGTGCCAATTTTTAAAAAGGGTAATAGGGATGACCTAGTTAATTATAGGCCTGTCAGCCTGACATTAATCCTGGGCAAGGTAATGCAGCTGCTGACATGGGACTCAATAAGAAAGAGTTAAAGGAGGGCAATGTAATTACAGTTGAACTTCAGAGTTACAAACACCTCGGGAACGGAGGTTGTTCATAACTCTGAATAAAATTTTATGGTTATTCTTTCAAAAGTTTACAAGTGAACATTGATTTAATACAGCTTTGAAACTTTACTATGCAAAAGAAAAATGCTGATTTTAACCATTTTAATTTAAATGGAACAGAAACAGTTTCCTTACCTTGTCAAATCTTTTTTTAAACTTTCCCTATATTTTAGTAGTTTACATTTAACACAGTATTTGCTTTTCTTTTCTTTTTTTTCTTTTTTTTTTGTCACTGCTGTCTGATTGCATACTTCTGGTTCCAAATGTGGTGCGTGGTTGACCAGTCAGTTCATAATTCTGATGTTCATAACGCTGAGGTTCTACTGTAATGCCAGTCAACAAGGGTTTATGGAAAATAGTTCCTGTCAAACTAACTTGATTTTTTAAATAAGATTACAGGTTTGGTTGATAAAGGTAATAGTGTTGATGTAATATACTTAGACTTCTGTAAGGCATTTGACTTGGTACTTCATGACCTTCTGATTAAAAAACTAGAATGATATCAAACTAACATGGCACACATTAAACACACTAAAAGCTAGCTAACTTATAGGTCTCAAAATGTAACTGTAAACTGGGAATCATCATTAAGCGGGTGTGTTTCCAATGGAGTCCCACACGGATCTGTTCTTGGCCCAACGTTATTTAACATTTTTATCAATGATCTGGAAGAAAACATAAGATCATCCCCAATAAAGGTTGCAGATGACACAAAAATTGGGGGAGTGGTAAATAATGAAGAGGATAGGCCAGTGATTCAGAGCAATCTGGACCACTTGGTAAACTAAATGCAATAAATACATAAATAGTCTCTAAGGTGCCACAAGTCCTCCTTTTCTTTTTGCAGATACAGACTAACACGGCTGCTACTCTGAAACAAACAATACGTGTTTTAATACAAATAAATGTAAATGTATACATCTAGGAACAAAGAATGTAGGCCATAATTACGGAATGGGGGACTCTATCCTGGAAAGCAGCGACTCTGGAAAACATTTGGGGGCGGGGTGGATAATCAGCTGAACATGAGCTCACAGTGTGTCGCTGTGGTCAAAAGAGCTAATACGATCTTGGGTTGCATAAATGGGAATCTTGAGTAGGAGTAGAAAGGTTATTTTACCTCTGTATTTGGCACTGGTACATCGGCTACTGGAATAATGTGTGCAGTTCTGGTGCCCATAGTTCAAGAAGGATGTTGATAAATTGGAGAGGGTTCAGAGATGAGCCACAAGAATGATTAAGGGATTAGAAAACTTGCCTTATAAAACTCAAAGAGCTCAATCTATTTAGCTTAACAAACAGAAGTTTAAGGGGTGACTTGATTGCAGTCTGTAAGTATCTATATGGGGCATAAATATTTATAATGGGCTTTTCAATCAAGCAGAGACAGGTATAACGTGATCCAATGCCTGGAAGTTGAAACTAGACAAATTCAGACTGGAAGTAAAGTGCAATTTACTAAAAGCAAGAGTAATTAACCATTAGAACAACTTACCATGGGTCGTGGTGGATTCTCCATCACTGACAACTTTTAAATCAACATTGGATGTTTTCTTCTAAAAACTAAGCTCTAGGAATTATTTGGGAGAAGTTCTATAGCCTGTGTTATACAATCTAGATTCCCTTCTGGCCTTGTAATCTATGAATCATCTACTATGCCCCTCCTTGCGTGTCCAATATTGTCCCCATTTCACACGCCCTTTCCACTTCCCCCAATCTGTATTTTGAAGGTTGGATCATTGTTGTTGTCAAAAGGGAACACATATTAAAAGAGAATCCCAGGCCCTAGGATTCCTACTCAGACTGCCAAAGTTAGTCCTGCTGTGGCTCAGTTTTTTCATCTGTAAAATGGAAATAATGATATGCTGCTCATAGAGGTGTTGTGAAGTTTAATTTGTTAGTGTTTATAAAGTGCTCTGAGATCCTTGGATGACAGGTGCTATGCACATACAAAGATTCAGGAAACTTGACAGTAACCACTACCCAAGTACTTTCCATAACTACTTTTCCTGTCCTATTCAAATGTCCTTGGAGAAGACATTATGTGCTACTTAATTTTCAAGTGCACTGTAAAGGCTGATACATTCCCCCATACTAGTTCTGTATTTTCACTGTGGCTGCTTCCATGCTTCTGGATCCTAGCTGATACTGTAAGAGCTTCTCTCCACACAGAAATTGCACCCTTTTTTCATGCTTTGTGTGTATAAAAAGATCTTCTATACTTTCCACAATATGCATCCGATGAAGTGAGCTGTAGCTCACGAAAGCTTATGCTCAAATAAATTGGTTAGTCTCTAAGGTGCCACAAGTACTCCTTTTCAAATTGCACCAATTTAGCTAAATCAATTTAGAAAACAGCAAAGTTAAATTGGCGCAATTTCTGTGTGTAGACCAGGCCTAAATGTTAAAGCCAACCTAAAACAAACTGTTATCAAGGTGTTTTTAGTTTGACATGAAGTGGGAAGTGACAAATTACATATTCCTATAGCTCCTTTCAGCTGAGGATCTCAAAGCACTTTACAAAAAGGGGCTACTATTATTGCTATTATACAGATTGGGAAACTGAGGCACGGAGAAGTGAAAGGATGAGCTGAAGGTCTCACAAACAGTCAGTGACAGAGTGAAAAAAGAACCCCGGTTTCCTGACTTTCAGTGTCCTACACTAAGTACTAGACAGCACTGCCTCTCTTGAATTCTTGAGGGCAAGGATATTCTCTCCTGAAATTTCTCAATCTGGTTTGCAGCCCCAAGAAGGTTAAGCCAAACATTCAAACTTTGCGGTTGTTCTCCTAAACAAGCAGAACTTTTTAGGTATTTACTCATCATTAGCAGAGATCCTTCAACATGGGATCTGGTAGAAATCAGTACATTCCTCAGAGTAGTTGCATACCTAGCTTAAAACCAGTATGACCTTTGTTTATTACTTCAGATCCATCCTATTTGAAAATAATTTCAAGGGGAGGAAAGTATAAAAAGGAACATTACAAAAATAGCACTAACAACCCATTATCTTCATCATAAAAATTACGCAGAGATGGAAAGTTCCCACTAAGGTACATCTTGTTCTTTCCTCACCAGACCAGTTCAGGGTTATTCCTTATAATACAGTATAGCTGGATGGCAGTATACAGGGGCAGCTCTACAAATTTTGCCGCCCCAAGCAGTCGCCGCCGAATTGCCACCGCCGCAAGAGAGGCGGAGCTGCCGCTGAATTGCCGCCGCCCCTGGAACAGCGGTGGAGCTGCCGCCGAATTGCCACCACGGGACACAGACTGCCCCCCATTCTGAATGCTGCCTCAAGCACCTGCTTGGAAAGCTGGTGCCTGGAGCCAGCCCTGGCAGTATATTATACAGTCCAATTTAAAAGGACTTAAGAGAAAGGCCTTCCACAACTCCACTTGGAAGACCATTCCACAGCCTAATAGATCTCAGTATTAACCATCCCATATGCTGAATGCTTTGAGATGTGTACCGCTAAGAACACTTCCGTATTGGCAGGTTGATGGTCTATATGTAAGGCTACAATTTAGTCACGGAGATCGCGGAAGTCACAGAATTGGTGACTTCCAGTAACCGCCATGACTTCAGCCTGCGGTGGTCAGGAGCTGCAGGGTCCCCTGCCATCCACAGGGGCAGGGAGCTCCTGGGCACCCCCACCACCTCTGGCGGCCCCCAGAGCTCCAAGCAGCCTCAGGTGGTGGTGGCACCCTGCAGCTCCCAAATGCCCTGGGCGGCAGGGGAACCCCTGAGCTCCCAACTGCAGTGGGTGGTGGGGGCCCCTGGAGCTGCGGGTGATGGGGAACCCTGGAGCTCCCAACTGCCGCAGGTGGCAGGGGAACCCCTGAGCTCCTGGCTGCCACAGGCCCCCAGAGCCATGGCGGCAGGGGTACCTTGCAGCTCCCTGCTGCCACAGGGGGCAGAAGTACCCCACAGCTCCCGGCCATCATGGGAGGTGGGGGGACCCCTTGAGCTGTAAGCTGCTGCAGGTGGCGTGGGCCTGCAGCTTCCAGCTGTGGGTGGCAGGGAACCCTGGAGCTCCGATACCCAACCTGCAGTGGGGGCCCCTGCAGCTCCTAGCTGACGTGCAGCTGCCCCACAGCAGCCAGTGTGGGGACCTGCAGACACCCATTTTGTCACAGATATTTTTTGTAAAAGTCACAGACAGGTCACGGCTTCTGTGAATTTTTCTTCATTGCCTGTGACCTGTCCCTGACTTTTACTAAAAATATCTGTGACAAAATCTTAGCTTTAACTATATGAGATAAAAGATATTTTCATATCTAGTGTCTATGATTTCTTTAAAACATAGAATTTTGCCCCAACAGACAGGGTCTTTTATAAGCACCTGTATAGTGATGTCCTAATAGAGTGTAGTAAATACGTTTGAGATCCAGCTTGACATATCTAATCAGATTATTCTTACTAACAAAAAGAACAGCTGAAGGTACAAAATGTCTTTATGGTAACTGCTGACTTAAAAAAACAACAACCCAAAACAGTATTGCAGTTGGCTTAAGGCCATTGAAGAGTTTGTTCTTGTTTAAGGGCCCCAGCCTAACATCAGCATGAGGCACAGGCCTCTTCCAGAACAATACTGGTGAGATGTTACTGCAAAGTTTTACCAGAAATATTTCAGCAAGTGAAAAGATTTCTCCTGCATGACCCATCAGATTGCTGTTCTGGTAAGAGATAAACCCATAGGGCCTGATGATTTGCCAAATTACTGACCTTTGTCAACACCACTTAAAGTCAATGGGAGCCAGGAGCGGTCAATACCTCTGAAGAGCAGCTCCACAGCACCTAATTCATCCCTGTTCTTATTCAACTGAAGTGACTTTACACCAGGGGTGACTTTGGGCCACAAGGCCAAGTTTTAGCCTCATTTACACCCATACAATCTCACTGAGGTTGGATAGGTTTCAGAGTAGCAGCCGTGTTAGTCTGTATTCGCAAAAAGAAAAGGAGTACTTGTGGCACGTTAGAGACTAACAAATTTATTTGAGCATAAGCTTTCGTGAGCTACAGCTCACTTCATCAAAGCTTAGTCTCTAAGGTGCCACAAGTACTCCTTTTCTTTTTGAGGTTGGATAGTGTCACTGAGGTTAGAATTTAGCCCGTAAAAATAAAATGGCTCTAGGCTGGTTGAGTTGTATAATAAAACCTGAGATAAAGATAAAGATGTCTTAAAACACAACTCTTAAGCATCAATCACATCTGAGTGGTTCACAATCATCACTGCTATGTTAACAGGCCAGCAACATGGCTGAGTGCACCATACTGCATTCCGCAGCTACCAATCTATATGATCATTCAGAAGAATGCACCAGACAGTTCTACATGAAATTCCAATTCCCCTAGGCACTGAGTCACCTTTTTGATTTCCAGATCACCACTCAGGGCTGACACAATATGAGGTACATACATCCCACTGCAGGCATGTGGCTGTTCGTGTATCAAGAATGTGTGCATGATGTACAGATTGTAATGGAACGAAATAATACAATTGGAAAGGCAACCAACTCATATTTATAAATATTTCAGATGTACTGTATGATAATACCCAGCACCTTTTACTGCACTTTATTTATTCAAAGCTCTTTGCAAACATTAATTAATTAATTTCCCTTTCCTCCCAATACCTCTGGGAGGGAGGTGGATAAATATTATTATCCCCAGTGTACAGATGGGGAAACCAAGGTAGGTAAATCCAGGATAAGAAGTCAGGATTACCTGACTCTTAGGCCTGCACTCACTTCTCTAAGCCACACTGAATGGCACTATGGTTGTCTTACTGTATGAAACTACAGTAACCTAGCCATCGCCATACTGGATCACAACAGTGGTGCACCCAGTCCAGTATTCTGTCATTGGCTGTAGCCAATACCACATTCTTCAGAGGAAGGTGGAAGAGGCCCATTCAGTATGAACATGTCCTTAGGACAGGTATCTTTTGAATCTCAGGCAACTATGCCCAGATCTTCAAAGCTATTTCATGGAGTTAGGTGCCTAAACACATTGGAGGATCTGGGCTCAGTGATTGGCTTATTATGTAAAGCATGAGGGTTTATACCTCTTGCACATTATTTATACCTCTTGTTCTCATTATTCATGGACGTGTCTAATTCTTTTTTTGGATCATGCCACACTCTTTGTCTCAGTCACACCTAGTGGCAACAAGTTCCACTAGTTTATTATGTATTGCACAAAAAACTACTCCCGTTAATCAGTTTTAAATGTATTGCTTTTCAATGTTATTGGACATCTCTTTGTTCTTGTATTATGAGAAGGGATAAACAGGACTATCAAATTTACCTGCTCTATCCCATTCATTGTGTTGTAAACCGCTTTCACATCTCCTTTTACACCTCTCATCTCTACACTCAACAATTTTGATCTTTTCAGTCTTTACCAAGTCTCTTTATGCCTTTAAATAATTTTTGTCACCCATCTCAGAGCCCCCTCATTTTCTATCTCCTTTTTTATATAAGATAACCAAAACTGAGTGCATCATTACAGCAGATGGTGTCCCATTGATTTATTATAACAGCATTAGTGGATGGGGCAGGGGTACCAGGGGGGCTGTCAGGGAACAGGGGGGGTTGGATGGGAGAGGATTCCTGAGGGAGGGGGCCGTCAAGGGGTGGGAGGGGGGGGATGGGATGGGGGGAGGGGCCAGGCCATGCCTGGCTGTTCGGAGAGACATAGCCTCCCCAGCCGACCCTCCATACAATTTCCGAAACCCGATGTGGCCCTTAGGCCAAAAAGTTTGCCCACACCTGCCACAGAACATCACAGCTGGCACAGGATCCCCATCAAACTCTTCTTTTCCTCCCTGACTGGACCAGTCTCACTTCTAAGATTAGGGTGCACCTTGGTGGGGTAGATTTATTTAAAGTTTGTTGGCTGGTGTCTGTAGCAGCTCAAGAGGCATAGTTGTCCTAAAGCCAGAAACACAGGAAAAGGTGCCTCTTTCCTCCAGAAAAGACAGAAGTGCTTCTCTGCTGGCTGGAGACAGAGATTATGTTTTTCATCCCAGCCAGGTGCAGAAAGCAGGTGAAAACTACAAGTAGCTTTTCCCTTGGGGATCTAGTTACAGTGTTTTGCACAGTTGCCTTGGGAATGTAAAATGACAGGATCACCTGTCTGCAGGGGAGATAGACAGGACATAAGCAACTACTCAGAGCCCACTCTCCACTTACCTGTTGCAGGAAGAGCCTCAGGAGAAACGACATGAGAGAGAAGGGATTGAAGAAGAAGTAGGAGGGAGCTGCCAGGCTGGGACTTACCTTTTCTGCTGCAGCAAACTGATTTCATCCAGGCGTCTGGTCCAGGATTTTTCAGTCTGAAATCTGTGCAACAGAGAGTTCCAGAGCCCAAGGAGCAGCCCATGATCCCCAGGCAGGAACATCCCCATTGTCCTGTGTTCTCCTCGTCAGCTGAACTCAGACTTGCTGCTCTATCCCCTTCTTCCTGTGATGTTTCTTTGTGAATGACTCTCTACTCCTTCATTCCAGGAGGGCAGGATGATCTGAGTGGGAGATGGATGCTCCTTCAGAAAATGTCAGTTTGGGAGAAAGGTGGATGGTTACAACATTTAGTTGAGGCAGGCACCTGGCTGTGTCTCAGAAACAGATACTACCTGCTGGGGAGTTCCTGAGAGCGAGAACACACCCCTCTCTACTAAGTTACCTTCTGATTTAAAGAGACACAGCTTTGTTTGGAAGCCGCTCACACTCCCACATGTCTATTGAGCAATCTCACATCTAAGCTACACAGAACTTCCACTGGATATTTTAAAGCTGATAAGAATTTTTTTAAGAACAAGCAAAGGATGTAAGGGAATTCTGTAGAGAATTCCGCATTACAAAAGAGCACTCTGACCACTGGGCCATGGGCTACTCTGAGGTGTGTTTAGGGGTGGAGGGAGGCATCTTTCAATTTCTGCTATTGAAGCTGTTTCACTTTGTATAAATAATTAAATATTTATTGGCACAGGGAATTGAATGTGGGCCTCCTGTGTGTGTGTCCTAACATGGGCTATACAGTCATTCTCACACTCTCTTTTTGTCCCAATGACTAGTCATTATCATTATGAATGACTATGAATTGGCACTATGAAAGACAATGCATAGTTATTGGGCTAGGGAAAGTGTGTGAGAATGATTGCATAGCCCCGTGGTTAGAGCACTCACCTGCTGGAGGAAGTGGGGGGATAGAACCTGAATCACCCATGCCATGGATGCATGCCCTAACCTCTGGACTAAAAGTTATGGCAGGAGTGCCTCATCTGGCCATTTGCAAATCTAGTGCCTGGAAAAATGCCCCAAATAAAACCATTTCAATTTGCCAAAATTTTTCAAAATGTTAGGGTTTGGTTCTACCAGAACTGATTTTTTTTCAATTTTTTGGAACTGCCAGTAAACTGAAAAATTAGTTATTTGCCAAGCTTTGCAGAAAACAGCCTGGCTCAGTACATTACTCCTGGGGGAATTCTGCATCACTGCACAATGCAGAATTTGTGCAGAAGTCCATGTTTCCCCACAGAATTGAGGCTGCAGAGCTGCTGGGTGCCACTAGGGGCCACTGGACTCTGCAGAAGCCAGGTTTGCAGTGAGCAGAGTGCCTAGCCCGCTGGGGATGACGGCTCGTAAAGCTCTGGCTGCTTGGCTTAATCCTCATTCTCTTGGAGACAGGAGAGGTCCTGGGAGACCAAGCTCTGGCAAAGGGTGAAGAAGGGCAGGGCCACACTGCAACACATCCCCCAGCTGGACAGTAAAGAAGCTCAGGGGAGTAAAGGCTCTGGGGGTGCAGATGTCTGGGCTGGGGGGTGCCCCATGGCTGGGCTCTGAGGGGAGGAGAGTGTGGGTGTCTGGGCTTTGGGGGTCCCACGCAGCCCGCTCCAACACCTCCCAACTGGAAGTGGGTTGTCATAGGGGTTTCTTTAACTCTCTACTCTTGGGAGAATTTTGTTGTTGTTGTTGTTGTTGTCAGTATTGTTGACATACTTGTAGACAGGTATTTTGAAATAAATTACCAAAATAATTCAAACTGGAGTGATTATATTGTGCTATTTTGACAAGCAAAATATGCAGAATTTTGCAAAATTTTAAAATACTGTGTTCAGAATTTTTAATTTTTGGCACAGAATTCCCCCAGGAGTAGCACATGCACATCCCAAAGACCAGCTCCCTCCAGGGCTGCCAATGCTGCTATCCTCTCCTTTCCCACCAGGAGGCCTGCAAATGAACCCCCTTTCAATGAGTCCTGGAACCACTCCTCCCCCTGCATGTATAGTAAAATGTGTAGGGTACTGGGGATGGTGAGGAGTGGGGAAGGGAGGAGGGGCTTCAGTTTCACTTCCCATCAATTGCAAGACCCTTCCATGCTCACACCAACAAAACTGTCCCCACAGGTGGCACATTTTTATGACTTGGAAAACCTCACCCCAGATCAGGATCCCTGGCCTCAAAGCCCAAGGATCATTATATTGCTTCCTCCCTCTTGCCCACCTGTCCCAGACTGTTCTGCCTTGCCAACTGGGCCTGGATTTCAGCCCATGCAGGTGTGGGGAGAGAAAACGGCACATGTCCAGACCTGGTCTATGGTATGGGGATTAGGTCAGTGGATGATTCTATTAAACAGAGAGTGGGGAACGTGCAATGTGCCCTAGCCAGCACCATGACAAAGGGGAGACAGCCTGATTTTATAACTGTTATTAGGGAAGCACACGGCACTGAGGCATGAACAGTAATGATCATACGAGCACTGCTGCACCCTGCTACCTCTGCAGGTTTGGCACCCCTGCCTGAACCTGGCCCCAAGGTGCAGCCAGTTTGCTGAACTCTGTGAGCATAAACCCTGTGAACCCAGAATAAAATCTATCTCGCTGTAGCTGGCAATTAGGAGCCGACTCCTGTTTTCTTTTTACAGAAACAATCAGAGCATGGGTGGCTGGGGTCATAAACCACTTTCTCTCCCCGTGCCAGGGCCAATCAGGAAGTTAGAGTTGCACTTGTGCAAACATTTGAGTGGGATTATGATCGGAAAAGTACTTCAGTCCACAGCTGCCCCACCGACTCCTGCTGTGTGTGATGTGGGTTAGCGAGTTAAGGTTAAATAGAAATTAACCACCCATGAACCTTTTTGTGGGTTTAAAACAATATGCTCACAATTGTGATCCTCATTATTTTTCATTTAAAGACAGCTTCTATGCTTTCCAGAAGCACCCGGGAAAAGATAGTAATGAAATATCAGCTGTTCTAATGGCCCGAGCTGAGACTAGTCTCTCCCAAGGAGAGTGGTGGAAGCCACACAACATGAGAAGTTTAAAATCTGACCAGACAGAGCCCCGGAACAGGTATAATCTTGCACTGGTGTAACCCATTGGTGAGTGTGTTTTACAGGTCACCCTCTGTGCTGATCCATGAGAATATGAGTTGCTATCGTGCCTTCCCCTTTACCTATTAATTATGGATCCATAGATCAAGCTGTAACAGACTGTGTTTGTTGTTTTTATAATAGGTCTGGGGTCTCTGGTTCAGTCCCGAGAGTGGCAGCCAAGTGGCAGTTATTCAGACCTCCATAAGACGTACTGGATGCGCTAATTCATTTGCTAATATCCTGTTTCTGGCCCTGCTTGCATTTCTGCCACTGAAGCAACTGGGCCCCTGCCCCACTCCGAAAATCAAATCACTGCAGATTTAATTTGCCTTCATCACAGTTCTGCACAATCTACAGCAGTTAATTCAAGGGACAGGCTCTTCCAGATGCAAAATCCACAAGGGGCCAGAGAGCTTCTTGGATATGTGCATGTTTCAATAGGGGCATATTCCAAAGTAGCACCAGCAGGACCCCACTTAACAGCTTAGCAGTTAGCCAAAACAGCACCGAGAAGCCCTTGGAAGTGCCCTCACTTAAGGCCTGGTTCTCTGAGATGAGGAGCACCTTGCAATCATGGACTCCTGAGGGACTTGAGGACACTCAGCACCTTGCAGTTCAGCCCTTCTCTGATAGCATATGCAGCTGAAGTGATTTACCCTATCCCACCTAAAACTAACCTGGGCAGGAAATTCCAATACAACTTTGTTTCTTTTGGGAAACCAAAACAGTTCCTGGAGATATGGTGATTTTGCTGAAGTGCTGATGGAAGCTGCAACCCTGCCTGCCAGATGGGTTTCAAAATCTGTCTGGATTCCAATCAGCTCGCCCACTCAGCTGCCGGCTGGGAAGCCGAGGCTTCTGGATCTATGGTTCTAAGGATGTCTTCCATGTGGACTGCCCCAGGGCAGACTGGGGTCCAGGACACAGAGAAGAGCAGTGCTGATCCATGCCAGCAGGGGGCATACAACACACACATACACACATGCATTCACAGACACTGTCACCCTCCTCCACCTCTTATCTGGCCTATCTCAGAGGTACTGACCAAGAAGTTTCCAATGGCCCTCAGAGGGTTGGTCCCTGCCTGTCGTGGAGAATTTCAAAAATTTTGAAATATTAAAATCCTAAACAAAATAGTTTAAATTACTTTTCTCCACCCAGCTCTACTGCTGACCATGACACACCAACAATCAGGCAAGTTTTCTGGCTCAGTTTTGTAGTTCCAAGAAGCACATATGACACATGACATAACCTTCTGGTACAAATCAGAGATGGGGATTGCTTGTCCAGAGTTTTAATCCTGTGGGAATCCTACTTCCAAGACCAATTTGTGCTTAGTTTACTTACAAAACGGAGCTGAGGCTGTAGGCTGGATTTTAATCTTCTTGGTGTAGATTATTAACTCTTTCAGGCAGGGACTGTTTCTTTACTTGCCATGCAAAGACCCAGGCTTTCCGAGGCTGATATATTCAGGTGTTAAATATTAATAATATTAATCGTGACTCTGCCACAAAGGACTGTTTTAACTTGGGCAAGTTGCTTAACCTCTCCATCTCTTGGTTTGCCCATCTGTAAAATGTGGACAATAATTCTTAACAATTTTGCAAAGTTGTGGTGAGGATTAACTAGAGTACAAACCATTAAAGAGTTCTTATTTGCCAGTCTTGACTACAAATTACCAATCTCCAATTCTAATTCCCGGGGATAAAGGTGATAATCTCAGATATCACTGTGTTTTATAACTGTTGCCTTTGTAATGGTAGATGCTGTAACTAATGTTTGAACAGTACTATGAAGACAGGAAGTGCTTAAAGTGTTAGGTATTATTATGCAAGACACAAAAAGAACACACATGGATTTTCATATTCTAGATTGAGTTTGTAATGCTGATGGTTAGAAAATCAGGTTTTGATTTGGAAACAGTGCAGTTTTGATCTGGAGTCACTGAGGCCTTGTTTTCATAGAATCACAGAAGATTAGGGTTGGAAGAGGCCTCAGGAGGTCATATACTCTAACCCTTGCTCAAAGCAGGACCAACACCAACTAAATCAACCCAGCCAGGGCTTTGTCAAACTGGGCCTTAAAAACCTCTAAGTATGGAGATTCCACCACCTCTCTAGGTAACTCATTCCAGTACTTCACCAACCTCCTAGTGAAATAGTTTTTCCTAATATCCAACCTAGACCTATCCCACTATAACTTGAAACCACTGTTCCTTGTTCTGTCATCTGCCACCACTGAGAACAGCCTAGCTCCATCCTCTTTGGAACCCCCTTCAGGTAGTTGAAGGCTGCTATCACATCCGCACCCTCCCCACCCCCCACCCTCCCCACACACTCTTCTCTTTTGCAGACTAAATAAGCCCACTTCCCTCACCTCTCTTCATAAGTCATGTGCCCCAGCCCCCTAATAATTTTAATTGCCCTCCGCTGGACTCTCTCCAATTTGTCCACATCCTTTCTGTGGTGGGGGGCATAAAACTGGATGCAATACTCGAGATGTGGCCTCACCAGTGCCGAATAGAGGGGAATAATCACTTCCCTCGATCGGCTTAGCCCATTGGTCCCCAGCCTGTAGCATTGCATGGGATTCTTCTGACCTAAATGCAAGACTATGCACTTGTCCTTATTGAACCGCATCAGATTTCTTTTAGCCCAATCCTCCAATTTGTCTAGGTTACTCCGGACCCTATCCCTACCCTCCAGCATATCTACCTCTCCCTGCCGCTTAGTGTCATTTGCGAACTTTCTGAGGGTGCAAACCATCGCATCATCCAGATCATTAATGAAGATGTTGAACAAAACCAGCCCCAGGACAGATCCCTGAGGCATGCCACTTGATACCGGCTGCCAACTAGACATTGAGCCATTAATCGCTACCCACTGAGCCCAACGATCTAGCCAGCTTTCTATCCACCTTGTAGTCTGTTCATCCAATTCATATTTTTTTAACTTGATGGCAAGAATACTGTGGGAGACCATATCAAAAGCTTTCCTAAAATCAAGGTATATCATCTCCACCACTTTCCCCATATCCACAGTCAGTTATCTCATCATAGAAGGCAATCAGGTTGGTCATGCATGACTTGCCCTTGGTGAATCCATGGTGACTGTTCCTGATCAACTTCCTCTCCTCCAAGTGCTTCAAAATGGATTTTCACCAGGAAAAATTGTGTGTTCTTAACTCAAGTACTTACTTTTCAGATGAGTTATCAGGTCAAGTTAAAGACTTAGGGGGAAGCCTGGTCTTTAACTCGACCTACTAACTCATGTGAAAACAAAAACAGCCTTGTGTTCAGGGATTTTATTGTGTGTTCGCTAACTTGAGTTAAGAACATGAGTTTCTTTTTTCCCATGAAGACATGGCCAGGAGAGAAAGGACTTTCATTCTGTGACACGGATTGTACATAATCTTGTTCCTGACCACAATGCAGACTGAGAAATTGCAAGTTGGCAGAAGTCAATTCCTCAAACTGGAATTTGGTCAGATCATAGAGTTGATGTCCTTGTGGTTTTGTACTCGTAAAAATTAAATATGAATGTCGAAAAGGAAACAAGTGCGCACTCTGCACATAAACCATCTGTTAGTAAGTTTATAGACCAAATTAAGATATATATCTAGATCTAGATCTATAGCTAGATAGATAGATAAATAGATAAACATAAATATAGATATAGATATAAAATCAGTCTAATTATGAATAGGAACATTTAATGAAATTTAAAATAAAATCAATGGATATTATTTGAAGTTTCATCTGCTGTGCAGTATTCTATCTACTCTATCAATACTATTGTTTTTGTATATATATGCATCTGTCCATGTCTACATACCATAGCATCTGTGTATCTGCTATGATACTGTGATATCTGTCTGCCCTACCTATCTATAGTATCTTTCTACAAGCCAAGATTTTCACAAATGGGTAAAATGAGTGAGCTTATAGGTGCTCAGCAGCTTTTAAAAACAGTTATTTAGATGCCTTAATTTGGTCTTAAGCACCCAACTTTAGCCACCCAATTTTGAAATCTTGGCAGCGTATCTATAGTAACTATCAATATTATAGTACTTAATTATGTTCTTATTGGGTATTGGATATCCCACAACAACCACACTATGCTAAGTGCATGAGGAGTACAGAGAGAAACTCATTAGAAACTGAACACCCTGTGGTGAGGTAGGATGGGGAGGGAAGTCTGAATATTTTTGGTTCTTTTCTATATAGGCTCTTATATGGCACTCATCACTGTAGGTGTCTTTGCTCCTTCCAGTACTGTATTAAGCAACATGACTACACATCTGCCGTGTGAGTATAGGTGATGGTGACCTCTCTGTCCCCATGTTGTTTGTTATAGGAATAAGTAAGGTGTGTCCTGTTCAGACCCAGATGATATCTTTCCACTGTAATTGTGTTTATCAGTTGTGATTTCATTGCCTTACGTAAATTTACAATGTTTTTCCTTCTCAGTTGTTTTGTGTGATTTGTTCAACACAATTTTTATGGTTTCAGTTTTTAGCCTTCTGTCGCAGGGTGCTGGTGCAAAAGCACCTAATTAGCCCCTGCCCAGTCAGCTCCAATCAGGGGAAACAGATTGGGGCTGATGGAAAAGGCCTGATGCTGGCCTGAGGATTGGCTACACCTGCTGGCCTGACAAGCCAAGGGCTATAAAGGCTGGGAGGGGGGAGGGAGCCAGGGTGGGCAGCCAGGGTGAAGTCAGTCAGTTAGGGGAAAGGAACTGGAGGCCTCCTAGCTGAAGGCTGACTCTGCCTGTAAAAGAGGTTGAATAATCCTGTAAAGCTTGTAAATAGATAAACACTGGTGATGGGATAACTGCAGGTAAATAAAGACATGGGTGTTGCACAACCCTGAAGCCTCTCTGAGCCTTATTGGGGGCAGCAAGTGGGCCTTAGGAAGAGGGGTGGGTTGTGGACCCTGTTACACATGGGGGCTTGTCCGGGATCCTTTGCCAGAGACACAGTTTGGAGGGCACTCTGCAGTAGCTCACAGAGCAACATGAGGAGATGCAGAAGACACTGCAGTCCTTTCAGCAGTCCCACCAGCTGGAGAGGCAAGCTTTACTGGCTTGGCAGGCTGAGCAGCAATGGACTTTGCAGGACTTCATCAAGGAACAGGCAACAGTGCAGCGGCAGTCCTGCAGAAACTGGTGAGTCCTGCAGGGGGAGATGGCCCCTGGCCCCTGCCCTCAGCATCTGTAAGATGGCCCTGGCAGATGACCCTGATGCCTTTTTGGGTACCTCTTAGTGGATGGCCCTGGGCACGGGATGGGACAGGACAACCTGGGCTGTGTGGCTTGCCCCATATCTTGCTGGGGAGGCGCAGGCAGGGTATATGGCCCTGACAGATGCCCAGGCTAGGGACTATGATGCAGTGAAGGCAGCGATCTTGGACCACCTGGGGCTTTCATCAGAGAAATACCGGCAAAAGTTTCAGGCAGCCCGGGGCGTGTGTGGCCCCGGGCCTTCATCCAGAGATTGACGGACTGGGTGACGCGGTGGTTGAGGCCTGCCACCCAAACAGTGGGGCAGATAATGGATCAGGTGATCCTCAAACAATTTGTGCAGTGCCTCCCCGATAGCATGCAGGTCTGGGTGCGGCGACATCTGCCTGGCATTGTAGAAGCCGCCGTCAAAAGGACAGAGGAGTATGCAGAGGCAAACTTCCCCCCGAGGGAGCATTGGACCCTGCGAGACGCAGAGGGAGGCAAGAAACCCCATGAGCACCCCGCTGGGAAGCCGGTAGGCAAACGATGGGAGGAGCACAAGGGAACCCCTAGCCGCTCGGGGCAGCTTGTGTGCTGGCACTGGACAGCAGGGGCATAAGAGCCATGACTGCCCAGTGATGAACTGTGGGGTTGCTGAATTCTGTGGTTGGACCAAGGTTGGAGGACCGAGAGGAAGAGGCATGGAATAGCCACCATCCCCGTGCAGGTGGGGAGAAAGCCCCAGAGGGGTCTAGTGGATACGGCCTCAGCCCGCTCCTCATACAGCGCTGCTTGGTGAAGCCGCATTGGCTTATCCCTGGAGAAAGGATGCTGGTGGAGTGCATCCACAGGGATGGGGAGTATTGTCCCATGGCCCAGGTACCCCTGGAGGTGCAGGGAAGATTTGCCTGGAAGCGGGTGGGGGTAATAGAGGGGTTGCCCTACCCCGTGGTCCTGGGGTTGGATTGGAACCCTTCCCCAAAAGAGAAAGAGGGCACAGGGAGGAGAACAACAGAGAAAGCGGGAGAGAAGGACCTAGAGGGAGGGGGCCAGTCCCCTATGGGGATGGACCCTGGGAAAGGGGAGTCTCCACAACCTCAAGGGGAAAAAGATACAAACCCTAGACAACACAGCCAGGATCGGGACCCTACTGGAGGGACCGATGAAGGAACAAATGTCCTAGGACAGGACCACACGGGGAGGGAATCCCAGTGATAGAGGTAAAGAAGCTAAAGAAATATCAGAAGGTAGAAACCCAAAAGAGGGAGGCCCAAACTCCAAGAGGCAGAGGGCCGGAACCGGAGGCAGGGGGCAGATTCAGGGCAGTTGGCTCTGATCCGTCTCCCCCACCAGAGAAGGAAAGAGAGCGTCCGGGGTGACCTGCCTAAGGCTGTGACTGGTGTGATGATCTCTGGGCGGAGGTGGACTTGTGGGGTGGCCCACCCCCTACCCAATGCACCTTTTGTGGGTGGGGCATGCCAAAATCCCACAGGGTGGAGCCAGGGATTTCCCTCCCCCCCTCCCCCCCACTATCTTTCTGCAAGAAATTCAGCTGACTGGCTAGGCGCATGTGGTGCAACAGTGAAAGACTCAACAGTTGAAAAAGTGAAGAACTCTCACTGCATTCAGAAAATTTGCATACATGGCTGATGAATGCACCAGTGCAAATGGTCATCAAGTATTAAGTCTCTGTGTACATTATCTTGATGTCAGTGGTAGGCTAGTACATGCATTTCTAGATTGAAGATATGGGTTGTCACAGATGCAGCCAAAGAGTTAAATGCTTGTCAATTGGACCCCAAACAGATGGCTGCTTGTGCATTGGATGGAGCTGCAGACTTCTCTGGAAGACATGGTGGAGTACAAGCTTTGCTCAGAGAAAAGTGTAACCCTAATCTCTCCTATACACGCTGCAAAGGCCATCTACTCCAACTAGTGCTAGTACGAGCTGTAGACGCTTCAAAAGACATTTAAAAAGCTATACATTTAATGTCTTCATTATTTTCTTTTTTCAGCAAGAGTCCAAAAAGACTGAATATCTTGGAAAATATAGAAGATACACTGGGACTGAAGTTCAAATTAGTCCAACCTGGGAAATACCTCTGGCTTTCTCATGAGCAATCCTTGGCTGTTGTCTTAAAATTACTCCAGCCATTATTACTGGCTTTGGAAAGTATCTACCAAGATGGGATGGATCTAAGTAGTGAGGCTGGTGGATTACTTTTGCTACTACATTCAGAGAAGACTATTGCCGTTCTCTCTCTTATAAGTCTACTGTTGAAACCACTTGGGTCATTAAACAATGCCATCCCGGCATCTGCTACAACAGTAGTAGATCTCTGTTCAGCAATAGAAGCTACATTTGGATCAATCAGAGAGCTATCCATTGAAAAGGTACTGGAAGAAGCAAAGATTTCAGTCCAGAAGTTGACTAACGAAGGCATTTATATTGAATCCTTAAGTGAAGAGGACAAGAAGTGTTTGCTAAGACAACTGAAAAAGTACACAGACTTGATTCTTAAAAATCTACAACAGCGATTTCTAGATTCTGCTCAACCTCTACGTAGCTTTTACAGATCCCTGTCCTATAAAACACTGACAGTTGAGTGGAGTGAGGCACTACCAGCAATGGGGCTGCCATGTGATCAGGACAGAACAGAGAATTTGAACACAGAGTGGAATATCATATGACGAATGAATGAAGATTTGACTTCAGATTCTTCTTTATCATCACTAGTGGCTCAACCCAATCTTTGTGCTATGTTTCCTGGGCTGAAAGAAGTAGAAATTCATCTCTTGCTACTCCCAATCACAACGGCTACAGTTGAACATTCTTTTTCATCATTGAATAAAATTTTGTGTTTTGAAAGAAGTCGCCTTCTGCCTGGTCATGTGAATGAACTAATGAGCATATCAACTGAAGGAATGGAAGTACCGGACACACGAGAAGCCAGCAAAGATGAATGCATTGCATTCAAGAAGTTCATTAACAGAGTTGTGCAAAATTATAACAAGAAACCAAGAAGGATGTAGATGTAGTGTTTCATAGAAGGCTTGAGTAGCCAACTTTAATTTGTGTGATGATTTTAAAATCTAATAAAATGGTCATGAAACATTTTTCAGTTTTTTACTGTGGTACCATACAGCCCACCTTCACCCTCACGGTCTCAACCCCTCATCGGCCCCTGTAAATTTGACCCCCCCCCCCCATTTCAATTCCTGGTGAAAACACTGGGTGGAGCCCAGGGACCATCCCACTGGGCAGGGAGGGCACCCCCAGAGTAAAACCCCAGGCCGAGGAAAGCAGGGCCGAGAAGATCAGGCCTGGCATTGGCTTAAGGGGGGAGGTATGTAGCAGGGTGCTGGTGCAAAAGCACCTAATTAGCCCCTGCCCAGTCAGCTCCAATCAGGGGAAACAGATTGGGGCTGATGGAAAAAGCCTGATGCTGGCCTGAGGATTGGCTACACCTGCTGGCCTGACAAGCCAAGGGCTATAAAGGCTGGGGAGGGAGCCAGAAGCCAGGGGGGCAGCCAGGGAGAAGTCGGTCGGTCGGGGAGGGAACTGGAGCCTCCTAGCTGAAGGCTGACTCTGCCTGTAAAAGAGATTGAATAATCCTGTAAAGCTTGTAAATAGATAAACACTGGTGGTGGGATAACTGCAGGTAAATAAAGACACAGGTGTTGCACAACCCTGAAGCCTCTCTGAGCCTTATTGGGGGCAGCAAGTGGGCCCCAGGAAGAGGGGCAGGTCATGGACCCTGTTACACTTTTTTACAAAAAATAAACCTCCCATCCCATCCACTGAAAACAGCAGCTGCTGAACATAATCATATGAACCACCCATGCAGTAATCTGTATGTATGGAATGGGAAGCAGAGCACTATAGTGCTCACCAGAAATGGATAATTCCCTAGGGTGGAATTCAACCCCACTCCCATCCCCCGAAAGCCTAAATAATCAGGCTTTAGAGAAGAGAATCACATGCAGGGCATTGGAGGGTACAGAATCCACGCCCTGACCTACAGGCAGAATTCTGAGTAGCTCCAGCATCACACCAGAGGCAGAAGGGCCACTTAAGCACTTTGATGTGAAAAGTCCTAGGTATTTAAGGAATCCAATATGACTTACCTTACAGCATCTTTAATAAAAGTACTGCTGAGTGCAGAAGTAATAGGGATCACAAGCAGCTAGCCATCATGCAGAATCACGAGAGCCATGGTAAACATTTGTGACCCATAAGCAAAAGCTACCCCTATTGCTTCTTCCCTGATTCCTATTCTTATCTCCTCTGTCCTCTAACCCACACCATTGATTTATCTCCCTTTTCTGTCACCCCTCCTCTCTTTGGCATTCACAGTACTCAATTGCTATCCTACACTAGCATATATATGTATACATACACACACTACCAGGCTTAGCCATCACCTATCTGCCTAGCTTGGAGATTGAAAACAACTTTTCAGGCCTGATCCTAAGAGGTGCTGACCACCTGCCACTCAGTGGGAATTGCAGGACTCAGCACCTTTTATATAGCACATTTAAGGGAATGTAGTCAACATTAAACTCATTAATAAATCCTTAACTGGGTTAATGAGAAATGAGAAATGGATGGGGAGTCAGGAAATCCTGGACTCCGAGCCTGGTTCAGCCACTGGACTCATTGTGTGTCCTTAGACAAGCGTCTTAACTTTTCCATATTCTATTTTCCTCAACTGTAAAATGAGAATAGTGTTACACTATTGAACTAGCTGGAGTCTCACCCCTGCCTTCTATTGGGTAGAATCAGAACTGCTTGGCTGCATATTGTAAGCCTTATACCGCTACAAGCAATTCTCCTTTATCACACATGGTTGGGGCCTGGGTTTTTGGTGCCAGAGGGTGCAGTGAAGTGAAGTGACACCTTGAAGTTCTATGTGGACATTGAATTGTTATTTAGATCAGCTTCAGGTCACAGTGCTCTTGTGTGGACTAGTTAGTGTTTGCACTGTACTTTGAAGATGACAGGAGCATAAGGGGTTGGGGATACTTTGGAATGAAAGGGGCTATTTACAGCATATTACATTAAATGAAAAAAAACCCAAAACCCAAACCAAAAAACAACCCATGTTACTGGAATGTCCAGGCTGACCAGTTAATCTCTGCTCTTGTCTCTCTTAGATTGTAAACTTGTTGAGGCACAGAACATCTTACTCTATATTAGTAAAGCACTGTATTATTGTTTGGCACTATACACATGATTTTTAATAATAATTTTAATGGTTTTTAATAATGCATTGGTATTATTAAATACCTAGCACTTCTGTTTGTATAGCTCACAGGTAAGTAAGCATTGTTCTCTGTATTTTTCAGATGGGGAAATGGAGACACAGAGAGGTGATGTGACTAAAGCATCGCTTACTCACATGTTGTGTGACATGAGTTCCCAAGCAACAAACACAAAGAAGCAGCACCAAAATGAGGCCACAGTAAATAGCTTTTATCAACAAATGGATAATGAACTGCCTGAGGTTGAATCAGAAGCTTCTCCAGACAACAAACAGTGCTCAGTAAACATGGGGACCTGGGGTCTGGTGGGCGAGGGAAACCTGGACTAACTTCTAACACAGATTCTGGCACCCACTTGCTGCATGACCTTGGGCAAGTCCTTCCCTTGATAGTGCCGTAGTTTCCCCTCCTGTGAAGTGCTATGGGTTAAAAGGAGCTATACGCTGTCAGAGCAAATTATTGTTACAGTAACTTCACCTCCAGCTCCTGGGATTGATGCTAAGTCTCTGTGCTGTGTCAAAGATGCTGTTGCACAAAAAATACTGAAGTTCATAGAGGGCATGTTAGCCAATGACACTGTAGACTAGTTTCATTGTCTGCACAGACCCAAATTAAAGCCATTTGCCAGTCTGGATAAGCTTGGGGTCACCAGATAGGAACAATTTACTCTGGGAGTGAATAGAATCACAGACTATCAGGGTTGGAAGGGACCTCAGGAGGTCATCTAGTCCAACCCCCTGCTCAAAGCAGGACCAATTCCGGGCCCAGATCCCTAAATGGCCCCCTCAAGGATTGAGCTCACAACCCTAGGTTTAGCAGGCCAATGCTCAAACCACTGAGCTATCCCTCCCCCCAACTGATAGGAGAGAATTCAACAGACTTACTATAATAGCTGACACCCCAGGCCAAATCCTGAGAGACACTGAGCACCTTCCTCTCTTTCTGACTTCCAACGGAGCCGCAAGTTCTCAGCGCCAATCAGGATTTGGCCCTCCCTTTGGGAAGAAGTGTGAATTAGCATCACTCACCCTCACCTTGCTCACTCTTAGGTCAAGCATTAGAGAAACTGCCAAGAGCATGACACTGCTGTGGATGGAGGAGCTGAATTCTGCCCAGGAGCTGCCTACTGAGGAATGATGTCCATATTCCACTTACTTCAATTGACTTCAAGATGCTGTTTGGAATGATGTTCACTGGTATAATTGACTGCAGCAAGGGGTGAGCTCTCAAACAAGCTGCTCAGAGTTGTGTTCAGTGTCCATGGCAACACACGGCAGTTGTAAGGAGCGTATGTGACCAGGATAACTCCATAAAGTCAGGTAAAGAAGCTGGGAGTGAATAAGAAAGTCTATTGTAACCATGCCACCCCAAAAGCAAGATACAAACTGCTATCAAGTCCTGTCCACGGGGAGCTGCATGTCATTCTGCTAGGGCCAATGGATCATGAGAGGAAAGGCAGCCTCATAGTTACATCGGGTAGCTGTGACCTAGGGATCTCATTTCTATATTTAGCTCTGACATTGACTTGCTCTGCATCTTTGGACAAGTTGCTTAAGTTTAAATTTCCAAGCGTCTACTAATCTTGGTGCCCAACTTTAGAGAGACTAGTGGGCACTTTTTAAAACATTTGCCCTAAATTATCAAGCAGGGAGAACTGGAGGTCCTGGCAAAGTCAGGGAATTATGAAGTGATTGGAATAATGGAGACTTGGTGGGATAACTCAGATGACTGGAGTACTGTCATGGATGGGTATAAACTGTTCAGGAAGGACAGGGAGGCCAGAAAAGGTGGGGGAGTTGCACTGTATGTAAGGGAGCAGTATGACTGCTCAGAGCTCAAGTATGAAACTGCAGAAAAACCTGAGAGTCTCTGGATTAAGTTTAGAAGCCTGAGCAACAAGGGTGATGTCGTGGTGGGAGTCTGCTATAGACCACCGGACCAGGGGGATGAGGTGGACAAGGCTTTCTTCCGGCAAGTCGCAGAAGCTACTAGATCGCACGCCCTGGTTCTCATGGGCGACTTCAATCATCCTGATATCTGCTGGGAGAGCAATACAGCGGTGCACAGACAATCCAGGAAGTTTTTGGAAAGTGTAGGGGATAATTTCCTGGTGCAAGTGCTGGAGGAACCAACTAGGGGCGGAGCTCTTCTTGACCTGCTGCTCACAAACTGGGAAGAATTAGTAGGGGAAGCAAAAGTGGATGGGAACCTGGGAGGCAGTGACCATGAGATGGTCGAGTTCAGGATCCTGACACAAGGAAGAAAGGAGAGCAGCAGAATACGGACCCTGGACTTCAGAAAAGCAGACTTTGACTCCCTCAAGGAACTGATGGGCAAGATCCCCTGGGAGAATAACATGAGGGGGAAAGGAGTCCAGGAGAGCTGGCTGTATTTTAAAGAATCCTTATTGAGGTTACAGGGACAAACCATCCCGATGTGTAAAAAGAATAGTAAATATGGCAGGCGACCAGCTTGGCTTAACAGTGAAATCCTTGCTGATCTTAAACACAAAAAAGAGGCTTACAAGAAGTGGAAGATTGGACAAATGACCAGAGATGAGTATATAAATATTGCTCGGGCATGTAGGAATGAAATCAGGAAGGCTAAATCACACCTGGAGTTGCAGCTAGCGAGGGATGTTAAGAGTAACAAGAAGGGTTTCTTCAGGTATGTCGGCAATAAGAAGAAAGCCAAGGAAAGTGTGGGCCCCTTACTAAATGAGGGAAGCAACCTAGAGACAGAGGATATGGAAAAAGCGAATGTACTCAATGATTTTTTTGCCTCTGTCTTCACGAACAAGGTCAGCTCCCAGACTACTGCACTGGGCAGCACAGCATGGGGAGGAGGTGGCCGGCCCTCTGTGAAGGAAGAAGTGGTTCGGGACTATTTAGAAAAACTGGACGTGCACAAGTCCATGGGGCTGGATGCGTTGCATCCGAGAGTGCTAAAGGAGTTGGCGGATGTGATTGCAGACCCATTGTCCATTATCTTTGAAAACTCATGGCGATCGGGGGAAGTCCCGGAAGACTGGAAAAAGGCTAATGTAGTGCCCATCTTTAAAAAAGGGAAGAAGGAGGATCCTGGGAACTACAGGCCAGTCAGCCTCACCTCAGTCCCCGGAAAAATCATGGAGCATGTCCTCAAGGAATCAATTCTGAAGCACTTAGACGAGAGGAAAGTGATCAGGAACAGTCAGCATGGATTCACCAAGGGAACGTCATGCCTGACTAATCTAATTGCCTTCTATGATGAGATAACTCGTTCTGTGGTGAAGGGAAAGCAGTGGACATGTTATTCCTCGACTTTAGCAAACCTTTTGACACGGTCTCCCACAGTATTCTTGTCAGCAAGTTAAAGAAGTATGGGCTGGATGGATGCACTACAAGGTGTGTAGAAAGTTGGCTAGATTGTCGGGCTCAACAGGTAGTGATCAATGGCTCCATGTCTAGTTGGCAGCCGGTATCAAGTGGAGTGCCCCAAGGGTCGGTCCTGGGGCCGGTTTTGTTCAATATCTTCATTAATGATCTGGTGGATGGTGTGGATTGCACCCTCAGCAAGTTTGCGGATGACACTAAATTGGGGGGAGTGGTAGATATGCTGGAGGGTAGGGATAGGATACAGAGGGCCCTATACAAATTGGAGGATTGGGCCAGAAGAAATCTGATGAGGTTCAACAAAGACAAGTGCAGAGTCCTGCACTTAGGACAGAAGAATGCCATACACCGCTACAGACTAGGGACCGAATGGCTAGGCAGCAGTTCTGCAGAGAAGGACCTAGGGGTTACAGTGGACGAGAAGCTGGATATGAGTCAACAGTGTGCCCTTGTTGCCAAGAAGGCCAATGGCATTTTGGGATGTATAAGTAGGGGCATTGCCAGCAGATCGAGGGACGTGATCATTCCCCTCTATTCGACATTGGTGAGGCCTCATCTGGAGTACTGTGTCCAGTTTTGGGCCCCACACTACAAGAAGGATGTGGAAAAATTGGAGAGAGTCCAGCGGAGGGCAACAAAAATCATTAGGGGTCTGGAATACATGACTTATGAGGAGAGGCTGAGGGAACTGGGATTGTTTAGTCTACGGAAGAGAAGAATGAGGGGGGATTTGATAGCTGCTTTTAACTACCTGAAAGGTGGATCCAAAGAGGATGGATCTAGACTATTCTCAGTGATAGCAGATGACAGGACAAGGAGTAATGGTCTCAAGTTGCAGTGGGGGAGGTTTAGGTTGGATATTAGGAAAAACTTTTTCACTAGGAGGGTGGTGAAACACTGGAATGCGTTACCTAGGGAGGTGGTGGAATCCCCTTCCTTAGAAGTTTTTAAGGTCAGGCTTGACAAAGCCCTGGCTGGGATGATTTAGTTGGGATTGGTCCTGCTCTGGGCAGGGGGTTGGACTAGATGGCCTCCAGAGGTCCCTTCCAACTCTGTTATTCTATGATTCTATGATCTGTGCCTCAGTTTTCTCATCTGTACAATGTGGCTAATAACCCCCACCTACCTTATAGAGGAGTTGTGAGGCTCAGTTCATTCAAGTGTTCTGGACTCTTTACCTGGCAGAGACTGTAGACATGCCAAATACTAGTATCACCATCACTGGAATCCTGCCAGAAGCATACAGCATATCTAGCTGGAAGATGTGAAAATGATCTGCAGGCTACATTACTACCAGCTGGGAACAAAGACACAGAGAGACACTTTGTCTGTACCAGAAAAGATGCACCAGTTTTAACAAGATTGATTTAAATGAATTTGGTTAAACCTATGCAACCCCTACAGTACATACATAATCTGGTTTAACTCGGTTTTAAATTATTTTAGATTAAATCAGTGTAACTGTAAACTCACTGAGGCATAAAATCCAATTTTATCTGTCCTGTATAAACAGCCAGACTCTTATGTATAGGCAGCCGCTATACTAGATCAGGGAAGGCTAAGCCTCCCTTGGTGCAGCTGCCGCTGCTGGACTCAGGTTTTGACAGTTTGTGAGTGCTGGGCTTCTGCCAGAGGAAGATTTTGCTTATTATTATGCGCCATGCAGGTTCTGGGGTGACTGAGGAGGTGGTATCTGCTATTCAGCTTCCTGGCTTCATTGGTAATCTCCCTGGGCTCAAGAGAGATTACTGATGAGCCCAGATACCGCCTCCTCAGCAGACCCAGAACCTGCATGGTGCATATAAAATGTTCAGCGTTCTTCTGGAAGAGCTTTTGCTTTTCCCGTCAGGCGTCTCGGGAGGGCAGGCACAGCATGGCTTGTTTCCCATTCAGGAGCTGGGGCCGGCCGGGGCTTGGGCCATCTGGTATGATTGGGGTGGCTCAGGGCAGCCTGGGGCTCCTCCAGCTGTGTGTCTGCAGCAGATAGATTCATTATGTTTATGACCCCAGCACTATCATTTTTCCTTCCATACCTCCATAACCTCTCACTTTTTTTCTCTTCCCTAACTTCATAATCCTCGAGACAATTTCAACTATAAGTCAAATAAATGATGTGTTACATCATTTGTTCATTTGTTAGGTTTTACTAGCTCAGGTAGCTGGAGAACTTAAGATAAAAGGCACTATATAAGAACAAAGTGTGAACTGTTATGAGTCCATAACCTCAATGACCTATACCCTATTTTTGCCTCCTCCTAATTTACAGCAAAAGTTTTGACCTGAAATTTCTCTGTTATGCTGATTATTATTGGAAATTATGTGCATGGCACGGTAAATTTGCACAGCACTTTACAAATATAGATAAAGCAGTGTTGCCCGCCCAGAAGAGTTTACAGTCGACACATAGAAGACATAGAACAAGTTCCAGACAAGAGATGTGAGGGGATTATTAATGAAAGCAGACACAAAGAAAGGATTACTAGATGAGGTGGGAGGAGAGAGAGGGCATTTTCAGATGAAGAAAGGGAAATGACATCCCTGGTTTGCAGGGCAGCATGACTGTGAAGCTGAGAGAAAAAATGGCAGCAGAAATGTAGATGGTGAGAGATTATTTAAGGTTTATAGATGAAGATGTGGTGCCTGAATCCGATGTACTGTGTATACTGCTTGCTGAGTTTGTGTGTGTCACACATCTGGACGAAGGAGACTAGGCAATTTCACATTGTTTCTTGTCATTATCAGGTTCCCTTGTACTAGCAAAGTGTTATGAAGTGTGACAAACATGTGTTCGAAATATATATTTCCACTGGAGCTTGTATAAAGTGGAGCATTTCTTTTGAAGTTTTATAAAAAACCTGACAGTCAGTCTATCTGTCTATTTTCATCATAGACTCCAACCTCTTGCCAAGTAGTAAAACCAGAAATTACAATAAAATTTTCTCTCTCCCTCCAGCCATTACATCCCTTCAAAACTGACATTGCAATGGCAATTGCAGATCTCCTGACTTTGGAGTGGTTTATTTGTTTTATTTATTTAATGTATGTATTTTTGACTCTACTTCTCCATTATCATTTTTACAGGAATCATATTTTCTGCCTTATTGAAGTTCTGTGGCTGTTAGTGAACTGTTTAACTCTGTACACCATGGAAGTGTGCTACAAAATAAAGTTTAATTGCAAACTAACAGAGCAACATAATCCGCCACGGGCAGCTATTGAAACCATCAACTGTAATTTAGCCACTTATTAAGTAAATCAGGGAGCTGTTATACAATGTAGCAGCTAGATCTGGCTGAAAGCCAGCTAATAATAACAATAGTTAGATTATTAACAAACTAATTTAGATTAAATCTCAGGGAAAACTTCCTAACTGTAAGACCAGTAGGACAATGGAACAGACTGCTTAGGGAGGTTGTGGAAGCTCCTTCACTGGAGGTTTTCAAAAGGAGACTGCACAGCCATCTGTCTTGGATGGTTTAAACACAACAAATCATGCATCTTGGCAGGGGGGTAGACTAGATGACCCTTGTGGTCCCTTCTAACCCTGTGATTCTAATACTATGTCAGGAAATATATAGGAACAAATCTGAAATTAACTGTGTCTGTACTGTGTCTGTGGAGGATTACATCAATTTCATCCAGGGTTAAAAACTGAATATCCGGAGAAGGTACAATCCCAGGATAAAATCTGAGAGGAGGTTAATATAACAGTAAAGTATTATTATTAATATATTATGTGTGAAATTGCATACATGAGCTAATAGTCCAAGAAAAGACAGCGGGCCTGATTCTCTGCCCTACACTTTTTGCCATTATTTACACCAGTACACAGTGAGTATAAAACACTGCCATTTAGATTTGGTAGCTTATTAACCCCTGTTTCTACTGGTGTAAAGAATGACACAAAGTGCAGGGAAATTGTGACTCATGCGAAAATCCTGATCCTGCAGATACTTTGCTACTGGTATAGTGCTTACAACTGGGCATAGTGGTAAGTGCTATGCCCAGTGGTACTGCATGTGTCTGCAGGATCCAGCCCTGAAATAAGACATAACTTGTTGAGTGATGATCACAAACAAAGGAAGGTGAGGGAGAAATCAGGGATGATGTGACAGAAATAAGACCATGAATAGATGAAAGAGAGAAAGAGAGGCAGACTGATATGGTGATCTTTTTATGTTCACTTGAATAAGTTTGCAAGTAGTCAGGTATTATACTGGATGCTTTCAGAACACCAGACTTCTTAGCAAAGCTCAGAAGGGCAAGGGCGACTCAGGGTGGATTACTGACTGGACTGGCTCTACTCTGACCCTCAGTCTGTTTTGTCTGAGAGTTGTTCTCATCTGATGACTATATCAATGGACTATGCGGTTCTCAGTCCAATTCCTAAGTGGGCAGATGTACACATGAAAATAAATCCATCACAGCTGGCATTACTGGCCTCCTTGTTGGCAATCTCAGTAGGGAGGCGGGAGACTGAACTACCTGCTCACTCTTAACATGGCCCCTCCAAACCAAATTGGTAAAATTGCAAGACATTAGTATTACCATTGCACCTACTGTCTCTGCATGTGAAATTCTGTGTCTCACCTCCAACAACAGATGACACCAGGAAAACAGCTAAGGCACGGCTTGAAATTTAGGGAATAAGAGGCCATCTTTCATAGTTTTATCATTTCTCTTTTAAAATAAATGCCCCATTAAGCCAGTTCCATGCCTGCAGATAATTGTACAGACTAATTTGACTGGAGTCCCATCACCTGAGCTATTCCACCATAACTGACAAATGTACAGGACTCCTGCCAGGGAAAATGCAAGAAAACCACTGCAGAAATGATAGGGTTAAAAGATACTAATACTCCCCAATCCGTGTCTGCTCATGATTGTTTTCTTTCCTCTTTTTCTTCAGTTCCTTCTCTCCACCAGTTGTCTTGCTCTCTGTTCTCCCCTCTTGTTTTCCTTCCTTCTCTCTCTCCGCTTTTCTGTCTGTTGGGCTGATTTTCTCCTTTCTCTCACTCCACCTCTTGTTCTCCACCACCTTCATTACAATAGTAATATTTTGCTTTTTGGAAGCTGGAGCACCACCCTGCTGCCTTGTTATCACTTCTCAGCAGAGACCAAGGCCATTCCTCCTCACTGTCTCCCATAGAGAAGGATGCAGCAGGCATGGTGTGCTGCAGCCACCATGAGGTTGCAGTAGTGGCTTAGGAGACACCTTTCTTTGTTCTCTGGGCCATGATGCCAGTATCTGGAAGCAGTGCCCTAGAACACAACTTTGCTGCCAAATGCTGGATGCCTGGGATTTCTATAGAATGGGCTCCAGATAGTGAGTGCACAGGGTCATGGGGAGAGGCAAGCCATGGTTTGCGCACTAAAGGCTGTGCCTTAGGCCTTGTCTGCATTGGCTGCGGTGTGTAGGGTACATGTAGCTACACGCTGCAGTGAAAAGCAGGCTACATTCACCCTGTTGTGAGTAGTTACACACGGAAGTGAAAGCCTCTCTGGCAGTGGGGAAAGGCTCTGACAGCAGGATACTACATTGATAAAAACAGCAGTGTAGACAGGGGAGCCATTCCTTGGGCATGTAGACAGCCAGGCATGCTCTTTACTGTAGGCTTCTGTAGTCCACTCACTGAAGAAAAGCCTCACTGTCTACACTGCTATTTATACCCAGGTGAGCTGGGCATGCAGTGTCTACTCCACATACCGCTGCAAGCGTAGACACTCCCTTAAAGGCACAGTCTAGCCCTAGCACTGTGTCTGTGTCAGATTACAACAGTTGTAGCTGAGACCATTAGCAAGCACTATTTGAAAACAGCTTTTTCATGCACAGGTTTGTTTAAATTTTCAATGTTAAAAATAATTAAATTGAAATGAATTAATAATTAAATCCTTGAAAATTAAATAGTGCTGACTGTGACACACAGAGCTACCTCAGAGTTGGGCTGATTGTCTAGGAGAACTCACCAAAATGGCTGTACTCCACAAGAACTGTGTCACTGAAGAGAGACATATATTTAGATCCTTGAGTGCTGGGGTTAGGGGAGTGACAAAGGCAGGATCCTGGCTGTGAAAATTATTAGTAGTATTATTAATAATAATTTGTATTACAATAGTGCCTGATCAGGTTCAGGGCTTCATTGTGCGAGGCACTGTACAAACACATAGAAAGAGACAGTCGTTGCCTCAGAGAGTTTAAAATCTAAAAAATTCTAAATGGATCTATCTGTCCATACAATTCTCATCTCTTTGTCTTTCCTCTCTCTCTCTCTCTCTCTCTCTCTCTCACTCTGCAAAGCATTTAGCTCTTTTTTTCCACTGTGTTCATATCCAAGTGCAAAATCCACCTCCTTGATACAGGCTTCCCAAGGAATTATGTCCTTCTGCCTTTAGATGCAAACACACAATAACAAAACACTGACATCACCATGAGACAAAGAAAGAAGTTCTCAATGAGATTGTGACTGGAGTGTAGACACCATCCTATAGATATCCTAGCTAATTAGACGATAATTACGCATCTATTAGGATAAAATATACCTGCACACTTCATTGTATATTAGAGTAAAAGAGGCATGGTAAATCCAACCGCATATTTAAAATGGGCAAAGTGTATATTTTTCATGCTTGTATTACACAACAGTGGATTAACCTGTTTAACTCGAATTTAAAAAATAAATAAATAAAAAAGCCTTCCCTTTGGAATTCCCCTTTGGGCTGAGACTAAACTAACAACATTTTGCCTGAAGGATTTAGTTTGAGAAGTGATAGTAAGATGTTGAAACTAGAGCTGGGAAAATAACTGATTTTTTTGGTTTGGTGGGTGAACTGGGAAAAAACCCATATCGGATCAAACTAAAATGAAAAGTTTTTGAATTTCTCAGTGAAATGAAAAGTCACAAAAATTTCATTTCAGGGGAAACAAAATGTTTCTCTCGGGTCTTGAGGTTTTTAATTTAATTTAATTTTTTGGGTAAAATTTCAGGAAATTCAAAATTAAAAAAAACCTTTCCAAAATGAAAAGTTGGAACCCTTTGAACATTTTTTGACCAAAATTATTTGCCAAAATTGACCCAAATTCATGAATAGTTTTCGTCACCCAAAATAAGCATTCTTCAGCAAAAAAACCTGTTTGCATGAAAAAATGCATCCAGCTCTAGTTAAAGATTCTGAACAGTGATCAGGGGAATTGCTAAGGGCTGGTGGGAAGAATCTCTCCCATAAGGCAAGCAGAGGCAGTGTAACAGTTACAGGGCTGAAATAGCATCTAGCTTTGTGGGCCCTCCATGCATTAGGAATGACTGGTGAACCTGAAAAAGCCTAGGGAGTCATGGTGGATAATCAGCTGAACATGAGCTCTTAGTGCGATGCGGTGACCAAAAGGGCTAATGCGATCCTGGGATGCATAAACAGGGAATCTCGAGTAAGAGTAGAAAGGTTATTTTACCTCTGTATTTGACACTGGTATGACCACTACTGGAATACTGTGTCCAGTTCTGATGCCCACAATTCGAGAAGGATTTTGAAAAATTGGAGAAGATTCAGAGAAGAGCTATGAGAATGATTGGAAAATATGCCTTATAGTGATAGCCTTCAGGATCAAAATCTATTTAGTTTATCAAAGAGAAGATTAAGGGGTGACTTTATTATAGTGTATAAGTGCCTACATGGGAAATAGAAATTTAATAATGGAGGGCTCTTCACACTAGCAGAGACAGGTATAACACAATCCAATGGCTGGAAGTTGAAGCTAGACAAATTCAGACTTGAAATAAAGCATACATTTTTAAAAGAGAGGGTGATTAAACATTGGGACAATTTACCAAGGGTTGTGGTGGATTCTTCATCACTGGAGATTTTTAAATCAAGATTGGGTTTTCCTAAATGGTATCCCCAAGTTCAAACAGGAATTAATTCAGGGAAGTCCTATGGCCCATGTTATATAGGAGGTCAAACTAGATGATGTCAGTGGTCTGTTCTGGCCTTATAATCTATGAGTCTGCTCAGCACTAGATCCATTGACCCACCCAGCCTCACTTCTAAATCCCTACAGTGTAGCAGAAAGTAGCAAGCCTTCATGGAGCGGGTGTGCCAAAAACCAGTTGCCTGTGCAGAGTGGGATGGCTAGAAGAATGCACTTTCTGGTCATGGTAGAGAAGGGCAGGGTTTGTCCACTATGTTAGTGTTTGGACTTGGCATATTTGGTTGAGTAATTAAACATGGATTGATCTGAACCACTCTGGAAAACATGGGGAATGCCCTACGCCATCTGGGCCAGCGACAGACCACTGCTTCCATTTGGAACGTAGCGAAGTCAAGTATTTTTCCACATTCACATTCTCCATCCACTTCCTCCCCCACCTCCTTCTGGCCACTCCCCAGTGTCTAGGGACAGATCAGAGAGTACTTTTCCATCTCAGCATCCTCCAGCTACCCAAGGATATTTTCCGCACTACACCCATTGGAGTCACTGAGTTTATGCAGAGAAATGCAGGGCAAATAAACTCTCTGCACTCAGCCCCTTTTCTCCTGTGTTGTTTTCTTTCTTTGCCTTTAACATTTTATAAGTTCACCTAAATGCTGGTGAAAGGCACTGACTTGACCGCACCTCAGACAGATGACCTCTGCTTATGCCCAGGTACAGTAAGGCAGACTCAGTGTAAATCTTGCCTGCACACACTCCAGTCCTTGCCAATGTGCCTCAGTTCTAAACTCAAAGGATACTGGGGTTTCCTCTCCCATTTACTCCTTGTCTCTTTGCAGCTTCTCTCTCTCACACACACTGTCTCTGACCCAGAGAATCAACTTGTATGGGATTCTGTCTCCATTGTTCGTTTCTCCTTTGTTTTTTTCACTGAGGCTGCCAACCCTGGGACACCCCTGCTCACAATAGGAAATTTAAAAGGCTGTTTTTTCCTCTCAGTTCACTTGCTACCTCATTACCCAGAAGTTTCTCACTGACCTTGGGGGAAAATATCCTTAAATATACATTAGGGCTTTGCTATAAATTCAGAAAAGTAATACACACCCTTGTTACAGTGAATCTGGACAACACTGATTATTGATTCTCTAACTAAACATTCTTTCCCTTTTACTCACTTCAGTGCCACTGTTGTAGTATACATATGCAGCTTGACTCTATGACACCTTGGTTTTCATTGTACTGCAGATTTATTATGGTAATACCAGAGGCCCTGACTCAGGTTAGGGTCCCATGCTAGGCAACATGCCAGGAGAACTGTCACTGTCCCACAGAATACATAAGTAGACCAATGGGGTGGGAAGAGAAACAGGGGCACAAAGAGGGGTGTTGACTTGCCTGAGGACCCACAGAATGCCAGCAGCAGAGATGGGAATAAACCCCCCACCTCCCAAGACCCACTCAAGTATCTAAGCCACTGGACCACACTGCCTCTTCTATTCAGGGCCAGGCATTTGGCTCCAGTCCATCTCCTTTCTGCAACTCTTGCACAAAGGCAACAGAAAGCTGGATTAAAGAGCCATTTGGGAATTCCCATGGCATAGGGTAGGGCAGAGCTGGCTGCACACCACCATGCACTGTACACCAGTCTTGGGCCAGCAGAATGGCAGCTTCTAAGTCACTGACAATCGGTACAGGTTCTTTTCAAGAGGCTGGGAGGTTGAAAGAGTAGGGTGCCAGACTAGGAAACTTGCTCATAGTGGGGGAGGCCACCCAATTTCCAGAATGTCAGAAATGCTTGCTGCTCATGCAAACCTGCCTCCCATTGCCTTCGCCAATCTTCTGGAAAACTGCAGTCCACCTAGTGCTAGAAAGCACTTCTGACCTCCAGCATGCATTTCCCATGTGACTTGCCTCCCTACTACAGCCTACCCAATTCCCCAGCATATCTTCCATATGTGACACCAGTTTCTGGAAAACCTCCATTGCTCTGGTCCATGGTTCCATTTTTCAACCATGACATGATGGAGACATAGAAGAGGAAGAAGAGGAAGAGCTAGGGCACTCTTGGGTGAGAGCTGAGGAGTTGTGAGAAGTCAGGAAGCGGCTCAGAAGTAGGGTGAGCAACAATTTTCAGGAGACTTTTTTTATGAAAAATGTGTCAACCAAACCATTTCACAAATTCACATTGATTCTTTCACAGACAAAACCAAAAAAGAAATATATTTCAGAAATGTCAGATGGTTTATTTCAACATTGTCAGAATGACACATTTTGATTTTTTGGGCTAGATTCACAAGAGGATTGAGGTGCCACTCAACAAAGGCAATGGTAAGGTTCCCCCGTCATGCCCAACAACCCAGTGATTAGGGCATTCACCTCTGAGGTGTGAGACCCAGGTTTGAGTTCCTACTTTAGAGAAGTGACTTGAATCCAGGCCTTCCCTCTACTAGTTGAGACCCCTAATTCTCAGGCTACAGGGTAGTCTGGTGTTGGCCTCTCTGTCTTTCCTGTTGAAGCCATTCTACTTTGTATGAGATACATGCATAGTCACTGGGCAAAAGAAAGACTCTGTATCCCACTGGTTATGACAGTCAGCTGGGAGATGTGGGTACAAGTACCTGCTCCAGAGCAGGGAGAGGTAACCTGCTGAGTTCCCTAACTGCTGGGCTGTCAGACTCTGACTCTACTTTTGTCACTCTAGCCCTTTGAGATGAAACAAAAGTTTGTCAACTTTTTCAACTGGCTGAAAATTCAAAAAAATTCCAGTGTCAGTTTGACCTAAACCAATTGTTTTTTTTTTCAATTTTTCAGAATGAACTGTAAATGGAAAAAATCAGTTATTCACCCCAGCCCTCTACTCAGAAGAGAGGCAGTTACTTATCACAGGGTAAAGGCAGGGTGAGGAGCTAAGAATGGCCACGCCTTTGGTAGGATAAAATCTTGAGGGTTAAATCTAAAAGTCTTTTCTAATCCCATTTTTGATATGCAGTTTTGAGTAGCCCACGTGATTGGTGGGAATGTTTAGAATGTTATGAAAGGTCTGCGAAACATGAATGTGGTTCTGTGGGTTGTGGAGTTTGCATACCATTCTCTCAGCACCCAGAGCTGAAATTCTAGCTGACCTCATTTGTCCCAACACTAATTACAGCCTGGAAGAAGATTGCAGCAGCGATACACATGCTTTACCAAAGGAATAGATAAATTTTGTGCTCAGCTCTGGAGGAAGCTCAAGAAAAATTAAGACGGAGTTCAGCAGAACTGCCCATTCATAAAGAAAACATGCCAGAAAAATGTCAGCAATTTTCAGCCTGGGGAGGAATGAACTCAGGGGCCTGCCAGTATACTCAGTGACTCCCCTCCCACCACTGCTCTCTATAAACACATGCATGGAGGCATGGCACCCCTGTTCCTAGGGACCCCAAATTAAGGCTACACTGCCATTCTATGGACCCTGGATCAAGGCCCTGCACCGTTGTTCCCACAGAATCTGGATTGAGAATGCCTCCCATTTCTAGTGACCCCCCACGATCAGAAGTGCACTTACACTCCCATGTATGAAAGCCACACATCCTCAAGAGTCCTATGTAGCCCTGTACCCCATTCCTATGCACTTAGTTCAAGAACACATTCCCAAGGACCCGAGCTCAAAACCAGGCATCTCCATCCCCATGGATCTTAGAGGCTTATGTTGCTATTCTCATGAACCTCAGATGACCTTATACTGCTGCTGCCTTGGTCCTCAGATAGAGTATTCCACCTTTATAGTCTGAAGGAAATAAAAGTAAAAGTTGGAACAACACTTCTATTATTTCTTTCCTGGCTCAGCAGCTGTACTGCTAGCAGAAAATGTCATCTATATAGAAAGCCCTTCAACATGCAACAGCAAACTCTGAAACTGAATGCATCCGATGAAGTGAGCTGTAGCTGACGAAAGGTTATGCTCAGATAAATTTGTTAGTATCTAAGGTGCCACAAGTACTCCTTTTCTTTTGTGAAACTCCCTGTAGATCCATTATCACATGACATGGCTCAATCTGTGCTACTGGGCTAGAGTTCATTTCCTGTGATGCTACTAGATAAGATTATCCTTACTGTGCCTTAGAAATAAGACTCTTAACATCTGAGATTGCTGTTTTGGAATTCAATTTACACTTCTTCCTTCATTCTATTTCTTTCCCATGTTTCTATATTTCCTTCTATTCTCTCTCTCTCTTTTGGTCTTTTCTCGCTCTTCCCCCCACTCCATCTCCCCTCCTTCTGCGAGAAGGCATGATAATTGAAAATTTGAAAAGGGGTGAGACAGAAAGAGATAGATAGAGAGGAGGGTCCAATTATTCTAACAAGCCAGTGCAGAGAGAATACTGAATCTGAATTTGCTCTCCTGCACCTTAAATTCATTCCTCTTGCACCTCAGCCCAAGGCATAACCTACCAACTTTGGGGCTAATATCTAGCCTGGGATTCAAGAAATCAAAGTTCAGTTCCCTGCTCTGCCACAGACTTCCTATGTGACCTTGGCCAAGTCCCTTAGGTCCAGATCCTCAAAGGTATTTAGGTGCCTAACTCCTATTGATTTCAATCAATTAATGGGACTTAGTCACCTAAATACCTTATCTACCGTACAGAGTTTTGTTGACAAAAGGCAGCTTTTGTCGACAAAACAGTGGACGCGTACACACTACAATGTGACTTTTGGTGGCAAAAATGCCCTATTTTGGTGACAAAATAAAACCACCCCAATGAGAGACATAAGGCTTTTTGCACAAAAGTTTTGTCGACAAAGTGCCAGTGTAGACACCACGCTTGATTTTACTGCTTTAATTGGCCTCTAGGAGGTGTCCCACAAAGCCCATCCTGACTGCTCTGGTCAGCAGTTTGAACTCTGTTGCCCTCAGTCAGGTAAACAACCATCTGTCCCTTTCTGTTTAAAGCCCCAGGAATTTTTGAAATTCCATTTCCCATTTGCTCGGCTTCGAAAGGTCTCATTGCATCTTACAAGGTGACCATGGCACCTTCATGCAGCAAATGCTCTCCCGCTTGGACCACTGTGGAACTGCAGGATCTGCTCAGTATTTGGGGAGAGGAGGCTGTGCCTTAGGCACCGACTTCCCCTCTACCTGGGGGGGGGGAGGGGCTCTACTCCCACACCATCCCACGTCCTGCCCCCACCCTGCCTCTTCCCACCCCTGTTCCTCCCCTGCCCTACTCCCACCCCACCCCTTCCCCCAAACCCCCACTCCCACTTCATCTGGCCGCTAGGCCGCACAGCCCTGAGCCTGGGGGGCAGGGATTGACTCTGTCCGCTAGGCCACACAGCCCCGGCTGGCGGTGTGCAGGCACAACAGCGGGCCAGACCCACGACACAGCCTCATTAAGTACTTCTAAAATTGGCTTTGAAAGTGACTGGCTTATAAGGCTTTCTGCATGTTGATGCAGTTCAGAGACTTGATGTTTTGCAGTCTTTTCATGTAGTTTGTCAGCATTGGCTTTGCTGATCTGTCTGGCAAACCAAGCTCCTCCACTTTTACCAATTATAGCATTGGGAAGCTTTCCTTCTTCATTAGCTTTTTTGCAAGAGGTACACTAGTAGCCATCTTTTGTAACTTCAATAAATGAGAAAACTTTGACCAACAAACATTGCAAACTGTGTTTAGGTTTTAGAGACACTGTTTCTTCAGTAGGTAGCTGTATTTGTGCTTCAGGCTGGTCAGAGGTAGATGCACCACTTGAACCTTCAGTTGACATGTTGATGTATTCTTGGTGTGTTCTTCACCTTGGTTAGTTTTTGAGGCCTTTGAGTGGAAAAAATAGTTGCATTGGTTTTTGTCTTTTCATTTTGACCTGCAACATATAAAAGAGATATGAAGAAATTAAATATTTTGTTAGGATAATGCAAATTTAACATAAGGATAATGCAAATTACACCAAAACACATAACAGGTCTAGATTTCTAAAACAAATATTTAAAAAAATATATTTAATTTAAATTGACTTTTGAAAAGTAAGCAGTCATTGGATAAGAGGGAAATCCTCTCATGGATCAGTAATGAGAAACAAAGCGTAGGAATAGATGGTCAGTTTTCAAAATGGAGAGAGGTAAATCATGGTGTCCCTCCGGAGACTGTACTGGGAACCAATGTGGTTCAACATATCCATAAAAGAGCTAGAAAATGGGCAAACAGTGAGGTGGCAAAATTTGCAGATGATACAAAATTACTCAAGATAGTTAAGTCCAAAGCAGACTGTGAAGAGTTACAAAGGGATCTCACAAAACTGGGTGACTGGGCAACAAAATGGCAGATGAAATTCGATATTGATAAATGCAAAGTAATGCTCACTGGAAAACAATCTCAACTAAACATACAAAATGATGGGGTCTAAATGAGCTGTTACCACTCAAGAAACAGATCTTGGAGTCATTGAGGATAGTTCTCTGAAAATATCCACTCAATGTGCAGCGGCAGTCAAAAAAGCTAATGGAATGTTAAGAACCATTAGGAAAGGGGTAGACAACAAGACAGAAAATATCATAAAGATGCTATATAAGTCACTAAAACATAGTCCAACAAAAAATGTTCCTTTAACGTGCTCCTCACTTTTCCCTCCACCACACCCCATTCACCATTGTTGTCCTTGGTCAGTGGAGACTCAGTGTTCAGAGATGCTTTCACATGAGTTTACCTCCCAGGGCAGGGGGTGGTGAGGAGGGGAGAAGGCACCTTGCTCGTCCTCTAGCTGCTCACCGCTCGCTCTGGCCACTGTTGTTCATTGTGCCACCGTTCACTCCACTGCTCTGTTGCAGATGACCCTGCGCTGTCGCCTTCTGCTGCCACCTGCCATCGCGACCTCTGCGAGTTGATCTCTTGAGGTTCCACCCAGCTCTCAGTGGGGGATACTAACTGCTAGTACAGGCTGGGCTGTCTCTTCCACAGAACCACTGTCCCACAGCAGGTCTAAGCACTTAGACCTGATTATCTGTGATTTCAGCTGTAGTGGTCACTTAACAAAACAAAAGACTCTCTATCAAGCCTAATCAGCTCTATCTCAAAAGAGTGGAGAGGAGCAGGTCAAATAGTACTTGTTACTCTTAGGCAGACCATCAAGCAAAACACCTGTCCCACTCTCTCTCTCCACTGGCATCCCAACCCCCTGCTTAGCAAGTGCATTTCAGTTTAGGGTGAAGCACCCTCAACCAGGACAGGCTAAGCACAGTTCTGCTTCCGTTCACTCATACAATAAGGGTGACAACATTCCATTAACACTGCATTCAGGTGATTTGTAACCCAAAACCAGCCAAAATTGACCACTTGGGCAACACAGCTCTGTCTGCTGGATACTTAGGCAGATTAGGTGTGTTCATGTAAATAAAATCTGGTACTGAAGCCTTTCCCTGTAGCCCCCCAGCTCATCACTAGCTGTCAGGGAGAGCTCATTAAACCTTGCTTACAAATCCTAATTTGAAATTATTAGGTTGGCCAACACCACTGAAAGGAATGCACTGACATTGTCATAAAAACAACAGCTGTGTGAGGAAGCTAGTCTTTGTTCATACATTTCAAACCTATTATGTTTTTTCAGGTACAAGTATTTTATCATAGACTGCATATGCTAAAGTGTGTATTAATGTTTCCATTTCAATTCAAATTTCCAACCAATGACTAACTTGGCAACACTGCGTGTAACTAGTTGACAATTAGTGGGGGTGCTGAGGAAATTCCGGGGTCGAGGAGGGTGTAGGGAAATCCCTGGCAGGGAGTGGAGGGAAGCCAACAGGCAGGACAGAAAAGAAAATCAAAAGTTCATTAAGGACGCTACTGTGTGGATGATTAAAGTCATGGAAGAGCAAATGCAGATGCTGAATTCCTTAATAATGCTGCAGACTGAGCAGATGCATGCCCGCCATCCCTGCAACACATTCAGAACTCTTTTCTATTCCCCGACCCCAAACTCTGCCCACACAGTCCTTTCCGCTTTCTGGGTGTTCTTGGTTTCCCATTCATGCCACCCCCTCGGACAACTTTCAAAATGATAGCTGGACCTACACACAGCTCTGAAAGTCTTCTCTTCCTTGGTACCTCCTTTCCCACCCTGTGTGTGTGCGTGCATGTGTGTTGTTTTTTTGTGCAATAGAAGCAAAGTTTTTGAACAATAACTAACCTTTATTTGTGTCCGACAAATTGAGATAGCAGGCCCTACCAAGACGTACAAAGGCAGTTTAATCATTTGCTTACTGGAATTTAAGGCCCCAGATTTCACAATTGCTTCCTATGAAAACTAGATGTAACATAATGTTGCAGTACCAATCACAGATATATACATTACTGGTTCTCATTTTCAAAATGTTGCCTCAAAACCTCCCTGATTTGAATTGCCCCCCTTTGGGCCCCTCTGATAGCCCTGGTATCTGGCTGCTCAAAATCAGCAGCCAGGTGGTCTGCCTCAGCACTCCACCCATGAGCAAACCTTTCACCTTTAGCTTACATAAGAACATAAGAATGGCCATACCGGGTCAGAGCAAAGGTCCATCCAGCCCAGTATCCTGTCTACCGACAGTGGCCAATGCCAGGTGCCCCAGAGGGAGTGAACCTAACAGGTAATGATCAAGTGATCTCTCTCCTGCCATCCAAACAAAGGCTAGGGACACCATTCCTTACCCATCCTGGCTAATAGCCATTAATGGACTTACCTCCATGAATTTATCCAGTTCTCTTTTAAACCCTCTTATAGTCCTAGCCTTCACAACCTCCTCAGGCAAGGAGTTCCACAGGTTGACTGTGCGCTGAGTGAAGAAGAACTTCCTTTTATTTGTTTTAAACCTGCTACCCATTAATTTCATTTGGTGGCCCCTAGTTCTTATATTATGGGAACAAGTCAATAACTTTTCCTTATTCACTTTCTCCACACCACTCATGATTTTATATGCCTCTATCATATCCCCCCTTAGTCTCCTCTTTTCCAAGCTGAAAAGTCCTAGCCTCTTTAATCTCTCTTCATATGGGACCCGTTCCAAACCCCTAATAATTTTAGTTGCCCTTTTCTGAACCTTTTCTAATGCCAGTATATCTTTTTTGAGATGAGGGGACCACATCTGTACGCAGTATTCAAGATGTGGGCGTACCATGGATTTATATAAGGGCAATGAGATATTCTCCATCTTATTCTCTATCCCTTTTTTAATGATTCCAAACATCCCATTTCCTTTTTTGACTACCACTGCACACTGCATGGACGTCTTCAGAGAACTATCCACGATGACTCTGAGATCTTTCTCCTGATTAATTATAGCTAAATTAGCCCCCATCATATTGTACGTATAGTTGGGGTTATTTTTTCCAATGTGCATTACTTTACATTTATCCACATTAAATTTCAATTGCCATTTTGTTGCCCAATCACTGAGTTTTGTAGGATCTTTTTGAAGTTCTTTACAGTCTGCTTTGGTCTTAACTATCTTGAGCAGTTTAATATCATCTGCAAACTTTGCCACCTCACTGTTTACCCCTTTCTCTAGATCATTTATGAATAAGTTGAATAGGATTGGTCCTAGGACTGACCCTTGGTGAACACCACTAGTTACCCCCAGTGATGAGCTGCCAGAAGCTGAAGATCCAGTTCCTTCAGTCGCTTTGGGTCTTTGGCGGCACTTCGGTGGCAGGTTCTTCACTCGCTCTGCGTCTTCAGTGGCATTCAAGTTCACCTTCACCTGCTGCCAAAGTGCCGCCGAAGACCCAGAACGAGTGAATGGCCCACCGCCGAAATGCCGCTGAAGGCGTGCAGTGCCGCCGGGTGAGTACAAATTCACAGGGGGAGCCGAGAGCTCAGGCAGGACGGGCAGGACAGGAGTCAGGGGAGCCGAGAGCTCAGGCGGGACGGGCAGGACAGGAGTTTGCCCACCGTTTTAACAACCGGTTCTCAACCGGCTCCAGCTTACCACTGGTTACCCCTCTCCAGTCTTCAAATTTACCATTTATTCCTACCCTTTGTTCCCGGTCTTTTAACCAGTTCTCAATCCATGAAAGGATCTTCCCTCTTATCCCATGACAACTTAATTTACATAAGAGCCTTTGGTGAGGGAACTTGTCAAAGGCTTTTTGGAAATCTAAGTGCACTATGTCATGGAATCATAGAATATCAGGGTTGGAAGGGACCTCAGGAGGTCATCTAGTCCAACCCCCTGCTCAAAGCAGGACCAATCCCCAATTTTTGCCCCAGATCCCTAAATGGCATCCTCAAGATTGAATTCACGACTCTGGGTTTAGTAGGCCAATGCTCAAACCACTGAGTTATCCCTGCACCCCTCTGGATCCCACTGGATCCCGCCTGTCCACATGTTTGTTGACCCCCTCAAAGAACTTTAATAGATTAGTAAGACATGATCTCCCTTTACAGAAACCATGTTGACTTTTGCGCAACAATTTATGTTCTTCTATGTGTCTGACAATTTTATTCTTTACTATTGTTTCAACTATTTTGCCCAGTACTGACATTAGACTTACCGGTCTGTAATTGCCAGCATCACCTCTAGAGCCCTTCTTAAATATTGGCGTTACATTAGCTACCTTCCAGTCATTGGGTACAGTAACTGATTTAAAGGACAGGTTACAAACCATAGTTAATAGTTACACAATTTCACATTTGAGTTCTTTCAAAACACTTGGGTGAATGCCATCTGGTCCCGGTGACTTGTTACTGTTAAGTTTCTCAATTAATTCCAAAACCTCCTCTAGTGACACTTCAATATGTGACAATTCCTCAGATTTCTCACCTACAAAAGATGGCTCAGGTTTGGGAATCTCCCTAACATCCTCAGCCGTGAAGACTGAAGCAAAGAATTCATTTAGTTTCTCTGAGATGACTTTATTGTCTTTAAGTGCTCCTTTTCTATCTCGATTGTCCAGGGACCCCACTGGTTGTTTAGCAGGCTTCCTGCTTCTGATGTACTTAAAAAAGATTTTGTTATTACCTTTTGAGCTTTTGGCTAGCTGTTCTTCAAACTCCTTTTTTGGCTTTTCTTGTTACATTTTTACATTTAATTTGGCAGTGTTTATGCTGCTTTCAATTTACTTCACTAGGATTTGACTTCCACTTTTTAAAAGATGCCTTTTTATCACTCACTGCTTCTTTTACATGGTTGTTAAGCCATGGTGGCTCTTCTTTAGTTCTTTTACTGTGTTTTTTAATTTGGGGTATACATTTAAGTTGAGCCTCTATTATGGTGTCTTTGAAAAGCATCCATGCAGCTTGCAGGAATTTCACTCTAGTCACTGTACCTTTTAATTTCTGTGTAACTAACCTCCTCATTTTTGCATAGTTCCCCTATATTAGCTTCACAAATATTATGCAACGTATAACACTCGGCTATGACCATGGGTATATTACCCTCATTGAGGCATCACCAGTGTGCCTTTAATATGCCAAAGGCATAGTCCATGGTCATCCGGCACCTGCTCAGCCTGTCGTTGAACTACTTCTTACTGCTATCCAGGTTTCCCATGTAAGGTTTTATGAGCCATGGCTGTAAGGGGTACTCCAGGTCTCCCAGGATCACTATGGGCATTTCAACATCCCCCAATGTAATCTTCTGGTCTGGAAAGGAAATCCCCATTTGCAGCTTTCTATACAGGCCGGTGTTCCTGAAGATGCGTGCCTCATGCACCTTCCCAGACCACCCCATGCTGATGTCAGTGAAATGCCCATGGTGATCCACAAGTGTCTGCAACACCACAAAGAAGTACCCCTTCCTATTGGTGTACTCCATCTCAAGGTGGTTTGGTGCCAAAATTGGAATATGTGTGCCATCTATTGCCCCTCCACAGTTAGGGAAACCCATTTCTGCAAAGCCGTCCACTATTTCACACACATTTCCCAGAGTCACGGTCCTTTGTAGCAGGTGGGGTTCATTTGGGTGGGGTCCAGGTGCAGGTGGTTGGGGCTCAGTGGGGAGGGTTCTGGGGGGCTCATTGGGGTGGTACAGATGCAGGGGAGGTGGGGCTTGTCAGGGTGAGGGTTCGATGGGCCTCCTTAACAGGGGAGTCCCAGCTTCTGCCAAGGGGATGCTGCGTGCTGGGCTCCAGCTTCCCCCCTACCCCCGCTTCACCCATCCCCTTCTCTTCCCTATCCCATGCCCCTTTCCCACCGCTCCATCTCCTCCCCAGGCTTGAGGGGCAGGGGGAAAACCATCCCCCAGCACGAGCTGGCGGAGCAGCTGGGAGCTGGCAGAGCGGAGCCGGTGGGGCTGGGTCGCTCCACTTCCCATTGCCCGGTGAGTGCACGGTGCACCCAACCCCTGCTGCAGTCCCCTGGGATGTAGCTCAGGGGAAGGGGTGGAGTGTGTGTGTGTGTGGGGGGGGGCTAGGGCAGAGCAGGGGTGGGAAGAGGTGGGGCAGGAGTGGAGCAGGGGCGGAGGCAGCTTTCCTGGCCGGCTCAGCCGACAGGGGGATCGGGCTGGCCAGGGGTCCTTCTGACTCTGGGTCCAGCGCCATGGCAAACCTGGTAGTGGTGGCACACACTTCAAAATGGCATCCTCCCATCCCCCGCAGTGTGACCTTGCACACACCATGTGTAAGAGGTTACACTGGTGGGGGTGAAGTGATGCAGGCAGGGGCAGGCCCATGCCATTCCTAGAAGTACCGGAATGTCCGGTATTCTGGGAATGCATGAATGGCTACCCTAGTGCTCAGCAATTTGGAAAATCAGGCCAGTTATTCAGGTGCCTAAATATGGATTTAAGGGCCTTACCCTCAGCACCAATTTTTGAAATTCCTGGCCTATGGATTCAGATTATCCTTCTTCTGGTTATGACTGGAGATTCCCAAACATAAGGAGGGGACATAAGAGAGAATTCCCAATTTAATTTGGTGTAAATGAGAAGAGAATCAGGTGCAAAGTATTCTTCTATCTGGTCTACCCCTCTTTGAAAGCCATTGCCTAGGAAACCATCTCTCCTCAAATACCTTTCTGATTAGTGTCCAGAAACATATGGATAATTAATTCCCCATCCCTTTTACCAGCTTTGGGAACAGGTGCCTTGAATAACAGCTCTACTTCACAGCACTTAAATCCTAAACCAAGATAATTGCCTATGTTTTTATTGCACATCTCTGAGTCCCTAGCAATCATTACCTTTTAATGACTCTCCCATCTTTTTCTGATGGCTTTGTTTATGTCATTAATTTCCTTTCCAGGTGATACCAAAGACTGGTCCGACAGAACTCTTAAATGCAAATGACATTCAAATAGACTGTAAGGTTGGCATTTCTGTGTGGGACAAGTTTTTCCCAATCTTTGAATGAACCAAATATGTAGGCTTCAGCTCTAGTCAAGACAGATCACCAATGATACTATTGCAAATTTAAAATTGCCACTAAATTCCCCCATTACATTAATCTGGAAGGAGTATAACCACATCAGATAATAATGGGGGAAGGGGTTTTAATTCTCTCAGGGTCTTTGTGATGTCTAAAAGAATTCTCATCCATCTCCAGCTATCTGCCGCCAAGCAACCAAGAAGTCACTGACTCAAATGAGCCTCTGCTCTCAGAAAAAAGTTATGCACTGGTAAGAATGCTTCAGTATTTTTCCTCAAGGTGGTTTATAAGGGGACGTGTCCTCTTTCTATCGGTCTTGATTGTGCCCGTTGCTATTATTATTAAATATTTATATTGTGGTAGCATCCAGATGTCCCAATCAGGAGCCAGACCCCAATCGGCAGGTGCTTTACTAACACAAAAATATGATCCCTGCCCTAAGGAGCTTACATTCTTAGATCCCATGGTAGCAATCACTAGCTGGGCAACAGAGTCACTCCCCTTGTACTGCTGAAGGAGAGATGAGAGAAGAAGAAGTTTCTCACATTGTGCAGTAACGATGGTTCTTCAAGACATGTGTCCCATGGATGCTCCACTGTAGGTGTGCTTGCATCCCTGCACTGCTGACTGCAGAACTTTAGTAGCAGTGTCTGCTGAGCCCGCACAAGTGCGGTCTCTCCTCGTGCTGCACCACAAGGCTAGTCAGCGCATGCAGGCAATGCCCCCTCAATTCCTCCTCCACCACAGAGTCATTGACAAGAACTCTGAAGTAGAGGGGAGGAGGGTGAGTTGTGGAGCACCGATAGGGACACACATCTAAGAGTCATCACTACTGCACAAGGTGAGTAACTTCTTCTTTGAGTAGTGTGATAGATCCAGGCCAGTTGGGTACAGCAGAGTAGCCCCCCCTTTATTGGGATCCAGGAAGCCGGAGGGCGAAGCCCGCCCACTGCTAAAGGATCCCCCCGCAGCCTAAGGGGGGGGGGTCCACAGGACCTGGAAAAACAAGTAATTACGGGGGACAACTAATGAACAACAGGGACGGGAGTGCGGTCAAAGGGTCAAACGAAGGGAACCGCACGGGGACACCGAGCAGAGAACCCCGGACAGCGCCCACTGCTCCTCAAAGGCGTCAAGGGAGTCAGTGGACGCCGCCCAGAGGAACTCTGCCCGGAGGCGTGAACGGACAGAGGAGCGGAAATAGGCCCCACAGTCGCAGGAGATTGGGTCCACAGGACCTGGGAAACCAAATAATTATGGGGGACAAATAATGAACAACAGGGACAGGAGTGCGGTCAAAGGGTCAAACGAAGGGAACCGGACGGGGACACCGAGCAGAGAACCCCGGACAGCGCCCACTGCTCCTCAAAGGCGTCAAGGGAGTCAGTGGACGCCGCCCAGAGGAACTCTGCCCGGAGGCGTGAACGGACAGAGGATCGGAAATAGGCCCCGCAGTTACAGCAGAGTAGCCTTATTGGGATCCAGGAAGTGGGCGGGCGAAGCTCGCCCACTGCTAAAGGATCCCCCCCCAGCCTAAGGGGGAGATCCACAGGACCTGGGAAACCAATTAATTACGGGGGACAACTAATGAACAACAGGGACGGGAGTGCGGTCAAAGGGTCAAACGAAGGGAACCGGACGGGGACACCAAGCAGAGAACCCCGGACAGCGCCCACTGCTCCTCAAAGGCATCAAGGGAGTCAGTGGACGCCGCCCAGAGGAACTCTGCCCGGAGGCGTGAACGGACAGAGGAGTGGAAATAGGCCCCACAGTCGCAGCAGATTCCATCGGCCAACCTCCTCATACAGCAGAGTAGCAGAAGGCAGATCTACTGGCCACTGGATTAATAGTTTTCTGTTCCCTGACTGACCAGAGCAGGGGCTGCTCCAGGCTAATGAGAACACCTGACTCCAATTAACCTGCAAAGAGTCAGGTGAGGCCATTAAGCTAATGTGATCACCTGACTCTAATTAAGGCCCCTCTGATACTATAAAAGGGCTCACTCCAGTCAGGCAGAGGAGAGCCAGGGAGCCAGAGGAGAGGAAGTATGGCTGAAGGGCTGGTTAATGAAGACACCCTCAAGTCATTGGTAAGGGAACCCTAAGGTAAGGGTGAAGAAGGGAGAAGCAGGAGAACTGTGGGAAAATGGCCCGGGGAAATGTAACAACTCTGGTAGTGAAAGGTTGGCTGCCAACAGCTGCTACCACTAGGGTCCCTGGGCCAGAACCCAGAGTAGAGGGTGGGCCCGGGTTCCCCCCAACCCACCACTACAGAAACACCTCCTGGGAGGGGAAAACAGGCCCTTGTCAGGACAGGATGCTAAACTGTTTTGGTAAGAGGCAGTAGGAGCAACAGAGACTGTGGGAGTTCTCTCACCAACCTCCTTGCTGGCTTATGATGAAAAGGGCTCAGTAGACTGTATCCCAGGCCCTAGAGAGAGAAGGGCTATGTGGAGGGTTGCACTGAGTCTCTGAAGCTAGCATAAGCCACCTGGAAGTGTGGGACCCACGGGGACAAGGTTGGAGCTCTGCCACAGTACTCTCCATATGGGTGCTTAATTTGTAGGTGACTCCCAAGCAGTACTTATATGGGGGGCTGGGACTTCAGAGTCGGGTCAGTTACAGATGACAGCAGTGTGGAGCTGAAGATGGCATCAGAGGCAGAGTCCCCAGTGATCGCATAGTGTTCTGTGAATGTGTGGACTGACATCTATGTCACCGCTCTACAGATCTCTGAGATAGGGATATTCTTGAAGAAGGTGGTGGATGAGGAGATTGACCATGTGGCGTGTGTATGAATTGAGTCTGGAGGGGTCATGTTGCAAATTTGTAGCACTGTCTGAAGCAATTCGAGACCCACTTAGAGAACCTTTGGGCTGATATTGCTTAGTCCTTGGATATTTCTGAAATGGAGAGGAAAAGTCTACGGGACTTCCTGAAGGTCCTATCCTGTCAAGGTAGAAGGCCAGGGCTCTTCTGACATCTAGGGTGTGAAGTATAGCATCCCTGTTGTCTTGGTGAGGCTTGGGATAGAAGATTGGAAGGTGAATCAATTGATTCACGTGAAATGGAGAGGTTACCTTAGGGATGAATTTTTGATGTGGCCTGAGCGTAGCCTTGTCCGGAAAGAATACTGTGTAGGGGGATGTGCCCTCGGGGATGCTCTCTCTCCTATTCTTCTGGCTGAGGTAATCACGATCAAGAAAGCTGTTTTCATCAATAGTTACGTCAGCAAACAGGTGGCTATGGGTTCAAAAGATGGCCTAGTCAGCCCTTTCAATGCCAGGTTTAGGTCCCACATAGGGGTAGGAAGTTGAGGCTGAAGGAAGAGGTTTATTATGCCCTTGAGGAACTGTTTTGTGGTTGGGTGTGACAGCACTGAATACCCCTTTACAGGTCGGTGAAAGGCTGTTATAACTGTTAGATGGACCCTAAGAGAGCTTAGGGATAGGCATGACTTTTTAAGAGTCAGACCATAGTCTAAGATGTGTGGAAGAGACATGGATGTTGGTGAGATTTGTTGGGATTTGTTCAGATTTGTTGCACCAAATCTGAAACATGGACCATTTCTGCAGGATCATGTGGAGGATTTCCTAGGCTGCAATAGAACCTCTTGTACTTCCCTGGAGCAGGAGCTCTCTAAGTGTTGGAACCAAGCAGGAGACATGCTTTGAGGTGGAGAATCCCCAAGTTGGGATGCAGAGTATGCCCTTTGTCCTCTGAGAGGAGGTGCAGAATGTTCGGGAAGGAGAACAGTGTGCACGTCGCGAATTGTGCCAGGTAAGGGAACCAGGTCTGTCTCGGCCAAGTAGGAGTGATCAAAATGAAATGAGCGCCATCCCTTTTTATTTTTAGTAGGAGTAGAGGAAATGGAGGAAAGGCATAAAGAAGGTCCCTGTCCCATGGGAGAAGGGTATCGTCCAGAGACTGCTGTCCCATCCTGCCCTGGAGCAGTAGCACAGACATTTCTTGTTCTGGTAAGTGGCGAATAGGTCTGTGGATGTTGTTCCCTATCATGTGAATAGGTCATGGAGCACAGACCGGTGTATCTCCCGCTCGTGATCATGTGGGAATCTGTGACTGAGATTGTCCACTATCAAGTTCTATGTGCGCGGGAAGTAAGCTGCAGACAGTGTAATGTTGTGTTAGATGCACCAATTCCAAAGCCTCTTTGCTTCTGTGCACAGGTAGGGAGGCTTGGTTCCCCCTTGCTGACTGACGTAGTACATACAGCTATGTTATCTGTTAGGAACTTTGTGTGTGATCCTGTGATCAGCAGGAGGAAATAGGTGCAGGTGTTCCTGACCACTCATAGCTCAAGTTTGATGTGAAGGGATATATCCATGAACGACCATTTGCCTTGAGTCGTGAGACCGTTTAGATGTGCACCCAACCCTGTGAGTGATGTGTCGGTGGTGAGGATTAACAACAGTGATGCGAGATGGGGATCCCTTTGCACACAGTGGCTGATGAGATCCTGAAGGGGAGGACGCTGTATTGTCAATGGTCATGTCCCAGAGCGAACTGAAGAAATTGTCTGTGAGCTGATGGGATTGAGATGTGAAAATAGGCATCCCGGAGGTTGAGGGCCCAAAACCAGTCTCCTTGTTCCAATGCTGGAATGATCATCAATAACATGACCATCTTGAACTTCTGAGCCTTGACAAACTTGTTGAGAGCTCTGAGGTACAGTAAGGAGCTCCAACTCCCTTCCTTTTGGGTATTAGGAAGTAATGAGAGTAGAACTGCTTGCCTTGTAGATGGTGAGGCAGTGGTTCTATGGCTCCTAACTGGAGGAGGCAATCTGTCTCCTGTTGTAGTAAACTCTCATGAGAAGGGCCCCTGAAGAGGGATGAGAAGGAGTGTTGTGGAGTCGGTAGGAAGGTGAAATGGATGGAATACCCTGATCGGATGATCTCCAAGACCCATTGGTTTGACACTATGCATTCCCAGGCACTACAGAATTCTGCCAGTCTCTGGCCAAATTGGTGTACAACAATAGTCAGTTGTGTCAGTCAGGGGGAGTGGTTTTGCAGTGCCTCGACCTGCCAGTCAAAAGTGATGCTTAGATGCACGTGGTTGGGATAAAGGGTGTGGGCCAGACGACTTATGTTTTGGGAATTTCCCCTTCTTTCTTTGCAGCTCGTAATGTGGCTGCGGTTGGTATTGAGCTACATATGGTCTATGCTGGGATTGCGGACTAAATAGTCTCTTTTGCCCTGGTGTATAGATTCCCAGAAACCTGAGGGTGGCCCTGGAATCCTTCAGGTATGAAGGGAGGCATTGGTCTTTTCAGCTAAGGGCTTCGTGCTCTCAAAGGGAAGATCTTCCAACGTGGACTGCACCTCTTTCAGGAATCCTGACAAGTGGAGCCATGACGCCCGTCGCATCACCACTGCCATTGAGATGAATTTAGCTGCTATGTTGGTGGCATCAAGGGCTGATTGTAGCAATGTTTTTGCCACTAGTTGCCCTTCCTTTATGATGGCCGTGAAGGTTTACTGATATATCTCTGGCAGTTTATCAATAAAGTTGTTAAATTTACTGCAGTTTGTATAATTGTATTTGGCCATGAGTGCCTGATAGTTGGTAATATGGAACTGTAAGGTGGCTGAGGAATATGCCTTTCTGCTGAAAAGATCAAGGCACTTCCAATCTTTGTCATAGGGGGTAGCTCTGGACTGGTGTTGCTGGCCATGGGAATTGACAGTGTCTGCCACGATGGAATTGGGTGGTGGGTGGGAAAAGAGGAATTCCGATTCCTTGATGGGGACATAATATTTTTTGTCTGCACATTTGCAAGTTGGTGCCATCGTTGCTGGGGTTTGCCACACTGTTTTTGTGGGGTCTAAAATGGCTTCATTAATTGGGAGGGCAATCTTTGAGGAGGATGAAGAGTGGCAAATATCAAGGAGCTGATGGTGGTTGTCCTTGACCTCCTCTAGTGGTATGTGGAGGGTGTTCACCACTGTCTTTGACAGCTCCTGGAAAAGGTGGAAGTCGTCTGCCAGAGATGGTTGGGTGAGAGATGATGGTTTTGTCTGGAGAAGAGGAAGATATGGTCTTTGGTGTTGTGTCTTCTGTGGTGCCACCTTCCTGTTCCTCCATCTTCTGAGGCACCTCTGAGGCCCTGGATGCTGCAGCTGAGGAGGTGTGCCTGGAGGGATCTTGGGCAAGGCCTGAAGCTCAAGCAGCAGGCTGTCAATGCACAGCCCAAGGGTCCCAGTACAGCCATTGTGGTGGCATACAGCCTGATGGAGGTGCCCATGGGTGGCCATACCAAGATGGTTGTGGTGGAGCCATCTGTGGGTACATTCTTGGGCCTTGTTGGTAGTGGGTCTGATATGGAGCCTGGGAGGAGTACTGTGAGACCACCTCCTCTGGCTCACTACCTCAGCCCTCACTAGTCAGTGGAGGGGCATGGCTTGGCTGTGGGAATATCCTCTTTGCCCGGTAAAATCTTGGTGTCATGATGTCGGCACTAAGAGGCAGGGACTCAGGTGCATCCCATAGGCTGAGGTCTTTGGTTCGGCTGAATTCCACTGGTACCAAACATCCTGGTGTCGGTGCCAGGGGATGGGGTGGGTTAGGGAGGGGACAAAGACCTTGTCTGCACCAGTATCTCCAGTGCTGGGTGAATTGTCGCTGGTGATACCGAGGTTGACACACATCCCAGGAGCATCTTCTTAGAGTGTTTACTCTTGTTCCTTGGTACCGAGGACTTGGGGGTCTGTGCCCATAGTGTCCATGGGCCTGTTGATGGTACTGATAGCCCACAGTCATCGTGCGGCATGGGAACTGGATTGGGGTGGTCTTGATGTTGACCGTGCCAAGGATACCAAGCAAGATGGTGATCACTTGCGGCTATCTCTGAGCTCACTTAGAGGACTTCCCACTCTCTCTTCAGAGGATTTATGAGAGGAGTCCTCAACCTGCTTCTTTGAACCACTTTCATTAGATGTCAAAGGTTGTGTGGAAGATTCATGTCTGCAGGAAGATTGAGGTCAGAGTGCTGCCTCCATGAAGATGATCTTTTGGCAGAAACCTGTCTTTGGCCGCAGCTGCTGGCAGAGGGTACACTTTTGTTGAATGTGGCCATCACTGAGGCAACGAATGCACTGGGAGTGCTTATCTGCTACCAGGATCACCTCATTGCAGGTATAGCACTTCTTGAAGCCCAGCGAGGATTAGCCTGTGTGCGCTGACTAACCTTATGGCACAGAATGAGGAGAGACAGTGCATGTGTGAGCCCAACAGACACTGCTATTGAAATTCTCCAATTAGCAGCGCAGGGATGCACACACATCTACAGTGGAGTACCCATAGGGACACTACTCAAAGAAGAACAAAATGTTATATTCACGGTGTACAGAGAAAATTAATGAAAACTTGCCGGAAGGCTGCAGTGTAATACTACTTTCTTGCTTACAGAGAAAGACAAAGCAGGCTGCTCCCTAAAGCAGTGAGGCACAGCTTTATCCACCTTACTCTAGGCTGGCTGACTCTCTGCCAAGCTGACTGCTGGTAGGCCCAGATTGCACGCTTCCCTACAGAGCCCCCTGACTGTGAGCAAGACCTGGAGAAACCTCTGAGCATTTAAAGTGACAGCTTACAATTTCAATACAGTTTTCCACACACCACTCTAAAGCCTTACACTCCAACTCCCTTGCCCCTTTCACAGTGCCAGCATAGTGTGCACCAAATGCATTGTCTGATCAGACACATTTTCTTTAAAGTTCCCATTTTTCGATGTGCTTCATTACCCCATATTACTCACACCTGATCAGCACAGCATCACAAGTGTAGACAGAGGCTGAGCCTGATATGACATCCTTCCTTTATTGTCTCTGTAATGTGTGGATTCTTATCAAGCGAATCTGCACCCACCCTGGTATTTAGGGTAGATATCTCCTCCCTGGTTGTCAAATGTGGAGGTTGCTCAATTTCCCCATTTATATAGGCAATGCCTCTGGACTGGGTGAGAACGTTTGTGGATTGAGCATCACAGCTTGCAGCTTCTTTTCAGGGCACTAAAGATGGGCCTGAATGGGAATAACATGCTGAATTTCCTTCCCTGAAGTTTGGATATGAATCCAGAAACGTGTTTCACCACTCTCACAGCCCGGTGTAAATCAGGAGTAACTTTGTTGAAGCCTGTGGGGTTACGCCAGAATAAATCAAGAGTGAGAGGAGAATCAAGACCCTGACTGCATAACTCAGGCAGGCCTGTCACTATAATGGTTTGAATCAGAAAAGAAAACACAACTCCATCCCCCAATAAGTAAGTGGAAATTTAGATGTGGGTCTCTTTCTGGGTCTGAACGGCATGGCTCCTCCCATCCCTACATGGATACATCCCAACAGACTTGGTTAGAGACTCAGGGCCTGATTCTCCACTCACTTATGCTGGTGTTACACCATTGACTTCACTGGAACTACTCCTGCATTATGCCCTTGTATAGGGAATTTGAATGAGCCACCCCTTGAGCGACATAAGTTACACCAACCTACCCACCGATGTGGACAGCACTATGTCAGCAGGGTTGATTAATTAAGTCGATGTGAGAGCTCTCTTCCACTGGCTTAGAGAGTCTACACTAGCTGCACTATAGTGACACAGCTGCATCCGTGCAGCTTCGCTGCTGTAAACTCGGTAGCGCAGCCATAGCTTTAGTCAGGCATTGGCAGCACAAAGGGGCCTGAACCTGACTGGAAACTTGCAGATGCTTCTGTAATATAAGCAATTAATGTTATGCAGTTTGGTGGACTGCAGGGCAATGTATTGTATAGGACTTGCACCCCATCATCCCTGGCTACCCAGGTGGAGTGGAGTTACAATAAACGTGTAACAGAAATGACTGACAAATGCTGTAACTTGGAATTTCCTGTATTTGGTGGATGCAGAACCTCAACCATAACGTTGTGAATTTTGATTTAATTTCCTTGTCTTTACATTGAAAAAAGAAAAGGAAACAAAAGGAGAAATTGTGAGGATCCTATGTTAAAATGAATGGTTCAATTTACCAGTAGCCATTTGTGCTATATTGATCTGCTAATTCCACAGCCCCCTGAAGAGACTTTGGCTACTGGCCAATAGCATCCAAATATCACAGCGATGGGTTCAGTATAAAATTCTGGACAGATGAACAGACCTATCCTTTCAAGTCCTCTGGGCAAGTTTTACAGAATTATACAATGCCCACTGGGACAAATCAGCATTGGTGTAACTTGATTGAATTCCCTGAGAGTTCACAGAACTTCATAAACATGAATTAATTAAGCCTTATAGGACTACTATGATAAATTACAGAATAATGCAATAAATTCAATTTTTCTTGTTTTTTTTACCACCTCTGATGCACTCTGCCCACTGATCACTCTCCCGCTGGGGCTCCTTCTAGCCTTCCAGACCCCTGAGTAGCTTCAAATGACCATAGCAAGAATGGCACTCCCAACACTGACACCCCCAGCTAAGCAAATACCCCCTTCAAAAATCAAAAGAAAAGACAGATAGAAAGAAAAATGCCAAAAGCCAGAGACTCCACAAACTCAGCTATTGCTATCGATTTTGCATGGAAGGTGTGCTGATACTATGGTGATGAGCAGCAGTAGTGAACCTATGGACTGAAAACTGGCTTGTGAACCATAAGGGTTAGAAAGCCAAGCTCTATGCTACTAGAAAGCCATGAAGTGAAAGCTCCTTTTCCAGTACATAAAGGCATTTGTTTTGAGCCCTGGTAGGTTGCACAATACTGTCCCTTTTAGTCATAATGTTATGGATGGGAAAGGGTATTGCAGGGAACTTTTATAGATTTTGAAATGTTATAATTTGTCTCCTGCTGAGACCTGCATATCTGGACTCGTGGTGCTAAGGAATTGGGTTTTACAAAGGATGGGAGGAAGAATCGTCCAGGGGATTAGGATACTAAATTGGAATTTGGGACACTTGGGTTCAATCATTCATTTTCACCTTTGTGTGACTGGATATTTACTTGGGAGCTACAGTGCCACCATAAACTTCCTATGTGAGCTCAGATAAATCAAAAGGAGGACTTGTGGCACCTTAGAGACTAACCAATTTATTTGCATCCGATGAAGTGAGCTGTAGCTCACGAAAGCTTATGCTCAAATAAATTGGTTAGTCTGTAAGGTGCCACAAGTACTCCTTTTCTTTTTGCGAATACAGACTAACACGGCTGTTACTCTGAAACCTCTCAGGTAAATCAGTTACTGTCTCTGTAAAATGGGAATAATAGCATTTCCCTGCCTCACAGGTGTGTTGCGAGGACAAATCCATGAAAGACTGTGAGGTGCTTAGATACTATGTACTATGTTACAGTTTGCAGGAGAGGCTGCTGCCCGCTTCCTGTTTACAACGTCACCTGAAAGTGAGAACAGGCGTTCGCATGGCACTGTTGTAGCCGGCGTCGCAAGATATTTACGTTCCAGATGCGCTAAAGATTCATATGTCCCTTCATGCTTCAATCACCATTCCAGAGGATATGGGTCCATGCTGATTGTGGGTCCTGTGTGATAACAATCCAAAGCACTGTGGACTGACGCATGTTCATTTTCATCATCTGAGTCAGATGCCACCAGCAGAAGGTTATTTTCTTTTTTGGTGGTTTGGGTTCTGTAGTTTCCACATCATCTTTTAAGACTTCTGAAAGCATGCTCCACACCTCATCCCTCTCAGATTTTGGACGGCATTTCAGATTCTTAAACCTTGGGTCAAGTGCTGTATCTATTTTTAGAAATCTCACTTAGAAACCTTCTTTGGGTTTTGTCAAATCTGCTGTGAAATTGTTCTTAAAACAAACATGTGCTGGGTCATCATCCGAGACTGCTGTAACATGAACTATATGGCAGAATGCAGGTAAAACAGAGCAGGGGACATACAATTCTCCCCCAAGCAGTACAGTCACAAATTTAATTATTTTTTTAACAAGCATCATCTGCATGGAAGCATGTCCTCTGGAATGGTGGCCGAAGCATGGAAGGGCTTATAAATGTTTAGCATATCTGGCATGTAAATACCTTGCAATACTGGCTACAAAAGTGCCATGCGAATGCCTGTTCTCACTTTCAGGTGACATTGTAAATAAGAAGCGGGAAGCAGTATCTCCCATCAATGTAAACAAACTTGTTTGTCTTAGTGATTGGCAGAATAAGAAGTAGGAGTGAGTGGACTTCTAGGATCTAAAGTTTTACTCTGTTTTGTTTTTGAGTGCAGTTATGTAACCAAAAAAAATCTGCATTTGTAAGCTACACTTTCACGATAAAGAGATTGCACTTCAGTACTTGTACGAGGTGAATTGAAAAATACTATTTCTTTTGTTTATCATTTTTACTGTGCATCTATTTGTAATCAAAATAATAATATAAAGTGAGCACTGTGCACTTTGTATTCTTTATTGTAATTGAAATCAATATTGAAAATGTAGAAAAACATCCAGAAATATTTAATAAATTTCAATTGGTATTCTATTGTTATAAGTACGATTAATCGCACTTTTTTGAGGTAATTGAATGAGTTAACTGTGATTAATTGACAGCCCTAGTATTAATCCACACTCATGATAACCGACAAAAAAAAAGTAGCTGGGCCCTACTTCCCAAAGATATGGGGGAGCATTAACAGGCATTGAGGGGGAATGCTGGGGGGGGGCACTAGGATTTTGGAGAGAGCAGTAAGTGTCATTGAGGAAGTGTTGGGGGTGTGGAGGGAGCAGTAACTGGCATTGATTGGGTGTGGGGGAAGGACTAACTGGAATTGATGGTGAATGCTGTGGGTGGGGGCATTAACTGGCAGAGAGGGAGCACTGGAGTTGGGGGACCACTAATGTGTAGCGGGGACGGGTGGAGTGTGTGTGGTGAGGAGAGGTGGTAAGGGCCAGTGAGGGGGTGCACACTGTGTGGGGGGAGGCAATAAGGGGTAGCGGGGGGTGTGTTGTATGTAGGCAGAGAGGCAGTAATGAGCAGTGGGGGGGAGAGGATGTGCGCTTTGTGTAGTAACGGGGGGGGGGGTGTTGGTCCCATGAGTGAGGGGCCGGGGTGGGGAAATTGGGGCACAGTGGGGTGGGAGGAGTTGACAGTATCCCCTCACTGGGCAGTGGCAGAGGCGGCAGTACCTACCTCTCTGCCAGAGAGGCTGGAGCCAGGTCTGGGAGCCAGCCAGTTCTCTATCAGCAACAGCAGCTGTGGCTCTTCAGGCCCTCTCGGCTGGAGACTGAACACACTTATTCTGGCAACTGGACTTTCAGTGTCTGGTCAGCAATGCTGACTCGACACTGCCAGGTCCCTTTTCAACCAGACTTTCTGGTTGAAAGCCAGACACCTGGCAACCCTATATCGTACTGCTATGCTCTCTGTTTTCAGAATCACTGTGGCAGGGTAGAGGGTCACTCTCTGAACTCTGGTGATTCTACCGCAGCTTCCCTCTCCTCTGGTTTGGGGAGGTGTTCAGAGGAAGTGCTAGAGAATACTGTTTGGGAGAAAAAGCTGGGAGAATTTCTTCATGGAGATCAGACTTCAGTCACATGGGTCAGAGAACTGGACTGAATATCATACTGGGGATTTTCTCTTTATTTGCTCCTGCTCTTACAAAACTGCACACTTGAGGGCAGCAGAACTCCTACATGTTCTCTCGATTCAGCCTGCTGTGAGTATGCAGAAATTTGTTACACTGGAGTGTCTGACACTGAAATTTCTTAAAGCTATAGCTCCCAGATAAATATCCAGTCACCAAAGGGTAAAAGCAAACAAAATCTCATTTGTCCACTGGTTTTGCTAACTGGCTACTCTGCAGCTTTGTGTTTATTAGATTTTTATTTCTTACAAGTAGAGTCCCCCATGGTCATTCTGAAGTGGTTGAGAGGTATCTTCGCATACTATATATAGAGGCCAAGTGCTGGGTTCAGAGGAAAAGCAAGCAGCCTAGTTGCAATTTAGAAAATTACCAACTGGTTCATTAGGAGAGATAAATTCAAACTGCATGACCTGGAAAGTTCTCTGAGCATAGAAGATAAGGTCAGACTGGTTTCACAGAAACTTACTTACACATCTAGCAAGGATTTTATAGCATTAAGCCCAACTGGGTGTGCATGAACAGAATACTGGTTCACACCTGACTGGTGTTGTGTGACAATAAGGGCAAAAGATATGTGCCTTCAATCAGCAGAGAAGGGTACCAGTTTCATAAAATGCACACTCTCTTTTATTGTAGTTGTGAGTCTGGCTTTTTAATTTTAAATTTAAAGACCTGGACATCTTTGTGGTGGTTCAGTGAAAACTTCTGCTCCACGTGCTGCTGTCACCGGGTGGCACTGTTACACATAGTCTTGTATGTTCTTTTTGTTAGTATGCAAGCAAGTTTTCAGTCTTGGAAGGAATGCTTGTCGTGTTGGTAGATTTTGCTTTTCAAGGTTCTGTGTACAGTCAGTGGTCATTGGCAGGGAGCTGTGTGAGTGGCAGGAAAATTTGGAGAACACTGGATTTATCTAGGATTCAATTATTCCTTTCTTCTGCTTGGGCAAGATATATTCAAATGTTGATAGTCTTTAATGACTGGCCTATTCATAGACAGATGCTGCAGTGCCATCCCCTAGCCCTTAGCACAAGGAGTGTGAGGAAAGAATACAGTAAAAGGACAGACATAAGAATACAGACAATTCATAAAATCAAACTGGGATTCACGTGTTATTCATACACAGAGTTCCCAAATCACCACACAGGCAACAAGCCAAACACTAACTGGCAAGAAGTTAGAAACAATTTCCCGTGTGGACTGGCTATCCCCAGCTGTTCCCTACAGAATTTTTTCCTTTGAAGAATCTGGCACTGGCTGCTGGAGCTCTGAGGTGTGTGCTACCTAGGGCAGGGGTTCTCAACCTTTTTCTTTCTGAGGCCCCCGCACCCCCGCACAACATGCTGTAAAAACTCCATGGCCCACCTGTGCCACAACCACTAGTTTTCTGCATATAAAAGCCAGGGCTGGCATTAGGGGGTAGCAAGCAGGGCAATTGCCTGGGAACCCATGCCACAAGGGCTCCCAGGAAGCTAAGTTGCTCAGGCTTTGGCTTCAGTCCCAGGTGGAAGGGCTTCAGCCCCATATGGTGGGACTTCAGCTTTCTGCCCTGGGCCCCAGAGAGTCTAACACTGGCTCTGAGCCCTCCCTTCCTACTGCCCAGGGCCAGCCCAAGGTTCCCCACTGCCTGCCAATGGCCCCGTTCCCCCACGTGCGCCCCCCTGCCCCTGCCACCTGGCTAAACACGGGACTATCCCAGCCAAAATGGGACAAATGGTCACCCTAGCACTATGCCTTTAGTACGAGAAACTTGGGAGATGGCACAGTGATGAGAGTGGAGATGAGGTGAAGTCAGAGTTCTTGATCCTCCAATTACCAGAAAAAAACAGGATATGTTGTAGGAAGAACTTTTATAATGTGAGGTGTTTCAGCTAGGAGGCCATTTTCTAGTACTCTGCTTAAGCACTTCGGAAGCTGAACTGAAGACTGAGGTGAGGCTGGTGGGCAGAGGAGAATAGTTTGAACTGTTTGTAGCCACAGTGCAGTCTCCTTTGGATGAAAGTTCACAAGTTGACAATCTACAATTCGTCAATTCAGCTACTTAGAAAACTCCAATTAGTACAAAATGCTTCAGCTCATCTCCTTGGCAACACAGGCTACTCCAAACACATTACACCTGCCCTCCACTCTCTACACTGGCTTCCCATAGAATTTGGAATCAGGTTCAAGGTCTTGGTCCTTATCTTCAAATCTCTCCATGGCCTGGGCCCACACATTCAACTTACCAGGCCAAACACCTATTTTCCCATGGTCTATGAATCACTGTGGGGCTCAGGAGTGAAGACAATCGGGTGGGTGGGTGGGGGCAGTGCATATACCCAAAGGCTGAAACATATACACGGGGAATTTTTACCCTGAAAACTTAGTTTCAGTGCATCACAGAGATATGCACAGCTGTTTGCTCCCCTAGGTATTAATGACCTACTCTGGGTTAAATAATAAACAAAAGTGATTTTATTAAGTAATAAAAAGTAGGATTTAAGTGGTTCTAAGTAATAACAGACAGAACAAAGTAAGTTAGCAAGCCAAATAAAACAAAACTCACAAGTCTAAGCCTAATACATTAAGAAACTGATTACAGATGAAATCTCACCCCCAGAGATGTTCCAATAAGCTTCTTTCACAGACTGGACTCCTCCCTAGTCTGGGTCCAGCAATCACTCACACCCCCATAGTTACTGTCCTTTGTTCCAGTTCCTTTCAGGCATCTCTTTGGGGTGGAGAGGCCATCTCTTAAGCCAGCTGAAGACCAAATGGACAGGCTTCCAGAACCTTTTATATTCTCTTTTGTGGGCGGAAACTCCTTTTTTCTTCTGTACAAAGTCACAGCAACAAAATGGAGTTTGTAGCCACCTGGGCAAGTCACATGTCCATGAATGATTCAGCTTTTTGCAGTCCGATGCCATTGTTTACATGTTCGTTTTAATGTTCCCAGGAAAGCTCAGATGTGGATTGGTGTCTCCCAAAGTTCATTCTTAGTTAAGTGTTTCTCGACTGGGCACTTATTGAGAATAGTCCTTTCTCAAGAAACTGACCAAATGCTTCACTGAGGTTACTTAGAATCAAACACATTGCGATACAAGTACATCGCCAATATTCATAACTTCAAATACAAAAATGATACACACATACAGACAGCAAAAAGAAAAGGAGTACTTGTGGCACCTTAGAGACTACAAATGTATTTGAGCATAAGCTTTTGTGAGCTACAGTTCACTTCATCAGATGCATGAAGTGAGCTGTAACTCACGAAAGCTTATGCTCAAATAAATTTGTTAATCTCTAAGGTGCCACAAGTACTTCTTTTCTTTTTGCAGATACAGACTAACACGGCTGCTACTCTGAAACCTGACATACAGACAGCATAATCATAATCAGCAAACTACAACCTTTCCATAGATACCCCACTTGATCTCCTCTGTACAAGACCTGGTGCAACCTTAGGACCATGGTTGCAACAATGGACTATACGCTCACAGTTCATGTCAATAACGTCACAGTTGGTTTGGAGTATAAAAGCTTAATTCAAGCAATACATTAGTGACCAAATCCAAATTTTGCTAACATGTGAAAAAGATAGTCACAGACTATGTGGTCAAAGGCTTTTTCAGAATCTACAGAAATGACAGTTCTTTACAATCTCTAGACGCAGCAATAATAGTAATCAGTTGCAAATTATCTGAGCCATGTCTATTATGAAGGAAGTTTACCTATTTATGTGTATAATGTGGGAGAGAACTCTGTCCAATCAAATAGCAAGATCTTTAACTAATACCTTAGCATAATAATTGTTTAAAGAAATTGCCCTGTAATAACTACATAGTTCAAGGTCTTTCCCAGGTTGAGGAATAACTGAAATTATGGCTTCTCTTGCAATAGGAGGGAGAGTTTGCTCATTCTTGGCCTCATTGAGTATATTCAATAATATAGGAGTTAAAGTTTCAGAGAACTTTTTGTAAAATTCAACTGGGAACCTGTCTGCACCAGAAGTCTTTCCAACCTTCATATCTTTTATAGCCTGAGTCAGTTCTGTGATTTGTAGTGGAATATCTAAAAGTTCCTTCTGTGACAGAGACAATCCACTAAAAATATTATCTAGGGCATCTTTAATGATTCCATCTTCAGCTAAATACAGTTTTGAATAAAACTGTTGAAATAGTGTATTAATATCTGTCTGTGTTGTATATAGTTTATTGCTACTATAACAAATAATAATCTTATTTTTCTTAGCCTTTTGCTTAAATCTACGTGCCAACAGCTTGTAAGCATTTTCACCAGATTCCAAGAAGTTTTGCTTCAAACAGAATAAAGCAACTCAGCCTTTTGGGACAGTCATTTGTTGATTTCATATCACAGATTGATGAAGGTTCTGTGTTTCTCTGGGCAGGGGGCAGAAGCATACTCTCCATGGAAGGCCTTAATTTCCTCTGCAAGTGTATCAATTCTATGCTCTTTCAATTTTTTTGAAAGGTGGCATATGAAATGACACAGCCTCTGATGAAGCTTCCAAAAGTGTGGCAGCTGATGAAGAGGTGAGGGCATTTGTTTTTTTTTTAAAGTTCTAAATCCTGCTGGATAGAATTAACAAATGGCATATCACACAACAGTGAGGTATTTAATCTCCAGATTTTAGTTGGGGATGCATATCCTCGAGGCCTAAAAGACTATGTATGGAGTCAATAGTACCAATGCCACAATCAGTGACAGAATTGATCAAGTCTTATGACACTAAGAAATAGTCCAATCTTGCATATGTTGAATGAGCTGCAGAAAAAAACCCTATAGTCTCTGGCTGTACGATCACCTAGTCTCCACACCTCTTGTAAACCAAAATCATCCATGTATGTACAAAGTATTAGTACTAGTGTTTTATTTGGAGATGGAGACGATTTATCAAGGATTAGTGCTAGAGTGTCGTTAAAGTCTTCAGCTGTAATAATAGGATGATGGCCCACGTCATTTATACTAAAAAAAAATCATGAAAAAATTCGGAATCCTCCTAGTCTGGCCCACAGGAATTGGCAAAGATGATTACAGAATTGTCAGTTTCAGGTATGACAGTAAATCTGCCCTCCCTGTCATACCTTGTACTCAGAATATTAACAGTCACCTTTTTATGTATTGGTATAGCAATGCCCCGCACTTTACAATTAAAGCAACTAGAAGCTGAGAGGCCTAGCCCATCTCTCTTCTGTTTATAAGCTTTGAGTTCTGTCAGATGTGTCTCCTGGAGCATGGTCATGTGAGCATTTTCTTTTGTGAACAGTGAGTATATTTTTTTCTTTTAATAGGATTATTAAAACCCTTGAGACTCCAGGAGGCACATTTAATTATTGGAGCCAGCACTGGTCAAAAATATTGGCTAAAATATACAGTTGCTTTGTGAATAAATGACAAATTTCCTATTTTCCTGAGCAGCATACAGTTCTTGCATATCTAAGAAGCAAAAGTTATATAATCTAGGGGTAGAGTGTCACTTTCCAGTACATATTCTACAAGAGTGGGAAGGAAATTCCCAGTATGAAAGGGTGTAGCCTGATTTAGGGTGTACTGATAATATTAATTTAATTTATCAATTTAATTTCTATTTTAATTAATAGCAATTATTATTAATAATATTAATTAGTATGGGTTATAGGCTCACCAGTCTGTTTGATCAGAAGAAAAAGTTCTTGTCCCAAATCAGGCTCCCCAGAATTTACAAAGGACCCTCGGGGGTATGGCAGGAAGCTCACACTGAGACAGAAATAGCCTTAAAGACTTTTTATTAAAATCAATAATAGTAAGTAAATGGTAAAATACCCAGAGTTACAAAGTTACAATTGCATTACTGCTATTCAAAAGATACATATGACAATATAGAATTATATGCAACAAAGCTTTGGTTAATATACTCACACCCTTCCTTGATAACCTGGTGGTAAGAGACACAGGACCAGCCTTGCAGTTCAGGTTTCTCAATTCTTGAGTGAGGGATGCAGTGCTTAGAAAAAGCTCATTCTAAGAGCTATCAAAACTAACTTAGATTTACTTGACTAACTTAAACTTAAAATCAAAACCTAATAAACAAACTAAGAATAAAAACTTAGGGAAACCAAGTTTAGCCTAGTTCCCTTGAAACTTAAAGTTTAAGAACAAGTATAGCCTACTAATAGTGGTAGTCATGCTAGATAGATAAAATAAAATAAAATAAAATAGAAAGAGTGAGTGAAAGTAAGATAAAGTTGGTGGGTCACCGCTTTTATAGGGCAAAGTGCCAGAAATCCTTCCTCCTATGCCCAAATTTCATTCCTCACCCACAAAATGTTAGGGTACGTTTACCCCATAGGCTAATATGTATGTGCGTATTGATAACAGGTATGTACGCACATCAGTCTCTTGTGGTGTACTTGTTAAGCCTGTGGATACTACACTGAAAAAAAACCCGATGCCATTCTCCATTGTCTATTGGTCTGGATAAAAGGTCATAGACATAGGTGTGGGTCCTTATCTATTTAGGTAACAAGATATAGGTCAGCTTTTCTTTCTGAGTAAAAGGTCTTAATATAGATATTCTAACTTTGCCTTAGCTTAACATACAGGATATGGCCTGTAGGTCTCTTGCATTACAGCCAAACTTACTTTAATATAAATTTATAAACCTATTACAATACATCAAATACTAAAACGATAAGAAAAGATATATAGATATATAGATATATAGATAGATAGATATAGATAGATATATAGATACATACATAGATATATAGATATATATATATATGCAAGCAAGCAAGCAGGTTAGTCCTGTAGGCTACAAGGGTAACAGGAAAGAGACAGGAAAAGGAATTAATAAGTGAGAAAACAAAATGGAAAAGATAGTAAAGATAGAAATACACATTAGTACCATACAATCCAAATGAAGAATCTGTTTAAATGGTCCAAAAATAAACACATGACACCCAGAGGGGACAGCTGGACCAATTAAAACTTGGAGATCCTCACAGCCACTAGGGCCCCAAACATTACAACTATAGTAATCACCTATTATCAATAGAACCTTGATACATTAGTCCATAAGGAAGAACCATCTAATAAAGCAATGATTTTATATACATACACTTAATAATCAAATTACAGATTTTACTCTGTTGGTCCTTTCCCATGAGTTAAGGCTACAGGAAATAAATTGATAATATTTCTTTAAACCCTTTAACCCCAACAAGAGAGAGAAAAAAGAAAATCAACTAACATATCAATATCAACTAGTGTCTATCAACTTATTTAGAGCCACCATATCAGATCTCAGAGAGCAAGGATCATTCCGTAGATGTCTCCTCTTGTGAGGGAGAAGTTTGGAGATTGTTGAGGTATTTCTCTGCCTCCTGAGGGGAACTGAATAATACTTCTCACCATTCTTAATATGGAGTACTCCCTGGTATTTAATAGAATACTTCTAGTAATCATCTTCCTAGCCAATTGTTTTTCTTGGTGAAAAGCTGCCCTTATTGCAACCACATCACAGATATAATCTTGAAAGAGCACTGTGTTAATTGCTGGTTCTCCCCATAACAGTTCTTCCCCCCCTCTGGATTTCTGCAATATAAGCTCCTGAGTGGGTAAACTTCAGGAACTAGGGGGCAAAACAAAAATCTACTGGCAGATCAGACAACTTAGTTCTCAAGTTAGGGACAAATTCAAAGCTTTTACGTTTCTCTATACTGTCAGGGACACCCACAATCCTGATGTTACATTGTTGTGAGGGGCTTTCTAGAGCAATTAGCTTGGTCTTAATAGTCTTGACATCATTACAGTTCTTCATAACCTGCCATTTGTTCTCTTTAAATTATCTTGTACTTCCAAAATTCTGTGTTCGGCTTCACCCATGCATCTGGGCACATGGTGCTTTGAAGGGTAGAAATTGTAGATTTAATTGAACTACGGCTGTCAAGCGATTAAATAAATTAATCGCAATTAATCGCACAATTAAAAAAATTAATCATGATTAATTGTGCAATTAATCACACTGTTAATAATAGAACACCATGTATTTAAATATTTTTGGATGTTTTCTACATTTTCAAATATATTGATTTCAATTACAACACAGAATACAAAGTATACAGTGCTCACTTTGTAGTTATTTTTATTACAAATATTTGCACTGTAAAAAACAAAAGAAATAGTATTTTTTGATTCACCTAATACAAGTATGGTAGTACAATCTCTTTATCATGAAAGTTGAACTTACAAATGTAAAATTATGTACAAAAAACCCCTGAATTCAAAAATAAAAGAATGTAAAACTTTAGAGCCTACAAGTTCACTCTGTCCTACTTCTTGTTCAGCAAATCGCTCAGACAAAACAGGTTTGGTCACAATTTGCAGGAGATAATGCTGCCCACTTCTTGTTTACAATGTCACCTGAAAGTGACAAAGTTAGCATGGCACTGTTGTAGCCGGCGTCGCAAGATATTTACATGCTAAAGATTCATATGTCCCTTCATGCTTCAATCAGCATTCCAGAGGACATGCGTCCATGCTGATGACAGGTTCTGCTCGATAATGTTCCAAAGCAGAGCGGACCGATGCATGTTCATTTTCATCATCTGAGTCAGATGCCACCAGCAGAAGGTTGATTTTCTTTTTTGGTGGTTCAGGTTCTGTAGTTTCCACATCAGAGTGTTGCTCTTTTAAGACTCCTGAAAGCATGCTCCACACCGCCTCCCTCTCAGATTTTGGACGGCGCTTCAGATTCTTAAACCTTGGGTCAAGTGCTGTAGCTATTTTTAGAAATCTCACATTGGTACCTTCTTTGTGTTTTGTCAAATCTGCTGTGAAAGTATTCTTTCCTTTTCTTTTTGCGAATACAGACTAACACGGCTGTTACTCTGAAACTTAAAATGAATGTGTGCTGAGTCATCATTCAAGCCTGCTATAACATAAAATATATGGCAGAATGCGGGTAAAACAGAGCAGGGGACATACAATTCTCCCCCAAGGAGTTCAGTCACAAATTTAATTAATTCATTATTTTTTTATCGAGCATCATCTGCATGGAAGCATGTCCTCTGGAATGGTGGCCGAAGCATGAAGGGGCATACAAATGTTTAGCATATCTGGCACGTAAATACCTTGCCACGCCGGCTACAAAAGCACCATGCAACACCTGTTCTCACTTTCTCACATTATAAATAAGAAGCATGCAACAGTATCTCCCATAAACGTAAACAAACTTGTTTGTCTTACCGATTGGCTGAACAAGAAGTAGGACCGAGTGGATTTGTAGCCTCTAAAGTTTTACATTGTTTTGTTTTTGAGTGCAGTTATGTAACAAAAAAAATCTCCATTTGTAAGTTACACTTTCACAATAAAGTGATTGTACTACAGTACTTGTATAAGGTGAATTGAAAAATACTATTTCTTTTATCATTTTTACTGTGCATCTATTTGTAATCAAAAATAATAATATAAAGTGAGCACTGTGCACTTTGTATTCTTTATTGTAATTGAAATCAATATTGAAAATGTAGCAAAACATCCAAAATATATATAATAAATTTCAATTGGTATACTATCGTTTAACAGTGCAATTAATCAGGATTAAAATTTTTAATCGCAATTAATTTTTTTGAGTTAATCGTGTGAGTTATCTGTGATTAATCGACAGCCCTGTTTCCAATTGTTAAATACCTTTACTATTAAACTGTTACATCTTATTTCCAGTATGAATTTGTCTAGCTTCAACTTCCAGCCACTGAGTAGTAGCATACCTTTCTCTGCTAGACTGAAGAGCCTGTTATTAAACATTTGTTCCCCATGTAGATAATCACGGACTGTAATCAAGTTACACCACAACATTCTCTCTTGTAAGCTAGGTATATTGGGCTCTTTGAGTCTATCACTATAAGGCTCTTCTCAGAACCTTCTCCAATTTATCAACATCCTTCTTGAATGGTGAGCACCTGAACTGGACACAGCATTCCATCAGTGGTTGCACGAGTGCCAAATATAAAGATAAAATAATCTCTCTACTCCTACTCAAAATTCCCCTGTTTATGCCTGCAATGATTGTATTAGCCCTTTTGGTCCCAGTGCCATTCTGGAAGTTCATGTTCAGCAGATTATCCACTCCCTCCCATAAATCTTTTTCAGAGTCACTGATTTCCAGGATAGATTCCCCCCTCATGTAAGTATGGCCTACATTAGTTGTTCCTAGATGTGTACATTGATATTTAGCCATATTAAAATGCATATTGTTTGCTTGCGGTCAGCTTACCAGGCGACCCAGATCACTCTGTATCAGTAACCCATCCCCTCCATTATTTATCTTTCCCTCAATTTCTGTGTCATCTTGCAAACTTTAGCAATGATGATTTTATGTTTTCTTCCTCGTCACTGATAAAAAATGTTAAATAGCATAGTATGCTATGTTAACTTTATATTGTTCTAGCTGTTTAATAAAAAATGTCATGCAGTACCAGGTCAAATGCCTTACAGACATCTAAGTATTTTAAGTTAGCACTATTACCTTTATCAACCAAATTTATAATTTCATCAAAAAAAGATATCAAGTTAGTTTGACATGATCTATTTTTCATAAACCCTTGTTGATTTTCATTAGTTATATTACTCTCCTTTAATTCTTTATTAATCAAGTCCTGTAGCAGCCTGGGATTGATGTCATACTGACATGCCTATAATTACCCAGGTGATCCCATTTACCCTTTTTAAATATTGGCACAACATTAGCTTTCTTCTAGTCTTTTGGAAGTGATCCAAGACTTATTGAAAATCAACATTAATGGTTCGGTGAGTGCCTCATCAACCCTTTTAAAACTCTGGGATGCAAGTATCTGGACCAGTCTAACTTTAGTAGCTGCTGTTTAACATACTTCTTAACATACTAGTGGAGTGTTGTCATATGATATACCTACATCATCTGTTTTTCCCCCATGTAGAGAACAGAAATATTTATTGAACACTTCTGCATTGTTAGTGATAATTCTAATATTTCCATCTAGTAATGGACAAATACCATTGTTAGGATTCTTTTTGTTCCTAATATACTTAAAAAAACCCTCATTTTACTGTTCTGGACTTTATTCTGTTTGCACATTATAAATGTATCTAATCTATTAATTTTTAGTTCTGTGATCCATTCCTCTTTATCTACCAAGACAAGGTCTAATATAGAATTCTCTCATGTTGGATGCAATGCTTTTGGATTAGAACATTGTCATGTATCATATCTAGGACTTCCAAGGATGTTTTTGCAGTGTCTGCAAGAGATCTCCAGCATATGTCACTCAAATTGAAGTCCCCGATGATCATGCAGCTACACATCATAGATAGGTGTGTAAGGAGCCGCTCATCCTGTTCCCTAGTGTGATTTGGTGGTCTATACCTTGTGCTTTATCTGTTAGGATATTGATCCAGAAGCATTCAAAATCATTTTATTCTGAGTTATCAGTGACTTGGAAACAGATAATGCCATTTTTGACACTGCCTCTCCCAAGGGGAGGTGAGGGCCACAGGATTGGGAGAGTGACAATCCTGAGGGCCTGTTGCTGCCCTGGAGACCAATCATGAGCCACAAAGAAGTAAAAGCAGCACATACTGATTTTGGTCATGACGTTTTGGATGTAAAGGGGAAGCATTTCAAAATGGTCTGAGAAAGAAGCACTATCTTCCCTTGAATGTCTCCTTGCCTCCCGTAACTCCCCAAACCTCACTTTTATTTGAGTAGCTATAGGCCTGCTTGGGTTTGGGAGTTGTTTTCAACGTCACACCTTTAAATTCTGATCTAAACAAGGCCACAGGGAGTCCAGTAATGGCAGAGTTAGGCAAAGTATAATAATTTAAGAGGGATGGTATTTAATGCTGGTAGGATGATGGAGGAGTAAAGACAACAAATTGGGATTTGTGATTTGTTTAATTTGAAAAGTTGATTGCTACTTTGAATGCATTTAAGGAGAAGGAAGAAGAAATAAACCAGTTAAATATTTGCAGCTGGAATTTGCAGACACAGAATTGGAGGCCAAGTTGAAAATCTTGCCAATTACATCAATCCTTGTGCCTAATACTAGACCCCAATCCCACCTAGAAGCCAATTTCTCTCCTTTCCTGGGATTATAAAACATGACCCTTCACATTATTTTTAGAGACTGGAATTAACTCTCAATTTAGATTCAAAATTATACTCTTTTTGTTCTTATTATGTATTATTACCTTAAATAATCATCATCAACATCATGGCAAATCCCAATAGGATGTGGCCTCCTTGCAAATTGGTTGTGCTAAAGGTGTCTCACAGAGGAAATACAAAATTTGTCTTGTGCCCTTTTTTTTACATCAGTATGGTGTATCAATAAGGCCTAGACAGGTTTTTTTTGTTTGTTGTTTTAAAAAATAAGATTTTTTTCCTACTTGATTTTTTTCATTGTGTTTTCTTCAGCCTTAAACACGCTGTTGTTACTGAAGAACTAGTGAAATGGTGACATCACAGGAAACACTACCCAAAAAGATGAGCATCTGAAAGAGGAAGGGATACTTAGACTCTTTCAAATTTTAATTTGTTTTTGTTAACATCTGTTTAATTCCAATGTTTAATGAGCATTGGGAAGGAAAGATGACATTGTTCTAGGTTCAAAACACTTGAGCCTTTAATTAACATGTAAGAGCTCCTGATAATCATCTCTGACACCCTGAAGAAAAACAACAGAAAAACAACTGGTTGGAAAATCATTCCCAGAGAGTAGTTATGAGTGGTTCACAGTCATGCAGGGATCAGTTCTGGCTTCAGTTCTGTTCAATATCTTCATCGATGATTTAGATAATGGCATACAGAGTACACTTATAAAATTTGTGAACGATACCAAGCTGGAAGGGGTTTCAAGTGCTTTGGAAGATAGGACTAAAATTCAGAATGATCTTATTAGAAGAAAGAGCAGGTTGACCCAGAGGCGGATTTGAGTACGGGCTTCTTTATTGCAATACTTGTTCCCCTTGACCCAATTGTCAAGTAAGCATTGGATTAGTTACAGAACACTCTTTTTATTGAAGTTAGTATGTAAACACCTACATCCAGTACAACACCCCAAAACCCATTATTAAGTAATAGAAACAACCAAACAATTAGTATACCCACCCCTCTCTATTGTTTACAACATTACACATGTTTTACAGGCATTTTTACCTTGAGAATACATTTCTATGCAATAATTTGTTACTACAAATTTCCTTAATCAGCAGTTCCCAGGGGAGGGAAGAAGGGGCCACGAGCAGCTCTCAGGGGAGGGAGGAAGGGGCCATGACCCAGGGCTCACTTGTGTAGCTGGGAAAGAAGGGAGGGGGAGATAACACTTCTTTTACACAAACGGTGTTTTTTAGACAACTAGAACAGAAGTACTTGTGGCACCTTAGAGACTAACAAATTTATTAGAGCATAAGCTTTTGTGGGCTACAGCCCACTTCATCGGATGCATATAGTAAGAGATAGATATATATACATACAGATAAGTTGGAAGTTACCATACAAACTGTGAGAGCCTAGTTAGTTAAGATGATTAGTTAAGATTAATTAGCTAAGTTACATCAATTAGAGGAGGAAAAGGACCTTGGAGTATTGGTTGATCATAGGATGACTATGAGCCGCCAATGTGATATGGCCGTGAAAAAAGCTAATGCGTTCTTGGGATGCATCAGGAGAGGTATTTCCAGTAGGGATAAGGAGGTTTTAGTACCGTTATACAAGGCACTGGTGAGACCTCACCTGGAATACTGTATGCAGTTCTGGTCTCCCATGTTTAAAAAGGATGAATTCAAACTGGAACAGGTACAGAGAAGGGCTACTAGGATGATCCGAGGAATGGAAAACTTGTCTTATGAAAGGAGATTCAAGGAGCTTGGCTTGTTTAACCTAACTCAAAGAAGGTTGAGGGGAGATATGATTGCTCTCTATAAATATATCAGAGGGATAAATACCGGAGAGGGAGAGGAATTATTTAAGCTCAGTACCAATGTGGACACAAGAACAAATGGATATAAACTGGCCACCAGGAAATTTACACTAGAAATTAGACGAAGGTTTCTAACCAACAGAGGAGTGAAGTTTTGGAATAGCCTTCCAAGGGAAGCAGTAGGGGCAAAAGATCTATCTGGCTTTAAGATTAAACTCAATAAGTTTATGGAGGAGATGGTATGATGGGATAACATGGTTTTGGTAATTAAATATTCATGGTAAATAGGCCCAATGGCCTGTGATGAGATATTAGATGGGGTGGGATCTGAGTTACCCAGGAAAGAATTTTCTGTAGTATCTGGCTGATAAATCTTGCCCATATGCTCAGGGTTTAGCTGATCACCATATTTGGGCTCAGGAAGGAATTTTCCTCCAGGGCAGATTGGAAGAGGCCCTGGAGGTTTTTCGCCTTCCTCTGTAGCATGGGGCACGGGTCACTTGCTGGAGGATTCTCTGCTCCTTGAAGTCTTTAAACTACGATTTGAGGACTTCAATAGCACAGATATAGGTGTGAGGTTTTTTGCAGGAGTGGTGGGTGAAATTCTGGGGCCTGCGTTGTGCAGGAGGTCAGACTAGATGATCACAATGGTCCCTTCTGACCTAAATATCTATGAATCTATGAGCTGTTAGCAGCAGGAGAAAAAAACTTTTGTAGTGATAATCAAGATGGCCCATTTAAACAGTTGACAAGAAGGTGTGAGGATACTTAACTTAAGGAAATAGATTCAATATGTAAAAAGAAAAGGGGTACTTGTGGCACCTTAGAGACTAACAAATTTATTTGAGCATAAGCTTTCGTGAGCTACAGCTCACTTCATCGGTAATGACCCCAGCCACTCCCAGTCTCTATTCAAACCCAAGTTAATGGTATCTAGTTTGCATATTAATTCAAGCTCAGCAGTTTCTCGTTGGAGTCTGTTTTTGAAACTTTTCTGTTGCAAAATTGCCACCCTTAAATCTTTTACTGAGTGGCCAGAGAAGTTGAAATGTTCTCCTACCGGTTTTTGAATGTTATGATTCCTGATGTCATATTTGTATCCATTTATTCTTTTGCATAGAGACTGTCCGGTTTGGCCAATGTACATGGCAGAGGGGCATTGCTGGCACATGATCATAGAATATCAGGGTTGGAAGGGACCTCAGGAGGTCACATTGGTAGATGTGCACGTGAACGAGCCCCTGATGGTGTGGCTAATGTGATTAGGTCCTATGATGGTGTCACTTGAATAAATATTTGGACAGAGTTGGCATCAGGCTTTGTTGCAAGGATAGGTTCCTGGGTTAGTGTTTTTGTTGTGTGGTGTGTGGTTGCTGGTGAGTATTTGCTTCAGGTTGGGGGGGGCTATCTGTAAGTGAGGACTGGTCTGTCTCCCAAGATCTGTGAGAGTGAGGGATAATTTTTCAGGATAGGTTGTAAATCTATGATGATGCGCTTGAGAGGTTTTAGTTTGGGGCTGAAGGTGACAGCTAGTGGCGTTCTGTTATTTTCTTTGTTGGGCCTGTCCTTTAGTAGGTGACTTCTGGGTACTCTTCTGGATCTGTCAATCTATTTTTTCACTTCAGCAGGTGGGTACTGTAGTTGTAAGAATGCTTGATAGAGATCTTGTAGGTGTTTGTGTCTGTCTGAGGGGTTGGAGCAAATGCGGTTGTATCTTAGAGCTTGGCTGTAGACAATGGATCGTGTGGTGTGTCCTGGATGGAAGCTGGAGGCATGTAGGTAAGTATAGCGGTCAGTAGGTTTCTGGTATAGGGTGGTGTTTATGCGACCATCTATTATTATCACAGTAGTGTCCAGGAAATGGACCGCTTGTGTGGACTGGTCTAGGCTGAGGTTCTTGTTAAGAGTAACAAGAAGGGTTTCTTCAGGTATGTTGGCAACAAGAAGAAAGTCAAGGAAAGTGTGGGCCCCTTACTGAATGAGGGAGGCAACCTAGTGACAGAGGATGTGGAAAAAGCTAATGTACTCAATGCCTTTTTTGCCTCTGTCTTCACGAACAAGGTCAGCTCTCAGACTATTGCACTGGGCAGCACAGCATGGGGAGGAGGTGACCAGCCCTCTGTGGAGAAAGAAGTGGTTCGGGACTATTTAGAAAAGCTGGACGAGCACAAGTCCATGGGGCCGGATGTGTTGCATCCGAGAGTGCTAAAGGAGTTGGCAGATGTGATTGCAGAGCCATTGTCCATTATCTTTGAAAACTCATGGCGATCGGGGGAAGTCCCGAACGACTGGAAAAAGGCTAATGTTGGATCATATTAAAGAAGTTCTGTATTAAAATCACAAATGAGTTTGATTCCCCATAGTTTAAATTCCAGGGTATTACTAATTAAGAGGTCTCTTGGTTTTTGGTACTGTTTCTCTCCCTCTATGTGTGAAACTTGCAAGCTGCTAATTGTGTTAGTACATTCTAAGACAGAGTCTGTTCTCAAAGCATTTCTTTGTAATAGCAACTACTCACACAGAGAGAGACTCAAAGTAATATTCTGTAAGAACAGAAACAGCACCCAGAGACTCCCCGCCCTTTTGTTGTATTCATCTCGCTTTGTTAACAATTGTGATTAAAATAGAGATAGAGGATGTATGTGGATGGATGCTTGGTGTCGATAATAACTGAATGATCAGGTAGGTGCCAGCCTAAGAATGCAGTGTCCATCGGCTGAAGAAGGCATCAAGTGGAAATAACCAGAGGACCCCCGGAGGGCAGACTGGAATCCACCCAACAGCTTCAAGAATGGGAGAACCAAAGAACAAGATAACATCTGGCAGCACGGAGCCGTCAGGAATGTGCTATCTGCTGATTGATTCAGCAACAGCATGATGAAGCAATTCCCATAGACTGGCATAGGAAGAAATTCCTATAAAAATGGACTCTAGAAAGTGAGAACTTTGGGGTCTGATTCTGCAAACCAACTTCCAGGAGCATCAGATGAGCATCTGACAAGGCCCTGCTTCCTCCTCATGTCCAGGCCACCTGGCCAGTGGCTTGGCATGAGCAACTCTAAGGCTGGTAACTATGATAACAACCTTGCAGAACCTGTGTGTGTGTGTGTGTGTGTGTGTGTATGAATGAATGTGTGAATAAATATGAGATTGAATGGAATGTTATAGCTATAACTAACAGCTTACTCTGATTCTTTCTGTATTCACAATAAATGTGGTATTTTGCCTTTTTCCCTTTAATAAGATCCTGCTGGTTTTTATTTTATTGGTATAACACTAATGTAGTGCCCATCTTTAAAAAAGGGAAGAAGGAGGATCCTGGGAACTACAGGCCAGTCAGCCTCACCTCAGTCCCTGGAAAAATCATGGAGCAGGTCCTCAAGGAATCAATTCTGAAGCACTAGAGGAGAGGAAAGTGATCAGGAACAGTCAGCATGGATTCACCAAGGGCAAGTCATGCCTGACTAATCTAATTGCCTTCTATGATGAGATAACTGGTTCTGTGGATGAAGGGAAAGCAGTGGACTTGGTGTTCCTTGACTTTAGCAAAGCTTTTGACACGGTCTCCCACAGTATTCTTGTCAGCAAGTTAAAGAAGTATGGGCTGGATGAATGCACTATAAGGTGGATAAAAAGCTGGCTAGATTGTCGGGCTCAACAGGTAGTGATCAATGGCTCCATGTCTAGTTGGCAGCCAGTATCAAGCGGAGTGCCCCAAGGGTCAGTCCTGGGGCCGGTTTTCTCCAATATCTTCATTAATGATCTGGAGGATGGTGTGGATTGCACCCTCAGCAAGTTTGCAGACGACACTAAACTGGGAGGAGTGGTAGATACGCTGGAGGGTAGGGATAGGATACAGAGGGACCTAGACAAATTGGAGGATTGGGCCAAAAGAAATCTGATGAGGTTCAACAAGGACACGTGCAGAGTCCTGCACTTAGGATGGAAGAATCCAATGCACCGCTACAGACTAGGGACCGAATGGCTCGGCAGCAGCTCTGCAGAAAAGGACCTAGGGGTATAGTGAACGAGAAGCTGGATATGAGTCAACAGTGTGCCCTTGTAGCCAAGAAGGCCAATGGCATTTTGGGATGTATAAGTAGGGGCATTGCCAGCAGATTGAGGGACGTGATCATTCCCCTCTATTCGACATTGGTGACGCCTCATCTGGAGTACTGTGTCCAGTTTTGGGCCCCACACTACAAAAAGGATGTGGAAAAATTGGAGAGAGTCCAGCAGAGGGCAACAAAAATGATTAGGGGACTGGAACACATGACTTATGAGGAGAGGCTGAGGGAACTGGGATTGTTCAGTCTATAGGAGAGAAGAATGAGGGGAGATTTGATAGCTGCATTCAACTACCTGAAAGGGGGTTCCAAAGAGGATGGATCTAGACTATTCTCAGTGGTAGCTGATGACAGGACAAGGAGTAATGGTCTCAAGTTGCAGTGGGGGAGATTTAGGTTGGATATTAGGAAAAACTTTTTCGCTAGGAGGGTGGTGAAACACTGGAATGCGTCACCTAGGGAGGTGGTGGAATCTCCTTCCTTAGAAGTTTTTAAGGTCAGGCTTGACAAAGCCCTGGCTGGGATGATTTAATGGGGATCGGTCCTGCTTTGAGCAGGGGGTTGGACTAGATGACCTCCTGAGGTCCTTTCCAACCCTGATAGTCTATGATTCTATGACGGTAGGATGGAAATTGTTGAAATCCTGCTGGAATTCCTCAAGGGCTTCTTTTCCATGGGTCCAGATGATGAAGATGTCATCAATGTAGCACAAATAGACTAGGGGTGTTAGGGGATGAGAGCTAAGGAAGCGTTGTTCTAAGTCAGCCATAAAAATGTTGGCATAGTGTGGGGCCACGCGGGTACCCATAGCAGTGCCGCTGATTTGAAGGTATACACTGCCCCCAAATGTGAAATAGTTATGGGTGAGGACAAAGTCACAAAGGTCAGCCACCAGGTTTGCTGTGACACTATCGGGGATACTGTTCCTGACAGCTTGTAGACCATCTTTGTGTGGAATGTTGGTGTAGAGGGCTTCTACATCCATAGTGGCCAGGACTGTGTTTTCTGGAAGATCACCGATGGATTGTCCACATATCTATTCAGGGGACACCATCATAGGGCCTAATCACATCCACCACACTATCAGAGGCTCGTTCACCTGCACATCTACCAATGTGATCTATGCCATCATGTGCCAGCAATGCCCCTCTGCCATGTGTGTTGGCCAAACCGGACAGTCTCTACATAAAAGAATAAATGGACACAAATCAGACTTCAAGAATTATAACATTCAAAAACCAGTCGGAGAACACTTCAATCTCTCTGGTCACTCGATTACAGACCTAAAAGTCGCAATTCTTCAACAAAAAAACTTCAAAAACAGACTCCAACAAGAGACTGCTGAATTGGAATTAATTTGCAAACAGGACACCATTACATTAGGCTTGAATAAAGACTGGGAGTGGATGTGTCATTACACAAAGTAAAACTATTTCCCCATGTTTATTGACTCCCACCACCACTGTTCCTCACATGTTCTTGTCAACTGCTGGAAATAGCCCACCTTGATTATCACTACAAAAGGTGTTTTTTTTTTCCTCTTCTGCTGGTAATAGCTCACCTTACCTGATCACTCTCGTTACAGCATGTATGGTAACACCCATTGTTTCATATTCTCTGTTTATATAAAATCTCCCCCCTGTATTTTCCACTGCATGCATCCGATGAAGTGAGCTGTAGCTCACAAAAGCTTATGCTCAAATACATTTGTTAGTCTCTAAGGTGCCACAAGTACTCCTTTTCTTTTTGCGGATACAGACTAACACGGCTGCTACTCTGAAACAGATTGAGTAGTAAATTATTAGCAACTAATAGACAAAACAGTAGCTACACTGAATTGTTTGCAAACAATCCCTTGGTCACAAAATCGTGACTAGGTTACATTCAAAATATTAGACATAGTCTTAATGTGAATGAACAGATTCAGCAAGATGGAACTCTATATATGGATTATTTGCAAAGAGTAGGAGAGGCTAAATGTGCTGAGTAAATTGTCCACTGTGAGCAGTTTAGTCAGGTTTACTTCTACATAAATAGTTGCAATTATTAGATGAAGCATTAATTTGTTTGTAGTCAGTTGCATGGCTCTTAGTGTGTGTCCATGGTAATGAAAGTCAGTAATAGAATCCAGCCCTGATTTGCATCCTTCAGAACATAGCTGAGCCTTGCTGGATCAACAAATGGAAAGAAAAAAACCCCCAAACAAACAACAACAACAACAACCTATCCTTCAGCATTTTTTTCTCTCTGTAAAAAGGACAAAGGCTGTGTTCTAGCAGAGAAGTACCCAGGATCTAATTTCTTCTCAGACTAGTCAAAGCAGAATGGCACTACGGTCAAAGAGACATTTTTCTAGCCAGGCACCATCACATCTTCTGGAACAACATCTTCCCCAGGAGTTTCTCAAAGTTACTAGTTGTACATTTGTGGTGAAGGATCCATGTGTCCTGAGTTTTCTTTTCCCCTTTGTCCAACAGTGTGACACAAACTTCAACTCTCTACCAGGCCTACCAAGTCCACCATACTTTCCAGGAGGGATGTAGGATTTATAATGTGTGTATGTTGGGTAAAGGATATGCAGATTGCTATTTTTCAGGGCTTTAGTGTGGGTTTAGCAAAATCTGAGCTTTTTCTTAAATCGTCAGTGCTTGAAGCCTTGTGAATCTACCAGAAGTTCAGCTTTCATTTAAAATAAAAAGTTTCTAGCTCTCAGAGTTGCAAAAAATAAGCTTGAAACTGAGAAACCTAAATATTCTAAAGCCAGAAGGCAAAGAAAAGAACACTAAAATGGATTATTATTAAAATGTCATTGGTTTTTGAGCATTTTGGATTGGAAATACTGGGAATAGTGTTAATAATTTTGATAGGCTGATGGGTGAGGAGAGTCCATGGGTTATGATTTTTAATTGTCTACTTTGTAATGTTGGCTAATATTTTGACTTGTATATACACCGAGGCATAAAGAAATGACAAAAAAATTAAATTAAATGTTTATAGGCAGGAAATTAGAGGTTGAAAAAAGTTAATGAGTGTTCATGCATTAAACCAACTTCAAGCATTGAAAAGTCATGAGTCAAATCCCCAGTAGCATGAGATTGGGTTAAAAGTTATCAGATTTAAAAAGAATACTTTTTTTTAGTTTTGGGCTCATGTTTTCAAGTTTTTATTTGCAACCATGAGGGCTAGAAATTTACTCCAGACAAACAAACACCCCCCCAAAATCAAACCTGAGATTCTCATGTAATCACGTGACTCCAGGAGCTGGGGCTTCAAGATAATCATCAAATATTGTGAGCCTCATTATAAAATTATGAGAGGAGACCACACTGTCTTACATACTCCCACAAACACGGATATGCCCACAGGCACTAAAATGCGGAAATTAGAGGGGAAAAAACCCACAAAACCAACGAAAACAACAGCAAGGCCAAAGAGAAGCATGTGGCAGTGCTAGGCAGAGGAAAGTTAATGAGCTGTGAAGTCCCTGACCCGAGTCAGTTTGGAGACTGCCTGAGTCTCTTGCCTTCCCTGGTTTTACTAACCATGGAACATGGCTCTTTTGTTCAGAGACTTGCATTCTCTCTCACCACATACTCAAATTGTGCTTTTATTCCCAGGTGATTTGCAAAGGCAATAAAATGATGGGTTTGTGCTTTTCTTTGCTTCTTTAGGATTAATAAAGAAGGCCTGTAAGACTGCTTGTTTGAACTTTTTTAACACTACATTTTTTCTCCCACATCTTTTATTTATGTATTTGGAGGCAGAGGCATTAGAAATTCAGATCTTCTGCGTCCTGGAAGGATTTATGTTAACTAGACACTTGCCCTCATTATTGATAGTTGATACTATGCTGATAGTTTTGCTTGGATGCAGTGCTGATATAGGCTGTACTGAATCACTGTGGGAGGTTTATGGACTTCTATGTTGGGTGTGCAGGCAAAACACATCTTACAAGGGGGCTTTAAAAGTCTTTGTTATTCAGGAAGAGGCAAGGAGAATCTGTATTGCCATTAAACAATAGTGAAATTTTTGATGTTTCTGTATTCACTGCTCACTTACAATGACTGGTGAACAATGTTGAAGAGCTCATAGGCATCTGCTGCACCTTCGGAATATTTATAAAAGCAAAGGTGAGGTATTCGGTGAGGACTGGAATGCCTCACTTTTGGGATTACTGCAACTACTGGCTTCTACCTTTCAGCTGTGGAAGACACCTGCTGCCAGACCTTAGAATCTAAATAGTGAGCACAGCAGATGTGCATCACAGGCCAAAGATATTCTGTTCTTCCATTTTGTACTTATTTATTGCATTTTCAATCAGTTCAACCAAACTTGAAATTGTATGTCCATATCTTTGCATTGCCTGATGGGAATTGTAGTTCAGGCCCCAATTCTCTCCTACAGGCAGGGCTCCTTGGAGAACTATATCTTCCCATAATTCCCTCTGTGCTGTGTGTGACACTGGCAAACCAGATGCCAACTTGTGTCTAGGTCCTCATGTCACACCTGGATATTGACAGTTACATAGGGTTAGTGCTGTACCATTTTATTGATGCTTCAGGGTTGTTAATGCTGAGAGTGCTGCTGTTCTTGGAACGCTAATGTCTGCTGCACTAGCAGACAGATCTTGATGTTATTCATAAGAAATACCACAGTTCAGTGGTGAAGGCACTTGACCAGGTTTTTTGTTGACAAAGCACAGTCCTGGAAGCTACGGGTACACTAACACATGCATGCCTGCGATAAGGTACCGCTTCAGTCAGCCATCCCCAGACTAGTACAAAGTTTCCCCTCCTATGATTTTACATTTTATATGTTGATACAACCAAGTTACATATTGCACTCCAGATGCTGTTAGTTGCCACCTGCTAGTTCGAACAAAACATCCTCATTATCCATTATCCTGTCATCCCATCCTTATCTTTACAAGGTGTCAGAGTGTTCTTGTACCATCTCTTAGGAATGTGTTTATGTAGTGACCTGAGATATGTGTGTGTTTTTGTACCATCCTCTCTGGTTAGCAATGTGCTTACTTGGTTAGCTGACACCAAGCGTGTTACTGTTCTGCCAAGGCCAGGCCTCCTCTGGTTCACAGCATTTGGTTCATACTGCTAGTTACGCCTAGGGTCCAGCAGTGCCAACACATAGCTTGTCTGGTTCACCTGTTAGTATTATTAAAATGGTTATTAGAGTTATAAAAATGTGCTTAGTGTTTAGACTTTATTGAATGCTTGTAAATTGCTGCATGCATTAATCTCATTTATAACATTTGTATCCCATTGTGACATTCCCCTCTGGTGTTATGGTGATTTTGTGCGTGTGTTATTCTTTTTTTTTAGTTTTGGGCTCATGTTTTCAAGTTTTTATTTGCAACCATGAGGTCTAGAAATTTACTCCAGACAAACAAACAACCCCCAAAATCTGGAGGATCTATGATGAGTGCTGCATTGGTGGGGGGGAGGGGTGAGGCTGTGTTGTGAGCTGGTGGGTGTGACATTCCCTTCTGGTGTTATCTGGACCAGTGATCTGCTAGGTCACTCCAATTCTTAACTCTGGGAGCCAGCCTGACCCTGCCCTGCTCTGCTGTGAGAACCCCCACTCCTGGGCTGTTCACGCACAGCCTCTAGCATGTAAGTTGCTCCTTGGATTGTGCAACTGAAAGACACTAGCCACTATCTCTGGTCCCAGACACAACCCTACGAACCTCCGTCTTGCAGTGTCCAGTTATGCCCGCTGGACGCTGCAAGCTTATATGAGTTTGTCAATTTAACAAAGAAATTGATATGAACCAGGCTTGTTATCCCAAGGGGAGTCTCTGACGTGCTCCAAACCAAATGCACTGCTTCAGGTAGAATAAACAAACAGATTTATTAAGTACAAAGATAGATTTTAAGTGATTATAAGTCAAAACATAACAAGCCAAATTTGGTCAAATGAAATAAAAGCAAAACTCATTCTAAGCTGATCTGAACACTTTCAGTGCCCTTACAAACTTAGATGCTTCTCACCACAGGCTGGCTGGTTGCCCTTCAGCCAGGCTCTCCCCTTGATCAGCTCTTCAGTCACTTGGTGGTGATGTCTGTAGATGGATGTGGAAGAGATTGGAAGAGCATGGCAAATGTCTCCCCCTTTTATCATGTTCTTTCTTCCTTCTTGGCTTTGCCCCCCAGAGTCAGTGGGGTATTAACGCCTAGGCTGACAAGGCCAAGGCCTAGGATGGCAAAATTGCAGGGGTGGCAAATTTATAATAGCAGCCAGAGGCTGCTTCCCCTGGCGTTAGTTCGCGCCCTCTGCCCCCGGCCTGGCCCCACCCCAACTCGCCCCCTTCCTTGCCCCTACTGGTCCCCTTCCCCAAATCCCTGCCCTGGTCCGGCCTCCACTCCTGAGTGCACTGCATTCCCCACACTTCCCGCCTCCTTTGCGAACCTGTTTCATGCACAAGCACTGGCAGGGAGCGGGGAGAAGCAGGACCTGGCGGCGTGCTCAGGGGAGGCGGTGGAGGTGGAGTCAGAGCAGAGGTGAGCTGGGGCGGGGAGCTGCTGGGGGGGGTGGCAATTATTTCAGGGCCTAGGGGCGGCAAAATCATTAATCCGCCACTGCTCAGAGTCAGGTGAGCATTACCTCATCCCATTCCCGAATTGATCAAACGAAATGGGGTGACTCACTGGAGAGTCCAACATATCCTTTGTTGATGCCTAGGCCAGTGTCCTTTGTTCCTGTGAGGCTGGGCTGGGTTTGTCCCATACAAGCCCTGACGAGGTGTGAACTGCCCCTCTGCTCTTGGGGAGTTTTCACCCGGGCTTGCTTTAAGCCTCAAGGACTCATTTTCAGCCTCATAACTATATACATGAAATTACAACCTATAACATTACTATAACAATGATTACTACAACAACAATGCTAAGTACATCATGAGCCTTCTGAATACACCTGACATGACACACTTTGTGTTACATACCACACAGTCATATTATAAGGATTAACATGGGGGTGTAGTGTGTTCCTACAAGGTACAGAACATCACACCCATATTGTAAGGTAATATTTGAGCATTTGCATTGTAAGGCTTTCTAACTATATAAATCACCAGAGGGAAAAAAGACAGTAATTAGTGTGGAATGCTAGCCTACAGTAAAAGGGGTTATGTTCTGCCCCACAGATAAGGCCCATCAACACCAGCTTGTGGAATATCAAAGAGGACAAAAGACTTTGCTGATTGCTTTCTCTCCCCTGCCTCATGAAGAGAAGTGAATGTTAGGGGGCTTATTCCTTCACCCACTTACTTCCCTGGTTCTTCTCGCATGAACAGAGAGCAACAATACCCGAAGTCCAAAGGTGCAAACAATTCAATGTTTATTGGGGTGAACTTCCAGCAAGCATGATTCCAGTTTCCTTCCTTAGTATCCTCCTTCCCAGCTCTGACACCACAGAGCCTTACACCTGTGTCCCTGTTCCCATTTCTCCCTTTAGCCAAACAGGATTCCAGTTTCCTTACTCCCATTCCCTGTTCCCATTTCCCCTTTAGCAAAACATGGTTCCAATTTCCTTACCCTCATTCCCTGTTCCCATTTCCCCCTTTAGCAAAACATGGTTCCAATTTCTCCACCCCCATACCCTGTTCCCATCTCTCCCTCACACACACCCACCCCCTCCCACCAATGCCCACTCACTTCCTCATTGACTACAGATTATATAGTAAAACTTCAGTTCTGCTTAGCTATACCTTAACCAATCATTTTCCTGAAATTTAACTAACCAATCCTAACATATTGTAACATGATTATGTAACCAATTATATCCCACCACCTTAATTAGTTTACACCCAGCAAAATTAATTATACAGCAGACAGGAACAATCACAGAACCAGACAGAGATTATACAGACAAACAATAGCAAAGTGGGAACTATAATGACAAAACAATACAGAAGTGAGGATTTCACATCCCAGTATTGATAAGTGAGTTCTTGCCAGACAGGATGCTGTTTCCTTTTACATTTTCTAGGCACTTCCCTTTCTCTGGAGGTGATAGGCATTATCAGGACAGGATTGTATTCAGGACAGGATTGTATTCCTAACAGCCCAATAGCACCTTATTTCAATGTGACTAGTTTGGAATGTGAGGATGTGACCGTTCGCTTCCTAGCTTATGGCTGCCTCTGCTGCTTAGCCAAAGGCCTTAGCCTAAGCACAGGGCCTCAGACTGTCACAGTAAGAGAAGGCCCTTACACCAGCAGACAGTGATTTTGATTCTTTCTTTTATACTTCTAGAACTAGCCAAGTGATAAGAATACCCCTAAATTCTTAAAGTACAGGCCTTTACAGACAGGCCTGAATATCTATATCCTAACAGTGAATTCCTCCCATCAGCTGAGCTGGCAGCTCAGAGAAGGGGCGGGATGGGAATAAAAGTCCTTGACAAGGAGAAACTGTATGTTTCTGCTTCTTGGCCTCTGAGAGGCAAGGATTTAATAATTTTATTAAGATAATGTAGAAATAAAAAGAAAACGGTACAGAGTTTAGGCATAGAAGTTTCTGGTTATCAGGGAATAAGGTACAGATTATCAAGGGGTGCGAAATTCGGTTTAGGAGCTGGTGGCATAAGGAATACATAATCTGCAATCTCCCTGATTGGGGTTAAAAGTTTAACCGGTCAAAGTACAGACATTGAGATATGGGAGTATGTTGTCCATATAATGGCTATGTTCAGGTGTGGAGTATAATGAGCGGATAGGATGATAGGGATGGATCTACCCTCATTTGGTGGGATTTAATGTTCAGTGAGTTTATGGTTCCAGTTCATACGGTCCAGTGGAAAAAGCCTCTCAGTCCCTTTCCCATAGTGGATGCACGATGTCGTACCAGCTCACACCTCCCGGTATTGTCGGTGGCCGGTGATGGGTTCAATGTAGATGTCCCTGGACCATCGAATGGTGTCCGAGACCATGAGGCGCCGCATGAGCCGTGCGTAGCGTCGACCTATCCCACAGGTCCACAGCACACACTCGTTGCAGGGGTCCCAAGCGCCCAGGGCTCCAACGATCAGGGCATCCATCTGCACCTTGTAGCCCTTTGCTCTCAGGGTGTCGGCCGGGGGGCGTATTTTTCCAGCTTACGAGCTTGGGCTTCGTGGAAGGCCGGGGTCCTGTTCTCAAAGGAGACATGACGTCGACAAGGATGATCTTCCTCTGGGCCTCGTCGGTGACTACCACGTCGGGTCGCAGTGGGCTGTCAGTATCAGGGATGGCGCCGTTCACAGCGATCTCCCCCAGGTGCGGTGCGATGGCTTTCACTAGGCGGTTCTGGATGGCATTGTGGCGCAGCTGCCAGGCTCTGGAGTGGGGCTTGCAGCTGCACAGGACGTGGGGCAGGGTCTCGTTGGAGTAGCCGCACTTCCTGCAACGCTTGTCTCGGTTCCTGTGGCGGACTGCTCCGTTGAGCAGGACGCAGTTGAGCCGGGCGCGGTGGATGAACCACCAGTTGGCGAAACGAGTGAAGCCGCCCCTGGCGAAGAAGTGGTTGCTGGCGTCCCACTTGCTGGTCAGTTCGAAGGCTTTACCCTGGTCCGGCTTACGCTTCAGGGCTTCCATGTACAGCCAGTGGATGGCTGCCTTCAGGGTCCTCTCCAGCATGCCCCTGGCGCTTGGAGTGACGATGGTGTTGTCCTCAGACCTGATCTGTGGCACCAGGACTCCCAGCTCCTGGCGCTCCTCGCACCACTCCCAGTGGCAGCTGATGCGCTTCCCCAGGCGACGCGTGGCTTTGCAAGCGCGGACCACAGTGAAGCAATGTCGCGCCCATCCCATCCGAATTCGCCATCCAGGGAACCGCTCAGGAAGCTGGCGGTGTCTTGGTTGGAGGGGGCTCTGCCGATCCGCTTCTTTGTTGCGTCATGGAGGGTGTTTGCTGCGATGTTCCTTACCATGGCGTCGGGACACGTCAACAGGCGGAAGGCGTGGGTGATCACTGCGATGTCGCACAGGTCATCCATGCGGGGGACATTGGCACCGCCATGCCTGTGGGCGATATAGACCAGCTCATTGCTGGCTCTCTGGGGAAGGAACAGCCACTTCTTCACCAGCTGCCGGATAATCTTGTCTGCCTTGTTGAGGGGTACCTTCGCCACGGCGGATCCCCGTAGGACAAACGAGATGCGGGGGATCAGGAAGGTGTTCAGGGCGTTTATCTTCTGCCACAGTGCTAGCAGGGAGGCGTCAATCTTGGCGGCATCCTGCAAGATCTCCTGGATGGTGTCCTCGGGTGTCTGCCGAACACGTAAATCCGTTGGTGTGCCGAGGTGCCAGTAGGCCTGCCCCTCTGCCAGGGGGATGACGGGCTCGCCCTGGATCTGGAACCCTGTCGACTGCACCGAGTCCCTTTTGCTGCCGTCAATGTGGAGAGATGCACACTTCTTTGCATTGAAGTGGAGCCCCATCCAATCGGCAGTTCGACTGGTGGCATCTAGCATACGTTGGAGGTTCTCTGGGTCGTCCGTGGTCAGGACCAGGTCATCCGCGTAAGCCAGGATGCTCACCCTCTCACCGTGGAGGTTGAAGCCATCTGCATCATTGGAGATTGCTCGCAGCAACGGCTCCATGGTGAGGTTAAAGATGATGGGGCTGAGGGGACAGCCCTGCTTAACTCCACTCCGGATCGGGATCTCGGTGGTCTCCCCTTCAACCGAGCGAATGGTGGTGCTGCATCCCTCGTACACCTCTCGGATCACACGGAGGAAGTTCTCTGGCATCCCAAACTCCTGGAGCGTGGCAAAGATGTGGTGGTGGGGCATGGAACCAAAGGCATTAGCCAGGTCGAGCCATGCTACCGTGCATTGTCTCCGCGCCCTTCTGGCCGTTTCGATGATGGTTTAGAGGACAAAGTTGTGTTCATAGCAACCCTCACAGGACATGAAGCCTTTCTGGGTGGAGCTGATGGCTCCCCCGCTCACCGACCACTCCGTGGTCCTCGATGCCAGGCAGCTGGCATAGAGCTTGTACATCGTGGAGCAGAGGAAGATGGGCCTCCAGTTGCTGGGGTCATCCCGCTCACCCTTCTTGTACACCAGTACCGTCATGGCCTTCTTCCAGGAGCTGGGAGTCCGGCAGAATCGCTTGCACTGGTTGAAGAGCGTGGCGAGGACCAGGCAGCCGGGATCTCGCTTTTTCAGGAGGCTGTAGCGGATACCGTCTTTCCCAGGAGCTGTGTTTTTTGTTTTTGAGAGTCTGGCCATCACTTCCTTGGGCGTAAAGTCAGTTTCCAGGACACCTGCTTCGTCGACACGGGGCAGGGGGTGGAGGCACTCTGGGCGCTGCGCGTCATTCTGGGCTATGCGGTCGAATACATCCTTGAAGTAGCTATAGAGACGCTCAGATGGGATCGTGCAGTAGGGCGAAGGCCCGTCGAGTATCTCCCTCATGGCTTTGGAGCAGTTTGCCCGGTACAGCTTTTGGATCCTTGAAGCCGCTGCTGGATCTTAGCGGCGGCTGGCGTCTCTGCTTCTGGCTCCCCTGGTGGTGGTGCTGAGGTTTGGAGCAGGCGTTCTGTGGGCAGGCGGGGCGTTCTCCTGGTTGGAACTTCTCCTGGGAGTGGTTTCCGCAGACAGTTCTTGGGTGAGCCTGTCTACGAGGAGGTCGAAGTCGTCAAAGGAAGCTGTCGTTTGTAGCTCCTCGGTCCAAGCAGTCTGCGATGGAGTGGCAGCCCTCACCATCGGCTGCTGGCCCTCATGGTCCTCGACCTCGTCTGGTGCAGGCTCAAAGCCTGCATGGTCGGCCTGCCGTAAACATAAGATAAAGATCTCCAGTGCTTAAGAACATAAGAATAGCCCTACTATGTCAGACCAAGGGTCCATCTAGCCCAGTATCCTGTCTTCCGTCAGTGACCAGTGACAGGTGCCCAAGAGGGAATGAACAGAACAGGTAATCATCAAGTGATCCATCCCCTGTTGCTCATTTCCAGCTTCTGGCAAACAGAGGCTAGGGACACCATCCCTTCCCATCCTGGCTAATAGCCATTGATAGACCTATTGTCCATGAATTTATCTAGTTTTTTTTTTTTAACCCTGTTATGGTCTTGGCCTTCACAACATCCTCACAACATTATCTGGCAAGAAGTTCCACAAGTTGACTGTGCGTTGTGTGAAAAAATACTTCCTTTTGTTTGTTTTAAACCTGCTGACTATTAATTTCATTTGGTGACCCCTAGTTCTTGTGTTATGAGGAGTAAATCACACTTTCTTATTTACTTTCTTCACACCAGTCATGATTTTATAGATCTTTAACATATCCCCCTTAGTTGTCTCTTTTCCAAGCTGAAAAGTTCCAGTCTTATTAATGTCTCCTCATACGGAAGCCATTCCATACCCCTAATTATTTTTGTTGCCCTTTTCTGAACCTTTTCCAATTCCAATATATCTTTTTTGAGATGGGGCGACCACATCTGCATACCGTATTCAAGATGTGGGGGTACTATGGATTTATATAGAGGCAATATAATATTTTCTGTCTTATTAGCTATCCCTTTCCTAATGATTCCCAACATTCTGTTTGCTTTTTTGACTGCCCCTGCACATTGAGTGGATGTTTTTAGAGAACTATCCACACTGACTCCAAGATCTCTTTCGTGAGTGGTAACAGCTAATTTAGAGCCCATCATTTTATATGTATAGTTGGGATTATGTTTTCCAATGTGCATTACTTTGCATTTATCAACACTGAATTTCATCTGCCATTTTGTTGACCAGTTCACCCAGTTTTGTAAGATCCTTTTGTAGCTCTTCGCAGTCTGCCTGGGACTTAACTATCTTGAGCATTTTTGTATCATCCACAAATTTTGCCACCTCACTGTTTGCCCCTTTTTCCAGATCATTTATGAATATGTTGAATAGGACTGGTCCCAGAACAGACCCCCAGGGGACACCACTATTTACCTCTCTCAATTCTGAAAACTGACCTTTTTTTTTTTACTCTTTGTTTCCTATCTTTTAACCAGTTACCAGTCCATGAGAGGCCCTTCCCTCTTATCCCATGACAGCTTACTTTGCCTTAAGAGCCTTTGATGAAGGCTTTTGGGAAATCTTCCCCAACAAATTATGTTCATCTGTGTGTCTGACAATTTCATTCTTTACTATGGTATCAACCAGTTTGCCCGGTACTGAGTCAGGCTTATCAGCCTATAATTGTATCTCTGGTGTCCTTTTTAAAAATTGGAATCACATTAGCTATCCTCCAGTCATTTGGTACCAAAGCTGGTTTAAATGATAGGTTACAAAACCACAGTTGGTAGTTCTACAATTTCATATTTGGGCTCCTTCAGAACTCTTGGGTAAATATAATCTGGTCCTGGTGACTTATTACTGTTTATTTTATCAATTTAGTCCAAAGCCTCCTCTAATGACACCTCAATCTGGGCCAGTTCCTCAGATTAATCACCTAAAAAGAATGGCTCAGGTTTGGGAATCTCCCTCACACCCTTAGCCAGTCAACCTCAGAGTTCTTACTATTCTTCCTATCTTTTCTTTTCATCAGAATACTTTGCTGTTGTACCTTTAATATTGCCTCTTTGAGAAATTGCTAACTCTCCTGAATTCCTTTTCCTTAGATTTTCTTCCCATTGGACCTTACCTGAGTCTGTGGTAGTCTTCTTTTTTAAAGTCCATTTTCCTTATTCTGCTCCTCTCATTTCTTCATTTCCTTATAATTTATAATTTAATGATCACCTGCACCCAAATTGCTTTCATCCTTAAGATTTGCAACCAATTCTTCTCTCTTACTCAGAATCAAATCTAAAATGGCTTTCCTCCAGTTAGTTCTTCTAGCTTCTGAAACAAGAAATTGTCCCCAGCACATTCCAAGAATTTATTGGAGACTTTTGTTATGCCACATTACTTTTCCAACAGATGTCTGCATAGTTAAAATCCCCACTTGCTACCAGGTCTTGTGTTTTGCATATTTCTGTTGTTTGCTTTAGTATGATGACTGGAAACAGTCAAGGAAAAGTTGCAGTTTTGTTGTTTTCTGTTTGCTTATTTCAGGTGAGGGAAATAGAAACAGTAAAATGTAAAAATGAGAGATGATGAAGCAAAGGTAGAGCAGGCCAAATTGAAAGCAGCAGAAAAGAAAAAGGAACGCCAGCGTCAGAAATGGCAAGCAGAAATGAGACTGAAAGCAGAAGCAGTAGCCCATAGAAAAGCCAAAATGGGACTGAAAGCAAAAGAAATGGAGCCGAAAGATAAAGAGGCAGCTGCTGCTCTGGAGGCTGAAGCCCAAAAGCAAGCCAGGGAGACTGAAGAGGCAGCGCACAAGAGAGCCATGGAACTGAAAGACAAAGAGGCTGAGGAGAAGGAGAGAGAGAGAGAGGAGATATCAGAGGTGATGTTTGTGAAAAGTTGATGCCTTTTTATTCTGTGTACTGCACATTTATGTGTCTAAAACCTCTACCTATCTGCAGAGTTCAGCATCCATATTGTTCTCAGAGATGGAGCATCCTGTGCAAAGGAAACACACTTACTGTGCTCTATCGTGTGGAGACTTTACTTTTGTTCTTTCTTATTATTTTCCTTAACTGAAAATAAAATCCATCCAGGCCTTATCTACTTGAGAAAATGGTATCAATTTCACTAAATGGGTGAAACTGCTTTACTTAAATCAGTGCAATCTCCTTTAGTGGACACTCATTTTTAAACTCAATTGATATAAGGCACTATCAAAGTGAAATTAGTTTCAGAGTAACAGCCGTGTTAGTCTGTATTCGCAAAAAGAAAAGGAGTACTTGTGGCACCTTAGAGACTAACCAATTTATTTGAGCATAATCTTTATTTGAGCATAAGTGAAATTAGTGTGTCCACATGAAGGATTATACCAATTTAATGAAATCAGTGTCTAAACCAATTAAGTGAAATCAGTACCATTTTCTCTTGGTGACCGGGACTTATACTGAAAGTATTTGTTTTGCTCTTTATGTATGGAAACTTAACATTGTCCTCATTTGCCAAATGACTTCTCTGTTTCTTCAAAGGTACCTCAAAATGAAATTCCTGTTCTTCTCATTATTAATATCCCACAGACACCCCCACCTTTGAGTTCCTGGCTTGTGTCTTCCCTTCTTTAGATTATCTGGGGGCAGGGAACAAGACTACATATTCAGTAAAGCATTGTATCACACATTTCCAATGCTTTATACAGAGCTTATATGTAATAATCATCTTTAGGTGGAAAGGGAATTTTATAGACTCAAGTAGGGATCTTTGCTCACCCAGAAGTGGGTTTGAGATGGAATTCCCTTCCCTCCCATCCTCAAGACATAGTGGGTTAGGGTTGTAGGACTGAGTGAGGGATAGTCCATTGCCAGATCAGAGTAAGGGATTTAGCTCATTCTGGCAAGTTTCCCTGGACTGCAATGGGAGTGGGAGGAATGATGAACATTCATTCTTACTGTCTCATTCTGTGTTACAGTTACCTGCACACACTTCTACATGCAAAGCTGCAAGATTAGGAAATGACTGGCAGCTGCTGTGCTCTGATGAGTTGCACAGCTCTGAGGGCTTTACAAAGAAGTTTGTAAAGCCACCACATACTGCCAGTGCATTTCTTGACTTATGTCTTTATACACAGGGCAGGGGTCTGCAGGTGTGAATTTTCCAACTGCTGACCCACTGCAGCACCGGAGGGGTGAATGTAGCTGCTCTTGAAAGGCAGGGAGGGCTGCGTGGCCTTTTCTACAATTCAAAGAAAGCTGTGTGAGCAGGGCACAAAGTGAAGGGTGATGTGGAGAGAAAATAGATATAAAAAAACACACATTCCCTCCTGTTAAGCTGCTCCTGCCTTGGGTTTCTTTAACGTACAGAGAAAGGCAGATTCACATGCACTTCTAAGGACTCCCCTCGCAGCTGGTTTAGAACCTGAAACTTTCAGCACCAAGAGCACTGTCCTCTCTGTCTTGAGCTAAAGGAGTAATTCTACTAGCTGCTAGCAGTAGCTGCTTCATAGACTAGCTGATAAAGAGAGAGATGTTCATATGGACAGACACCTTCAAATATATGAGTTTCAACAGCACTTAATCCCTTGTACCTGCAAGTCTTTAATTTACTATTGTGAAAACTTTATTGATGTACAATTTCTAATAAAACCATCTTTCCACCAGGATATAAAATTCTTGACCCTATGTGGCCATTAAATATCTGCTGATGTGATCCCATAAAATCAAAAGGGTGTTGTAACACAGAGTAGCTCTGAGGTTGTGGTAAAATTCCAGTCTGCAGTTTCACTTGTTATTGATTTTTGTATGCTGGCCTAAGATGTTCTATAATGTGGCTTGTCAAGGTTCCTTCCCCACTCTGAACTCCAGGGTACAGATGTGGGGACCTGCATGAAAGACCCCCTAAGCTTATTTTTACCAGCTTAGGTTAAAACTTCCCCAGGGTACAAACGTTTACCCTTTTGTCCTTGGAGCTTATGCTACCACCACCAAAGTGTTACACAAAGAACAGGGAAAGAGCCCACTTGGAAACGTCTCTCCCCCCAAAATATCCCCCCAAGCCCTACACCCCCTTTCCTGGGGAAGGCTTGATAAAAATCTCACCAATTTGTGTAGGCGAACACAGACCCAAACCCTTGGATCTTAAGAACAATGAAAAAGCAATCAGGTTCTTGACAGAAGAATTTTAATTAAAGAAAAGGTAAAAGAATCACCTCTGTAATCAGAATGGTGAATACCTTACGGGGTAATTAGATTCAAAACATAGAGATTCGCTCTAGGCAAAACCTTAAGTTACAAAAAGACACAAAAACAGGAATATACATTCCCTCCAGCACAGCTTATTTACCAGCCATTTAAACAAAACAGAATCTAACGCATATCTAGCTAGATTACTTACTAAGTTCTAAAACTCCATTCCTTTCTGTTCCCAGCAAAAGCATCACACAGACAGACAGACCCTTTGTTTCCCCCCCACCTCCAGATTTTAAAGTATCTTGTCTCCTCATTGGTCATTTTGGTCAGGTGCCAGCGAGGTTATCTTAGCTTCTTAACCCTTTACAGGTAAAAGGACTTTGCCTCTGGCCAGGAGGGATTTTATAGCACTGTATGCAGAAAGGTGGTTACCCTTCCCTTTATATTTATGACATGGCTGCACACACTTAAAGAGTTTCTGTATTCCACTGCAGAGAATGCAGCATATCAAACACTGTTGCCAGCTCTCATGATATTTAGTTTCAGAGTAGCCCAAACAGCTGAATTCAAGAGAATGCTTGAGAATCTCAGCTTTCATTCTGTAAAAAGAGCAGGCTGCTATCCTTTATGGTTGTGGAGAAAAGTTTGAAAGAGTGAAGTAAGTGCACCCAAATGATTGAGCAATCAGAAGGTAAAGAACCCCAAATTGAATATTTTTTAAAAATCTCATTATTTTCATGTGCCTGGGGTTGGAAATACTAGCAATGAGTAAAGTGATCCCTTACCTGTTTCACTGAATATTGTAATAAGGAAGTTGCTGGTGAAGAAATATTGCCACAGCTTCACACTTGGGAGAGGTGTGGGGATGAGAAGAAGCATCCTCCTAGCTGGATCCTGTGGGAGGCTCTAGGAAGCATGTGGGAATGTAGACTCTGCATCAGGGGTGAAAGTGGGCCACTACGGTGTACCAGAAAGAAGCCGGCACCAGCCCGTACGCAGTCGAGGGTAAAGCACTGCCGTGGCAGTGCTATAACATCGTTGCCCCTTTTGCCCCCCTCCCCGGGCTGCCAATGGGAAGGTGGGGGGCAAAAGGGGCATCTGCCCTGGGGTTGGCAATTTAAAAGGGCCTGGGGCTCCCGGCAGTGGCCAGAGCCTGGGCTGCGTGGGCCAGGCAGTGCAGATGGGATGGCTGGGGGAGGCTGACCCCCCATCACCCCGCATCACCCCGCATGGTATGATGAGAGCATGAGAGCAATTTGCCAGTGTTTATGTGTTCTGGCAGCACCACAAAGCAGTGGGAAAGGTTGAGTCAGACATACTTCACACTCAGTGCCCTTTTGAGCAAGGTGCCAAACCAAGGTGGGGCTCAGACTCAGTGACCTTGGAGGAAATGGAGTCTCAATCCCTTTAATGACAGTTTAAACCAGTTCAGGCTGGGCTGTTTATTTATCACGTCTTCCAAACAAATCCAGTGCCTTGTAAAAAAAGGTGAACTGAGAACAAATCTCTGTATCCACAGAACAGGAGCAGCACAAGCAGCAGCCTCTCAGTCCCCTCTTAGGTTCAGTCTCCAAGGCCCATGCAGTCTTTGGACCTTCCACGGAGCCTGCCAACAACAGGCTGCTTAGTGATGTCTTTTGTGACACCCACTCGGAACATGACAGAGACCCAAAATGACTTCACACGGTCCAGCAGTCATCCCTCAGGTGATAACATTTTTCAGTTACCGCCAACATGAACTGGACTTGAACTAGAGAACCTGTTGGGTCTAAGTGCTCTATAATCACATTATCTGAGCCAGACAGTCAAACTATTTCAGAGGTCTCCTACTCCACAAGTCAGGGGAGTCCAAGGCAATTATGGGGGTTGGGAATCAGACGCTGCTGACCTCAGATCCTAGCACTGCACTGTTTTGCTGTGTGCCTTGGACAAGTTATTTGATTGCTCTGTGCCTCGGTTTCCCCAGCTGAAAAGCAGGATAACACCTCCTCAGCACGAGGGGGCTGGGAGGGTTAATTAGTTACTGTCTTTGAACATGTAAAGGCAGAAGTATGAACTAAGTGCTCTTAAGCTCTGAAGTGGCAGGTTTGGGGGAGGAAACCAGGCAGAGGGGAACGGAGAGGGAGCACAGAGGGTTGCTGAGGGATGTAAACTAGAAAGAAGCACAAAGCTCTGTGGGGCGGAGAGGGGAAGGCTGATACCAGCTCCCTGCTCGGGGGTTGCATATGCTGGTGAGTTTTAGCTTATTTTCTTAGATGGGTGAGTTGAAAAGATAGAGAAAACTGCTTACAATTCACTAGAATACAACAGACATGGAGAATAGCATCCCCTTTGCTGTTATTTCCTTAGAGGCAGGGCCCAGTTTATTCTGTGTCCATGGGATTTGTCATGAAGTTCACCACTTGCTGCAGAACCATATTGCAGAATCTTAATTTTATATAAAAAATTGTGTATTCGCCTTTATTGTTGCAGCGTGAAGCTTGGAAATGTGAGGAGAGAGTAACTGATACAGCGATGGTCTCCTGAGTTTGCAGGGGGCCTGAAACAATAGCGCCAAGAAATGTAAACTGCCCGATTCATCTCAGTCAGCGCTCCGTGGACTCTGCAATTAAACAGCCAGGGAATTTGCCATCTTTTTCACAATATCATAGAAATTCAGCATCCCTTCCATTTTTCTTCAGCCAGGCCCTGACACTTTGTTTTCTATCTCTGCCTACAGCTGCCTCTTGTTCTCCAGTTTTCCCTACGAGGGGACATTAATTGGGTTTGAGTGCATGTTCTCTGCACTGTTCTTTGGAGCCAGGCATTCAGGGGCCAGGGAGATGGGTTTGGAGCCCCTCTTACAGCGGACAGCCAGACATGGAGGCTGGCAAGCTGGGATTTCAGCCTGGAGACCAGAGCAGTCACGATCTGGGAGTTGAATGAGCCACTGAAGCCGCTTACAAACTCCCTCTGTCCTTGGTATGCATAAGGATGGAAGATGCTTCTAAGCCAAAGTTTACAGACCAATTCTCAGGAACTAGGCCTCAGGCAGCGGAGCCAGCTGCCCGAGAGCATAGTGAAAAAATACATCATTAGAAATAATCCCTGCCAAATTTTACATCAATAAGTATTTTTAACTGAGCTATAACTGTGTTTGTGTAGGGTGGGTGGACGGAAATGGCGGGTGTTTCTTGGCAATCTAAATTGAAATTAACCAGGTCAGGTTTGCAAAAGTTGGGAGCACAAGCAGCTATGGAGACCCCTTCTCTAGAGATGAGAGGAAATTTCATCCTCCAGCAGCCATTTGGTCCTTGGCCTCTGCGCTGAGGAAGATAGCCAGGTGGTTTTTGTGCTGGGGTGTTGGTTTCCCTAGGAACAAGGCTTAGACTGTGTAAATATTTCATTTCTTACTATTTTAAATCGAAAATCCCCAGCTCAACTGAGGACAGCTCTGAAGAGTTTATAAAATCATTAGCCCTGGAGTTGCAGGCATGAAGAACATTGCACTATCACCTCACCCTGCTTTGCTCTCCTAGCAAACATTCATCTCTTTCACAGCAGAGAAAGTACCAGCCAACAACAGGCTTCAATACACAAAGAAGGAGGTGACCCTGCAGACAAATTTAAATTAGTTCTTCAGCCAGGGAGACAGAATGATGCACAGTCACTGAAACAACTAACCGTGGAACACACCCTCCTTGCATTGATCAACAAGTCATAAAGTAGAAGCAAGGTCAGATAACTAGTGATTGTCCTACCTCTCTCTTAATGTGCCTTTTGTCTACAGTTCTTGCTTGTGTCTTGTCTGAACTGGGATTGTAAGCTCTTTTTGACAGGGAATTTGTCTTTGGTATCGAGAAGTACCTTGTGGCAATATGGGTGCTCAATTATAAAATGCCACCCTTCAAAAACAAAACAAAAATGCAGCAATGGCCCAAACACTGCACTAACATTATTGAAGGTGGAGTGTTCGGGGGCATTACTGGAGTGTTCGGGGCTTCTTAAACTCAATTAATGTTTGGAAAAAAAGGTTTCAAAAATCAGAAGTTAGAAATACATCTTTTTATTGCTTCATGGAATATGGGTGAAGTGCTGTTGCACTTCTTAGCTGTATTGATTGTATTCTGGAGGATTTTCTCAAAATGCCTACAGTATCATGCTGGCACTTTGTTATTGTTGTACATAAACCTAAATAAATAGTGGAAACAAAAGAAAAAGCAAGTATCAGTACAAGGACCCAATTCTGCTTCCATTTAAATCAATAGGAATTTTACTAATAATGAGAGCAGGATCTGGCTCACTTAGAGCTGAGGCCTACTGAATGCCCTTCAACAGGAAGGGGGGCTGAGCTCCACAAAGGTTTGCATGATTAGGACCTGACCTTGCAAGTGTTCCCCCAGGATCAATATGCTTACTCTTCTAGGTAACAGCTGAACAGGAGGGAAGGTACTGTGAAAACGAAAAATTGACAATCAAATCCATAGGTTCATCTTTTTTTAAAAAAAGTCCAATATTGGGAAAGAAAAACACTGTTGTCTGTATCCAGTTTTGCAGATGCATGACTCTTTCTACAAAGCTCAATACCTAAATTTGTGAGAGTGCCCCCAAACTCAAATCAGGATAACGGTGTTCCTAGTGATGGTTTGCCAGAAGCTGGGAATGGGCGACAGGGGATGGATCACTTGGTGATTCCCTGTTCTGTTCACTCCCTCTGGGGCACCTGGCCTTGGCCACTGTCGGAAGACAGGACACTGGGCTAGATGGACCTTTGGTCTGACCCCATGTGGCCGTTCTTATGTTCTTATGTCCCATTGCGCCACATGCTGCACATGCATGAGCACGCACATACATATACACACACAAACAGAGAGGAAAATGTGGTCCAGTCCCATTCGGTTATTCCAAAATCAAGCAAATAAGGGACCTTGATGTTACCTTCTGGTGATGATTATTTGAATCCTTTACAGTTACAGTTTGAAGCAAGGATTTTCTAAAATGCATTGTAATCAGTTTTTTGATGGGGGAAGAGGGTGGGATAGGATCATAAAAATAACCAGAAACACACAAAAGACTCAAGTAAAGTCTAGTACTCACAGTGGCTGATGAGGGGACAATCACAAGAACTGTCATAAATTATTACTCTTATTCAAACAAAAAAACAAAAACACACACAAAGCCCATGCATGCTTAATCTCTACATTTTTATTTTGAACAAAATTTACTTAATCAACAAAATCAGATCAAATTAGTTCATCCATCTTATCTCATTTTCTGACCTACCAATTTTCCAGATACAAGACAAGATCTTAAAACCCTGAAGTTGCTTCAGTAGCAATTAAAGATTGTTTGAGGTCAACAGTTGGCAGAGTGGGGGAAAGAGGAAGGTCTGTTCTGAAATGACAACACTGGAGGAAAACAAACTGAGAATTATAGCAATAATGATCATCTGTTCTAATCAGTACCACATTTCAGAGTCTTGGGGCCGTATTACATCAGTGTAAGTGTTAATCCATGTTTACAGAGGTAGAAGAGAATACAGTACAAATGTGCAGTTTTGATACAAAAAGTTTTAGTATAAACTTACCCAATGTATTTGGCCCTTGATCTGAATCATTTCTGCTGGCTTTCCTGACCCAAACAAGTTTCTGCTTCTGCAGAGTCAATAAAGCTGTGGAAGAGTGAGACTGCTTCACTCATCACCAACAGAGCACTTAGCAGAATTATGATTGTGGAAGCTTTATGAATGATGAATAGGAAAGACATAGAAAAAACACAGCTGGATTTTCAAAACCCATGTGTAGTTGGTAGAGTTACCAGTTAGAAGAACTTTTTGACTGGAAACTGAATCAGCAACACAGACCATGAAACACAAAATATCATTGTTACGGAGCCACCATAAAAATCACACTTTAAATTACAGCAAAAGGTAGTTCAGAAAAACAGATCATGGGAACATGTTTTTTTATATAAAACCCTTTTTAAGATTCAAATTGGTTAAATAATAATGAGATGGCTTAAAATTGCATTTGAAAAAAAGTCATCCTTACTAGATTAGAATCCTCTTTTAGGGCCTGATCCAAAGCGAATTAAAATTAATGGGAGTCTTTCCTGTGTAAGGTTCTGAGCCTGCCCAGAGACCTGATGTCATTGCAAGAATGTCAGCTTCATTCTTCAGCTTCATTCAGCTGAGCACTGAAGTGAACAGAAGTTCAGGGCACTCACCAACTCCTATGAGGAGCTCAGTTTATGGCTGGTTTGGGCCCCTAAAGCAGAGCATTTACACACTCCCAGCCCAGCTATTGCGGCCCAACCTTATTCCTATTGCCATTAATGGCCAAAGTTCCATCAACTTCCATGTAAGTTCTGGTTATCAGGCATTTCTCCTAATACCAAATGCTGAGCCCACAGTTGGACAGGTAAGGGACTGAGGTTATTATTTTACAATTATTTTTAAAATTACAAGTATCTTTCATTTTAAATTCTACACATACCTGATGATTGACTGGGATATTATACTTGCTTACTTAGATATATTGTAAAGATATTTAGGTTCAAAATGTAGGGCTTGTTATTTTAAGAAGTTTCACTAACTCTCAAAATCTAATTTGAACCAAACCATTTGCATGAAGTGAAAATAATTAGGGGGTTTGGTTTTTTAAATGTGAATGTTCCCTTGCTCGGTTGGAAGCCCAAATGCAATAGCATTGCCCAAGTTACAGGAGACAGAATAAAGCCGGCAGGTCAAGCCTTCCCATTCAGTATGTGTGAACTGCAAATTAAAGTCAGTAAAAACAGCAGGAACAGCAAAAAGTCAGTTAGATTTTGAAATTCTTAAAAGATTTCTAAGTTGTTATAATTAGCAACATACATAAGGACATTTTAAAAAAAAGATTCTTTTCTCCTTCATAGTATCCTTTGTGTGTTTCACAAAAGCTTCTCAGACCTCCATATTATATTTCCCCCTGCCTTGCTTTGCAAGTTTCTGATGTAAGAAAGGAGGAAAAAGGGAAGAAGGAAAACCCGGGGAACTACAGCCACACCTCAGTCCCTGGAAAAATCATGGAGCAGGTCCTCAAGGAATCGATTCTGAAGCACTTAGAGGAGAGGAAAGTGATCAGGAACAGTCAGCATGGATTCACCAAGGGCAAGTCATGCCTGACTAATCTAATTGCCTTCTATGATGAGATAACTGGCTCTGTGGATGAGGGGAAAGCAGTGGACGTGTTGTTCCTTGACTTTAGCAAAGCTTTTGACAAGGTCTCCCACAGTATTCTTAACAGCAAGTTAAAGTATGGGCTGGATGAATGGACTATAAGGTGGATAGAAAGCTGTCTAGATTGTCAGGCTCACTGGGTAGTGATCAACGGCTTGATGTCCAGTTGGCAGCTGGTATCAAGCAGAGTGCCCCACGGGTTGGTCCTGGGGCCGGTTTTGTTCAACATCTTCATGAATGATCTGGACGATGGGATAGATTGCACCCTCAGCAAGTTCATGGATGACACTAAGCTGGGGGGACAGGTAGATATTCTGGAGGGTAGGGATAGGGTCCAGAGAGACCTAGACAAATTGGAGGATTGGGCCAAAAGGTGAGGTTCAACAAGGACAAGTGCAGAGTCCTGCACTTAGGACGGAAGAATCCCATGCACTGCTACAGGCTGGGGACTGACTGGCTAAACAGCAGTTGTGCAGAAAAGGACCTGGGGATTACAGTGGATGAGAAGCTGGATATGAGTCAGCAGTGTGCCCTTGTTGCCAAGAAGGCTAATGGTATATTGGGCTGCATTAGGAGAAGCATTGCCAGCAGATCGAGGGAAGTGATTATTCCCCTCTATTCGGCACTGGTGAGGCCACATCTGGAGTATTGCGTCCAGTTTGGGGCCCCCCCACTACAGAAAGAATGTGGACAAATTGGAGAGAGTCCAGTGGAGCACAACAAAAATGATCAGGGGGCTGGGGCACATGACTTACGAGACTTACAAGGAGAGGCTGAGGGAACTGGGCTTGTTTAATCTGCAGAAAAGAAGAATGAGGGGGGATTTGATAGCAGCCTTCAACTACCTGAAGAGGGGTTCCAAAGAGGATGGAGCTCGGCTGTTCTCAGTGGTGGCAGAAGACAGAACAAGGAGCAATGGTCTCAAATTGCAGTGGGGGAGGTCTAGGTTGGGTATTAGGAAACACTATTTCACTAGGAGGGTGGTGAAGCACTGGAATGCGTTACCTAGGGAGGTAGTGGAATCTCCATCCTCAGAGGTTTTTAAGGCCCGGCTTGACAAAGCCCTGGCTGGGATGATTTAGTTGCTTTGAGCAGGGGGTTGGACTAGATGACATCTTGAGGTCTCTTCCAATCCTAAACTTCTATGATTCTAAAGAGATTATGAATTGGAGGATTCAATGAGGCAAAGTAGCTCCAGTTAATGTCATAGTGAAAAACAGCAGAACCAATCACATTGGTCTACATTTCAACCCCATTTTATATACAGAATTTAGAAGTAACAGGAACAACAATTCATAGAGGTTTTACACCTACTGATCTCACTTGTCTTGTCCCTGGGGCACCAGTTTTGGCTAGTGAGTCTTTACGAACACACAGGACCAACTGGAGTCTCCTCTCATTTACTCCTGCGCAATCCCAATGGCTTTAATGAAATTGTGCAGGCCTAACTGAGGAGAGATACTGGCACTAAAAGTTTAAAGCGTGATTATGGTGACACCAGAGACAGAAAATGCACAGCTGACACTTAGAACAATCATTTTTTGATTTGCAAATAAAGCCAGTCACAACTGGGAAATGCTAGGTAAAAATGACCTCATGGTGTTCTTTCTTAATTGTTTCTCAGTCAGACTTCCAACTGGTTGAAGAGCACAGGCAGATGTGGAAAGATTAAGGAAGACTCCACCAACCCCCTTCCCTTCTCTCCTCCATTGATTAAGGAAATTAAATTACAATTAGAGCAACAATTCACAGTTTTGGTACATGTGCAAAATCACATATTTCCCATTTCCATAAACATTTAGTGCAAATCCCTGTGGTTCAACAGGACGGGCTGGGAGTATAGAGATGAAAAGAAGACCAACTCACATGACTTCAATTAATCACAGTGTACCTAATACAAGTATTCGTCTTAACCCAAGGGGAAAAATCTCCTCCTTAGGACTCAAGCACGCATTCAAGTAGGGGGGAAATAGTACATGTAATAAAATGCACATAACCTCAAAGGCCATGCATCTGGATATGGCACTAAAGTCTGCAGCAGTCCCATGCAGGGGACAGTTGCTGTGAAGGGTGGGAATAACACCATTAATAAGAAAGCCACTGGTTTCTGTTCCTTCACTCCTTGGTTCTGGATGCCAAGGAGCAGTAAAGGATGTCCTGTTACAATGGTAGGGTCTAATGCAAGCAAGCTACCTTTGGGTTCCCCTTAGACACAGAGTTTGATTCACAGGACCTGTTACAGAGGAAATGTCAGGCTACAAATTGCATTCCAATTAGTTCTGCTATTGGGATTACACTGTGAGTTGCTGAGGGCATGAGGCCCTCCAAAAGGGCACCTCATTTCTTCCCTGTAGTCATTTTCCTGAAGGGACATCCTGGCAGAGAACTAAAGGAAGAGGTGAAAAAGCACTGAACCTGGAGTGGGGGACCGTGTGGATGAATCAGAGTCATTGTGGACCAGGCATCATTATATGTTGTTAAAAGAGACAAGACTTGTTTCCAAGTTGCCTAGCAATACCTCCCACTGTGTCTCACCCAGCACTTGCTTCCCATGTTGATTGACAGTGGCCATATAGCTCCCCCTTCTCCTCATGACATAGCACAGGGTGAGTTGGAGCTGGCATGCCTCACCACAGCAGGCCCACAGCTGCACCACTGATCTCCATGAAGACAAGGACCAAACAGCCTGCAGTCTCAACACAGCAAAGATAATAGATGGCAGGCAGATATCAGACCATGAGCCAGAGATTTCTACTTTTCCATCGGAAACACTGCTCGGGACCAATTCACCTGGGATCTCTTTAGGGAGTCATCTCACCAGCCCCTGCACCCTCTTAAAACTGGGTAAAAGTCCCAGCACAGAATGTGTGACATATCCTTAGGAAACCAACAGTCACATTTCTGTAACAAATATGATTAAAGTGCATTCATATGGCAGAAAAACACTCAGTCCCTCCTCGAGTAGCAGTGTGGAAAATGCCACTAATAGAGGTTTGTCTTTCTTCAGGGAGGGATATCTGGCAGCTTCTTGAATGCCAGCTGTATGGGGACATTCCCTTTAATCACCGCAGTGTCAGCTGCTACTAGTTTCCTGAGTTTAAATATTGTTTTCAGTTCTGTACCAAAAAAATCTCCCAAGTCAGCTCTCCTCAATTCAGAAAGCACTGTGGTCTTTGTGGGACTGAGGGAAGGAATATACCATGTATCACAGGGCGAGAGAGGAGTTACTGATCAGTTCATAGTTGCCCTGTGGTCAGGATCTCCTGTAAATGGATGAAACCCCAGGGCTGGAACATTTTTCTGTCTGTTTCTGTGGAGAGTTACAGAGCTGGACAAACACCAAACCCCTCAACTCAGCTCCTAGCCAACACAGCAACAAGGACACATGGAAGAGGGGGAGAGGAGACTTGGGCAGCAGTATCCATCCATCCTGCAGCATGGAGCAATCCTGTTGCATCTGGAGAGCTCTTAATAGCTATGGAGTGTGGTGTCCATACTGGAGTTTCCACTGGCATCTGGAGAAGGTAATTGCTTCAGCACAGGGCATCCACGTTGTGGAGTCAGGAGAGATGTGTCTCAGACATGGTAGACCTCCTCCTCTTCCATGGCATGGTTGACTTCCCCTTGAAGTTGTCTGAAGGTGGTACGCCTCAGGATCTCCCAGCCACGGTGGGAACTGCTCTGGGATGTGCTCCGGGACACTGAAGCAGCAACTGGTGCTAGGTCCTTCTGGTAGGGGATCTCCCCATCCAGGTTCTCTGAGTATTTGTCGAAGTTCTCTTTATCCTGGGTCTTAAATGCTTCTGTGTAACGATGCATCTTTTGCTTGTTGGGATCGACCCTGTCTTCTACCCTGTAGAAAGATGAGAAGAAGTTGAATACACCAGAAACATCCCCGCTTCTCAACAACCACTAGCAGCTCCACCAAGCAGCCCTCTCCCAACATCACACCCAGCACAAGGCTTAGCACATCCATGGGGGAACTTGTCACAAGCAGAGCTCCTTTAGCTTCCTCCTGTTCACACACACACACTATTGAAGGAGACCCACCACCTCCACTGGCTTCTATCCATTCTCCCCACAGCCCCAAAACCTTCACTGGCATTGTTTCCTCCCTGCTCCCCAGTTCTCTATCCCCTTCACTGATTTCCTAACCACACCTTCTCCTTTCCCTTTGACCAACTGCAAATTCTTGGTGGACTTGCTCGACTTGACCCCACATCTACTTCCTCTTCCCAAAAAGAACAGGAGTACTTGTGGCACCTTAGAAACTAACAAATTTATTAGAGCATAAGCTTTCGTGGGCTACAGCCCACTTCATCGGATGCATAGAATGGAACATATAGTAAGATATACACACATACAGATAAGTTGGAAGTTACCATACAAACTGTGAGAGGCTAATTAGTTAAGATGAGCTGTTAGCAGCAGCAGAAAAAAAACTTTTGTAGTGATAATGAAAATGGCCCATTTAGACAGTTGACAAGAAGGTGTGAGGATACTTAAGGAAATAGATTCAATATGTGTAATGACCCAGCCACTCCCAGTCTCTATTCAAGCCCAGGTTAATGGTATCTAGTTTGCATATTAATTCAAGCTCAGCAGTTTCTCATTGGAGTCTGTTTTTGACGCTTTTCTTTTGCAAAATTGCCACCCTTAAATCTTTTACTGAGTGGCCAGAGAAGTTGAAGTGTTCTCCTACCAGTTTTTGAATGTTATGATTCCTGATGTCAGATTTGTGTCCATTTATTCTTTTGCATAGAGACTGTCTGGTTTGGCCAATTACATGGCAGAGGGGCATTGCTGGCACACGATGGCATATATCACATCGGTAGATGTGCAGGTGAACGAGCCCCTGATGGTGTGGTTAATGTGATTAGGTCCTATGATGGTGTCACTTGAATAAATATGTGGACAGAGTTGGCATTGGGCTTTGTTGCAAGGATAGGTTCCTGGGTTAGTGGTTCTGTTGTGTGATGTGTGGTTGCTGGAGAGTATTTGCTTCAGGTTGGGGAGTTGTCTGTAAGCGAGGACTGGTCTGTCTCCCAAGATCTGTGAGAGTGAGAGATCATTTTTCAGGATAGGTTGTAAATCTTTGATAATGCGCTGGAGAGGTTTTAGTTGGGGCTGAAGGTGACAGCTAGTGGCGTTCTGTTATTTTCTTTGTTGGGCCTGTCCTGTAGTAGGTGACTTCTGGGTACTCTTCTGGCTCTGTCAATCTGTTTTTTCACTGCAGCAGGTGGGTACTGTAGTTGTAAGAATGCTTGATAGAGATCTTGTAGGTGTTTGTGTCTGTCTGAGGGATTGGAGCAAATGCGGTTGTATCTTAGAGCTTGGCTGTAGACAATGGATCATGTGGTGTGTCCTGGATGGAAGCTGCAGGCATGTAGGTAAGTATAGCGGTCAGTAGGTTTCCGATATAGGGTGGTGTTTATGTGACCATCGATTATTACCACAGTAGTGTCCAGGAAATGGACCGCTTGTGTGGACTGGTCTAGGCTGAGGTTGATGGTGGGATGGAAATTGTTGAAATCATGGTGGAATTCCTCAAGGGCTTCTTTTCCATGGGTCCAGATGATGAAGACGTCCTCTTCCCAACTGCTAGTTCATCTCTTCTGATCTTGGTAATCTGCCTTTCCCTGTGATTCTCCAAGCTGAGTCCCTGGGAAAGACACTTTTCCCCTTGTGTTGCGCTTTGCACCTGAACTCACCCCTTCTGATCCATTTCCCCTCTTTTGTTCCACCCAAGAACCTTCCTACTTTGCTTAGCTCGCTGCTGTCTCTCTGAGGGTAGTGCTCTGCCATGCTGTGTGTTGGTAACAGGCACACGATAGGACTACACACACGATTGGATTGTGTCAGTACCATTCTCTGCTTGTGGGGAGCACTTGGGGTGTGTGGTGTACACATGTGTGCGTGTGCAGGGGAAGGGATGGGTGGGTGGGCTACACAGCACTCTCAGATGGAAGCTGTTCCCCATCAGTGACACTGTATAGCTAAGTTTTAGAGTAGCAGCTGTGTTAGTCTGTATTCGCAAAAAGAAAAGGAGTACTTGTGGCACCTTAGAGACTAACAAATTTATTTGAGCATAAGCTTTCGTGAGCTACAGCTTATGCTCAAATAAATTTTTTAGTCTCTAAGGTTCCTCTAAGTACTCCTTTTCTTTTTACTATATAGCTAAGCTGCTCATTGTCTCCAGCAGGCTTGAAATCCACAAGCATCCATCTGCTGAAACCTGCTGAGAGCCACATTGTATACTGGAATGGCTCCCCCTTGGGGCCTGATCCACAAAATGCAAACATGTGAAAGGATAAATCCGTACATTGGTCTTATTCTCCTCTCACAGTGGTAAGAATCAGGAATAAAACCAGCGTGAGAGAGGAGAATCAGGTCTGATTTTATCCAGACCAAAAGAAACAAGTTATATTGAAACCCTAGTACTGGACTTAAACCAAATTCCTAGATCTAAACAACTTGAAACTTTGAGGGTGGCTGTTGGAATTTGGTCCACCTTTTGTGTCTTGTGTCCACTCCTGCTGAATACATTCTACTTTGGAAACATACAACATAGTAACTTGACACTTTGGGGATCATGTTAGACCCCAGGGTCCTGTCCAAATGCCCCCTTTATTATTCTTGTCTCGTTTTCGAAATATTTAAAGTGCATTTCAGTGCTGGTGAAAGCTACTAGGCTGACAGGCCCAGGGGCTGAAGCCTTCTGCTTATCTAACGCAGGGGTTCTCAACCTTTTTCTTTTCAAGGCTATAAAAATGATAAAAACTCCACAGCCCACCTGTGCCACAGTAACTGGTTTTCTGCATAAGAACCAGGGTTGGCATTAAGGGGTAGCAAGCAGGGCAACTGCCCAGGTTCCCACACCACAGGGGACATCGTGAAGCTAAGTTGCTCCGGCTTCTGCTTCAGCCCCAGATGGCAGGGCTCAGGGCCCTGCGCTTCAGCCCCCTGCAGCGGGACTTTGGCTTTCTGCCCTGGGCCCCAGCAAGTCTAACACTGGTCCTGCTTGGTGGACCCCCTGAAACCTGCTCGCAGCCCCCCAGGGGGCCCCAGACCTCTTTTTGAGAACCACTTATCTAATGCACAGGGACAGGTAAGTAACCGTTTTCATGTTCTCTCCACAGGTACTAATGCAGAGAGTGAACTAGATGATACATCTGAGGGAAGGGAACAGAAGGAGACTCCGCTGATTGGAAGGCATGAGATGCACTGTCCTAGGGTTGGGGGTTCCACGACCACCGCTCCCAAGAGAAGGAGGTGGGTGGTGGTGGTCGGGGACTCTCTCCTCAGGGGGACTGAGTCATCTATCTGCCGCCCCGACTGGGAAAACTGAGAAGTCTGCTGCTTGCCAGGAGCTAGGATTCACGATGTGATGGAGAGACTGCCGAGATTCATCAAGCCCTCGGATCGCTACCCCTTCCTGCTTCTCCACGTGGGCACCAATGATACTGCCGAGAATGACCTTGAGCGGATCACTACAGACTACATGGCTCTAGGAAGAAGGATAAAGGAGTCTGAGGTGCAAGTGGTCTTCTCGTCCATCCTCCCCGTGGAAGGAAAAGGCCTGGGTAGAGACCGTCAAATCGTGGAAGTCAACGAATGGCTACGCAGGTGGTGTCGGAAAGAAGGCTTTGGATTCTTTGACCATGGGATGGCGTTCCAAGGAGGAGGAGTGCTAGGCAGAGACAGGCTCCACCTAACGAAGAGAGGGAAGAGCATCTTCGCAAGCAGGCTCGCTAACCTACTGAGGAGGGCTTTAAACTAGGTTCACTGGGGGAAGGAGACCAAAGCCCTGAGGTAAGTGGGGAAGTGGATACCGGGAGGAAGCACGAGCAGAAGCGCGCGAGAGGGCAGGGCTCCTGCCTCACACTGAGAAAGAGGGACGATCAGCGAGTTATCTCAAGTGCCTATACACAAATGCAAGAAGCCTGGGAAATAAGCAGGGAGAACTGGCACAGTCAAGGAATTATGATGTGATTGGAATAACAGAGACTTGGTGGGATAACTCACATGACTGGAGTACTGTCATGGATGGATATAAACTGTTCAGGAAGGACAGGCAGGGCAGAAAAGGTGGGGGAGTTGCACTGTATGTAAGGGAGCAGTATGACTGCTCAGAGCTCTGGTATGAAACTGCAGAAAAACCTGAGAGTCTCTGGATTAAGTTTAGAAGTGTGAGCAACAAGGGTGATATCGTGGTGGGAGTCTGCTATAGACCACCGGACCAGGGGGATGAGGTGGACGAGGCTTTCTTCCAGCAACTCATGGAAGTTACTAGATCACAGGCCCTGGTTCTCATGGGAGACTTCAATCACCCTGATATCTGCTGGGAGAGCAATACAGCGGCGCACAGAAAATCCAGGAAGTTTTTGGAAAATGTAGGGGACAATTTCCTGGTGCAAGTGCTGGAGGAACCAACTAGGGGCAGAGCTCTTCTTGACCTGCTGCTCACAAACTGCGAAGAATTAGTCGGGGAAGCAAAAGTGGATGGGAACCTGGGAGGCAGTGACCATGAGATGGTCGAGTTCAGGATCCTGACACAGGGAAGAAAGGAGAGCAGCAGAATATGGACCCTGGACTTCAGAAAAGCAGACTTGACTCCCTCAGGGAACTGATGGGCAGGATCCCCGCGGAGAATAACATGAGGGGGAAAGGAGTCCAGGACAGCTGGCTGTATTTTAAAGAATCCTTATTGAGGTTACAGGGACAAACCATCCCGATGTGTAGAAAGAATAGTAAATATGGCAGGCGACCAGCTTGGCTTAACAGTGAAATCCTTGCTGATCTTGAACACAAAAAAGCAGCTTACAAGAAGTGGAAGACTGGACAAATGACCAAGGAAGAGTATAAAGATATTGCTTGGGGATGCAGGAGTGAAATCAGGAAGACCAAATCACACCTGGAGTTGCAGCTAGCAAGAGATGTTAAGAGTAACAAGAAGGGTTTCTTCAGGTATGTTAGCAACAAGAAGAAAGTCAAGGAAAGTGTGGGCCCCTTACTGAATGAGGGAGGCAACCTAGTGACAGAGGATGTGGAAAAAGCGAATGTACTCAATGCTTTTTTTGCCTCTGTCTTCACGAACAAGGTCAGCTCCCAGACTGCTGCACTGGGCAGCACAGCATGGGGAGGAGGTGACCAGCCCTCTGTGGAGAAAGAAGTGGTTTGGGACTATTTAGAAAAGCTCGATGAGCACAAGTCCATGGGGCCGGACGTGCTGAGTGCTAAAGGAGTTGGCGGATGTGATTGCAGAGCCATTGGCCATTATCTTTGAAAACTCATGGCGATCCGGGGAAGTCCCGGATGACTGGAAAAAGGCTAATGTAGTGCCCATCTTTAAAAAAGGGAAGAAGGAGGATCCTGGGAATGACAGGCCAGTCAGCCTCACCTCAGTCCCTGGAAAAATCATGGAGCAGGTCCTCAAGGAATCAATTCTGAAGCACTTAGAGGAGAGGAAAGTGATCAGGAACAGTCAGCCTGGATTCACCAAGGGCAAGTCATGCCTGACTAATCTAATTACCTTCTATGACGAGATAACTGGCTCTGTGGATGAGGGGAAAGCGGTGGACGTGTTGTTCCTTGACTTTAGCAAACCTTTTGACACGGTCTCCCACAGTATTCTTGTCAGCAAGTTAAAGAAGTATGGGCTGGATGAATGGACTATAAGGTGGATAGAAAGTTGGCTAGATGGTTGGGCTCAACGGGTAGTGATCAATGGCTCCATGTCAAGTTGGCAGCTTGAATCAAGTGGAGTGCCCCAAGGGTCGGTCCTCAGGCCAGTTTTGTTCAATATCTTCATAAATGATCTGGAGGATGGTGTGGATTGCACCCTCAGCAAGTTTGCAGATGACACTAAACTGGGAGGAGAGGTAGATACGCTGGAGGGTAGGGATAGGATACAGAGGGCCCTAGACAAATTAGAGGATTGGGCCAAAAGAAATCTGATGAGGTTCAACAAGGACAAGTGCAGAGTCCTGCCCTTAGGACGGAAGAATCCCATGCACCGCTACAGACTAGGGACAGAATGGCTCAGCAGCAGTTCTGCAGAAAAGGACCTAGGGGTTACAGTGGACAAGAAGCTGGATATGAGTCAATAGTGTGCCCTTGTTGCCAAGAAGGCCAATGGCATTTTGGGATGTATAAGTAGGGGCATTGCCAGCAGATCAAGGGACGTGATCGTTCCCCTCTTTTCGACATTGTTGAGGCCTCATCTGGAGTACTGTGTCCAGTTTTGGGTCCCACACTACAAGAAGGATGTGGAAAAATTGGAAAGAGTCCAGCGGAGGGCAACAAAAATGATTAGGGGACTGGAACACATGCCTTATGAGGAGAGGCTGAGGGAACTGGGATTGTTTAGTCTGCGGAAGAGAAGAATGAGGGGGGATTTGATAGCTGCTTTCAACTACCTGAAAGGGGGTTCCAAAGAGGATGGATCTAGACTGTTCTCAGCGGTAGCTGATGACAGAACAAGGAGTAATGGTCTCAAGTTGCAGTGGGGGAGGTTTAGGTTGGATATTAGGAAAAACTTTTTCACTAGGAGGGTGGTGACACAGTGGAATGCGTTACCTAGGGAGGTGGTGGAATCTCCTTCCTTAGAAGCTTTTAAGGTCAGGCTTGACAAAACCCTGGCTGGGATGGTTTAGTTGGGGATTGGCCCTGCTTTGAGCAGGGGGTTGGACTAGATGACCTCCTGAGGCCCCTTCCAACCCTGATATTCTATGATTCTATGACAAGCTTTCCCAGCCACACACAACACCCCACCAAATGCTCTGCACACTTGGTCGTATGTGGGAGAAAAAGAAGAATTCAGGCTCTGTAGCCCATTCAGGCCTTGGCCTCTCTGTTGAGACAGCCAGGTAGGAAAGTAGCTTCTGGGATAAGAGCTGGACTGAACACATCAACTAATTTCACATTGAGTGAAATGGGACTAATGGGACCTCTAATGGGACCAGTGCTTAGCCAGCTCTGTCCTAAGCCAGGTTGGAATCTGTATGGCGGAATGGCTTCATGGACCATTCCCTGAGCTACTGGAGCCAGCTAGTCCCAATCTCATTCCTTGCATTGTGACGCTGTCCCCTTCTCTTTCTCTGTGCTGCGCAATTTCCTCACAGGTGGGTGTATCATAGAATCATAGAAGATTAGGGTTGGAAGAGACCTCAGGAGGTCGTCTAGTCCAACCCCTGCTACAGCTGGCCAGAATGTTTTAGTCAAACCAGCTTTTCACTGGAAAATACTGTTTCGATTAAAATGATTTTTTTTTTTTTTTTTTTTTGCAAAATCCTATTGATTTCTACAAAACATCCTTTTGGGAAAAAAAATGGAAATCTGTTTTTGTGACCATGTCCAAGTGTCCCATTTTGAGATTCCAGGGATGAAAAGTGTCAATTTTTCATGTTGAAATTACTTTTTGTTTGAAATTTACTGTATTTTATATAAAAAATAATGGAAGGGTCAAAATTTAAGCAAAACATTTCAAACTTATCAAAACAAATTATTTCAATTGACTTGAAATCAATGTTTTTTGAAATTTCATTTTGTGAAAAACGTCATAATTTTGGTTTTTCGTCTTGATTCAGTATGAACATTTTTTTGAAATCTTGAAACTTTTCACAAGATGGAAAATCCATTTTCTAACCAGCTCTTGTGTGTGCACACATGCACATGCATGCACATCCACAAAGGACATGTCGGAGAGGGGAACTCACCTGAGGTACCACCGGTCCCCTAGTCCATACTCCCGTCCACAGATCCCAGAGCGAGGCCAGAGGCATCGTGGGAGTTTCCGTTCCAGCATGACAGTAGTGGCAACAACCTTTTCAAATACGAGAGAGGAAAGTAAGAAAAAAAACCCAAAACACTATCTGAAAAACCTCATTTTGAAAATCATTGACACCTCCATGAGCAGAGTTTAGAGCAGAGGTGGGCAAACTATGGCCCGTGGGACCGTCCTGCCTGGTCCCTGAGCTCCCAGCCAGGGAGGCTTACTCCCCGCCCTGCCCCCACTGTCCCCCCTCCCCTGCAGTGATGCCGCCGCGCGGGCAGCACGACTTGCACCTGCCCACCTCCCAGGCTTTCCAATAAGCCTGTCCTGCTGCTCTGAGTGGCCTGGTAAGGGGGCAGGGGGAGGGGGGGGTTGGATAAGGGGCAGGAGGTCCCGGGGGGCAGTCAGGGGACAGGAAGCGGTTGGATGGTGTGGAGGTTTGGGGTGGTGGTCAGGAGACAGGGAGCGGGGGGGTTGGATGGGGGGGCTCCCAGGGGGTCCCAGGAAGGGGGGTTGGATGGGGGAGGTCCTGGGGGGGGTTCCCAGGAGGGGCGGCCAGGGGACAAGGGGGGGGGCGGGTTGGATGGGTCAGGGGTTCCGGGGGGGCCTCTCAGGGGGCAGGGGTGTGGATAGGGGTCGGGGCAGTCAGGGGACAGGGAGCAGGGGGGGGTTGGATAGGGGATGGGGTCCTGGGGGGGCGGTTGGGGTGGGGGGTTCCGGGAGGGGGCAGTCAGGGGACAAGGTTGGATGGGTCGAGGGTTCTGGGGGGGCAGTCATGGGGTGCGAAGTGGGAGGGGGCAGATAGGGGGCAGATAGGGGGCAGGGGCCAGGCTGTTTGCGGAGGCACAGCCTTCCCTACCTGGCCCTCCATAGCGTTTCGCAACCCTGATGTGGCCCTTGGGCCAAAAAGTTTGCCCACCCCTGGTTTAGAGGCACTGAAGGAAAGAGAGGCAGCATCTCTATCCTGTCTACTAAATGGTTGCTCACTATTTTTGCTTTAATTTCACCAAGGGTTGAGCAAACCATGGACCATCTTCAAACAACAGAAAATGGAATGTTCTTCCCCCTTACACACGGTGGCAGGAAATAAGCCAGTCAGTGCACAGTCTATAGGAGATGCCACTGTGCTTATGCAAATATTACAGCCATGAGCAGGGTGAGTGTCTAGTTACCATCAGGAACTCAATACCCTGCAACATCAGGAAAGTCAACCATTAAACTTCCTGGTCTGTCTTGGAAAGGCAGGAGGTAGCAGAAAAAGGTATAACATGATCCAATGGCTAAAAATTGAAGTGAAACAAATTCAGACTGGAAATAAGATGTACATTTTTTAATGGGGAGAGTAATTAACCATTGTAACGATTTACCAAGGGTCGTGGTGAATTCTCCATCACTCACAATTTTTAAATCAAGATTGAATGTCTTTTTTTCCCTAAAGGATCTGCTTTAGGAATTATTTAGGGGAAGTTCTATGGCCTGTGTTCCTGTAAGAGGTCAGACTAGAGGATCACAATGTCCCTTCTGGCCTTGGAATCTGTGAATCTATGAGGAGTGTTAGTGAGTGAGGAATATAAAGGGGTTGGGATGGACAAGAGAGGACAAACAGGTTTCTGGATGGTGGTTTGAAATGATATGGAGGTGTGGATAGGGCACAAAGAGACAGAAAGGCTGGTCCAGATGTCAGGAGCTTCAGAGGAGAAGGCTCTCACACCGAGAGTGCCCCTATTATGTGAAGGGACAGAAAAGATGGTACTTGATATGCAGAGGGAATGAGACAGGAGACAGATAGGCTGGAGCAGAGCTATCGAGGTGGTGGTGAGTTAAACTGAATCTTGACATGAATGGGAGGCCCAGCCCATGGAGCCGTGTAAGGATGGGGGTGATGTGGCCATGCTTCTTTGCACTGCAGGAGCGAGTAGCTGCACCTATCAGCACTTCCACCAGGGCCAACTCTCCTCATTCTGTATTGGAAAGATTTCTCCATTGCATGGCCTAACACGACAGGGCCCTCACCTGTGCTCTCCAAAGCTCGTCCCGTTCATGGGCCACGCGCCAGTGGGTGTCACCCATCATGGCGATGAGCAGGTTGAGCATGAGGAGGGTGGCAATGACAGCAAAGGCAAAGTACACCACACTGTACATGAAGGGCAGGTCCACGCTGTAGTTGGCAGGCCCGTCAATGATGGTGAGGAAGAGCTCGAAGGTGGTGAACAGAGACATCGGATAGCTGTAGAACTGGCCCAGCTCTGTGGGGTTCTCTGTCTGGAAGATTATGTAAAAGGCTGGAGGGGCACAAGGAAAGGAAGAGAGAGAAAGTTAAAATAGGAATAATGCCCTGTGGTCAGCAAAAGAGAATCTGATGGGTGGGATCAGAATGGGGATTCTTGGACAGGGACTATGTCTATCTCTGTGTGCAACTCACAGCATGATGGGAGCTAATTCCTGACTGGGACCTTTGGGCTTAACAGTAATATAAGCAATTAATAATAAACAAGCTGTGACATAGCAGAAGGCCATGCTGGGGAAAGTTCTAGCATCATTTCCACAGAAATATACTCCTGAGGAAATTCTGCACCAAAATAATTAAAAATTCTGTGCCAAAAAAAAAAAAATTCTGTGCACAATATTTTAAAATTCTGCAAAATTCTGCAATTTGATTTGTCCACAAATAAATGCGGAGACTCCAGCACAGTAGTGGGGAGCACAGGCCACTGGCTGCATGGAGGTAGGAGATCACCCTGCAGACCCCACCACCCCCAGGACATGGACTTGGTGGTGAGGCTGCACCCAATCCTGACACAGCGTAAGGCCCGGACCTGCCCCAGAAACACCTTGGGCCCTGCCCCTCCGCACCAGGCACATCAGATGGGGGTGGGCAGGCAGGCTCAGCCCAGCAGGATACAAGTATGGAGGGGCTTAGTGTGGAGGAATCCAGGTGTAGGGTGAGAGGGTTCTGTGTGGGGCAACCTGGGTGTGGGGGATCTGAATGCACAGGAGCTCGCTGTGGGGTTCCAGGTGCAGGAGCAATGGGACTCTGCAGGGGGACCCAAGTGAAGGTTGGTGGAGCTTGCCTGGGGTCTGGGTAGTGGGGTAGTGTGGCTTAGTGGGGTGGGCATCTGGGTGCAGCTCGGAGCTCAGTGGGGTTGGGGGTCCAGGTGCGGGGGGGGGTTCATTGGAGTGGTCGAGGTACATGGAGGGTGAGGCTCATTGGGGAGGGGGTTCGAGTGCAGGGGGCTCAGCAGGGGGTGGTCTGGGTGCACAGGTGGGAGTCTGGATGCAGGGGGGTGGGCTCAGCAGAGAGGGTCCAGATGCAGGCGGGTGGGGCTTGGCAGGGGAGATCTAGGTGTTGGGGGTTGGTGAGTCAGGGTTTGGGTGCGGGGGTCCGTTTGCAAGGAGGAGGGGTCCAGATGCGGGGGGAGTTGGGTTCTGGGGGTGAGGCTCAGCAGGAGGGTCTGGGTTTGAGGGCCCTCGAATGCACGGATGGTGGGTGGATGGGGGAGCAGCTCTCCATACAGTGACCCCTTCCCTGGTGGCTGAGGAGTGATGGGAGCAGGAAGGTGTGGGGGAGGGGTTGCGGAGCTGTGGGAGGTTTCTTGGGATGGGTCTTACCCCTCTCTGGCACCAGCTACTCCATGCAGGGGAAATACGCTCCTCCCCCACCCTCAGCCCAGCTGGGACTAGCAGCTGATCCTAGTGCAGGATAGGAACCACTGGTCAGGGTGTCCCGTGAGCTAGGTGTGTGAGGGTGGGGCTCGACGGGGGTGGGGTGGTCCAGGTTCAGGGGGCTCCAGATTCAGGGGTTGAGGCTCGGCAGAGGATCTGGATATAGGGAGTCTGGCTATAGATGCATGGGTGTTGGGTGGATGAGGGGTGGGTCTGACCTGGCACCAGTTGGGGTGTCCCCAGTCCTGACCCCCCTCAGTGATTTACCTCTTTGCTGGCTGCTCCAGGCACATGAAACAATGTGCCCGTGCTGCTGGGGAGGGGTGCATGGCCACTCTTTCATTTTCCCTTTGCTTCCCCATCAGAAAGTCATTTTTCTGTGCGAAAGCAAAGAAATCTACCGCAGATATTAATTCTGCATGCGAGCAGTGGCGCAGAATTGCCCCAGGAGTAGAAATAGAAGCCAGATGTTGTCACAGCCCTAGCTGGCTCTCTCACAGAGGACAAGGTGATGCTGAATTACCCAGATAAGACATGGAGAGACAGCAGAGGGAACACAGCCTGGTTTACAAATTATGGTCTCACCTGATGAAAAGCCAAGTATCACCACCGCCATGAGCCAGCAGAAGCGCATGAGGTCTCCAAATATCATCTGCAGAGCAAAGCGACAGGTATAGTTGCCATGAGACCCGACTTTCCCACCAACCCAAAGACCTTTCCCCTTCTCACTGTGTGATGCTAAATATATCTGATGTTACAGGTATGTTGAAGAAAGGAGCATCAGAAAGCCCTTATGGCTAACACCTGTGTCCACTGGAAAAGACATGCATCTTTCCCATATGGGCAAGACCCTGAGTTCTTCCTGTCACAGAAAAGACCTCATTCCGATGTTCTAATATAAATGCTGTTGGAGGAAGTCTGTTCTTCTGGTTTCCCCATTCTGGACTTGTGTACTGGGATCAGTCTCTGTGTAACAAGGCTGTGTTGTCCTTACCTTCTGAATCATGATGGTGAAGGGTCCCAGCATCTGAAAGCCTCGTGCAAAGTACATGACATTGCACCAGCCCAGCACCAGGGCGAAGGACATGGGGACCACCTCTCCAGTGGTGCTGGTGAGACGCATCACCATGGTCACCAGGATCATACAGGCATAGGTGATGCTGTAGAGGAAGAGGGAGAGCCAGGAGGATCAGCATGGGAATCAAATCATCCTTCTTTCCTTTCTGTTCACACACAGGTACACTCTGTCCCACATGTAGATGAAAACTGGCTAGTGATATCTTTATGCTCATCTGTGCTTGCTCACTTGCCTGGCTGTCGGCATCTCTCTCTCGGTGTCTCTCTCATGCACATAAACTGATGCAGAAAGAGAAAGAAGCAAAGAAAAGCAACACCCAGAAGGGGAGAGAGGGCAGGTCTAATGACAAGGTAAAGAACAGATGGATAGAAAATGAGAGACAAGCTATTTATGAGATTTGGAGAGGTGGAACCTCACATGATGACGTGGAACGGTCCTCCCAGGATGGTTTGTCCGAAGTACTTGGTGGCTCCAACTCTAAGGATATCTGGAATCTAAGAGGAACACTCTGTTAAATTTGGGAATCAACTGGGTTACGCACAAGGAGATGATCAGAATGATAATTCCCAATCTACATAGAGTTCTGTTCATCCATTGATCTTAAATTAACAGCTAATTGTCCTGGATATTCAGGAAATACAGCAACATATGGGGAGGAACATGGAAGCTGTTTAAGAGCACAGAGCATTACACAAACATCCCAGATCCAAGTGGAGCTACATTTGGCCAAAACAGTGGGGCCAACACCCTAACTCTTCTCTGAAGTGCCTGAAATCCTTACTGCCAAGTGGTCACAACATCAGTTTCAGGTCTTATCTGATAGATGGCACTTCCAGTAGCATAGTGCTCCATAGGACCCTGCTGAGGCACTAAGGTTCAAAGAATGGCCCCTACTGAGTCACCAACACAGGCCAGTCTCTGTTTAGCTTAAGTAAGAGCTCTCTTGATTAGAATCCAGGGCTGCATGACTCAGAGTGTTGTCCTTACCTCCAGGATCAATATCACTACAGCTCCAATTACTGTGATCAGCTCACCGACCAGCCTTAGCTCATCTTCATATGTCACATAGGATTCCTGAAAGGAGAAAAAGAGGGGCTACTGATTGGTATGGGGGAACACTATAGTGTCTGGAGAGGCCACAAGAGCCATCCAGGTCCAGCCTGAGCACCCAAGACAACAGGACACAGAGAATTTCCCCAACTGTATTCTCGCTCTGAAAAAGAGTACAGGGTGAGGAAATGAAATAAGGCCTAGCTGCAGCCACTGAGGTCAGGAGACAGTAGGATTTCCCCGATAGGTCAGACTGGTGCCCATGTGGCCCGCCAATCCCCATACACAATGCACCTGCAGCATTTTCTGGACGTAGATGGTGTTGTCTCTGTCATTCGTTTTGTTTTCTGATCGAGCTTTCAGAGGTCGGTAAACACAGCACATAGTGAAGCAAATCATGTACAGCACGTAGAACAAGGCCAGGAAACAGAAATAGGGATGTCCATACATATTCCACTTCAGGCTCACCAGCTCCTTCACAGGTGTCAGGTCTAAAATCTGACGGGCCTGAGAGAGAGAGAGAGAGAGAGAGAGAGAGAGAGAGAGAGAAATCGGTTGTTAACTGTGAGAAACATTGGTTTATGGGCACTCTCTGCACTAGTTCCTGGGAGGACATTAACACAAGCTAATTTCTCCAAAGGCATCTCAGCATGAGGACACTACATTCATCTCATACACAAGCGAATTCTCAGGTCAAGTTGCGTCATTAGCCCAGCTAAGAAAAGAGGGAACACCCTTGCACTCTGGTTTTATTCGTTTTGGGGGGAGGGGAGGGGAGAGGAGAGAGAGAGTGTGTGTGTGTGTGTGTGTGCACTTACTATCCTGATGTGTTGCTCTGTACTGCTAACTTACTACTGGGTTCTAGCCCAGAGGTGGATATATTTCTGCAGTGATTGAATGACCCCTATAAAATCTGTGGGGATGTAAGGCACTGCAGAAAAGAAACTGTATTCTTGAAAACAGTAATCTATTTTTTTATGATCTCCTCCATCTAGAAAGATCTCTACCTCTTTTATGAGTAATTTTACACACTGTATGATTTGTATACAATAGGGATGGGCTAACCTCACGATGTGAGTGGTTTTTGAACCTTGCGAACTGTTCTGGAGGTTCATAGGGTGCACAAAACTAGTTCAAGTTTGTGAATCTTCTTTTCCTGTGATTGGAAGTTGTTTTGAAGACTGACTCAATTAAAGCTAAAGGTAACCTGTGTTATATAAGAGACAGACACCTTCCACTGTGAAAAACATAATCCAGTCATTAAAGGAAAGGACTGGAAGTCAGAACATTGGGTTCTATTTCCAGTAGTGGCACAGATTTCTCAAGTGATCTTGTGTAAGTCACTTAAGTCAGTTTTCAGACAGTGCCTAAACTTAGGCTCCTAAATAAATGGTATGTTTTCCAAAGGCATTTCTATTGACTTCACTTGGAGTTGTGTGCAATGTAATTGCAGCTGTGTCAGTCCCAGGATATCAGAGAGAAAAGGGTGGTGAGGTAATATCTTTTCTCTCTCACCAACAGAAGTTGGTCCAACAAAAGATATTACCTCACCCATCTTGTCCCTTGGAGTGCTGGGAATTCTGCATCTGTGGAAAACTTGTCCCCAAAGCTGAAAAATTCTGCCCTTAATGTCTCTGCCTCTTTTTCTCCTCTGTAAAGTGGGTAGATACTTCTCTTAACTTACTGGGTGTTGGTGGTTTGAAAGGCTTGTGGCCAGAGCTTCAGAATTGCTTAACTCCCCTTTAAGTCCCTAAATGAAGATGTCAAATTTTCAAATGTGCTCATCACCCAACAGCTGCCACTGAGAACATTGCAGTGCATCTCCTCAGCAGCACAGGTTATTGTGAGCATATGAGGCCTGTTCTCCACACTGGCTTCCCATAGAATCATGAATCAAATTCAAGATCTTGGTCCTCCTCTTCAGGTCACTCGTCCTTAGAAGATTGGCTAATGTTCCAGGATGAAGACCATGCTCAACAGCCGTGCTCCTCAGGCACAATGGAACTTTCTACCATCAGGGTAAAGCTCATCTGCACAGGAGACAGAACTTTCCTGGGGTTTGGTCCCAGACTGCGGAATGAACTTCCACAAGAATCAAGGACCATCACAACCTCACCATCATCTTCCCCAAGTGCAAGGCGCACTTCTTCAACCTGCCTTCTCTGACACAAACACAGAACAGTGTACACATTGTAAAAAACAAAACTCTACCACAACGAAACACTCCACTGCACACATACTTCTCTACTTCTCAGGGGATTGAGAGAGAATGAACCAAACGTGACAAACATTAGTCCCCTTGATTAATGCATTATTGACAGGCATTCACATATAACAATGATGAAGGTAATATAAGAACTTAAATTACACAGAATAGAGTACATAGTAACTGTTCGCTGCTGAGCTCTTTTGAATACCTGGCCTGTAATTCTCTAATATTTGCAAAGTGTGCAGAGATCCTCAGATGGGAAATGTTCTAGAAGGGTCAAGCATTGTTTTTATTACTATAAATGGGGTGATGTTGACCCTGATCATCAATCAACATTTGCTAATGGGGAAAGGTCCATCAAAACGTAGGATAATTGACTCCAGGAAATGATGGCAGCTCTGTCTATTTGAGCCAGTTGAAATAGCACTTGAAAAAAGCATTTCTGCAATGGCTATGAAGGATGTATTAGGAATGAGGGCATGGAGAAATGCAAATAAGAATATATTGTAATCATATTCTCTCCCTCTGGCCACCTTTACATTTTTAGGATTTCACAAACAGAATTTCCAGTGGCTCCTGCTGGATGAAGTTCCTCCTGCAAAGGAGCAGGTTTGAGTCTTGCCTTAGCAGGTTTCTAAAGTCCTCACATCAAAGATTTTGTTGGCATTAAACCAATTATCTCCTTTAGGAGAAGAAAGGGAGAGGGCTGGAAGACAGCTGACTGGGAAACACATCAAAAGAAAAACAGTCCAGAGAAAACAAGAGAAACAAGTGATAACTATACAATGGGTTTGGCTTATTTGTTCACCAGCCAAGGAGTTCATAGATATAAAATAATCCTATAAGTGTATGGCAATCTTTTTATTGAGGTTTTAACTGCAAGAGTAAAAATAACACTGCACTGTTTTTTTAGTTTTCATATGTGAGTTTTTTCCACAACAGTAATAAGGCACCTACAGGCTATTACAAAACTGAAATCAAGCCTGTAACTACAGAATGAAAAGAAGAAAAAATTTCATAGATCTGCCATAGGATCAGACTGAGAAAATCATTTACAGCTTTTCAGTAATCAATGCTTAACATATCCTTTTGCAAAGATTCTGAATTATAGATAGTTCTTTCATGGGAACATTCTGGTACATACTGTTATGGGAAAAGCCCATAGAATTTAAAAGGCATGAGACAATAGGATTCTATAGAAATGTCTCTAAATTTCCTGTCCAATGTAACAGAGAATGAGACACGTTCTATAAAATTTCTTTACTAATATATAATATTTGTTAGAGAATTCATAGAATCATAGAATATCAGGGTTGGAAGGGACCTCAGGAGGTCGTCTAGTCCAACCCCCTGCTCAAAGCAGGACCAATCCCCAACTAAATCATCCCAGCCAGGGCTTTGTCAAGCCTGACCTTAAAAACTTCTAAGGAAGGAGATTCCACCACCTCCCTGCTTCACCACCCTCCTAGTGAAAAAGTTTTTCCTAATATCCAACCTAAACCTCCCCCACTGCAACTTGAGACCATTACTCCTCGTTCTGTCATCTGCTACCACTAAGAACAGTCTAGATCCATCCTCTTTGGAACCCCCTTTCAGGTAGTTGAAAGCAGCTATCAAATTGTGTCCCTGTTCTAGAATTGTACACTTTGGTTAAAAGTTTTTAAAGGAAGATACACACAGACTGTCTGACTTCATAGACATGGCCCATAGAAAGGAGATATTTTATATATTTGAACTGAAAAACAAAGCCAAAAGATTGACACAGAGGCCATTCTCGTCAATAACTTCGCTGTAGTGATGTAGGTCCTGATCCTAAGAGGTGTAAATCAGTATAGCTCAACTGAAGTAAATGGAATTATGCTGGTTTATTCCAGAAGGGCCTTGCGGCCCAGTTTTTCTCTCCCATATGTGAACGTAACTCCCACTGACTTCAGTAGAAATTACACCCATGTATTCAAAGGCAGAATTAGGTACATAGCTGATACGTTTATGGTGGATCAAAGTCTGCTTCAGAGGTCAAGAGAAATAGTTTATACAGACATCAGTCATAACATGCTAAGGCAAGAGTCAAAGCCAGCTGCATACTGCTTCAGCAGAAGTCAGCATATGATGTTATTTCACTTGAAAGTTATCCACATATTAAAAAATGAACTTCAGGGAATTTATTTGTTTGCTCTCAAAGAGAGTTGGCCAGGTTAACAAGCTCCTCACTGGCAAACAATTTATGTTTCAAAGAGTTCACAGTTGGTTTACCACTGAAGGTGAATGAGTTCTTTCTCCAAAAAGGAAGATGGATGGCAGATTTCTAACTCATTTAGAATTAGTCTGAGTTATGACAGTTCTTTGCAGAGACAGCAAGAGAATGAGATCTATTATTGTTCTAGGAAGGACTTTAAGAAATCCTATGATTCCCAAACATTTAGGATCATGATACATTCCTATACACCCTGAAATACAGGAGTTCCTGATATCAGATATTTTTAGGGGCAAGAAGCAGGTAAATCTTTCCTAATTTGGTTAGCAATGGACAGCAAGTAAGATTCTCAGGCCAATGAAATATTATATTTGCATATTTTAAACAATCTGTACATTTGTTGCCCATTTGTTGCCAATACCCATTTGCTTCAACTATACCAAGTCCTAGGTGTCTTCTCTAAGCCTGAGATTTTTGTATGAGATACGTGGAGACGTATGGGGCTAAATTCAGAAGTATGAGCTAGATACCCTTACACCCAGTTCACACTCCCCAAAATCTATTTACAGGTGTACAGAGTCCAAGTTTGGGCAGCTTATGTACCCAGAAGCAGGAAAAAAGGTGTAAATTAAATTAAGGACTGAGAGGCTACTTTAAACTACACATTCTTACAATACCCTATTTTTGTTTCTCTTGCTACACTCCTCTTCCAAGCCCTTACATCATTCCAGCTTAGACTCCCTTAGACGTGGTGGGTGCTGTGCATGGGGTGTGCATAGCTAAGTTACATGCTGGTAAGTAGGTGTGAGTCTAAGGGCTTGTCTAGAGGATGAGTTAAGTGCGTGGGAAGCTGGGCTGTAAATCTACAGCGCACTAACTGGGTATATGGACCCTGTCCCTGTACCATGCACTAAAAGTTGCTTAGTGCACTGTGATCTACTCAACTTTGAAAGAGAGGTAGATCAAAGGGCACAAACTTTAAGCCTGCATCTGAGCTAGGGGTGCGATTTCCTTGTTTGCGTATACACTAGCTCTCATCAGGTTAGCGCGAGTATAAATAGCAGTGTAGCCACAGTACATAGAATATTTTCTGTTTCATACACAAATTACAAATATTCACCTGAATACAGGCTTTTGTCTTGAAAACAATCTATAATAAGCTTAAAATCCTCTAGTTGCCTAAAATGGTGGCAGTGTATCACTGATATTGAACTAGTCCAGTTATGGTAGCAGAGGTGAGGATTCTGTGAGCCTAGTATGGAGCTGAACCTAAATGAATATAAGGGAGTCTAAAATGAGGAGATTTAGCTTCTTCTGACCCCCACCCCATCCCTTGCCCAGGGCCTGATTCTCCTCTCACATCAATGTAAACCAAAAGTAACTCAACTGATGTCTAAATCCCACTGAACTGAGTGTCAGTGAAGGTTCTGCTCCTGACTTCCTCTGCGACCTTGGGCAATGCACTTAGTGCAAAATTGTCAAAAGCACCTAAGTGATTTAAGAGCCTAAGGTCCATTTTCAAATGGGATTTAAGTGTTTTTTTGAAATTTTACCTGTAATCTCTCTGTGACTCAGCTCCCAGACATAAACATTTCTCCCATTCTTGTCCTTTTAAACTGTAAAAGGACAAGGATTATCTCTTGGTATGTATTTGTACAGTGCCTAGCATAATAGGGCCTTGATCTCAGTTAGAGCCTCGAGATACTACTGCAGTGCAAATAACTTATAATAATGGCGTTACAGCAGAGCAAAAGTGGGTGTGTACATTACAGAAGGGTGTGAATGGGAAATAGTACTTTAACAGTATGATCCATATATGTATGAGATAGAAAAGGAAGGGCTAGTCTGACAAAAAATGTAATTTTCAGTGTTTGAGAAAGAGTGATTACATAGTATGAGCCCATCATGTTTTCCTCTATTTGGGAAAATGGGTTTCTGGACATTATTTAGCTCATGGCATCAAGAATTGTGGATCTGCAAATGTTATGCATGTCTTTGGAAGAAAGGGAGTCATCAGAATTTATTTTAAATGTTTGAATTAGTCTCCTGGACTGGCTCTCAGGTACTTTTTATAGATCTATTTCATAATGTATACTGTCCTCTCAGTGCTCACAGATACCAACTCATTCAGGGATTTAAGGGATGCTGAATATAGGGAAAAAAACATAGTGACGTCAGCATATTTTCCCAGGGTTTCTCGTAGCTGGAAGAGGCATCATTCATTTTTGATCTAGGACTATCTATTTCATAAATGTTTCTAGACTTCTGTTGTATGGAAATTAAATAACATAACTAACAATGTGCTGGATTTGTTTCCCCTTCTTATAATTTCAGTTTCTATTGATATTTTCCATATATTAGGAGGTCTAGCTCATTGCTTGTTGATGTCATTACAATTAATGCTTTAGGACACTAACTGAACCTTGAAGATGTTTGCGTTTTCTCTGTAAGGAAACCTGTTGTTGGAGGGTATCTTTTTTTTCCCCAACATCAAACCTGGATGGGTTTTATCCATTTTTGTTTCAGAAGATAATTCGGAATATTAGTTAATGAGGGACCTAATAATCAAACTTTGCATTTCTAAAGCACCTTCCAGCCCAGGATCTCAAAGCACCTTGATAACTGTTAAGGAAAAGCTCACAACACCCCCATGATATAGGCAAGGAGTATTACAGCTGCACAGAATACTTCTTATTTATGTCTCTGAAACTACAGAATCAGAGAGCACCTTCTGCTGAATCAGCGACATCGCCTCCTGTAGCTTTAGCATCCTTGGGCATATTGAACATGGCACAGAGCCTAAGGCAACATTCTTTAAACCAGCCTCTCAGACTGCAAGTCTATGGTGTAACTGCCGTGTAGAATCATATTTGCTGTGTCACAAAGGGTTTGCTGCATTTCACTTGTTCCCTGTCTCAAATGGGCAAGAAGTGCCAGACCTTGTGGACTATATGGAATAGCTGCACAGCTGGAACTTTCAATGTCCATTTGGATTTCTCTTTTCATAACAAACATTTTCTGTACAGAGAATCTGATACACACACACAAACACACACACACACACACACACACCCCCAGTGTACCTCTCTCTTCTTGGTTGAGACAACGAGCTCCAGGAAGGACTGGTCTTCACCCCAGGAGTCAATTTCCGTGAGGTCATAGAGGACAGAAGTCACAGGGCCAAAAGTCCACAGAGTGTGCTTTCGTTTCTGCATGAGGTGCTGAAACATCTGAGGAGTAAGGAAAGGGATGGTGCGGAATCAGTCAATGCCCAGGAATTCAACTTACAGTACACATATGCCAAACTGGGTAAAACAAGTTCTGCACTAAAATTTGGCACTGGATCTTTTTGCAGTTTTCATATCTTGCAAAGGTTTGCTTTTCTGTGCCATTGACAAAATGGCTGCTGCTGCATTAACAAACTCTACATCCAACCATCTGCCGCACACAAAGTGCTGAAGCCTCCTCTAGCTCAGATGTCATTTTTAGCACCTTCAAGCAAAAATAAAATCACAAAAAAGGCAATTTTGGGGATGAAACGAGCTCATTTGTAAGAAAGTGTTTTTTAAAAATTATCCCGTCTCCCCCACAAGTTCGAGCAGTTTCACCTTTTGTCACAAATATTTCACACAGATCTATCTAGGGCGACACAGGGGGCTGCTATTCTGGAAGACATCAATGAACACTCAGCCTAATACCTTGCCTACAGTGGTGGCAAATAACAAATACTCTGAAGAGAGGCATTAAGCCCCAATATTTACATCTGTGTATTTTCAAGTATCTAGAAATGCAATATTATGGCGGGAGGGGAGGAATTTCTTCTTGATCCCCAGCTGATGATCAATTCATGCCTTGCGGTAGAAGGATTAGCCTAGCCAGCTGGTGTAAATTAGCCTAGCTCCATCAACTTGAGCTGAGGACCTGATTCTCAATTCTCATTTGTGTACGTGTCTAATCTAGCACTGAGCCTGTATCACCAAATTGAGATCTAGATCTGAATTTCATCCAAACTGGCCTTACCTGTTTGAAATTTACTAAGATATCTGACTGAATGCCATCTTGTGGCCATGGATTCCACAGCTTAATTACACGCTGGTCGCAAAAAAAATTCCCTTTACTTTGTTTTAAAGGCAACCTGGTAAGGGGGGGAAGTGTTCTTGTCTTATATTGTTACATAAAAAGAGTCCTGACATTTTTGTGTGTGTTTGTTTAGGGGAAAGTTTGCATGATTTCCCACCATTTTGTTTTTATTAGGGCTGTCAATTCATCACAGTTAACTCATGCGATTAACCAAAAAATAATAATCATGATTTAAAAAATTAATTGTGATTAATTGCACTGTTAAACAATAGAATACTAATTGAAATTTATTAAATATTTTGGATCTTTTTCTACGTTTTCAAATATATTGATTTTTATAACAACACAGAATAGTGTACAGTGCTCACTTTATATTATTATTTTTATTACAAATATTTGCACTGGAAAAATGATAAACAAAAGAAATAGTATTCTTCAATTCACTTCATACAAGTACTGTAGTGCAATCTCTTTATTCTGAAAGTGTAACTTACAAATATAGATTTTTTTTTTGTTACATAACTGCACTCAAAAACAAAACAATGTAAAACTTTAGAGACGACAAGTCCACTCAGGCCTACTTTTTGTTCAGCCAATCACTAAGACAAACAAGATTGTTTACATTTACAGGAGATAATGCTGCTTGCTTCTTATTTACAATGTCACCTGAAAGTGAGAACGGATGTTCGCATGGCACTTTTGCAAGGTATTTACATGACTTTGCAAGGTATTTACATGCCAGATATGCTAAACATTCGTATGCCCCTTCATGCTTTGGCTGCCTTTCCAGAAGACATGCTTCCATGCAGATGATGCTCATTAAAAAAATAATGTGTTAATTAAATTTGTGACTGTACTCCTTGGGGGAGAATTGTACGTCTCCTGCTCTGTTTTACCCACATTCTGCCATATATTTCATGTTATAGCAGTCTCGGCTCCTGAGCCAGCATATGTTCATTTTAAGAACACTTTCACAACAGATTTGACAAAATGCAAAGAAGGTGAGATTTCTAAAGATAGCTACAGCACTCGACCCAAGGTTCAAGAATCTGAAGTGCCTTCCCAAATCTGAGAGGGACAAGGTATGGAACATGCTTTCAGAAATCTTAAAAGAGCAACACTCAGATGCAGAAACTACAGAACTCGAACCACCAAAAAAGAAAATAAAGCTTCTGCTGACTCAGATGGTGAAAATGAGCATGTGTTGGTCCACTCTGCTTTGGATCATTATTGAGCAGAACCCATCATCAGCATGGACGCATGTCCTCTGGAATGGTGGTCGAAGCATGAAGGGACATATGAATCTTTAGCACATCTGGCACGTAAATATCTTGCGACGCCAGCTACAACAGTGCCATGTAAATGCCTGTTCTCACTTTCAGGTGACATTGTAAACAAGACGTGGGCAGCATTATCTCCTGCAAATTATAACCAAACTTGTTTGTCTGAGCTATTGGCTGAAGTAAGACTGGGTGGATTTGTAGGCTCTAAAGTTTCATATTGTTTTATTTTTGAATGCAGGGGTTTTTGTACATATAATTCTACATTTGTAAGTTCAACATTCAAGATAAAGAGATTGCAGTACAGTACTTGTTTTAACTGAATTGAAAAATATTATTTCTTTTGTTTTTTACAGTGCAAATATTTGTAATAAAAATAATAATATCAAGTGAGCACTGTACACTTTGTATTCTGTGTTATAATTGAAGTCAATATATTTAAAAATGAAGAAAACATCCAAAAATATTTAAATAAATGGTATTCTATTATTGTTTAACAGTGCTAATTTTTTAAATCACTTGAAAGCCCTAGTTTGTATATTAGAAATTCAGTTCTTGTCTACACTATTTTTCTTGGAAGATTGTGGCTGACTGGAGAACTGCTAAATGTATGGCATCAAGAGTAATGAAGGCTAGGTAATGGAGAGAAGTTCCCTGGTCCTCCATGTCCGTGAAGATCCACAGCAAAGGAAGAAAGACAAGACTTGATATTCCTTTTCTACACAATTAATAGGCTACCTGGATGCCAGTCGCCTTAGACAGAGAACACTTGAGCTACCCATTTCTGAAAGCCTTCTTCTGTGAAGAGCTAACTGTGCTGTGAATGAACTTACCACAGTGTTGCCTTCCACTCCAGCCAGTTTGAACGGAGTGAGCCCCTCACTGTTTGGAATTGAGTCCAGGGTTCCCAGACTCCCATCGCTCTTGTCATAGGAGAGAAGCAGGTTGTACATTTGGCAGGCAAAAGTCTTGTTGGGCTGGAGAACAAGGATGTGGAGAACAGTGTTCCCTATGGAGGAAGCAATGCAGAGACCATGAGACATGATATAGACTAGAACAGCTGATATGCATTAAAAATAATTCTTGATTAACAAAACTAAGGAGCATATCATTGATTGATAACATTAACATCTTCTTACATTTCCCTAGCACCCTCCATACCAGAGACTGCACATGGAGTAACGTAACTGCTCAGTGTGTGTAAGAGTGGCAGAACTTGGCCATATGCAAGTCACTTGGCCCATGAAGAACTCTTACCCAAAGAGTCTTGTGCTCTGATGTCAGCTCCATTTTCAATGAGCAACCGGACGATCTCCTCACTCCCCATGCAGGCAGCAAATGATAGAACATGCTCCCCTGAAGAGGAAGCGATAGAGGGAAAATACAACTCAGACCACAAGGAAATAAGCACACAAGCCAGACGGAGACATGTATGGGAATCTATGCATGCTGATCAGTCTGAGCTTGGGAAGGGAAGAGAGTTACCCAGAAGTTCAATAAATCCCACCCCTCAAAAAAGTCATACTACTGAGTGAAACACATTCCCCCCCCCACCCCTCCCCCGTCAATATGACAGGATGGGTCACAGCTAGGGGAGACCTAGGCTCTTAGAAAGGACACCATTTAGCTAGTTGAGAGGTGAGAGAATTGCTGCTATGTTGCTAGGATGATCTGTGTTTAAAATGAATTGACGTGCCTGATAAAAACTGTGTAACTGACAGCCCTGGAGAGCAGAGCCCTGTATTTATCTAGAGTGGGTATAGCATGGGCAGCCTCACTGCAAGCCTTCCCCACACTCCCTCCATCACCCAATCCTCTAGTAAGAGAGAAGGAGAAGAAACCCAGTCTGCCCTGGGAGCTGCAGACAGGACGTACCAAAGTAGATAAGGTTATGGGCACTGCGCCTGAAGAAGAGTCCAGTGGCCCGTGGGCTGGAGACGTTGGCCCCCTTCTTGAGCAAAGCCTTCACCAGATTAATGTTCTGATTCACTGCAGCGATATGAAGAGCTGTCTGCCCTGCAACACACGTGCACCCAAATAAAACACATCCTCTGGGAAATCCACCTCCAGCCATTAAAGCAGAAATCAGTGATCTGCGCCCAGGTTTATTGTGTGTACATTGTGAAGTTTAATAGGCTTGTGCCAGAAAGAGTTCTGCCACTTGCCAAGAAGATGCACAGGCTGCACATTTGAGATGTTTTCCTAGTGGAGACAGAAGAGACACTCGGGCAGCTTGAACGATGGCTTTCAGTGAGGCAGAGAGGTGCCAGGCTCATCTGGCAAGTGAACTGAGAGCCCAAATGCTCAGATGAAGACCCTGGTATTTCTCACGGGGAATGAATAGCAGGTTAAGTTGTGACTAGACAGGGACACCAGCTTCAATTCTCAAGATGGAGATTGGGGTAAAAAACCCTCTTTTTTAAAAAAAAGTATTTTGGAGAGGAACATTGTTGTTTTGAATCCTAGCTTGGCATTCCTGTTTCTGCAATTGCACTTATTCTTTCAGACATGGCTCCATTTTCCTTCCCTATTTTTGAATCTGGCCATTTAGCACCATTTGAATCTTTAAAAAAATTTCAGCTGTATATGCTTACCCTCACTATCTTCCTAGCTCTTGATGCTTTAGAGCCCTTTCCCTGAGTAGTTGTGCAAGGGGAGGGAGGAGTTAACCCTGGGATCACTGAGGACCAGATAACTGAACATCAAAAATCTAATATAGTATAAATAGCATGATAATCATTTTCCACATTCCATTGCACAGCCAGCTGATCCAACAGGGACCAGAGCCTGTCCTTTGTGTATCTGTGTGACTGTTCCTATGCAGAGTTCAACCCCAGGTTACACCAAGCAAACAGGAGACATTTGAGGACTTGTTTCACAATGCTATAGTTTAGCAATACAGCAAAACAGGAGATCTCTAACCCACTGTCCTCACTGGGTAATATTTATTTCTTGACCCTCCAGAGGGATCCCAGTTCAGTCTCATGTCTTGGTGATGGTACCTTCATATAGCTCCGATGTCATCCTCTCATTAACGAGTTCTGGAGCTGCCTCCATCAGAGCCTGAGCAGCCTCCATATTATCATACAAGGCAGCCACATGAAGAGCTGTTTCTCCCACTGCACCTGGACAGAGTGGGAGAAGCATACAAGTCATCTAGTCATTCATATGTATAAGACAAAGCTGAGCACAGATTTCATATTAATCGTGGGAGCTTTTTGAGTGGAAGTGAAGTCTAGCGAATAGAGTGACTCAGGAAACCTGGGTTCTATTTCTGACTGCCACTGGCCTGCTGTGTGACCTTGACTTTCCCTTTCCATGCTTCTGTTTCCCATCCCATCCTTTGTCCTTCTTGTCTTGTAAGTTCTTTGGGGCAAGGATTACTTCTTACTGTGTCGGTGCAGTGACTAACACAATGGGCCTCTGATTTCAGTTGTGGCCTCTAGGCACTATTGTAATACAATAATATTCCAATGTGGAAGAGAGTTTCTCAAAGGTGATGGGCGGAGATATTTATTGCAGAGAACAGTCCTACAGTAGGCTGGGTAGGGCAAGGGAGAAGAGAGGCCTAGACAAACTATTACCCATAGGTCTTTTCCAACTCTAAGTTTCACAATACGAGCTGAATAGTTCTTTGATAGAATAATTGGGACTGAACTAGGAATTTTACTTTGAGGCAGTACTTAGGCCATTGGATTCCTCCTTTCCTCCTGCTCCAAAAGCCCAGGACTTAGACACTCTCCTTCAGCTGTTAGCAGTAAAAGGGCTAAGGATATACAGTCAGGCAGTTCTGATACCACACACGGGAAGGTAGTGGTGTGCACAAACACTGCAGTAGTGTCTTGGCTTCCCAAGGAAGAATGAAGAAACTAAGGACAAATAACCACAGACTCACACTGGTAGGGCCTGGATGTCTGTCATGGGTAGAGAGCAGGAAAGTAAGGGACAATTTACCTCTTTGATAGACATCGCAGGTGCCATCAGAGATCAGTTTCTTGATGGCCCGGAGATTATTCTCCTTGGCAGCCTGGAGAAGTGGAGATTCCCAGATTCTGCAACCAAGAAAAAACAAACAAATGTTAAAAACCACAATTTCACCCACTTCTCTCTGACCTAGAATTTAATTCTTCAAGATCAGCATGGCTTTCTGGAGCCAGTAGCAACCCTCAGGCTTAGCACCTTCCCTGATAGGTAAGTGATTGTTATGCGCTGGTGCTACTCTTTGAATTTCCTCCCCTGTACAAAAAGAAAATCAACAACACTGTGATAGAGAAACAGAGCTCAATAAAAGAATAACAAGAACCAGGAAATCATCAACTCTTACTGCACTGACATGAGACCACATGGTGGCAGCAAAGGGAAAGAGATGAGAAAGAGTCAGTTATGCTTTGGAATAAGTGATTCCCAAACTGTTTCAATTTCTAGATTGTTACCCACATTTAAAACAGATAGTTTCTTTGTTTGAAAGTGTGTCAGTGAAAGAGGCTCAGAGACTGCATTGCCAGTCATTAGAGACCTTTGCTATCAGTAGTCCAGGTAGCTTGGGAGCAAAAAAGCCAGCAACTACATCCCCTTATTTTGGGGATCCCTATACAAATGGTGTCTCTTCACTTGGAAACCTAAATTGTCACCATGATGGGTAGGAAGGAAAAGGAGATAAAAGGGAAAATCCCCTTGTCAACACCCCAAAGCTCCAGAGGCACAATGAATGGACTAAGAGCTAAACGGTAATCTCATGCTGTGTGGGAGCTAACGACCCAAATCTTAAGATGAACAATCTTTCCCCTGTTGCTGAAGGGAATTATGGAAGTTATGGAGCACTGAAATTGTGCAGCCTGGTTTGATGCCAGCTACGGGAAACTGAGCCGGTAAAGCACGTGCCATCAAACAAGCTCCAGACAAAGTGGAACAACTCTAGGAGAAGCATGTCCTTGGCTGGTTTTACCCACACCCAAGGGTCTTGATTATTTCAGCATATTTGTTGGGGTTGACTAAGAACTTGCATCCACACAGTGCCCTGGGTTTCACCTATGGCAGGGTCCCATGATAAGATCAATCTCCTGAACTCCACAGAGCCTTGCCAAGAGAGGGCCGTCAACGCCCACCAGTCTTGCAATATTTGGTTCTTTTCTTCTAGCCCCAGCTCCACATGATGATGTGAAATTCTCAGCATTCAATTTTAAAGCAGCAAGTTTCTAGCCCTCATGGTTGCAGGAAAGAGTTTAAAGCATGACCCAAGTGTCCCCTAAAGGTTCAAAAGCCGGGCGGCAAAGAAAAAGAACCCCAAATGTATTATTTTTAAAAATCTCATAATTTTTAAGCTGGCCTCAGGATTTTTGGGTGCCTGGCTCATGATTTTTGAACTGGTGGGGGGATGCTGCAGGCCCAGTCTGCCAACTGCTATTGCTGTTTTCACATACAGTAGCTCACTGTTGATTCAACACAAGGAGGACCATCAATCTGACCCAGTACAGCCGGAGGTGGGATGTTGGCTTAGATGGACCAATGGTCTTAGGTCTTATGGCAACACCTACATTCAATAATTAGCAAACATGGTAAGAAAAATTCTGAGAAACAAGCAAATGGGGAAATATGCTCAGTGAGTTAGCCAGTAGTAACTGAAAGCCCCACCAGACCCAAGCGTGGATGGCTGCCAGGCCAGCATTCTTCCCAAGGTAGAACGGCTGCCCTGATTGGAGTTGATGCACAGACTCTCAGTGTGAGGAATGAGTCATGGTGCAGCCCCTCCACCTCCACAGAGGGCTGGGGAAATTCCACAGGCCACCCCTTGAAGTCTGCCTGTGTCCCTCCAACCTGAGTATAAGAAGCGGCTGGCTCTATCCAGCCTTGGGAATCTCAGTAGAAAGGGGTCAAGGATAGTCAACAGGAGTGTTACCTTTAACCCTACTATGTGGGCTTCAGTCTCTGGAGGAGGGGGCAGGAAGAGGTTTACCTTGTGACAGAGACAGGCTAGAGCTTAGGCCCATTTGTAAGGAAGAAGTATCCGGTTTCCCAGGGGGATTAAGGAACCCTGAGACTGAAGGGTTAATGATCACAGTTTTCTGGATAATGAATGAAAGAAGCACACACAGAGAAATACAAATGCATACAGAGGACTAGAAGGAGCTGGTCTCCCCTCACCCAGTCACTTCCCAAGCCCTTTGCAGGCTTGCTTCTCCACCCCACCCCACATGCAGAGTTTTAAATTTAACTTTTCACTAGGTGGGACTGAAGGTTCCCCATCATACCAAATTATTACATTGTCAGATGTCTCCTGGGTCTAAAAGAAATAACCATACCCAAACCCTTCACACTGTGATGAAGTTTGGATGAGAATTGAAATGGTCATGCCTCCATATAGCAGGCCCAAACAAGAAACTAGTATTGTCAAACCCCAAGTGTTCAAAATTCATGCATCAGACATCCAGAAAATCATGATTTTTTTAAAGGCTAATTTTGGATTCCTTTTTTTTTGCCTCCCAGTTTCTGAGCCTTTGAGGTGCACTCAGAACATGTATTTTTATTTCCTCAACCACAAGGCCTAGAAACTTACTTAAAAAAAAAGAAAAAAAAAAAAGAAATCTGAGTTTGTCAGAGTCACTTGACTCCAAGAGCTGAAGCTTTAAGACAAAAGACCAAGTATCACTAAACTCATGATGACATTGTGAGATCTGGCAACACTGATAATGAAATCCCCATTGGGTAAATTCCAATTTAAATCTGAGTCTGGATCCAAACTCTGTAACTTTGTCTGATCTCTACACTCATGTAATACATTCATTACACTTATTCTGTTTTACCTAAAAGAGGCCTTAGGCCATGTTGTATCTCATTTACACTGGTGTACTAGTGAGAGTAAGTGCCACTGATGACTGTGGAGTTACTCCAGAGTCATGCTGATGTGAGAGCAGAATCCAGCCTCTTTTGTCTCTTATATGGCACTGGTGCTTCTTTGTCTCTTCTCATAATCTAGTCACTGTTGGTGGAGATCCTTGTAGCCTGAAATTCAAAATGAAAACAAGAAAGCAAAAACCCCTGTAAATCAAAATCATAAAGTTTGGGACAATTCTAAAGTTACCTCCCAAGTCTCTTACTCATGGTTTACTATTTAGCTCTATGCTTTCTGTGGGTTCAGGGCTCTGTTTGTATGAAAGGTGCTGCACAAAACAAAAGGTGCTTTGCATTGTTAATAGAACTGGTGGAATTTGTCAGAACACATTATCCAATGAGTTTACCCCTTTTCTGTTTGTGAATCATACAATACCCAGTCCTGGTTTCTGCGAATCAGTGGTTTATGGGAACAAATTTCAGCCTATGCAGTGTCTACATACAGTTCTCTTCAACTCTTCACTATTCATGAGGAGCCTCTAGTAGGTAGTCCACAGAAGATAACCAACTACTAATGTTAGCATCTAGCAAAACTTCTCCTTTGGTTTAAGTAGTTCTATCGCTCCTATGGCCCATGGCAGGGCATTACAAACTGGCCAATGAGTTACATACTGTTAAGTCTTATGGTATCATTTCCACTCCCTGATGGGATGACCAAACCATTTTAAATATATAAGAAATAGCTGATAATGAACTATGCACTTTGTGGGATGAATTTCTGGATTCTAACATTTTTGAAACATTTGGGACTCAAGAACATATTCACCAATACACCCATGGTCAGTCACATAATCACAATGAAAGGAAGTAGCCTTGTTTATTCACAAAAATCACCTTGCAACCCACTCTGATTATTAGAATGGGCAGTCCCAGAGATGAGAAGTAGCACACAGCCAGGGACTCTCAACAGTAATCCATTGAATGGAGAACTGACATGCAAATCCACACCACACCATTACCAGGGAACTTGCAAGGAAACTAATGTTTTAAGTTGGAGACACTGTAAAGTGTAAAAATCAGATTTCTTTTCTTGATGAAATTTTTTATTTCAGTCTCTCTGTTGCTAGCACCACCTTAGAGCCCTGAAACTAAAAGCTCTTTTGAAATCCACTTTTTCATTCTCTCATCTAGTCACACCTAGAATGTGACATTGAATTTTGAGTATCTCTGTGCCAGAAGGATGTCGACAAACTGGAGGGAATTCAGAGAAGAAAGAAAAATCAGGAAACATTAGAAGAATAAGTGGAAAAAACAGTCTGATTAAGTCACAACTAAGAAGGGTGTGTGGGGGGATGTAACTACCTATGCATATTTGATGGCTGCAAACAGCAGGGAGGGGAGGAATTGAGTACAGATAGGACTTGGAATAAAGTGGTGAAAGTGAACAAAGGGGTGTGTTTCCTACTGAATATCAGGAAATATTTCCTGTCACTGAGGAAGCAGTGTGAGCCTCATTGCCTAAGTTATAGAAAACAAGGATGAACAAAGCCCTGGAGAACAGACTATAGGGAACAATCCTGAATAAGCCAGGGAGCGGTTAAAGTGTGATCCTGTAAGTGTCTTTCTGACCCCTAGCACAGGGGTTCTCAAACTGGGGGTCAGGACTTCTCGGGGGGTCGTGAGGTTATTACATGGGGGGGTCGAGAGCTGTCAGCCTCCATTCCAAACCCCACTTTGCCTCCAGCATTTATAATGGTGTTAAATATATAAAAAGGTGTTTTTAATTTATAAGGGGGGGTCGCACTCAGAGGCTTGCTGTGTGAAGGGGGTCACCAGTACAAAAGTTTGAGAACCACTGCCCTAGCACATATTCAGTTACAGGAATGCTCTGTTTAGCCTACTTGTATGTTGTTGCTTAAAGCAGGTGGACTTGATGACATTATGGCTAGGACCAGACAAGGTGGGAGGAAATCACTCTCCAGGAACATAACCTTCAGGACAAATGAAGCAAGGTTGCAAGATGTAGTACTGTGATGTCAGGATTTTGGCCCAGGAAGATCCTGTGCTCCTGGAAAAGTCTACCCCCCACCCCCCCAAAAGCAGGACATGGCTAAGAAGACATTTGGACAATACTAACAATGCTATAATTAACATGTTGATGCTTTACTGGGTAGCCCTCTGCTGTTAGAATGAACTGTAGGAGAAGGGAGGATTGGGCACCAGACTGTTCTGGGAGGGCATGGACGCAGATGAGCTTTTGTAGCACCTTTCATACAAGGATCTGTATACCCCTTGCAAACTACTAATGAAGCCTCTGAGAGACAGCCAAGTATTAGCGGCAAAGAGTCCTGCGGCTCCTTATAGACTAACAGATGTATTGGAGCATGAGCTTTCGTGGGTGAATACCCACTTCTTCAGATGCATGGAGTGGAAATTTCCAGAGGCAGGTATAAATATGCAAGCAAGAATCAGGCTAGGGATAACGAGGTTAGTTCAGTCAGGGAGGATGAGGCCCTCTTCTAGCAGTAGAGGTGTGACCATCAAGGGAGGAGAAACTGCTTTTGTAGTTGGCCGGCCATTCGCAGTCTTTGTTTAACCCTGAGCTGATAGTGTCAAATTTGCAAATGAACTGAAGCTCAGCAGTTTCTTCTCAGAAAAATATTAATTATTATCCTCATTTTATAGAGATTAGGCCAATTTTTTTCAAAAATACCCTCTAATTTTAAGGGTCTTGAGTTGGGCACCCAGATCAGTGGCCACTTTTCAAAATGTGGACTTACCCACAGGAAAATCAGTGGCTCAGCCAGGACTAGAACCTAGGAACCTTGACTCCTAATTCCCTGCTGTAACCACTGAATTATACTACCTCAACCTACATACTTGCTCCACATGCATCCTCATTTAATTTTCTGGCACCTAACAGGGGAAATTGGCAGACATCCAAACCACATAATTATAACTATGAACCAGACTTTTATAAGCTACAGCAGTGTTCCAAGTGTGTAAATATCAGGAAAGGGGTGAACCAGTTCAGATAATGGGAGAAACAAACCAAAAAAAGTCACAAAATCTTGGGCCAGTTGAAAATATTAATTCTTTCTGGAATATTTTAAATGTCAACTAATTTTTACTCCCTGTTTCACTGAGCTGCCTCCTCTGGCTCCACTTTACATGACTGGAAGACAGGAAGGCTGTTTCTGCGTATTTCTGGTCTGACCAGTGGCAAGAAGAGGGAATTTCACAAAGATCCCGCCCAGGATTTCTAGCCTGCTTGCCCAGTCTCCAGAGGTTTGGAAAAGCCGAGGAAGTTGAGGGTGCCTCCTGGGAGCTGCAGAGACTTGTCTTTAATTAGTGAACACCCCTTTATAAGACTGGATTGGGACTGTCCCATAAGCTATAAGGAAGCACAACCCCACCACACCACAGTGTAGTGGGCAATGAGGAAGATCTTGAAACTTAAACTGGATTCCTTGTAGCAAGGGAAGGAATGTGGCTGTTTGCAGGTACTCCTTGAGCCTATGTCCTGTGTATCAAAGCTGTGCAGTATTTATTAGATATAATTATTAGTAAATGACTCAGTAATATGTTGCAGAAGTCACACTTTGTTTTTCATCAGCTGGATGGGGGTAAAGTAAGGAGCAGGGGAAAACCCAACAGGAAACAGTGAGGATAGGAGCATGTGGGTCAACTACTGACTGGGAGAGTCACTGTATCCTCCTAATAGAAATGGTTCCAAACACGGGATTTCACAAACATCTTCTGCTAAAGCGCAAGAAGGGGTGGCTTCCCTCTGTACTGACAGCTTCTTAGCCAGTTCTTTAAAGAGTCTGCAAGCTGAACCCTGGCTGACAGGATAAGGAGGGAAAGGATATGGGCCCAAACCATCCCTAAGATAACCCCATAGAATTCAATGCAATTTACCCCAGGGGAATTTGGCTTTGTGGGGTTTTTTTGAAAATAAAGAATTTATATTTGCAAAGCCAGTGTATTGATTGAAATGAAACAAACCATCTAGTGTGTAGTCAGGGGTTTTACATCTGAGACTGGGCTCACCACAAGGACATGAGACTAGTCCAAAGGGTGAAATCTGAAAAGAGGAGCAGCAAGGGCAGAGAGAGATCCCTGATGCTGGATCCACCCCAAACTCCTGCTGTACCTCTGAAAGCTGCAGATAAAGCCTCAGACAGAATCTTGAAACCTACCAACCTTTACTCCCTGGTCCTGTGGTAGCATGTAATACCACGGCACAGCTCTAACATAAACAGGGTTAACACGCATATTCAGAAGTAGCCCACTGGCCCAAGCTTCACTCCTCTGTACCTATGGTCCCCAGCACAGCCATGAGAGCAGAAGCAGCTCAGCACTATGGAATCACCCACAGACATCCCTCCCCCTCCTCCCTGCTACCACCAGAGTCCCTCCTCCTCTTGTCCAGCAGCATGTAGCCTTCAGGTGAGTTATAGAATGATGAGAAAGGCAAAAAATATGAAAAGGAGCAAAACTACTTTTCAATTAGAAAGCCAAGATAAGAAGGGAAAGAACGGAATGAAAAGGAGAGAAAATGAATGGGTAACCATTTGGGGTATGGAGAGATGGGACTAAGGGATGGGGAACCCAAACTTCAATGCTTTGGAACAAGGGCTTCCAGGAAAAAGACTGGGAACTGTGTGTGTGTGTGTGTGAGTGTGTGTGTGTGAGAGAGAGAGAGACTGGGAACTGTGTGTGTGAGAGAGAGAGTGAGAGAGAGAGAGAGAGAGACACTGGGAACTGTGTGTGTGTGAGAGAGAGTGTGTGTGTGTGTGTGTGTGTGAGAGAGAGAGAGAGAGAGAGAGAGACTGGGAACTGTGTGAGAGTGTGTGTGTGTGTGAGAGAGAGAGAGAGAGAGAGAGAGAGACTGGGAACTGTGTGTGTGTGTGAGAGAGTGTGTGTGAGAGAGAGAGAGAGACTGGGAACTGTGTGTGTGTGAGAGAGAGTGTGTGTGTGAGAGAGAGAGAGACTGGGAACTGTGTGTGTGTGTGTGTGAGAGAGAGAGAGAGACTGGGAACTGTGTGTGTGTGAGAGAGAGTGTGTGTGTGAGAGAGAGAGAGACTGGGAACTGTGTGTGTGTGAGAGAGTGTGTGTGTGAGAGAGAGAGAGACTGGGAACTGTGTGTGTGTGTGTGAGAGTGTGTGTGAGAGAGAGAGAGAGACTGGGAACTGTGTGTGTGTGTGAGAGAGTGTGTGTGAGAGAGAGAGAGAGACTGGGAACTGTGTGTGTGTGTGAGAGAGAGAGAGAGAGACTGGGAACTGTGTGTGTGTGAGAGAGAGAGAGAGAGAGAGAGAGAGAGACTGGGAACTGTGTGTGTGTGAGAGAGAGAGAAAGAGAGAGACGGAGAACTGCCAACTGCATGTCAGACCCCATTCTGAAGTGTTGGGGCTTGTGCTTTTGGGCAGGAGGCCAAGAATCCATGTTTTATCCCTGATGTTACTTCTAAGCACCAAAAAGCCATAGTGTTCCAGCACAGTGACAAATGTGAAGTCTTAGGTGGCCTCAGGTTTGTTACAATAAGTATGTTAGGTATTTCTAAGGTGCCTATCAGCATGAATATGTGAAAACAAAGTGTAGCAATAAAACTCAGATTAAATAAAACTCATTGTGTTTCTGAGTTACTAATTACAGATACTTACAGACAAGAAGTTGCAAACCCAGGCGTCCCCCCTTCAAAGGTTAAACTACTCACCTGGCTTGCAAACAGAAACTCCTCCTGGGGGATAGTATCCAGTCAGGAACCACATCCCAGGACTCCTCCACTAGGGGACCTAAGGTGTGTACTAAGAGACTAGAACTGCGCCAGCTATTCATCATTTGTACATTCACCAAGACAATAGCAAGTGAAATTGTTCTCTGAAACTTATCTCCCATCCTGCAACACAAATCTTAACCCCCTCAGTAAGAACCAGCTAGTCCTGAATCACAGGACTCACACAGCTTCCTTGCAGGTCTTCATTAACCTTACCACCCAGTCCTAGAACAGGCCCACTCCCCTGACAGCTGCTTGTAACGGAGAAGCACTTCCACACCTTTCCCAGAGAAAACATGAAGGCCGAGATTTTAAAAATTTGGCTGCATAGAGCTAAGCTCCTAAATCCATATTTATTTAGATTAAAAAAAAGAGATAGAGGACTGATGTTCACAGGTGTGGAACACAAAACAACTCCCACTCACTTCAGCGAGGGCTGCTTGCACAGCACCTTTGAAAATCAGGTCACTTCTACTTCTGAAAATCTTGGCCTACTGTTTTCATTGGGGTGCAGACACAGGAGACGTAAGAAGAGAGGTGCCTATCCCACAGCCTGTAGGTGGAGTGACAGGCCATTTGTTTGTGTTCTGCAAACACTGTGACTGACTTCAGGGGAATGGAGCTCAAGGGGGCAAGCATGTAGCTCTATCTCCATGGCACATGTAGGCCTTAAGTCGCTGATCATTTCGCTTAGGCCAATGAAATGCTAAGGGCTGATACTAACTTTCAGACACTGTGGACTAGCGGCTAGAGCACTGGAGTGGTACTCAAGAAACCTGGGTTCCGTTCCTGGCTTTGTTGGTGACCTTAGGCCAGTCATGTGCCTCAGTTTCTCACTCTCTAAAACATTACCAACTTCCTTTGAAAATGGCATTGAGAACTACAGATGAAAAATGCTATTATTGTTGCCAGCAGCACAGGGCAGATTGGATCCACTGATCTAGAGGCAAAAGGCTCTGTGTATGCCTTCACGAATCCTGAGCCATCCAACCTCATGGCATAAAGCTGAGTTTATTTCATACAGCTATGACACTGAGTACACAGTAATTAAAATACTTCAAATGGAAAAAAACTGCATGGATGAGACTAAAGAGTCACACAATTCTCTCTCCCCCTTCCCCCCTCCAATAAAGCAAGGCAAATATGTGGCATTACCAAGATATGTTGATGTAAACTTTGTATTGGCACTACTTCAGAATGACCTGCATAGCTCTCAGCAAGTTAGGTAGGTTGTCCCAAAACTCATGGCAACAGAATCTTTATAACGCCCCATGCTCTTTACATGTAATTATAATAATGCCTTTAATTCCTTTTGTGCCTTGTAACAGATGATCTCAAAGTCTTTTTACACACGTTAATTAATTAAGCCTTACAATATTTCATGAGGTACAATAGGCATTACTGTTCCTATGGCACAGATGGGGCAAATGGGAAGTGTGCAGAGGTGAAATGATTTTCCCAGCCAAAGTCATGTAGTGAGTCAGTAGAAGAAATGGAAAGAAAACCCAGTTGTCCTGGTTCCCAGTCACCTGCTTGCTCTAACTCCTAGTCTGCACTGTATACCCAAGTTTTATGTATTGGAATTTTTGGGGGTGTTCGGTGGAATTCTCTTATGGCGTAGTTTCTATAATCAGATTCCAGAGATTTTGTATAAATTTATTACTTATCCTGGAGAAAGCCAGCTAAGATTAAATAAATACTGCTGCTATTCTTGGGATATTGTACCAAGTTCCTGTAGGTGTGTGATTCCCCTTAGATTGCCACCCCCTTTGAATTACCTGAAACTAAAGAGTCACACAACCACCCTCCCCAGTAAACTAAGGCAAATATGTACATTACCAAGATACGTGATGATGTAGAGGGATATAAACTTCATATTGCGACTACTTCAGAATGACCTGCATATCTCTCTGCAAGTTATGCAGGTTGTCCCAAACTCATGGCAATAGAATCTTTATAACATCCCATGCCATTTACATGTAATTATAATTATACCTTTAATTTCTAGTGTGCTTTTTAACTGATGATCTCAAAGTCTTTTCACACACATAAATTAATTAAGCCTCACAATGTCCCATGAGGTAAAATAGGTATTATTTTAATATGAATTATTTTTAGTTCCTAGCTCGCTAAAATCCCAGGCTAAATGTTACTTTTTATCAGTTCTCCTTTTTCACCTTTACCATGTCCCATCAGTTGGGATTGGAGACTTTTGTTCTTAATCTCCAAACATTCTTGTCAAGTGCTTCTTCCAAACTGACACCAACCTTCTTCACGTCACCCTTCAGCTTCTCAAACCACCTTTTTCTAGGTCTTCCTCATGGTCTTTGTCCCATGACTACCGGTTCTTGTACTATCTGGCCAACATATCTCAGATTTCATTGTTTCACAGACCTATCATCTCTATTGATACTCCCTCAGCTTTTCCATGATGGGGCCTATCTGCATTATGGCTCATACTGTTTTATTGCATAGACTATCAGCTCTCGTCTTGTCCGGTGTCCACCTGTGCATTGTCCTTTTGGGAGTGTGAAGTAGTTGTTTTTCTCTCTTCCTCATTGGCCAGCACTCTGACCAGTACATACAGGCACCATCAGAACAATTTTCTAGGAACTCTGTCATGAGCCTTCTCTAAATCCACAAACACTCAACGCAGCTCCATGCATTTCTCCCTGTCCGCCTCTTGCACGATTCGGGATGCAAACACTACATCCATTATTAACTTTCTCGGCATAAACCCAAATTGACTCCCCTCCATAATTCTTAATGTGATCATAGAATATCACGGTTGGAAGGGACCTCAGGAGGTCATCTAGTCCAACCCCTGCTCAAAGCAGGACCAATCCCCAATTTTTGCCCCAGATCCCTAAATGGCCCCCTCAAGGATTGAACTCAGAACCCTAGGTTTAGCAGATCAATGCTCAAAACACTGAGCTATCCCTACCCCAAGGTAGAAAAGTTAAGGTGATGGGCTGGTAATTGCTGCATTCTTGCACATCTCCTTTATACTGGCTTTTTATAAGCTAATACACCTAAATCCTATGCAAATTTCAGAGTTCAATTAAACAGATAACCTCACAAAGCAGACACATGGATGAGAGCTGCCAAGTTCCCAGTATCCCATGCCCAGTTGCATGCTGTTCAGGGGAGGAAATGCTGCTTAGCAATAAAGGAATGGTAGGGGAGAGGAAAAGTGAACTCAAAGACCCTTCTTTCTCAGTGTGAAATGCTGTCATGTTTGCTACACTCTGATACTTCTATGGGAACTGTTATATAATGCAAGATTAAGCTGTGGAAATAGCACAATAAGATTCAAAGAAGGATGGACACACATGAGAAATTACTACTGCTATAAGAAAAGGAATACATGTGGCACCTTAGAGACTAACAAATTTATGTGAGCATAAGCTTTCGTGAGCTACCGCTCACTTCATCGGATGCATTCAGTGGAAAATACAGTGGGGAGGTTTATATACACAGAGAACATGAAACAATGGGTGTTATCATACACACTGTAAGGAGAAAGAAAAGGAGTACTTGTGGCACCTTAGAGACTAACGAATTTATTTGAGCATAAGCTTTCGTGAGCTACAGCTCACTTCATCGGATGCATTCAGTGGAAGATACAGTGGGGAGATTTATATACACAGAGAACATGAAACAATGGGTGTTATCATACACACTGTAAGGAGAGTGATCACTTAAGATGAGCTATTACCAGCCGGAGGGCGGGGGGAGGGGAGAAAACCTTTTGTAGTGATAATCAAGGTGGGCCATTTCCAGTAGTTGACAAGAACGTCTGAGGAACAGTGGGGGCGGGGGGGGGGGAGGAGGGAAATAAACATGGGGAAATAGCTATCAATCCCTCTGCTTTGTCAACTGGAAGAGATCAGGAAGAAATTCTGTTATTGTCCCATCATACAAATATTACACAACAAGGCAAATTATAAAATCAGCTGCTATCCTAGATAGGCTTGTGGACTAGACAGACAAATAGAGCCAAATTCTGCACTAGTTTCAGCACTGATTATAATGGGATAGTCTGGAGTTTTGAAAGGAAAAGGAGAAATATTATTGTCTATCCAGTATGTGTTTTCTATTGTAGTAGTAGAACAAGTTAATCAAGAATGGTCCACTAAGACTGCAAAAACAAAATTACCCAAATGCGGTGCAAGCCTCAATGGCTTACACTAGTTTTTTTCCCCAAAACTTGGAGCAGTGAAGGATTTCTAGGGACAGTTCAATGAGTAAGTCACCAAAGCAGAAGTTTCCCTTCTGTTTCTGCCTATACATGGATTACAAAACTGAAATCCACAAAGCAGCCTCCAGCTCCTTGTAAAACATTCCCTCCCTCTCCCCAAAGGAAGGAGTTAGATCTATTTGGAGAGAAAAAGATAATAGAAATGCACTGGACAGAGCTGTTATTGAAAGGACTGGGTAGGTTTATATATTGTCCCTATTTCTGAGAGAGAATTTCCACAGGCTAGTATGACTTAAAACTTTTCTACCTTTAAAAGCATTTTCTCTCTCTTCTGTAATATTACCTCTCTGTAATATTTTGTATTAAAGGCTTGATCAAATTCAGTGGCACCTTATTCAGAAGCGAGAAGATTAAGCTCTAAGGGCCATCTTTTTGTTCTCTGATTGTACAGTGCTTAGCACAGTGGGGTCTTGCTATTTTAATACAAATAATAATAAAATAATAACAATAATGGGAGAGAATAAAGGTTTAAAGATAAGACTCAGGGCTTCTCTCCATGGGGAAAGCGACTGGCAGAACTCTAGTGGTATAAACATACTGCGTCTACCATAGCTATTCCATAGCTATGCTGGTATAACTCCCTGTGGGGACTTCCTGCCAGTGTTGCTTATATTGCTTCCAAAGTGGCATAAACTGTATGGAAGGGGTATTGGAAAGGAAGGAATGTCCACATCCCCCCACAACTATCAAGTGTGTGCATTTGGAAGGGATAAGCTGAAGAGGGCTTTCATAAGCATATAAGAAAAACAAGCTCTCTGAAGATCTTAGAGATCTCTAAGTGAACGGTGTGCAACACATCAGCCTAAAGACTGTCACCTCTGCAAAGGTCTGTCATACAAAGATTCCACAGGACCACAAACTGAGCATGCACAGCGTACACTTCACACAACAAGCAGCAATGTCAGCAGCAAAGAGCTTGATCCAACACTTATTAAGGTGATGGGCAATATACTTCATACAGACAGAAGCTCTGAGCACCTGTAACTCCCCCTGGAGAGGAAGATTAAGCCCACTGCTGCTCTGCACCTTGGGTAGTCACCTATGCCTGTGCCAAGTGGGTGCAAAACATCAGTCTGATCCAGTAGCATTTTATACCCACTTGGCGCAAGTGGCTGTGCAGGGTGCAGTGTAACCATGGTTTGGACCCGTTGTGCTCAAGGAGAAAAGAAAGGCAAAGGGTTTCAGGGAGGTAGGAAGCAATTCCTCTGAAACAAGCCCTCATTTTTTCAAAGCAAGCAGTTATGGCAGCAGTAACACACACATAATTAGCAAGTACATGAATTTCATGCTGATGCTTCATCAGATGTTTTGCACAAAAACGCTTTCATATTGACATGACCTTTCTGAATGAACGGCAGCTGGAGAGAGAGAGCACAACCGATATATTTTTAAGGGAGTGAAATCAGTACTTGCGAAAGCAAGGAGCAGATACTACTAGTCACAGGCAGGCATAATGCAGACAAATGCTATGTGTTTCCCCCACATACAGTTCTTCAACATACAACTCAATATTGACCTCCAGCAACCCAACTGCTAATCTCTACCTGGGCTCCCCACACAGATGCGTCAGTGGACCCCACACCTATCCTGCAGCCCCCTGTTATTCCAGCCTTGGGAACTACAATCAGTTGTCCCGATTCCCTTCAATACTGCCCTACAGTGCTCGCCCTGGCTATTCCAGTCCTGGGAACTTCACCCAGTTCTGCCAATGCCTCTCTATCCTAACACACACCCTGCTATTCTAGCGCTGCATCCCTCTTGAGCAGAAACTGCATATTGTGCCCAGTCATGCAGTAGGTTTACACAATGAATTCGTGGGGACGAAACTGAGACCCACTAAATTCATTTCACAGATGAGCAGAGATACAATCTGAACTCCAGAGACATTCCTCCTTAAAAAAGTCTGAAAGAAAGGCCGATCGACAAGTGCTGCAAGCACTTGCTGAGTTTATCTACAGCCTGGGCAAAGAGACACACAAGCTTTAACAGAGAAAGCAGCATGCGGAGGAGGGAAAGCAAGAAGGCTGAGCGACACTGTACCTTTTCTGCTGCAGCAGGTGGATTTCATCCAGACGCCGAGCCCAGGATTTTTTGCCCTGTAACTTGTGTCTGAGCCTGTTCCAGAGCTGGATGAAAGGTTTGCTATTCCCAGGCAGGGGCAACCCCATTGTCTTTTCCCTTTCTCCTCCTTTTCTTCAGCTGGAGCAGCCTTCTATACCAAAGCAGAAGCCAGCAACCCTCACCCAGAAAGATTTAAGGCAGTCTTACTGAATGGCCCTGGGCTGCCTCTCCTCTCTGCACTGTTTATTAACTCTGCCCGGAATCTCCTGTGCACAGCTAGCTCAGATGTATCTGTTCAAAAAGAAAAATGTAACCACCTCTGGCTAGCAGGCCATCCTGAGCCACGCCGACCATCAGAATGAAACGAAACAGAGAGAGCAGCGAGTTGATCCCCAAAATAACCCGCCCCAAAAGTGTGTCTGTTTTGGAGACAGCCACTTGGGATCCTATGCTTCAGGTGCTCTGACCCTGCCCAGCTGCTGAGGAATATCTAAGGCTTCAGCTCCTAATATGTATTTTCCATTTCTAAGGTCTAGGATTTAGAGAAGTTTCTTCCTTATCCACCCCGGCTACCTGTGCGAAGGTGCATCTGAGCATGGACAGAGGACTGAGCAGATCAGGCAGAGCAGCATCTAGCTCTGTGAGCATATGAGAGTGTGTCATGAAAGATACTATCTGCCGGGAAGGCACCGAAGCACAGTACAAAGGAGGCCACACCTCCCAACTCTCCTCTCCGCAAATCACATCAGAGACACAGCTTGTGTTTAAGGAGCTGGTCGGCCTGCCCCATCCCCACCTCTCTCTCTCACACACACACCCCCGCGTGCACGCATACAAAATAATTTCCAATCTCCAAATCTTTTAGGAGGTGGGAGAAGAGTTTAAAGATATTTGTATAGAAAGACTTGAGCCTCCGGACTTCCCCTCCTCCCTTTCCTCTTCCTTTTTTCCCTTGCATTCTCTCTTACTTTCTCCCTCTACCTTGTTTTGTCAGTACAATGTATTTAGAAGGAGAGTGAAATTTACCATTTGTCTGTACTATTCTTTCATTGATGGAAAGAAGCACAAAGTGACTCCATGGGCTTGGGGTATTGATAAGCAGGAGCCACATTGTCAGAGAAAAGACAGTAGGGGATATTACCTGAGAGCAAAGAAACTATGGTCCAAACCCTGCAACAAGGCCCTGATCCACAAAGAGAATGGGAGTTTTGTCATGATTCAATGGGAGCAGGATTAGGCCTTTAGTCTTTACTCAGGCTACATTCCCATTGAAGTCAGTAGGGATTTTGTCTGAGTAAGGTCTGAAGGACTTGGCATTGGACATTAAGCAGAATCAGCAGTTAGGAACAGAAATCTGAAGGTGGGGCTTTGGGGAAGAAAGGTGATTAAAACACCAAAATAACCAGGGGAAGGAGGAATAAAGATTAATCTGCAGAGGCTGATGCAGGTGACCTAACAGATCTTTCTGATCTCTAACTCCTAGGATTCTCTGAATCCTGCAGTCTAAGTGTAAGTGTCAAACTGAACTGACCTGGAATAAAACATAAAATCATCACTGATAAAGTTTCAGATGACACAAAAATTGGGGGAGTGGTAAATATTGAGGGGGGTAGGTCCCTGATGCAGAGCAATCTGGATTGCTCGATAAACTGGGCACAAGCAAGCAATATGTGTTGTAATACCCCTAAATGTAAATGTCCATACCTAGGAACAAAGAATGCAAGCCATACTTACACAATGGGGGACTCTGTTCTGGGAAGCAGTGACTCTGAAAAAGATTTGGGGGTCATGGTGGATAATCAGCTCCCAATGTGATGCTGTGTCCAAAAGGGCTGATGTGATCCTAGGATCCATAAACACAGGGATCTTGAATTGGAGCAGAAACAGAGAGGTTATTTACCTCTGTATTTGGCACAAGTGCAACCACTTCTGGAATACTGTGTCCAGTTCTGGTGTCCACAGTTCAGGAAGGATGTTGGTAACTTGGAGAGGGTTCAGAGAAGAAACATGAGAATGATTAAAAGATTAGAAAACCTTCCTCATATTTATAGACTCACAGAGCTCAATCTATTTAGCTTAACAAAGAGAAGGTTAAGAGGTGACTTGATTACAGCCTATAAGCACCTACATGGGGAACAAATAGTGGACTCTTCAATTTGACAAGGAAAGATATAACATGATCCAATGGCTGGTAGTTGAAGCTAGACAAATTCAGACTGGAACTAAGGTGTAAATTTTTAACGGTGAGCATAATTAACCATTGGAACAATTTACCAAGGGAAGTGGTGGCTTCACCATCACTGACCATTTTAAAATCAAAATTGGATGCTTTTCTAAAAGATACTGTAGAATTATTTTGGGGGAAGTTCTATGGCCTGTGTTATACAGGAGGTCAGACTAGATTATCACAATCATCCCTTCTGGTCTTGGAATTTATGAATCTCTGAACTCTGGGGGCATTCATTCCTCACTGCAGTCAGTGAGGGCTCAGCCATTAATGCCAGCCAGGAGAGACAGATGGTGGTGGGAGGGATGCAGCCTTTGGATAATTAAATAAACACACACACCCCTCCTGCTTTTCCTGGAGAGCGGGTGGGGTAGGGAAGCCAGGGTCGAAGTAAGATAAGGCTCTTAGATACCAAGATGATAGGCACCTTACAAATACCTAAGGTAGATAGACAGATAAGTCCCCATTTAGTTGAGCTGTTCTCCCCACCCCCGCTCTTGGGTTACTGGCTCTTGGTGCATAGTTGGCATTCTCTCTCTGGGGGATGAGAGGAGGGTGGGGGGGTATTGTCATACCTGCAGGCTAAGGCTAACAATTAGAAGGACTCTAGTGTGTAAATGTTACACCTCCAATTTAAATAGGTTAAATCCAGTGCTGATTGTACAGCCATTACAGGCCAACAGTGGGAAATCTCTCTCTCTCTCTCTCTCTCTCTCTCTCTCTCTCTCTCTCTCTGGGGGTATCCCCCTAACCCATTGCTGTGTAGGGAAAATGTGTCCATTTTGACTGATGCAGGGGGGAAAAATGTAATTTTGTAACTAATGTCATCGTGCTGCCCAATGGCATAGGGAAGGGGGGGCAGTGCAGTGTGAGTGATATGTCTCAAGGAGACAAGGGCCTGGTTACTTTAAAAGGGGACGTGACTAGGTGAAAGGGAATGGATAGTGGTACACATTCCTTCCCAAAGCTGTTCCAAGCAGCAATAAGCGCTGCCCCTTTGCAGTGGTACCACAATGTAGCCATGGATGAAAGTGGATACAAGGATACATTGCATCTGCAGACTAGCAACATAGTTACTAGCTCAGCCACACACAAACACATACACATGCATACTTGGGGAGCTGGTCCTTCAGCTCCAAACACACTTGAGCTAAAGAAGAATTCCAACAATAATTGTAGGTCTCTTATCCTTTTTGTGGCTCAGCCACTGGAGGGCATCATGACACAACACACATACACACATAACACCCAGACATTGCAAGAGGGCGTTTTCTCTGCTTATAGCAGTGGATGTGCTCTAGGTGAATTGCCAGCATGGACAACAGATGGAAGCTGGCTACACCATGGGAAAACATTCCAGAGGCCAAGGCTGGTTGTCAGACAAAACATTGTAAAGGTCTTTGTGGGTGAAGGAAGGCTGCAGAGCATGTGTAATAGTGACCTCATGGAAAGATGACACACAACACAATGGTCAGAACAAGTGGTAATGACAATTGGGGGTGATGGTTCTGTGGTGGCACACATTCAGGTCCCGTATCTTTTGGGGGAAGCTCAATCAGTGTTGTGTACATCACAGCCAGCACAAGCCTGGCCTTGAGAGCAAGTGGAACGGCACAGATAAATCAGTAGATGGTACTATTTGGTGGAGAGACAAATGAAAAATAGAGATACTCACAAGGCCAGAGAATGGCCATTTGCACATGTCTACTACAAGTTAAGGGGAACTGCAAGACCACGTTGACCACTGGGAACATGCTGTTTGGTCATATGGTATTGCCATGGTTATAACACAGTCCTTCTGCCCTCTTCTGCACATGGGGTACTTCTGTCATCACCACCAATTGCTGGCTATTCATAAACCATGTAGAGCACTAACTGAGCAGATATGTGGTGCTTCCCATTCTTATTTTCATTCATCAAATCTTGCTGTGTGTGGATTTGTACTAGATGGCCTAATCAATCCCAGTACTTCCCATTCCAGTGCAAGGAAATGTAGTTTTAAATCAGTGGACTGGGAGTCAAGAGTTTTACATTCTACTTTTAGCTCTGACACTGATTCACTGCAAGACCTTGAGCAAGTCACTTCCCCTCTCTGTGCCTCAGTTTTCTCATCAGCAAAATGAAAATAACAATACTTCCCTAACTCTTGGGGTATTGTGAGGCTTAAAGGGCCTAATCTATACCCAAAGTTACATTACGCAACAGCCAGCGTGAATTCCAGGTATTATCCTAGAGCAAACTGGACCCTTGTCTTTTAAAGTCTATTTCAATGATAGTCGAGTCAGAAGACAACATCAGGATCATGTCTGTTTGCAGCATGATGTAGGAACACTAGAGCCTTGGGTGTTGACCATCTGGAGGAGCTGAGGCCAAGGCAGGAGGCAGTTTTATTGTCTTGACTGTAATCAAAATAGTTGATGCCAGCATATGCAAATTAAATTATAGTCACAAATGATTCATTCACTATAGGGTATGGATTCCTCTAATCTAAATGACTCTGACCCTTGCATTCCTTATTCTCACAAAACTCCTGTTGACTTCAGTGGGAATTTTGAGTGCCCAAGGAATGTAGGATTGGATCCAATGTATTTAACTTGTGACAAGTCAGAAAGAGAGCTCTCTCTCTCTCCCCTCCTTTCATTCACAGGGTCCAAACATCTCCTTAGGAATAGAAAAAAATACAAGGGAGAAGAGATGCTTCAAATATTTCTCCAAAGAGGAAATGGTAAAGTGCACCTTATTCTCCTACAATACCTGCAATGTGTGTGATGGGTGTGATGGAGGATATTACAAGAGTGAGGGAGGATGTTCCATCTAAGGAAGAAGCTATGTGTATTGACATGCTGCAAAAGCCCCCCATTTATAGCTCCTGAAGAGACTTAGATCTCTGTTAAACAGAGAACAGACAATGTGACAGCTGATATTAACAGAACTTGCTCATGACGAGAGCGTTTTGGTAAACTTACATTCTTTTGTGGTTGTACTTGGGTGTAACTTTAACTTTTCTCCCCAATCCATGCCACTCACCTGATGGACACACGAGGCTCTTTGCCTCAATAACAATACCTAGCATTTAGAACAGGTTTTACATCTTCAAAGCACTGAGCAGCCATTGACTAACCAATACTCACATCATCTCTGTGGGCTAAAAGTATAGTCACACCCATTCTACACTTGCAGAAACTGGGGCAGAGTGAGGTCAAGTGACTTGCCCAAGGCCAGGCTGAGAGTAAGTAGCAGACCATGATTAGGGCTCCAGTCTTGGCTCCCAGTCCTGTGGTCTGTCCACTCTCTAAAGCCCTCCTTCTTTTGCTTCCTCTTTCACTTTCTCTTGTTCCCCTCCTCTCTGAATCTCTTCTTTATGTTCAACCTGCTTGAAACAAGATTACAGGATAGCTTTTGTGATCCGAATCACAAATGGATTCCAGTTCACACCTCTTAAACGTTTCCTCTTAGATGGCCCCTATTTCACAAATCATGAGAGAGATACAGCCATTCCAGAGCAAGGGAATGGTTCATACAGTCAGGGATATGCTGCCATCTTCAGATAAAGAGTATACGTGCATCCAACAAGCCATTTACATCACTTCTTTAGGTTTTGAATTACACTGCATTCCTACCGTGTTAAAGGATAGTGTTACAACACAATAGTTCCTCAGCCAAGTTATAGCAGCTTACATATGCAGACAGCACCAAGCCACATTATGCTCCTGTAAAGATAATATGTAAATGCATAAAAATACATATTGAAGTAAAACAAAACTAAGCAGTAGTGAAATACAGTACAATGCCTAGAGATTCTAGGAAGAGCATGCTAATAATACTATCTCACAGCTCTTTACAAAATTTTATCTTGAGGGGTACAAAAGTGGTGTATACACATGGATCACTCACCCCACCAACCACTAAAGTGCAGCCACCATCAAGGTGGAGCTTGCTAGCTGTTGAACTGTGCCAAGTATATAACAGTTTAGGTTAGGAACTGAAGAATCTTGTATCCAATTGAAAAATGCAAGGGTAATTTGATGAAGCTAGAATACACCTAACTAACCCCTATAGAAAAAAGTCCTACAGAATTTAACTGAGAATTGATAACCTTTCAATGGAATTTTTAATTGACCTATTAAATTTTATAGGGTGATTTAAAAATTCCATACAAATTATATAATTCCCTTTTAAATTCTATAGGGTAAAACATCCTTATTAAATTATATAGGACTTTTCCTTAAAGGGAATTGTGATGTGGCCAGGACACTAAAACCAAAGAGTGTCATGTGTCAAGGGCTCTCTAATGGCCCATGTCTTTGTTGATATCTTGAGCAGTACTGTGTGCCCCTAATACCATGCCTGGTCAATGGTCTTCAGCCAGCGGGAAGAGCATTCCCTTCACTAGCTCTTGCAGCAGTCTGGATATTCCTTGTAGGTATCCCATCCAAGTGGCACATAGGCTAAAATCTATGTAGCTGGTGAAATCTGATGAAATCACAAGACCCCAAAGTAGTCTCATAGACTCATAGACTTTAAGATCAGAAGGGACTATCGTGATCACCTAGTCTGGCCACAGAACCCTCACCCACTTTTGAAAAAGACCCCTAACGTCTGGCTGAGTTACTGAAGTCCTCAAGTCATGGTTTATAGACTTCAGGTTACAGAGAATCCACCGTTTACACTAGTTTAAACCTGCAAGTGACGCATGCCCCATGCTGCAGAGGATAGGGTGACCAGACAGCAAGTGTGAAAAATTGGGACGGGTGTGGGGTGTAATAGGAGCCTATATAAGAAAAAGACCCCAAAATCGTGACTGTCCTTATAAAATTGGGACATCTGGTTACCCTAGCAGAGGAAGACGAAAAACCTCTAGTCCAGCTGCAGTTAAGCCAGTAGTCTTAAGGTATGTTGGGAGTTAAAAAAAATTCCACTTTGTAGCAAAAATTTTGAACTGTCACCCCAGCTGCAAAGTTAGGAACATGATAAAAGGGTAAAAGTCTTGAAAAAAAACAAAACCCCTCTCTCCCAGGTTTGACATTCATTGCAGTCAAATATAAGCTTCTGTGCTTTCCCATTCGAGTAGGAGATTGTTTTTATCCATGGGGATTTAATTTCAGAGATCAGCTCTTTGGGAAATTCACAGGATGCAGAGGTTTTTAATTTCCCTGATGCTGATAAAAGTAAGAACATTTAAAGCTCATTTTCTTAGCGATTGTATACACTAATCTCTGAATTGTCTCCTAAATAAGATGGGGCGAGCTCCATTACTTAAATTATTTAGAACTAAACTGGATGAAGTGCTGGAAAATAGACTGGAAGGAAAAATGTTCCATTGGCTTGGTGCTTGGGGGGATAGGGTTTGAGATAAGAGATTACCTAATAGGTTATTTCCTCCCTTCATAGCTATGCCTCAAAAAATTCTCCAGGCACTTAGCCCCCTGCAGCCTCCAGTAAACCTGAGATTATCATATTGCTGTGGTGCAAATTATTTTTATTCACTATATTTCAGTACTTTAGTTTCTTTTATAGTTTGGGGATGCTGCAGACAGTAGTGCTGGTGATGCAGTAGAAGGCACCCATCTCATAGAGTTAGCATTGAAGTTAATAACATAGCATAATACTAGGGAGTGCTATGTTGGAAGGTGACTCAGTAGGGGGGCTTACTTCTCCCTGATTCAGTACTGATCTCAATTCTCCACCATAGCGCTAGGGAGCACTGCACAGTCTAGCATTCCACAACACTAGTTCAGGCTGACTCAGAGAGTACAGGCACCCACTACAGAATCACCTGCTGCACTGAGGTTATTTCTGGGTCTCCAGTCCAAGTGTCCTAATCTGAATTTACTTAGCTAAGAGACCCGATGAGATCACAGCCCAGGGGTGGCATGATTGCAATATGGTGTAACAATGCATACCAGTACATATTCCTCTCAACCCTTCTCTTCGCTGCACCGAGAAGTGAGTTACTGCCCTCTAGTGGTGTAATCAGAGAATCGGGTCAAGGTTTTGCCATGTTTCTCTGTCATATACGAACTTCTTAAAAGTGCGGTTAAGGTCTGAAAAATGACAGCTGTGTAAAAATGGCACTTTGTTACGCAACACATCTGCTACCACTGTGCCTGAATCATACCTGTGCCTACTTCACTGACCGAGATACATTTTTTCTCCTGTTAGAACAGTAGAGCCACCAAAACTTGAGAGCTGGAGTTAGGGTTGCCAGTTTTGGTTGGACATATTCCTGGAGACTTCCTCATATGACATAATCCAGGACAATATTGGAGGGTTGGCAACCTCTAGATGGAGTTCTATTCTTCATGCACCATCATCCTAAGTGTCTGCTGGAACTCAGTGAATTATTCACTGCAAAAAAAAAGTATCCAACAAATTTGGCCCATGTTTCTGCTCATGAATTATTTGCAAACCTACCAAAATGTCTATGAATCTCTTAGAATCATAGAATCATAGAATATCAGGGTTGGAAGGGACCTCAGGAGGTCATCTAGTCCAATCCCCTGCTCAAAGCAGGACCAATCCCCAACTAAACCATCCCAGCCAGGGCTTTGTCAAGCCTGACCTTAAAAATATCTAAGGAAGGAGATTCCACCACCTCCCTAGGTAATGCATTCCAGTGTTTCACCACCCTCCTAGTGAAAAAGTTTTTCCTAATATCCAACCTAAACCTCCCCCACTGCAACTTGAGACCATTACTCCTTGTTCTGTCATCTGCTACCACTGAGAACAGTCTAGAACCATCCTCTTTGGAACCCCCTTTCAGGTAGTTGAAAGCAGCTATCAAATCCCCCCTCATTCTTCTCTTCTGCAGACTAAACAATCCCAGTTCCCTCAGCCTCTCCTCATAAGTCATGTGTTCCAGTCCCCTAATCATTTTTGTTGCCCTCCACTAGACTCTTTCCAATTTTTCCACATCCTTCTTGTAGTGTGGGGTCCAAAACCGGACACAGTACTCCAAATGAGGCCTCATCAATGTTCAATAGAGGGGAACAATCACGTTCCTCGATCTGCTGGCAATGCCCCTACTTATACATCCCAAAATGCCATTGGCCTTCTTGGCAACTAGGGCACACTGTTGACTCATATCCAACTTCTCGTCCACTGTAACCCCTAGGTCCTTTTCTGCAGAACTGCTGCCGAGCCATTCGGTCCCTAGTCTGTAACGGTGCATGGGGTTCTTCCGTCCTAAGTGAAGGACTCTGCACTTGTCCTTGTTGAACCTCATCAGATTTCTTTTGGCCCAATCCTCTAATTTGTCTAGGGCCCTCTGTATCCTATCCCTACCCTCCAGCGTATCTACCACTCCTCCCAGTTTAGTATCATCTGCAAACTTGCTGAGGGTGCAATCCACACCATCCTCCAGATCATTAATGAAGATATTGAACAAAACCAGCCCCAGAACTGACCCCTGGGGCACTCCACTTGATACCGGCTGCCAACTAGACATGGAGCCATTGATCACTACCCGTTGAGCCCAACCATCTAGCCAGCTTTCTATCCACCTTATAGTCCATTCATCCAGCCCATACTTCTTTAACTTGCTGGCAAGAATACTGTGGGAGACCATGTCAAAAGCTTTACTAAAGTCAAGGAACAACACGTCCACTGCTTTCCCCTCATCCACAGAGCCAGTTATCTCGTCATAGAAGGCAATTAGATTAGTCAGGCATGACTTGCCCTTGGTGAATCCATGCTGACTGTTCCTGATCACTTTCCTCTCCTCTAAGTGCTTCAGAATTGATTCCTTGAGGACCTGCTCCATGATTTTTCCAGGGTGTGAGGTGAGGCTGACTGGCCTGTAGTTCCCAGGATCCTCCTTCTTCCCTTTTTTAAAGATGGGCACTGCATTAGCCTTTTTCCAGTTGTCCGGGACCTCCCCCGATCGCCATGAGTTTTCAAAGATAATGGCCAATGGCTCTGCAATCACATCCGCCAACTCCTTTAGCACTCTCGGATGCAACGCATCCGGCCCCATGGACTTGTGCTCGTCCAGCTTTTCTAAATAGTCCCGAACCACTTCTTTCTCCACAGAGGGCCGGTCACCTTCTCCCCATACTGTGCTGCCCAGTGCAGTAGTCTGGGAGCTGGCCTTGTTCGTGAAGACAGAGGCAAAAAAAGCATTGAGTACATTAGCTTTTTCCACATCCTCTGTCACTAGGTTGCCTCCCTCATTCAGTAAGGGGCCCACACTTTCCTTGACTTTCTTCTTGTTGCCAACATACCTGAAGAAACCCTTCTTGTTACTCTTAACATCTCTTGCTAGCTGCAACTGCAGGTGTGATTTGGCCCTCCTGATTTCACTCCTGCATGCCCGAGCAATATTTTTATACTCCTCCCTGGTCATTTGTCCAATGTTCCACTTCTTGTAAGCTTCTTTTTTGTGTTCAAGATCAGCAAGGATTTCACTGTTAAGCCAAGCTGGTCGCCTGCCATATTTACTATTCTTTCTACACATCGGGATGGGTTGTCCCTGTAACCTCAATAAGGATTCTTTAAAATATAGTCAGCTCTCTTCAGCATTTTCAGATATTTACTGAATAGTTTTTACAAACAAATGTCAGTTTATGGGATGTTCACAAACTAGCAGTTTCATTGATATCTTTGGCTCTTTGCTGTTTGTGGGTCCAGTTGGTTGTATGTTACATCTACTGTTTCTAGTCCTTAGATGGACAATTGAAACTTTTAAAACAGAAGAATAATGATTTATGAGAAAGAGAAGCAATTAACTTTGTTGTTTGAATTTTTGGATGAATGACTATTTGCATTAAAATTCATGAACATTTTGGGATTTATGAACTTCTTCACAAATAAGTTGGCAACCATCTAAATCCTTGTAAATAATGAGCAGTATCTCCCGAAATACCAGCAAAAAAGCTGCCACACCTATAGCTTTTTGGTATTAATACCCGTCCACTGAATTCTGATGATGGAATGTTTATCATTGTTGTAAAGGTGGGACACACAGGAGTGCTGAAGGCTGCTCTTTATTTCCTGTTGTTAGTTGCTTTATGTGGTCAGGGTTAAAAAAGGTTTTAAGGTATAACCCATCACATGGCAGGAGTGAATATCCACTGATTCCAGGGGCTCCTTTTACAACCATGACCAATGATTTCAGAAGAAGAAAGTGTCCAACTAGACACCAAGACAATCACTGCCCTGGACACCTTACAGTGTAGGAGGCAAACCTTTCCTGATCTGTCCTACCTAGGATGTAATTCTCATGTGACCTTCTACCCAATGCCAGAAGCTGTCGCCAATCCTCCTAAACTCCATCTTCACCCATGATTCACTCAGAAACCCTCCTAAATTTGCCAAGACCCAACAACACCATGTGATCCATCTATTTTCTAATCTGATGCTGGTGGGGCTGGAAGAGATCTCAAGAGGTCGTCTAGTTCATCCCCCCATGCTGCGGCAGGATCAAGTATACCTACAGGAAAAGGAAACTGGGAATATTATAAATTATTCTTGCATATGTGACCGTCATGTCTGTTGCTGGGAAGGAGTCACTCCCCACTCGCCAAACCTATGGGATACAGTTGTAAGAACTTGGGGTTCATCTTCCTGTAATGCATTGAACATCCCATGTGTTTGATTCTTCATGAGAGCAAGAGGGTTACTGACTGGCATTGTGGGCCCTCATTCCTTCCCAGCTTCTTCTAATTTCAAGGTCTTGGGATACAGGGCAGGTCTCCTGGGCTGCCCCAAATATACCGTAGGTCAGTGATTGATGGCCTGTTCAGTGTGACCTTCATCCAGACCCTGTGTCTAGAGTGTTTTTCCATTTGAGCATCCTCCATCCACCCAAGGGCATTTTTCCACACTACATTCTTTGCAGTCACTGAGTTTATCCAGAGACATGCTTAGCAAATACACTCTCCTCACTCACATCCTCCTCTCTGTGAAATTAATCATGAGGTTAGAGTCGATAGCTCAGGAGGCAAGAGTCATTTTAATAACAACTTTCCCCCTTTAAGTCCCTATTTTCTGCGATCGATTTGTCAATTATAAAAATTAACTCCTGGCCAATGCTCATTTGATATGCATCTAATCTGCTATCCTGATTCCTACCATTAACAGATCAAATTATTGGCTCATCCAGTCAGCATTTTGCTTCCTGTCATAACAGATCTCTGTAATGTCACTTTCTGGGTTTTTTTTCTCCAAACTATACAATAAACTATCTAATCTCTCTTCATATGGAAACCTTCCTTCCTCCTATGTCTCTAACCTTTCCAGTTTTGCTGCTTTTCTCTGAAACTTTTTAATCTATGTCCTTTTTGAGATGATGTGATCAAAACTGAATATAATATTTGAGGTATGATTATGAACTGATTTATGCTACCTACTGGCATTATATAGACTTTAGTTATCTGTGTGGATAAGAAAGTGTAGCAATCTTTTCTTTCCCTCTCTCTCTTTTTTTACAGAACGAACTGTATTTTAGCCACATAGAATTCCAAAATGACTGAAGAGATTTTCCTCACGCTACCTACCATAATGGAAATTTTCAGCCCAAATGGATCTTTTTCGCCTTGTCCCATTAGTTGGGGTCAGCTGCTCTTGTTCTTTGTCTCCAAGAGTTCTTGTTAAGTGCATCTTCCAAGCTGATACCAACCTTCTTCATGTTCTCCTTCTGTGTCTTGAACCACTATTTTCTGGGTCTGCCTCGTGATCTTTGTTCTATGACTACTAGATTTTGTACTCTTACAAATAGCAATAATGATAATAATAAATAAATACAAAATTTGGGGGTCCACTCAAAAGCATTTTGCAGTTCACATTTGACCCTCTGTCTGCCTATTGACTGCCCCGGCATAGCCTATCAGCTCTCAACTTACCCAGCCTCCACCTGAGCATTCTCATTTTGACAGTGTGAAGTAGTTGTACTTTTCTCTTCAACATTGGCCACCATTCTGATGCATACATCATGGCTGGCCTAATCATGGTTGTATACACTTTGTTCTTTAGTTTATTTGTCATATTCTTATTGCAGAGAATTCCTGTCAGTTCCCTCTTCCTGCGACTCCTAACAGTCCCATCCACCTTCCCATCATGACTTAATGATGAACCAAAGTATTTAAATTGTTGCATAGATTTTAACTCTATACCATCTAGCTTTACTGGCTTCTCATTGTCCCTCTCAACAAAGCACTGTTAGGATATAGATATTCAGGTCTGTCTGCAAAGGCCTAAACTTTAATAATTTAGGTGTATTCTTACCACTTAGCTAGTTATAGAGGTATAAAAGAAAGAATCAAAATCACTGTCTGCCGGTGTAAGGGACTTCTCTTACTGTGACTGTCTGAGGCCCTGTTTATAGGCTAAGGCCTCTGGCTAAGCAGCAGAGGCAGCCATAATGGAGGGAGGGATAGCTGGGTTTAGCATTGGCCTGCTAAACCCAGGGTTGTGAGTTCAATTCTTGAGGGGACCATTTAGGGATCTGGGGCAAAAATTGGGGATTGGTCCTACTCTGAGCAGGGGTTTGGACTAGATGATCTCCTGAGGTCTGTTCCAACCCTGATATTCTATGATAAGCAAACAATCACATTCTTACATTCCAAACTAGTCACATTGAAATAAGGTGCTACTGGGCTGTTAGGCATACAGTCCTGCCCCGTTAATGCCTATCACCTCCAGAGAAAGGGAAGAGCCTAGAAGATGTAAAAGGAAACTTAGTTTGATCACATCCTGTCTGGCAAGAACTCACATCAATAGCTGGAATGTGAAATCCTCATTTCTTTGTTGTTCTATCACTGTAGTCCCCATTTCCCTATTGTTTGTCTGTATAATCTATGTCTGGTTCTGTGATTGTTTCTGTCTGCTGTATAATTAATTTTGTTGGGTGTAAACCAATTAAGGTGGTGGGATATAATTGGTTAGATAATCATGTTGCAATAATTGGTTAGTTAAATTTCAGTAAAATAATTGGTTAAGGTACAGCTAAGCAGAACTCAAGTTTTACTATATAGTCTGCAGTCAATGAGGAAGCAAGGTGGGGAATGGGAACAGGGAATGGGGGTGGGTGAATTGGAATCATGTTTTGCTAATGGGGGGAATGGGAACTGGGAGTGGGAAAAGGGACACAGGCAAGGCTCTGTGGTGTCAGAGCTGGGAAGGGGGACATTAAGGAAGGAAATTGGAATCATTGCTTGCTGGAAGTTCACCCCAACAAACATCGAATTGTTTGCACCTTCGGACTTGGGGTATTGTTGATCTCTGTTCATGCGAGAAGGACCAGGGAAGTAAGCGGGTGAAGGAATAAGCCCTCTAACATCTTGGTGCCATGACTTGGATGCATCGCATTGGATAGGTGAGTGGCGGCTTGTAAATCCCCCTCCCCAACAGTCCGCACAGCTGCTTGGAGGGGGTATAGCAAACTCTCGTGATGGTAGTTGCGGATTCTGGCAAGCCAGGGTAAAGAATTTTTTGGATAAATGGATAAGGAAGAACCAGGACCCATACCAGGTGCAGAGGTCAACCTGGGATAAGATTAAAAAGGAAATGGAGGCAGTGTTAGGGGACCCAGGGCGATGGGAGGTGGCTGAGGAGCCCACCCTCCTTTGGTATATGGGTAGTGGAAGAAGGTCCCTGCCCATGGGGACTGAATGCCTTCCAGGGAAAGGAGGCACTTCAGTCCACTTGTGACAGGTTTGAAGTAAGGGCAGCATTATGGGAAGCTGCCAGTAATCTTTCAAGTTTGGTGCTTCAGCAAGGGCTGCTGAAGGGTTGTAAATTAGTTAGGGGTGGTTAAAGATGATTTGGCACAACAGGGTTTAAAGTCAAAAGCAGAGTTAACAGACTACCTTTAGAGACTGGAGCTGGGACTTGGTCCTGGGGGAGTGGAGAAAAAAAAAGTTTCAAAGTGAAAAATTGCAGGGTTTGCAGGAGCAGGTAGATTCGTAAACCATTTTCTTCTGATGCAGCCCTTTGTCATTCTAGATCCCTTTCCAGTTCGTATTAATCTTCACAACACAACATGTCATTGGTGAAAAGCAGATACATAGAGCCTCTCCCCTAATGCCCTGAATCAAGGTGTCCATTGCAACAACAAATAGCAACAGACTTAAATCTAATCATTGATGACCTACCCTCACAGTGAATGGTTCACTGTAGCCACAGCTTCTTCTCACTAGTGTTCTGCTACCCTTGTACTTGTCCATGATAGTCTGAACATATATCCTTGCAGATTGTGCATCTGCAGGCACCACCATATCAGTTCTCTAGTAACTCTTGTCATAAGCCTCCTCTAAACCCACAAACACTAAATGCCTTGCATGTCTCCCTGTATTTCTGCGATATTTGGGTTTCAAATACTACATCCATCCATTGTTGACCTCCCAGGCATAAACCCAAAGTGGTTGTCATCTACTTGGTGCTCCACTTCCTTACAAAGTATTTTCTCAATAATTCTTTCTAATAATTTCATAATATGAACCATGAATTTGGTGGATTGGTAATTACTATATTCTTGCACATCTCCTTTGCACTTGAAGATAGAGATTAGTATGCTCTTCCTCCAAGAGGAATCCCAAATGGATAATTTCTTTAATTAATTATTTGTATGAACAAATAAAAACAGGGGGAAAGCATTTTCCAATGTTAACTATGGCTTACACTACCAAGCAAATATTATAATTATTTCTATTATTATCTGTTAGCTAATCTTAACTCTACTATGTAGGCAATTTCTGTAACATTTTTACTAAATCTGTAAAGCCTTTTAAGATCCATTGGTATGAAGGCCATTATATAAAATAAAGCTTTTCTATTAATAATAGCATGTTCAGATCATACATACTTGACAACCCTTAGAAGCTATAAATAAAGGTTCTAGTGGAAAAATACCAGGGACACACTTTATAACTACAGTGAATATGGAGAGTTTGGGGATCGGTTGTCATATAACATGATAAGAAGCTCTCAGTAAATTTGAACTTGGTCACATTTGAGATCCAACTCAGCCTTAACATCTATGATTCTGTGATCTCTGGAATGAAGGACCAACCCCACAACAACCAGAAAAAAACAAACCCCCACCCCCGGCAAAAAACCAAAAACCAAACAAAACCCCATGCTATTTATTTCCTGGGGCAAGACTACGAGGCAAACACAAACAAACTCATCATATATCTGAGCACAGGTATCACAGTGATGAGCATAGTACAAATTCCAAGACAGATAGATTAGATTAGATATTTGGAGGTCATACTGTCAAAAACACTGTGGGAAGAATGCATATTCCAGAATGATTCTCTGCCATGGTGCTGTGAGAACAGCAAAGATAGGCCATGGTACCAGAGAATATTTGGGCCAAACATAAAAAGATATTTTAAACATTCAGCATATGGTGCACACTTTATATTAAGTTTGTCTTGTAACAGGGAAGTATTAACTGTTGGCTATTATTTTATGATTATTGTAAGGAAATATCTCTGAGGAGGAGATGAGAGAGCTCCAGGCATTCAAGAGAAGGAGATACAGACAGGGACACACACATGTAGAGCAACTCACACTCTGTAGGTCCCAGCAGTGCCAGTATTTGGGAAGGTCAGTTCTTTATTGTTGTAGCAATCATTTGCCCCATCTGCCTTTTCAAACTATGTTGAAAATGAATTTCAATGGAATATAAATGGGCGTCCTCCATCTCTTTCTCCATATACCTTCATGGGCACAATTAAAATGGTTATATTTCCCATACACAAATAGCAAAACATTCCCATTCAGTCTGGCTGACTTTTGTTTCCTGGTAAGGAGTAAGCAAAGCAACGAAATAAAGTAAGAACAAATATAAGGTGTCTATGGGAGAGCAGAGCATCAAACTCTCTGTACCAGCCATTTTGAAATGAGTCACAATCGTATTTTACCAACGACTTCAATGGAGCCAGGATTTCACCATTTATATTTAAAGGTACAACACCTGGAAAAGATAATTTTTTCTTCACCCCAAAATTTACGTAGCTACATAAGCTCCATGAATATGGCAGATATGGGAAATACAGAGATAGAAACAGGGAGAGAGACTGGGAAAGAGGAAGCAAGTAGAAGCAAACTGCAGTGATTTCAATTTTGTTACTAATTCGGAAGTTAAAGTCATCTGGGTTAAATTATAATATTCAGTGGCTATTTGGAGACTGTGATTAGAATAATGAGAATTAAATAAGAATAATCTCTCCGATAATCAGGATTTAAATTTTAAACACAGACTTGTTTGTTTACTTAGTTCTTTTCAACCCTGGACATTCTGTCTTGTTAGAAAGGGATATCTAAATGGGTTGGTGATGGAGCTCACTAATGTAGAGGCAGTTTATGGCAGCAGCTGAGATAGCAAGTGAACCCCTGCACCTCCAGTTTCACAGACACCAGGTTCCCTTGGCACCCAGAGCCTAACATTCTACTGCCCTCATTCATCCTACCCTAATTGCAGCCTGGAAGAAGATTGCAACAGTGATTCGCATGTTTTAGCAAATGAAAAGTTAAATCATGTGCTCTACTTTGGAACAGGGAAATGAAGACAGAATCCAGCAGAACTGCGCATTCATAAAGAAAACATGTCAGAAAAATGTCAGTGATTCTGTGCCCGGGGAGGAATGAACGCAGTGGCCTGCCAGTGCACTCAGTGACTCCGTGCAGCAGCTCTACGCCAACCTCCTACCATTGCTTTCGGTAAGCACATTCATTGAGGCATGGCACCCCAGACCCAAGGTAGCCCAAGTAGATAGCCTGCACTCCCTTTCCAGTGGCCCCCATATCAATAATAGTAATTACGACTGTTAGAAATAAGAACACCTAGCCCTGATGTGGTGCTTTTATCCATATATTTCAGAGCACGTTACAAAGGAGGAGAAGCAGCATTATGCCCACATCTCACAGAGGGTGAACCCAAGGTACATAGGGTAGCAGTGATATACACAGATTCCACAGCAAGACAGGTAGGTATAGAACCCTGGCCTTACCGCCCATGTCACGCCCCCCTCCCTGCCCCCCACCATTGCAACAGACCCCCAAATCACAGCCTTCCATGCCTATTGCAATGAACTCACTGTGGCCCTGTAGCCTTGCTCCCAAACAGATGCTCTGGATGAAGGTCCTGCAATCCCAAGGACCCTCCATTAAGGTCTTGTGCTCATGGATTCCCTAACTGAAGCCCTGTGCTGCTATTCTGGCCTCCATCCTGAGACCCTTAGCCCCTCTGCTTAGATGCTTGTGTTGGGTATGACATAAAATTGAAGTCCTCGGCACTCATATTCATTAAATTAAAGATCCCACAGAACTTTGTACAACAATGAGGAAGTTACCCCAGGTTTCTTGGCCAAACACCAATTTGGGTAACTGTACTGTGCCTCCCTACATAGCTACATACTATACTGACCTATCTTATAGGGAGATTGAACACTCAAATGGATAAAGAGATCTAGAAGTGAAAAGACTTATCATTAGTGGAATATGTCTGCTGGGTCCCACTGTGGAAATGGTTTTATTTCAGTGCTGCATGTGAGAGATCCTTATATAGCTTGTATATTGGTTTGCAAAGTATTTCGGGATAGGTGAAGTGCAAGGTATTATCTAGACCCTCACTCTTAGTCTATAAATGTCTCACTTTAGGACAGGAGTGTAAGAGTGTTTGGATGGGTCTCCAAACACAATTCAGAGAGCCCCACTGTCAGGAGTATGGCCAAATGAGCCAGTGAGGCTGCCTGATACACTGCCCTGCCTGATTGGCTGAGCAAGCCAGAACGCTGGTTCTTAGGCCCAGCAACAGCAGGAGCTCGCTGGTTGCTCAATGCCCATGCCTGCAGATTCTCTGCCTCCTGGTGCTCATCTTGCTTCTAGCCCTGATCCTCCCTAGATCATGACCTGCATACAACCTTGTTCCAGCCTAGACCCTGCCCTGCACCCAGCCTAGTTCCAGTCCTGTCCCAACCTTCTCCTGCCTCCTCTGGCTCCATGTACTTCTGACCCTCTGGCTCTGACTCTGCCTTGTCCCTGGGCTCTTGCATTAAAACTCTGACTCTGGTTCTGGCCCTCACTCTGCCCACTAGGACTGACTCCTGCTCCATCCACTAGGCCAAACTGCCCATGACCCAATCTCCTGACACCCTCCCAAACCTACATAACCTGGAAGTTTACATGCTCATCATGTACTCCAGCATCCCCAATCCCTAATGGATCTTGATGTTGCCAGTTCTCATTATTTCATCTTAAATCTTGCCATTTGAGTACATCAGAATCTCAGCTTTTCTTTAATAGAAAAAAGTATCAAATTTCTAGCCCTCCGGGTTGTGCAGACAAACATCTGAAAACATGGACCCTAAAGCTGAAAAACAGAAGGCAAGCAAAACTAGCTCAACTTTTTTTAAAAAAAAAATCCCATTATTTTAAAGACAATCTTGTGATTTTTTGAGAGTCTTACACATGATTTTTGAATGCTTGGGGTCTCTGCTCACCCCCTAGTGTCTCATCTTACTTACCCCATCTTCTGGTACATGACATAAGTGCCACTACTGACTGTTACTTTCCTGGCTGCTTTCCCAAATTTATTTCTCCCTTTGGGTTGAGGGAGGGAGAGCTCAGTTGTTTGAGCATTGCCCTGCTAAACCCAAGGTTGTCAGCTCAATCCTTGAGGGGGCCATTTAGGGATCTGGGCCAAAAATTGGGGATTGGTCCTGCTTTGAGCAGAGGGTTGGACTAGATGACCTCCTGAGGGCCCTTCCAACCTTGATATTCTATGACGTGGGAAGGAGTTGCAACAGACAGATTGTGTGAGCAGCTTCAGACAGAAGAGACTTTCCCCTGCTCCATGCAGTGGAGACAGAGTTAGCCATATTCCCAGGAAAGTGGGCAAGTAGGGTTCTTTCCAATTTTTGGTGGAGTGACTCATCCAAGGAAGTCCGTGGCAGAGCCTGACAATGAGAGGCACAACTCAGAACTCACAGTTCAGGTGCACAGAGCTAAGGTGTCTTAATCCCCTTCAGTGCTTCTCACACTTTGGGCAGCCCTGTGGGACAGGAGGTGTCTAAGATATAGTAAATTTTCAGGCTGCCCTATGAGCAGTAGCACTGCTGGTAATGTCATAAAACTGTGCTATGGTCATGCTCCTTCCTCCATCTCACTCTCAGCTCCCTCCACCCTTGGCATGCCCATTACCTGGGCTTGTGCAGTGTCCTTCAGAGAACTACCTTGGGTGCTTTATGCAGTACCTGTGATGAAGGAATTCTCTCTTTTTCCCTACCAGCTACAGAGTGTTACTTGGGTTTTAATGTTGGTACAGGGGCCAGGCCATGCTGGGCTGGGCTGGGGGAGAAGAATCCTTCCCTAGTCCTGTGCTTGAGCCACTCAGTCAAGTTGCCTCATGTTCAATAGAAAGAAGATACATTTTAGTGGAGATCTGAAAAGGGATGGCAAGTTAATGAGGTGGAAAATAGATAGAGGCTGTCTTCTGCAGAGGCTTCCACTCTGAGAGTAGCAATAATGTGTCAGGAGACAGAGGAGAGATTGTTACCAGACAAACAAAGGGAGCAAAGGAAGAGAGTAGAGAGAAACAAGAGATGTTGCCCAGTCTTGTGATTTTAGTATGCATTTCACACTATTTGGTGTTTTTCTTCGAGCTCCAGATCCTGGAGTCAAGTGATTACACAAAAATCTTTACTTTCTTTTATTTTAAAAAGTAAGTTGCTAGCCAGAGAAAAACCTGAACCAAGTGTACTCAGAAACCAGAACGACCCAGAATGTATTATTTAAAAAATCTCAGGCTTTTAAAGCCAGTGTCATTATTTTCTGGGACCTGCCTCATGATTCTGATGTCAGTGAACTGGGAACCACAGGGGCCAGTTTTGTTCAACATCTTTATTAATGATGATGTGATTAGTTGCACCCTCAGCAAGTTCACAGATGACAATAAGCTGTGGGGAGAGGTAGATACGCTGGAGGGTAGAGATAGGGTCCAGAGTGACCTAGACAAATTGGAGGATTGGGCCAAAAGAAATCTGATGAAGTTCAGCATGGACAAGTGCAGAGTCCTGCACTTAGGAAGGAAGAATGCCATGCACCACTACAGACTGGGGGACCGACTGGCTAAGCAGCAGCTCTGCAGAAAAGACCCTGGGGATTTCAGTGGACGAGAAGCTGGATATGAGTCAGCATTGTGCCCTTTTTGCCAAGAAGGCCAATGGCATATTGGGCTGTATTAGTAGGAGCATTGCCAGGAGATCGAGGGATGTGATTATTCCCCTCTATTCGGCACTGGTGAGGCCACACCTGGAGTATTGCATCCAGTTTTGGTCCCCCCACTACAGAAGGGATGTGGACAAATTGGAGAGAGTCCAGCAGAGGGCAATGAAAATGATTAGGGGGCTGGGGCATATGGCTTACGAGGAGAGGCTGAGGGAACTGGGTGAGAAGAGTCAGAAGAGTGAGCAGGGGTTTGATAGCAGCCTTCAATTACCAGAAGGGGGATTCCAAAGAGGATGGAGCTCGGCTGTTCTCAGTGGTGGCAGATGACAGAACAAGAACCAATGGTCTCAAGTTGCAGTGGGGGAAGTCTAGGTAGGATATTAGGAAACACTATTTCACTATGAGGGTGGTGAAGCACTGGAATGGGTTACCTAGGGAGGTGGTGGAATCACCATCCTTAGAGGTTTTTAAGGCCCGGCTTGACAAAGCCTTGGATGGGATGATTTAGTTGGTGTTGGTCCTGCTTTGAGCAGAGGGTTGGACTAGATGACCTCCTGAGGTCTCTTCCAACCCTAATCTTCTATGATTCTAAAGGAGCTGCAGTAATCACAGCTGCAACTTGAGACCTGGCCTCTCCCCTCATACCATACTGCCACAGTTATGATTCGCAGAGGCTGCCCCTCCATTTAAGAGATGGGGCTGGCAGTAGAGTGTTCTCTGTTAGAGGCCCTCTGCTCTGACACAGACTTCCACCAATCCAAATTACCTCCACATGTAAAATTTTCCAAACCACCTAAGTGACTTAGTAACCTAAGTCTCATTTTTAACAGTGACTCAGGCACTCATTTCCCTTCCACTGTAGGGGGCTCGGGCACTGGTGGGTCTTGGTCACTCCTATTTTCTGCTTCTGGCACATACTAGTCTAGTTTAGTCTACGGAAGAGAAGAATGAGGGGGGATTTGATAGCTGCTTTCAACTACCTGAAAGGGGGTTCCAAAGAGGATGGCTCTAGACTGTTCTCAGTGGTAGCAGATGATAGAACAAGGAGTAATGGTCTCAAGTTGCAGTGGGGGAGATTTAGGTTGGATATTAGGAAAAACTTTTTCACTAGGAGGGTGGTGAAGCACTGGAATGCGTTACCTAGGGAGGTGGTGGAATCTCCTTCCTTAGAAGTTTTTAAGGTCAGGCTTGACAAAGCCCTGGCTGGGATGGTTTAGTTGGGGATTGGTCCTGCTTTGAGCAGGGGGTTGGACTAGATGACCTCCTGAGGTCCCTTCCAACCCTGATATTCTATGATTCTATGATTCTAGTCTCCTGGGGCTGTAATACTTTGGTCTCTTTATGGTTGTTGGGTTAAGTGTGCAGATGTTGGTGTCCTGTGATGTACTGGAGGTCAGACTGGATGATCTGGTGGGCCCCTGTGGCCTTAAACAATATGACTTGATAACTTGGAACTCTGGAACTTAAGTTCCATTGACTTTCAATGAGATTAAGGTTCCTAAGTCCCTAAGTCACTTTTAAAAATGGGACTTAGGCTCCTGTATCACTTAGGTGCTTTTGAAAATGTTACTGCTAGTCTCCTGATCCTCAGAGCATGCTGTAAGTCCCATCTATTCACATGGACTGCTGAGGAGGGCGGCCTTTGTGAGAAATCAGCTGTGTGAAGAGAGGGGAGTTTGGTGTTCTGTGGGGGATCTAGTTTTGTTTGGTAATTTATGGCAGGTAGCCCCTATAGGTTTTTTATTATATTTTAAAAACTGTTGTAATCCTAATTAAGGCAAGAGGAGAAGATGGAAGCCCGGATGAGAGAGGCAGAGGGCAAGGTAAGGAAGTGGCATTCATGCACAATGCTGAGGAGGAAGATAAGTTTGCAGAGGAAACATATATCTGACACAGTCTGTGCAAAGCTTCTAAAATGACTTTCTTATAGCTCACAAATCACCATAACTTCCATCTTATTGCTACAGCCAGCTAGGGAGAGAGAAGCAAGCCATACACTGGGGTAATAGGGTCTCAGGCTTGTTATTTGTCAACTGCTGGCACCTGCAGTAACAGAAGCAGCAGGATGTTTTCTCTGTGTCAGAGCTGGAAAGGGGTTATTTGCTGAACCCCCATGTCAGGTTTCTGTACTACTTTGCCCTTTCCCCCAAGTCCCCCTTACAGGCCATGAATGCTGCATGAGAAAACAAAGAGCTAAGAGGACATGCCTAGAGGTGGAATGCATATGAGAAGCATGAAAAACAGATTCTGGCAGAACTGCTTAACACCCTTATAATAAGCAGGACCGAGAGTTGTAATGGATTATCTGCCCCAGGAGGAATGGCTGCTCAGACCTTGCAGTGTACTCACTGACTCCCAGCACAGATACCATGCTGTTCCTATCACAGTCTGTAATCACTGTGCCAGTCTTACTGTGGGCTCTGGACTGAGGCACTTCACTGACAATTCCCCTGGAGCCTGGTACGAACTCCTTCACCTCCATCCCAATAGGTTTACATTCTGATCTGCAGCACCCACTTCTATTCCAGCCCTGGCCCCACTTTCCCCCACAGCTCTGCCAATGTCACTTAGTCCATACCAGCAGCATTCCCTACTAGTCCAGTCGTGGGGCTCCCATAGAGCTTTCCTAATGTACCTGTCTCTGACCTGCAGCACCCCCTAGTACTCCTAGTGCAGTACTCCCAACACACCTGTGCCAATGCACTGCTTTGCTGACCTGCAGTTCAGTCTGCCTGACTTCCTGTCCCTGTGTAACTTCACAAATGCACCTCAATCCAAATTAAATGCACTCCTTGCTGATCCAGTCCTCCACCCCTTCCCTCCTTCCCCCACAGTCCTGCCCTGCAACCTCCATTCTATCCCAGCCCTGGGCCCCCATAGTCCCCTAGTTCTGCCAGCGTCCCAGCCTGCTGCACCTAGCGCTCACAGACAGGTTGTGGGAGTCTTTGTGTAGTTTAACTCTCTCCTGTCCTTTGAGGAGCACCACCTGGGGGGAGGATGCAGAAACCTCACTGATATGATCTCTTAATCCATTTCTTTCTTCCCTCCACTGGCTGCTTTTTGCCTCGAGGCCTTCACTCCCACATCTTGGGAATGACTTTACAGCCTCTCCACCTCCCCCCTGCAAACGTATTGGAGTTTGGCCTCAAAAGAGGAGAGTCATCAGATGTGGAGAGTAATAATCCCCCTGGTGTGGCTGATGGCTCTGTGCTCCACTGGACCGTATTGCTGCTTGACTGGATTTCATGTGCCAGCTCACTCACCTTGGCGGGGAAGAGGGTACATTAACCCTTCTGTCCTAGCCCTCTCCCACTGCTGATCCATGTGCAGTGGCTGGACCTGCCTCTGTTGGAGAGTGGCTGGGAAATATGGCCTTTGTTTCTCCCTCCCTTTAGATCATGTCAGAGAGCACTTGCTAGGTAGAGCCCTGAAAGATGTAGTCACCTGCAAACCCCCTGAATGCCTTTGTCCTGGGCTTCCTCCTACTTCATTGCTACATTCCTACATTGCTACTTCATTGCTTCATTCCTCCTTTCCCTTCTAAGCAGCTTATCCCAGAATCCATTTAGGGGGCACAGGAATCCAGTTAGGGTTGCCAAATTTCTAATCGCACAAAGCAAACACCCCTTCCTCCCCCCTTCCCCGCGGCCCCAATCCCACTTGCTCCATCCCCCATCCCCCCGTCGCTCACTCTGTCCCACCCTCACTCACTTTCACTGGGCTGGGGCAGCGGGTTGGAATGTGGGGGGGATTCAGAGTGCAGGGTCCCAGTGGTGCTTACTGCAGCTCCCGGGAAGCGGCTGCCAGGTCCCTGAAGTGCGGTCCCTAGGTGCATGGGCAGCCAGGGAGGCTCCGCACGCTGCCCTCACACCCGCAGGCGCCACCCCCGCAGCGCCCATTGGTCATGGTTCCTGGCCAATGGGAGCTGCAGAGCCTTCCCAAGGGGTGGGGGCAGTGCACGGAGTCTTCCTGGTTGCCCATGCATTTAGGGGCTGCAGGGACCTGGAAGCTACTTCTGGGAGCTGTGTGGAACTAGGGCAGGCAGGGAGCCTGCCTTAGCCCCGGGCCCCTGCTGCACCGCCAACTGGACTTTTAATGGCCCAGTTGGTGGTACCGACGAGAGCCACAGGGTCCCTTTTCGACCGGTGGAAAACTGGATGACTGGCAACCCTAGATCCAGTCAGGCTATTCTCTCACGCCTGGGGCTGCCTTCTGCAAGGGCTATAGGAGCTGCACGTAGACTCCATTGCAAGGGGCACAGAAATTCAGTTGTTTCTGGATTTGGATGGTGAAGAGCGGGGGTGGGCTGGGGTTGGTAGCTTGTAGGAGTTAGGGTTGATATTAGCAGAATGGGGGTAGTGCCACAGCAGGAGGGGGAAGTGTGCGGTGAGGTTTCCAGGGGCACGGGGGAAGCCGACCTAGTTCAGAAATGGTAAGTGGTGTTTAATCTGCCTTGCAATCTGTCAGAGCGCAGGCTGGGGGAGTCCAAGCGTGAGGAGATTCTGAGTACAAAGAACAATTAGCTCAGACAGGGAAGCCAGCAATGCAGAATGGCCATTCACACTGCAATGTCAGAGCCGGGGGCTTTCACCCCCTCCCTCCCCACTCCAACACACACCTGCTAACCTCTCTCTCTTTACTTAAGAACATAAGAACGGCCATACTGGGGCAAATAAATGGTCCATCTAGCCCAGTATCCTATCCTCTGAGTGTGGCCCATGCCAGATGCTTCAGAGGGAATGAACAGAACCGGGCAATTATTGAGTGATCCATCCTCTGTCATTCAGTCCCTGTTTCTGGCAGTCAAAGGGTTAGGGACACTCAGAGCATGGGGTTGCATCCCTGACCATCTTGGCTAATTGCCATTGATGGTCCTGTTCTCCAGGAACTTATCTAATTCTTTTTTGAACCCAGTGTTACTTTTGTCCCTCACAACATCCCATGGCATCAAGTTCCACAGGTTGACTGTGTTGTGTGAAAGTTACTTGCTTTTGTTCAGTTTAAACCTGCTCCCTATTAATTTCATTGGGTGATCCCTGGTTCTTGTGTTATGTGAAGGGGTAAATAACACTTCCGTATTCACTTTCTCCACACCTTGTCTCTCCTGCCCCCCCTCCTTTCTCTCCTGCCCCCCCCCCTCCTCTGATTCACACCCTCTCCCTGTCTCCTGGTCTCATTCTCTCAGGCCTGGACTACACTTAAAAGTGTTATTGGTATAATTAGTTTGATTAAAGGGGTGATTTTTTTAAACCAAACTAGTTGTATCAATAAAAGCCCCTAGTGTGGACACAGTTATTTCAGTAAGAAGGGGCCTTATACTGGTACAAGTTATTCCCCTAACTGAACCAGAATAAGGCCAACTCTAGACTACAGACTTCTGCTGACTCAGCTCGGTTGCTCAGGGAGTGTGAAGAGGTGTGATCCCTGACCAACTGAGCTGTGCTGGCAAAAGTTATAGCAGCAGATCTGCACTTTTACAGGTATAGCTTATTTCACTTGGGAGGGGGGTGGGGGGGTGGTAGAAGCTGTGCTAACAAATGTGCAGCTTTTCTGACATCAGCTGCGCCCCTAGGAGGAACACTTGGCTAGTATAGTGCACTGGTATTCTTATACTGGTAAAGCCTTCCTAGTGCATACATGGTCTCAGCTATACTAGTATGAGCACCTTTGGGCCAGTATGACTATACCTATACTTTGGGGGTGAGGTGGAGTGGATTTCATTATACTGGCACAGCTAAAGTGGTAAAACTTCCTAGTGTAGTCAAGCCCCCACTCTCACTCTTCCCTTTTCCCCTTTTTACTCTGGCTGTGCCTACACTAGGAGTTTACAGTGGCACAGCTGTACTGATGCAGCCGTGCCGCTTGGAGATCTCTCGTGTAGCCATTCTATGCCAGTGGGAGACAGCTCTCCCGTCGACATAATTAATCCATCCCCAACGAGCGTCAGTAGCTATGTCGGTGGGAAAAGCTCTCCCGCTGACATAGCGCTGTGCACACTGGTGCTTAGGCCAGCGTAACTTATGTCACTCGGGAAGGTGGAATATTCACACCCCTGAACAACATAAATTTTGCCAACTTAAGTGGTATTGTGTACATCGCTAAAGTCTCTCTGATACTTATTTTCATTAGGGTTTCATTCGGGACACAAACCAAAATCCCACCTCTGAACAACCTGCTGTTCAATCCAGATCCCAACATCCCAGCTGACCCATATCCCATTCACTGAAAAAAATATATATAAAAGTTTAAACATTCAGTTGGCCTGGTGCTATACACAGACAAGTAGTGGAAACATCTACACTGTGTTGTCTGTACCGGAGAAAATACAAGGTCAGAGTTAAAGTTGTGTATCTGAGCACATGGTTGGACCTGAACTATTGCTGCAGATCTCTGGAGGAGGTTACAGGTGGGAGGGATAACTTAACCCTCCACAGCAGGGGGCTTGGCTGGTGAACTTGCTAAAGCCTTCCAGGCAGGGGCCTTATGATGAACCAAGGGAGATTTGCCAAAGGAGAATGCTGTTCATCACAGCATGTAGGAAAGACTATGAAGAATCATATTGCTAAGATTGACACCAGCATTTCCCAAACATGGGGGTGGGGATGGGCACGAAGGACAGGCTGACCAGAGCAGAAGCTGGGCAGGCCTTTAGCAACAGACCATGATTGGGGTCATTTTCCTGAAGAGGGAGGTGGGGGAAGTCAGCTTTCAAAATGTGGGAAAACACTGGATTGCACCATACTAGTTGCTTGGGAGCCTTATGAAATTACCAGGCTCCTCCCCTGTGTGTATTGCCTCACTCATAATTTCTCTGTGCTGAGTGTTTTATTAGCTTGATGGCCTAGGCAAAAACATCCCACTGCCCCAATGCCTCCCAGTTCCTTACAGACCCTGAGCTTCCTCCGACGAGAGTACCTGCCTGTATCTGGGGATGGGAGCATAGAGTCAGAGCAATATACACTCAAGTGCTGGAAGGGTGGTGCCTGAGCACCTCTTTCTGATGCGGCTGCTAAGGCAACTTGCCTCTTCCTCACCAATCGGTGCTCCCCAGTTCCACCCTGCACAGAGTCTCTATTTTTAGGAATTTTACTTCCTGATTTTTTTGCTCAGTCAAGAACTGTTTTTAAGTAGTGCTGGCATTAGCCCAAAGTCCTGTCACTCTCTACAGCACCTCTGTATGGGTTAGTGCTATCTCAGTTATGTGTCTGCTCTGCTGCCAGATTCATTTTTATGTGGGTTAAGTGAAAGCGGAGTGGCCAGACCTTTGTGTAATCAGGGGAAGATAATACAACCATCCTGTTCCCGTTTCATGGGTTGTCAGGGTTCCTTCCCCACTCTGAACTCTAGGGTACAGATGTGGGGACCCGCATGGAAGACCCCCTAAGCTTATTCTTACCAGCTTAGGTTAAAAACTTCCCCAACGTACAAACTTTGCCTTGTCCTTGAACAGTATGCTGCCACTACCAAGCGTTTTAAACAAAGAATCAGGGAAAGAGACCACGTGGAGACGTCTTCCCCCAAAATATCGCCCCAAGCCCTACACACCCCCTTTCCTGGGGAGGCTTGAGAATAATATCCTAACCAATTGGTTACAAAATCATCAAAGACCCAAACCCCTGGATCTTGGAACAATGGAAAAATCAGTCAGGTTCTTAAAAGAAGGATTTTATTTAAAAAAAAAAGGGTAAAAATCATCTCTGTAAAATCAGGATGGAAAATACTTTACAGGGTATTCAGATTCAAAACACAGAGGATCCTTCTCTGGGCAAAACCTTAAAGTTACAGAAAACAGGAATAAACCTCCCTCTTAACAAAGAGAAAATTCACATAAAACAAAAGATAAACTAATCTGCCTTGCCTGGCTTACCTATACTGGTTGCAATATTGGAGACCTGGATTAGGATGGGTTGGAGAAGATGGATTTCTGTCTGACCTCTCTCAGTCCCAAGAGAGAACAACCATGTAAACAAAGAGCACAAACAAAAGCCTTCCCCCCCACCAAGATTTGAAAGTATCTTGTCCCCTTATTGGTCCTTTGGGTCAGGTGCCAGCCAGGTTAGCTGAGCTTCTTAACCCTTTACAGGTAACAAGATGTTGCCTCTGGCCTGGAGGGATTTTATAGCACTGTATACAGAAAGGTGGTTACCCTTCCCTTTATATTTATGACATGGGCCCATGAGTTTCTAACCTAGGACTCAGCTCCCTTGGTACTGCACCTCCTTTAAACAATAAATATGTCCCCATAGGGATACACCACTGGGATACACGCTACACCATCCTTAAATTGGGAACAGGGTCCAGTTGGTCCCTTGGGGTCTCTGTAGGGAACATGCTCCTGGGAGTTACCTTTCCAGCGACTGCACCCATTTTAAACAGGGACAAGTTGATTGCAAGTAGTGATCAAGAGATGAAAAACTCCATAGCCCAATCTCATTGGCCTTGAGCCATCCGATGTGCACTGCCTATATCTGGGGATCATATGGAACCTGTGGTGTCTTGTGTACTAGAGTATCCTTGAATCAAGGCACTGAGACTTGATAGTGGTATTCATAAACAGTGATCTTTATTGATCTCACCTGCACGGCAGGGCATATATACAGCACTCACTAAAGGCCAGATATTCAAGGGAGCTCAGCACACTGCAGGTCCTATTGTGGCACTAATGGCCCTCACTGTGCTGAGCCTTTGTGAACATTTGGCCACAAACTCCTGAAGTCTTGTCCCAGCCAGCATGGCCTGGGCTCATGGTAGAAACAGGGAAAGATTATCTGGGGCAAGTCTCTTTTTGGATTGGTTCAAAGTCCCAGTCAGGAATCTGGAGATGGCCGCAGAACATCCCAGGATGTAGAAAGTCATATTCCAGCCCATTCAGTCTTCTGATAAATTCCGAGGCTTGAAAGAAATGGTATCCTGAGCATAAGGCTAAAAATCCCAGGCACCCAGGAAAGAAGCAAATACCTGAGAGTAGAAGCAGCATCCCCGAAGAAAGAGTGTAAGATTACTTTGGGTTTGACACAGATAAGTTTGTTAACTGGCTACTGCCCAACAGTTATATCCAGGAAAGAGTAAACAGCCCAGGAGTCTGTCCCATAGTCATAGATGAAAGGTAGAAAATGTGAAACAAATAGGAGGAGTAAGAAAATGTGCAAGGGCAGGAGGGCAAAAAGCAGAGGAACAGCCTATAAATGATGGTGCAAAACTTTCTGCTTAAAATTCCACAAACTTTGTCAGCATCTCCTAACGGCAAATGGAGCTGTGGTTACACCGTGAATTTGAAAATGATTAGAGAAAATTGCTTCCCAAGCCACACGCTGGAAACCCCATCACTGGAGACATATAACTGTGGTCCAGACAAAGAACTGAAGGCTAAACTGTAGTGGACAATCCACTAGAGGCTGGGGGAAAGAGAAGTGACGGACAAGACATGACCTCAAATAACTTTTTCATCTATAATATAAAACTACTCAATAACAGCAGCTGTGTCTCTTCACTGATGATGCTAGAGCACCATCTGGAGGCTGTTTTAGGGCATATGCTTCTATTTAAAGCATCTTGAAATCTAGTCATCTCCTTCTTAAGTAGAATGTAGTTTCAGATCCCACCTCTGCCCCTGAGTCCCTTTCACATTTTTTATGGTTTTACAAGCACATTTTCCTATTTTTAAAAATGTGATTCTCTCCACTAAAAGAAAGGGAGTACTTGTGGCACCTTAGAGACTAACCAATTTATTTGAGCATAAGCTTTCGTGAGCTACAGCTCACTTCATCGGATGCATCCGATGAAGTGAGCTGTAGCTCACAAAAGCTTATGCTCAAATAAATTTGTTAGTCTCTAAGGTGCCACAAGTACTCCTTTTCTCTTTGCGAATACAGACTAACACGGCTGCTACTCTGAATTCTCTCCACTGGCGCTGTGTGAAAGATCTGTACAAACAACAGGGATTCTAGCTAACTGGTAATACAGGGAAACTACTACACAATCCCTTCCCCCTGGCACAAAAACAGAGACAAATATGATTTGTGAAGTCTGTTTCTGTTACAATGTATGAAGTGAAACTTGTAACAATAATAGGTACAACATGTTCAGAGTGAAGTGTGATTTTCAGATCAGTGGTCTCCCTTTAATTATGGTCTTACAGTTTGCTAGCCCAATTTCCTTAGCCTCCCTTTTAGTTTTGTACAGTCTTTGCTGTAAGTAAATCATGATCCGACAGATTCCCAAAGTGCTTTCCCACTCTCTCCACATTCTAGGTTCTTGTTAGCAGTGAGTCCTTGCTCCATTCTGAAGGGGACTCTTCCTCCCCCCCACCCCCAGTTCACAGGGCAGATGCACAACAGACTATGACATCACGGTATGTCACAAGGGCCTAGTGATGTCACAGCCCACCCTGAGCTGGAGTCAGTCTGCCAGGAGGATCCTGAGTCCTTCATTAATTCAAGGGGCAATGAGTACAGGCATCTCCTGCTGGACGGGAGAGGTGGAGGAGGGGTGATCCAATCCTGATGGTTTCCCTGGGGTACACCATCTATCTGTTGGCCGCACTCCTGGCCACCCACTTCCTGGTGTTCTCTGATGCCTTCATACCATCAAAAAGCCAGACCATGCTCCATGGAGTCAAGGACAGGAAGCTTGAGGGAAGGAGCTCACCACCAGGTTAGAGAGGCTGTCTCTGGCTTTCCTGTGTGGAGAGCCAATGCGGAGAGAGGATGGACTGAGAAGATGGCAGAGTGGGAAGGAAGAAAGGATGTGGTGAAGGAGGGGTTAGAGTGTGAGGATTTAAAAAAAAGGGAGGGTTCAAGGGGACAGCTAGAGATGGAGAAAGAGGGAGGGGAATGGATAGAAAAGCAGGAATAGGAGTTGGCAAAGAGGAATGAGAGGGAAAAAGGAATGGGATGGGGAGGGAAGAAAGGTGATAAGAAGTGACAGCATAAGGGAAGGGTACATATAAAGAGAGGCGATTTCAGAGGAGCTTGTTTTTTAGTTATCTATAGATACAATGCCTCAACTCAATGAGGCCCTACTCTGGACCAGGGCCTCTGAGTGGTAGTATGATATGTAAATGATGCATACCCAGTCTGGCACTCTGTCCTTCTCTAGGGATGGCTAGGCCAACTAGAAATTGGTAAGCCTGCTGCAACTGTTGCTGAAAAATCTGTCTTTTAGCTCAGGCAGCAGAGGCTCCTGCATTAAGATCCAGAGGTCTCAGGTTTGCTCCCCGCTGCTGATGACCCATCCAGGAGTGTTGGTGTTACAAATATAATTACTAAATGATACAGTCCTGCCATTTTCTCACTCATGCCAGCTGAAATGCCACTCATAGGCAGGGAGCAAGGTTTCCCCTTCATCCGCTCAGCTCCCCTTCCCAGCAGGGCTTGCTCTCAGAGCTTCTCTGAACAGGCATCCAAGGCTTCCTCCCCTTGCCCCACCCTCACTTGGCCTCACTGCTTTCTGCCTCACTTGGGGAGAGAGAAGTGAGCAGGCTGTGAGCTTGAGCACATTCCACCTCCAGCAGCCTTCTGTGCAATGAGGGAGATGGGACCAGAGTTCACAAGTTCAGGGGGAGCAAAGGCTCTGGGAGAGGGGCACTGGATCCCTGTGAGAAGAGGGAAGGCAGAAAAGGGGAGGTGAAAGGGATGGGAGAGACCAAAGAGAGAGAGAGGGCCAACCATGAAGAAATAAAGGTAGGAGGGACTAGATGAGAGATTGTTGTTGAGAAAGGGAAAGGGAGGAGGGAAAATGCTGTAGGGACAAGTAGGGTCATGTGGCTCATGCACAGGCCTGGAACTCCTGAGTTCCATTGCCAGATCTGCCACTGACTTGCGGTAGGACCTTGGGCAAGTCTCATCCCTCTTCTTTGCCTCAGTTTCCCCATCTATAATGATCTTGGGTCACAGGTGGGTGAGAGCACCTTCATAGCCTCGGATGACAGGGTAGCATTCATTTACTAGCATTAGCTTTCATTTATTAGCATTAGATGATTTTGCTGGTGTAGAAAAAGTTCATTCACTTCACACACATCCATAAGCATGTCACACAAGGAGCTACATAGAATTTGGCAGCTATGACAACAATATGGTGAGGGATGGGCTAAGGGGACATGTCTAGGGAGAGGAAGGATAGTGAGGGGAGGGAGTTCGGAAGAGAGAAAAGGGGACAGGAAGGGAAGCAGTTGGGGAGCTGGAGGGGACTGAGTGCAGAAGGGAGTGAAGGAGTGAGAGCATGGAGATAGGGTGAGGAGGAATTGAGGGAGAGAATGGAGAAAGGAGTGGGAGGAGAGGAGAGACAGACATAGAAGCAGCAAGAGACCAAAAAGAATGAGAGAACAGACAGGATGGACAGTGAAAGAGGCAGAGAGAACTGAGAGAGGCAGAGAGGAGAGCTTATTCCCCCTCTCGGGTTGCAGGCTGGGAGCAAATGGAAGAAACCTTTGTGGCCTCGTCAACAGGGGAAGGCATGGAGGTGATTGACATGGTGCAGAACGAGGATGCACAAAGACTGAGGAATGCAGTGGTGAAGGATTTGCTGTTGGATCTGGCCATCTCCTTGAACACAGGCAGCATCATGCTCTTTTTTTTATGCGTGACATAGAACCAGAAATCATTGCCATGCTCATGGATGAAGACAACCTGAATGTCTACCTGCGTTTCATGATTGCCTACTAGGCAGCAGTGCTTTTCCCCACTACCCACACCCCAGGGAACCTGTGACACCAAGTGACAACAACAGGCACCTTCCCCATCACCCAGACCTGGCTCATCTCCCAACTCCCTTGAAAACAGCAATAAACCCTCAATCCAAAGCTTGTGGAATCTCTTATAAACCAGACTGCCCCATCTCAGGATCTCCATTCTCTGTCTCCCATCTGCTTTTTATGGCAGAGCAGAGCACTCCTCAGTGAGCTGGGCCAGGGGGCTCTAAAGGGGCTTATGCGCTGCATTGCCATGTTGGTGACCTACCTATGGGTCACAGTCTTAATTCCTTTCTCACCTGGTGCTGCTAAGGTGACAGAGACCCAGTTTCTACAGTGTGGCAGCCAAAATACCTAACCGTCCACCAGCGCAAGGATCTGGAGTGACTCACCCTGTAGGTACTTAATGGTTAATGGTTAAACCAATGACATGGATTGTTCACATGAGAATGAGTGAAAGGAACTTGCTACACAAAGGGCAGCAGCTGGTCCATCTGGTCTGGTATTCTGTCTCCAACAGGGGCCATTACCAGATGCTTCACATGAAGCTGCAAAGTCCACCATAACTATACAAACATGTGCTTACAGGGGAAGGTATTTCTTAATGCAAGCAGTTAGTGTTTGTTTTATCCATAAACTAGTAGATCTGATATTCTTTATAAGAGCTGATCCTATCCAATGTCACTGCAGATATTTTCTTACTCAGATACATCTCAGCCTGCTTTGAATCCCACTTTACTCTGCATCTCCATAATATGTTGAGACAATGAGTTCCACAGGCCAACTATGCCCTGTGTAATAAAGTCAGACACTGTAATGGCCAAAAATGTCCCATATTTAAAGATGTTTCTGTCTTTGAAAGAGCAGCAGTGTAAAGGGCTTACACAATTATGTTACATACATTGCTGGAAAAGAAACTACTGAATGACGAACATTTTTCTCAACTACATTCCAGAGAAAATGTTTTTTTCCTGATTAACAAGGAGTAAAAAAGTCAAAACAGAGCCCAATGCAGATTACTGTAAGAATCAGTTTAAATAATAAAGAATAGGTTTGTTGGGGACATAACACAATCTTTTTTTGATGATGAAAATTATGAGTAAAATAACTAAATACACTTTGAGATACCAATTATAAAAAAAATCACCAAAATAGCCAATAGAAAGCATATGAGAAATATTAAAATTGACCTGCAAAGGATTTTTAAAAATTGGGCTTGTGCCAACTTTTGCTGGCCTGGGAAGGATTTATTAATTTATTTTCCTTCTTTTTTTTTTTTTTTTTTTTATATTAGAAATTCAGGTCTTGTCCATCCTAAAAGACTTTACAGAAATTGGATAAGTAGGGAAAAGATGACATTACTAGAGTCAACAGAGACTGAAGTCTGAGCAATTGTGACAGGAAAGGTTTATAGATTGTTCAGAACTCTTTGTTTTTATTAAAATCCAATGAACGAACAGTTTGGACAAAGGATGTCTACCCCTTCAGCTGAGCTATGGAAGCTCACAATACAGGTATTATGACACCCCACAAGAAGTCCCCTGGAAAAACCATGAAAGATCAGGCTGATCTTTCTAAAGCAAACACCAACCAGAAAAGAAAGCCTTATTTTTTGTAAAGGTTTTCTTTATAAAGCCTTCTTGTAAAGAAGCAAAGAAGGAGACATGCAACCCAAGTACAATGGAGTGAGTCAAAATGAGCTGAATCATTCTCAGTATATATTGCTCACAATTCATTAGGTCAGGCTGTAGTATCTGAAGGAAATAAATGCAAAGGAAAGAGGAGTATTTTTCAGGGAGTCTTGCTTGAGGTGACTGAACTAGGAATTAGTGGAACAAAATTGAACAAAGAGGAAAAGTTCCGGTGTGGGAATCAGTAAACACTTTAAGAGTGATCTGCAAAGGATAGCAACATTTGGCTTGTGCTCTTCTTTGTGAGGGACAAAAAAGGCCTAACAGGATTTGTTAAGGTGGCACCCCAGTCATGAACCTGGACTCCATTGCTAGGCACTGTACAGATACAGAACAAAAAGGGAGCCCTACCTAAAGAGTTTACAATCCAAGTAAGGGTGTGTCAACACATGGAGTTATTCAATAATAGCTGTCCCTGAATAACTCCATGTGTAGTTAAGCTGTAAGGTATTCACCACCTTCTTCTTTTTTTTTTAACCTTAGAAATAAAAGGAAAATAAATCTTGTTTTTCCTGTTTTGCTGGAGGTCTTTCTTGGAAGACATGGATATGTAGATTCTCAGATCTCACAGCCCATACTTGAAGGGCAAGGTATGCCCTATTTACAAGAGCTTTGCTTCACACTGATTATTCAGGTATTTGAGTTTGTTAAACAGATGTTTAAAAAACAAAAGCATCACCACCAACAACCAAACAAATGGTTTTAAACAGTTAGAGTAGAAAAAAATCTCTTTCCATCTAATGAATCAGGTTTCATTTGCATGATTTCTCTGATGTCATAAAGATCCTAGCTCTCTGGTAGTCCAAGAGGCTTCCAAGAAAAGCATGGCTGACAAGACCTGAATTTCCAATGTAAAAAAAAAAGAAAAAATATTGGCGGGGGGGAATGACAACACATTCAGGAAGCAAACAAATAAAAGAAAAGAAAAACCTCAGAAATCCACATTTGTTTCTCATTGGAAGTAATCTTAAATATGTAATATTAGGTTGGTTTTTTTAAAGGGAGTCAGTGTGATGCAGTGGATAACGCATAGGGGTAAGAGTTGGAAGGCCTGGGGTGAAATCCAGCCGTATTAATATCATAAGGGAGTTTTGTCACTGACTTCAACGGAGCCAGGATTTCACCTATGGTTTATTCTCTCATCTCTGCCACTGACCTGCTGTGCGATAATGGTTAAGTCATTAGTGTCTCTGTGCCTCAGTTTCCCTATCTGTAAAATAAAGATAATGATATCTAACCCTCTTTGTATAGTGCTTTGAGATCTATGTATGAAAATCACCAGCATATGTGCTATTACTTATATCAAACTCTGAGTTTGATATACACCATTTTCTCAAGACTAGTAGAAATGTTTCTATGATTTTCTTTGTTCACTCCAAGGAATACAGATTTTTGTTTGGATTTAAACATTCTCCTGCAGCATTTGTAACTCTGATATTACAGCAATGACCTAGTGCTTGAGAGCTGGAAAATAAAACTGACAGAAAAAAAGTGAAATTCAGCAGTCTATTTTCATTCTCTCATACTGAGTGAAATTCAAAAATGAATCAATCAGCATTAATAGTAAATAGTACATTTAATATTTTAAGATTATTTCAATTATAATTTTTCAGTCAAAAGTGTTATTAATAACAACACAGATAAGGAACCTTTTATTCATGTACATTCTCTTTGGCTTTAATCAGTGAGAACAGAACAGTGGAATAGTCTTTCAAAAGAAGTGCTGCTGAAGAATATACTGTGTTGGCCTACCCTGGCTGGCACTGGATTCATAGATTCCCAGGCCAGAAGGGATGATTGTGATAATCTAGTCTGACCTCCTGTATAAACAGGCCATAGAACTTCCCCCAATAATTCCTGTTTTTTTAGAGCAACATCCAGTCTTAATTTAAAAATTGCCAAAGACTGAGAATCCTCCACAACCCTTGCTAATTGTCACAGTGATAAGACAATTAATAGGTCTTTTCCAGCTTTAATTTTGATGCTCATTCCCAATACCAGTATCTACTCCCAAAGACTCACCACACTGGTAATACAGTAAGTCCTCACTTAATGTCCTCCCGCTTAATGTTGTTTCGAAGTTACGTCACTGCTCCATTAGGGAACATGCTCGTTTAAAGTTGTGCAATGTTTTCTTATAACAGGTTTGGCTGCCTGCTCTGTCCACTGCTTGTAAGGTTCTGTGGAAGAGCAGCAACTTTACAAGGGAGCATTGCACAAGTTCCTCTTCTCTGCCTCCTCCCCCTCCCTCCCAGCGCTTCCTCTGCCACCAAACAGCTGTTCCTCACTGAACAGATTCCTCTTCTCCGCTCCTCCCCCTACCTCCCAGAAAGTCCTAAGCACTGCCAAACAGCTGTTAGGACTTTCTGGGAGGGGGGAAGGAGCAGGGATGCGGTGTGCTCCAGAGAGGAGGTGGATTGTGGGTGGGAAGAGGTGGGCCTGGAGTGGAGCGGGGATGGAAAGAGGAGGGCCTGGAGCATTCCCCGGCAAAGTCAGAGCCTGTTCTTCAGGGGGGAAGCTTCTGCTGCTGCTGCGAAGGTGCTTCCTAGTGTCCTTGCCTGCAGCGGGCTGTGTGGAGTAAGCCAGGGGCACTTCCCAACCACAGTACAGTACAGTACTGTACAGTATATAATGCCTTTTGTCTGCCCCCAGAAAATTTCCTTGGAACCTAACCCCCCACATTTACATTAAATCTTATGGGAAAATTGGATTAGTTTAACATCATTTCATTTAAAGTTGCATTTTTCAGGAACATAACTACAACATTAAGTGAGGAGTTACTGTATAATGGTCAGAATAAAACAGCTCCCACCATTTAAAAAATTTCCCAGAGATAGCTTTACAAAGAAACCAGGTATCCGTGAGCTGCAGGAGGGGTGTGTTCACCAATTCTAGTGAATTTTAGGTTTTTTGTTTTTTTAAATATAGGTCTAATTATCAGGGCCTCCAAATTGATAGTTTTCAGGCTGTTCTTAGTAACACAGAAACATTCTTAAATGCCAGTTTTCTTGCTGCTCCTGAAATCCACTACATCTTTCACTCTTTGCCTCCCCTACACTGCATTACTACAGGACATTTGGTTACAACGATACTAGGTCACAAAAACATAACAGCAGCAAAACTCCCCTATCTGGATAGCAAAAATTCCTGAAAAGCAGTTTGGTATTTGGAGAAGCATTCTAAAATCTGGATGGTTAGTCTGACTCTGGAGGCTCCCATAAACCCTGGAAACCATCCCCTACCATCCCAACCTTTCCTTAAACAGGCCCAGGCCCTAGCTAAGTTGATGTAGGGTGATGATATTTTCCCAAGGGGAACATGGGACACCATATGGGGCCAGCCCAAGGCACCACAGAATATCAGGGTTGGAAGGGACCTTAGGAGATCATCTAGTCCAACCCCCTCAAAGCAGGACCAATCTCCAATTTTTGCCCCAGATCCCTAAACGGCCCCCTCAAGGATTGAATCACAACCCTGGGTTTAGCAGGCCAATGCTCAAACCACTGAGCTGTTCCACCCCCTCTTGCCTTCCTGTGTGGAGCCAGCCCGAGACTCCCTGCTACCCACCTGTGGAGGGCTGGCCCAGCCCGAGCCGCTCTCCCAAGCCCTCCTCCTGCAAAGGGCTGGCATTGCTGCTCGCCCCCACACACATGTTCCTCCATGCCCCGCTAAGGTTTGCACTCAACCTTTTTGGAAAAACTGAGCATGTGTACAGTTTCCTCTTGCTAACTGATCAGTTGACAAGAGCAATGGGACAAATGCCCAGTTTTGCCAAAAAAAAGTCGGGACAGCCAGGACAGGGCTTAAAAAAAGAGACTGTCCCGGCCAAAATGGGATATATGGTCACCCTAACCCGATGCCTTTTTGTGAGAGGGAACAAGACTTGTCTGTTATCTTCATATGGAGTGACTGGGGGCAACGAGTAGGAATCTCTAACACCTTGTGGGGGTCGGGAGGGATAACATCCTCCCAGACCCCATTTCCTCCTGACTGTACACGACGAGGCCCTGGTGCAGGACTAGGTTAGGGGCTCCCTTCCAAAATCTAAAATGTTGCTTATGTCCAGCATTGGGCCCACATCCTACCCCACCACCTCCCACATCTTCAGTTGTCCGCCACAACTCCCCCCACCTCTCCCATTTGCCCCATAGTACACCAACACCTCACACCCCCAACCCCTCATCCACCGGCCCCCAGGACTTTCCAGGCCACTCACCAGTGCCCAGCTCAGCACTCCGCTCCCATCCCAGGCTAGGGACGCAACTCCTAATCTTGGCTGGCGGCTGCCCTTCAGTTCCTCTCACCCCATTATCCACCCCACATCACACAGCAGACCAAATCTAAGTGATGAGTGGTGTCACCTGGGTCACAATGCCGCTCAAATCTGGCCTGGGCCCCAGTGGGGCAAGGGCCAAAGTTGTTTGAGCGACATTGCCACCCTATGGACCAAGTGACGTGCCGGAGCGCCATTCCATCTGGAAGTCCCCCATAACCTCATAACTCAATGGTTCCGGTGGAACTTCATTACTTGCAACATTGTATCTACATCACTGACTCCTGAGATTCCACTCCTTGTCCTGTCCATGAATTGCTTCCCCACTTCCTCTTCTCCACAGAAGGGGTTCCACCGTTCCAGCCTTTCTTCTCCCTCAGCCAGTGCATGCTCTTCCCCTTCTTCTGAGTGTGAAAAAGCTTGAGCATAGCTGCTACTGCTGCTGCTATTCCTTCTCGGCAGAAGTCAGCAGGGGGAGCAATCAGAAAAGAGAGGCAGCTGCTGCATTGGAGGAGTGGTATCTAGGGTTTGATCCAAAGTCCAATGAAGTTAATGGAACTGAGCTTTCCATTCAAGCTGGCACTGGGCCAGGCCCCTATTGGTCAGAGGTAAGAGTAACAGGGGAAAAAACAATCCCAAAGAGCTAGGCAGGTCAGATCCAGGACACTAGGCTAAGTAGCAGAAAATAAGATAAAATCCCAGGACCATCCCACTCATATTGGGGGCGCTAAGACAGGTGTGCCATAACATATCTAGCTGGGGTTTTTAGCAATGTACATTAATTAAATGTCTCATCTTCCCATCTGGAAGCAGTATCCAGCATGTCTCTCCCTCCCCCCCACCCCAATGTGCTTTCAGAGTGAGAGAACCAGGTTCTTCTATCCCTGGTGGTCCAGGGTGGGAGGCATGGGTGGGAGGTGTGCATGGGGACTTGTGAGGTTCCCCCTGAGTTGTTAATGATTGCAGCTTGTCTATTGACCTTGCAAGCCTGTGCCCCCACACTCTGAAGAGCAAGTTTGGCCTAACTGGGGCAGGGCATGCGGAGCAGTTGGGGAGTAGCACACACTGTACTGGCTGCTATGTTTAGCCTTTCTTCCCTCCTGCTACCCGGACTGGAACCTTCTGCCACCACGACCTGTTGGCAGGGAAAAAGGATGAGAAAGAAGGAATGGGGAGGAATTGGTTAGGCTCCAGCATGTCTCTGCGTGAGGGCAGGCCATTCTTCAGCAGGGAAAAGTTCTACAAAGCTCCAGTCTCCATACCTCTGCCTGTCTCTCTTTCTCCCCCTCCTTCTCCATGTGGATTACCAGATGTGGCACTTGAAGGCTGGATTCATTGGTGTTGTGCTGGAGCAGTGGAAATGCCTGGCAAAGTCCTGGCTGTTGCTGAGGGGCCCGCGGACACGGAGTGGTGGGGGGCTGTGCGGGTCCCTGTGCAGAAAGGCTCGCAGTCTCTCAGGGCTCTGGTGCCCACACATCCCCTGGAGGGAAACAAAACAATCATGTCAGCATCTAAGAATGATCCCAAAGGCTTACTTGCCCACGAGCCCTCACATAGGTTCTGCAGGGTTCCAGCTTGTCATCCTTCCTGAGCAACATGAGCATGACAGGAGACAGGAGAGACAGAGAGATATGCTGGACAACCATGCCAGGAGAGAGGATGACACTCTGATCAACACCTGGATACTGCCATTTCCTAGTGCATGGTAGAGGGGTAGATTTCCATCTATCCATATCTATCTGTCCTAAACTTGTCACTATTTTATTTCAGTGTGTTGATTTAGTCACAGCCCTGACAAAGCCAAAATTATGCTGGCTGGAAGGGGAAGCACCTATAGGACAGGCAGTGCTGTGAATATGTCATTCTTTGGAGGGGAGTGTCCAGCCTTTATTCAGGTGGTTTGCAGTGTCTGGGTCATACTGGACTCATCACTGTTGCTGGAAGCCCAGTTGATCACTCTGGTTAATCCTGCCTGCATTCACTGACAGCTGGTCCTAGAGCTGCCACATCCCTTCTCTAATGCAGACCTTACCAGAGTGACCCAATCCTTCGTAGCCTCAGGACTGGATCACCTTCTTCTGCACTCTTCTCAGGGCTACCATCAATAAGCACCCGGAAGCTCCAGCTAGTGTCGAATACAATGGCTGATCTCTATGTTCCCTGAACCTCTATGAGAACATAACACCAGTGATCTATGAAGTGCACTTCACTTGCAGCTCAAGGGTTTGGTTATGTATAAGCCCTAAACTTGCTAAGAGGAAGGTACCTGAAAAATCTCACTCCATCCATCCATCCATGTGCTTGACCCCCATCACCAAAATACTTGATCAGCTCTCTCCCTAAAGCCATCATAGTGGCGGTGCAGGTTCACTCTTGTTGTCTTTTCCTTCCTGCAAACCTAAATTTCTTCTTGCCCACTCTTCCCCGATAAGTAAATTATCTTTCGACAGGGAAGTTAAATATAATTTGGTTTTTTTTATTTCATTATCATCAGTCATCATAACCAAGGGTTCCTAGATATTCCAGTGACTGCTGCCTTAGATAAACCTTAAATGATGGATAGTAGATAGATATTGTTGTGCTTAGTCCCTTTGACAGTCTGTTATCGCTTCAGAGCCCAGTGTAAGGTGTAGGTCTTCAGTGAGGCCTTTGATCAGCATTTAGGGAGCAGTCCAGTGCTGCGAAGTTGGGAGAGAGACTCAGACCAGGAGGGAGGGAGATGGTGATAATCAGACACACAGACCAGAGAGACAAAGTATGAGAGGAAGATACATTAAAAGAGGCCAGATGGGCTGGGACAGACAAGATCAGCAGGGTGTTCATTACATTGGCAAAGCTGATGTAGAAGAGCTGATGGTGTGAGAGTCCACTTCTGGGTAAATTCCTCTCCTGTTTGTGCTTTTTCAGCCAGTTCTTATAGGCCTGTGGGGAAAGAGGAACAGATAAATTAAAATAAAAAATCTCAGACTGTGTCCCACAAATATCATTAAAGTTTAACGCACAAGGGAGAGCTGAAATCAGGAGCCTTCATCCTCCCAGTGTGGATGCTGGTGCTGCCTGCTGGTGCTGCCCTGGAGCTCTTACGCTGGGACATAGACATCCATCCACCCACTCACTGAGAAAGTGTAGCATCCTTTTCTTTCCCGTCCCATCTCCTTGCTCTCTGAGATGGCTTATCCCTGCCCTCTTCCCTATCAACCTAACTGTTGTGCTTCCCATTCCAGACAATACCACACAGTGGCAGCAGAAGGTCAGAAGATGATGCTGTTTGATGCACTATAATTGAATAAAAACTATTTCAACTTGAGTCATCCATGCTCAAAAAATTCTTGCCATGCTTTTCATATCACTAGTACCTTCTGTCTAAAGATCTGAAGGCATGTGACAGACATTATTTAATTAAACCTCATAACTTCCCCAGCAACAGAAAACTGAAGAGGAACTTCCTTCTACAGAGTACTTTCACCTCCATAGATATGGGTATTGATTCATCAAGGACCAAGACAAATGAATTGAAGGACATCAGTTTAGTTCCCAGGGGCCTGTATCAGCTTGAAATAATAGTCACCTATTTTCATACAAAGGACCATCTTGGAATAAAAAAGACCAGGGACTGGAATAGCAGGGGGTCTGCAGTACAGGACTGAGGTTCATTGGCAGAGCTGTGTGGGAAACCCAGGGCTGGAATAGCAGGGGGCTGCAGGCCAGGACTGAGGGGCATTGCCAGAGTTGTGAGGGGAGCCCAGCACTGGAATAGCAGGGGGCTGAGGGGCATTGATAGGGCTGTGTGGGGAGCCCAGCACTGGAATAGCAGGGGGCTGAGGGGCAGGACTGAGGGGCATTGGTAGAGCTGTGGGGGAAGGAGGGATGGGGTGGAGGACTGGATCAGCAAGGAGTGCAGTTAATTTGGATTGAGGTGCATTTGTGGAGTTACATAGGGACAGGAAGTTGGGCAGCCCAGGACCAGAATAGCAGGGAAGGGGGTTGCAGGGCAGGATTGAGGGGCACAGGCAGAGTTGTGTGAAACTACAAGACTAGAACAGCAGGTAGTTTGTGATACCTGGTAAGCGATGGCGAGTCCTCCTGTGTCAGCTGCATTCTCCAGCAGGGTGAAAGTGCCATTGATTCTCAGGCCCTGCAGAGAGTAGCGTTCATACTGTTCCACCAGGCAGTCTGTACCCCGCACTAATGCATCCCTGTTGCATCTAGGACAGCTCTCAGGCACCACTGTGGAGAAGAGGGAAATCCAAGAAGGTAAATGCAATATCAGTATCCACTGGGATTCAGTCACTTCTCCCATTAGTAATGAGCATGGTCTGGGATTGAGTCTTTTGAATTTACCAAACCCACCTTTGCACTATACATTTAAATAGGGAGCAGGTCCTGGAGGAACTCCCCTGAGCTCTCCAGAGGGAACACACCCCTGAGGCCTGTGACAGTGAGCAGAGGGAACAGATTCTATTATAAATTACCACCAATGGTTCGGGTCACTGGAACTATTTTTAAAGTCAGGGTGCTGAAAGTGGAAACCATGTATTTACTTATTATTACTACTTCAAACCAGGGGATGTTGCTGCACCCTGAATGGGTCACAATACGCACCGTAATCGTAGACCGCATGAAGCAGCTCGTGTGCCATGATCACTCCCATGGCTCCAAAGTTCACAGCACTGAAAAACACAGAATGTAAAGAGGTATCAGCTGCTAAACCTGCAGGAGGCAGGGGAAGCATGTGTTTCTCTGTACACCCCTGCTCCATCAAGTATGATTCTACTCTGCCAAATGATGATGTAAAACCAGTATCAGGGGCTACATGCTTATCGTCTCTGTTATTCCATATCAACATGTTCAGTAAATGTATAATGTAAAGACAGTGGGATTGTACAAGTGAACAATTGCAACTGGATGTTTGTTAACAAGTCTGCTAAAGATGTGCAAGATAGTAATCTAATCAGGGGTTTCACTAGAAATAGTTGTGGTACTCCCACAAACTCCATCCACAAACCAAGCTCCACCCATTTGAAACACCAGAATGAGTCCACTCACAATCAAATTTCCACAGTATGATCATCCCTCTCCTTTCTTACATGTCTTGATCAATAATGAAAAAGCAAAGAACATTGACATGTACGTAGTGATCGTTACTAGATTTCAGAATCAATAGGTCACTGAAGTGAACAGGAGCAGCTCACATCTCTCTAACAGCTGCTGCTTTAAGAGTTCTGCAGACTCAGTAGACATCACTGCACTGGTTACACTCAGTTCACATTTTAAAGGTTATCTGCAACTACAGCGGGATGTATAACTGATTTTTCAGTTTACTGGCCATTCTGAAAAATCAAAACTAACTTTTATTTCAGGGTTGACGAGAATTTAATTTTTTTTCCGCAAACTACTGAAAAAAAATTTGCTTTGTGTTGAATGAAACATTCAGTTCCACCTGAAAAGAAACTTCATTTTCAGTTTTTAAAAAAGTTTCTTTAATAAAATTGAAGTAAATTTCAAAATGAAAAGTCATTTAGAATTGAAAAATCAAAACATTGCATTTAAAAAATGTCAAAACAAAATGTTTTGATTTTTTTGTTTTTATTTCAACTGAAACAACTTGGAGAATTCAAAATGAATTCGTGAAATGTTTTTGTCAACCTCAAACTGCATTTTTGGAAAAAAAACCAAACCAACCCTGGATGTCTGACTCCTGAATCTAATGCTCTCTCTCTCTTAATGGTTGGCTCTGCTGGGCTAACAGTCGTAACAAATGCACTTCCATCACAGTCAATTTAATCGGCAGATCAGACTGATACAGGGGGCAGATCTGCTGATTCTGAAGTGACTCACTCATTAAGTGGAAGCACATAGCATTACAAAAGTATATTTGTTTTGCTATTATTCATTTCAGCTGTGTCCCATTCTTAATCCTGTTATGAGTTTTATGAGTCATCAAGGGCACATGGGTGTTCTACAGATAAGGGGTGTAAGTTTCACTATAGACTGAAAAGAATATTATATTGATCAGACCACCTGTTTCATTCCTTCCCATAGTGAGAGCCTATTTTTGTACAATAGGAATTTAATGAGTCTGGGATTATTCTCTCTGTGCAAACCTTTCTCCAGGGGGACAAAAAATTACATCAAACAATGTTTGATGTGTCTTAAATGACCACTCAATGACAACAACTGGTTGCTCAACAGAGGTGCTCTCATTATAATAGAGGAACAGAATTGTACTATTGGATGGTTCACAGGAAGGCATACAAACCTCATAATGCAATAAATAAATAAATAAATAAATGGTTGTTTAGTAGAGGTGGTCTTTTTATAAGGGGGAAGCAGAGTTGTCTTTGATCCATTTGAAGACATTTTGGACAGGAGATTGCCGAAAGGTTTCACAGGATTTATTCTTGGAATCTAGAAAATAATATACCCTCATCTTTGAGTGACTCAATATTGAGGTGGGCTCAGGAACTGTCTTCTTTGCAGCTTGTCTTGATAAGCCTCATGTCTTTTTTCCTTGTGCTCTAATATATTCTGCCTGCCTGTGAGGGCCAGGAAAACTGCCCGCCTGAGTTTCAGGGTAAGAGTCTGAGGTTACTCAGCATCAGCGGCTTATCTCAGCCCCACATGGAAATCACTTAGGCTTTGACTTTGCTCTCAGTGAAGCCAGTGGCCAAATTCCCACTGAGGTCAGTCAGAGCAGGACCCTCCTTCCTGCTTTTTGGCCTTTTGCAGTGAAACAGTATGCTGGAAACCCAGCGTGCCGAAGGGGTGAGGTTTATGTTGGTGGCTTTGCAGCCTCTTAGTACCTGGGGAACTCAGCATGGAAGAAGGGGCTGCGGAACATTCCCGCAGGGAAGACCACGGTGTGGCGCCTCATTGAGTAGTAGGAATGGACAGACCAAGGGAAGACCTCCCAACTAGAAACAGAAAAAGAAAGGAGAGAGAACACCCACTATTAATGGCTTGGGACCTTCTCCTGATCTCTCTCCCTACTGGACCTTTGTGGGAATGGTGGTGACATAGAGAAAGGACTCCCCAGTGCAATCCCATACAGAGAGGAGGCAGAGTTATAAGTTCACATTATTCAGAACCTCATGTGTTCAATACAAACACTGTATCTGCCTTTATTTATTTATTAGGCACTTATTACCATTGAAAACATTCATGGATGTACCCTCCCCACACCACTGTCAGGTAGGCCAGTGCTAGTAGCCTCATTTTACAGAGTGGCGAAGAGACTTGCTCGGGGTCATGCAGGCGGCATGTGGTAGAACAGGGAAATGAACCCAACTTGTCTGACTTTCTGCTCAGTTCATTAACCACAAGAGCAACTTTCCTCCCCACTGTCTTGGCCCATTCCTATACCATATCTCAAATCCTCTTTTCAGAGTAGCAGCCGTGTTAGTCTATATTCGCAAAAAGAAAAGGAGTACTTATCCTCTTGTTTTTGTTGTATCGTCTTCTGTATCTGATCAGCTGCTCCTATACCTCCTCTCCAATGCCTATACACCTCCTATAACCTGCTCCCTACCACACATCATCCCCACCACCTGTTGGCTGAAACATACTTATCCTGCAGGTGGGGCTGAAGGAGCCTCAGGGAGAAATTTTCCCTCACAGCCTTCAGGCAGGCCACCACATTGAGCAAAAAGGTATTGTCATGTATCTCCAGCTGAGGAAAGAGAGAGGCAATGAGAGCATATTTAAAAGGACACAGAAGAGAGAGTAAAAGAGAGATGAGAATCAGAGAGAGGATGGGGCAAAAGAGACAACACCAAACAGGGCAGAAAATGGGGTTAATCAAAAATCAAATATTCTCTCTTTTCTCTCCCAACCCTCAAAATCCCCAAGCTAAGATGTGGAAAAGGACTGCGGGAGATATTATCACAAGCAAAGCAGAGCACGCCTTCTTTGGGGGATGAACTGTGCCACCCCCAACTTCTCCTTCCGCAACAGGAGGCAGAGTAGGCAAAGACGCAAGAGCACTGGCTGGATCTCCCAGCTTCTCCAGACCCAACCTCTTTCAAAACAAGACATTGGAGGGAAAGGAGAAGGTATGCTAGTTGTATGGAGTATGCTCTGCTCCCTTCCCCTCCAGCAGAAGGTGCCCTTGGGTATGGAACAGGTATATTACCAGTAACAAGACAGGTATGTTTGCATTGTATAACTCACATCCTGGAATTCCTGGTCCATTTCAGCAGTTTGGAGGATGCTGTCTGGATAGCCAATTTCCACCTGAAGCTTAGACACCTTAAATCATTAAAATAAAATAAAATAAAATTAAATTAAATAATATACACAACCAAGAGGATTCCTTACATTTTGAATGTCCGTATAATGTGTTTCAGGGCAGGGTAAGTAGGACTTATAAATTAGCTCTGTAAAAATAAGAGCTGTCCTATTTGATTTCTCCAGGTAACACATCTCCCCTTGCTCTTCTCCTTTCCCAAGTCAGTGCCCTAAGGCCAAATGCAGCCCTGATATAAAGAGCAGCTGCTCTCATGAAGCCCATGGAATTGTTTTTTATCTCCCTCCATGTGTAAGCTTGTTGGTGCTCATATATGTTGGCACGTATGCAGCTGTGGGTGCGCATGGATAAACACTGAGCTTCTCCATATATACATGTCAGTGTATGACCATGTGCTTATGATGGTATATGTGTATCCACCTAAAAGTGTTGAGCAGGTATGTATAAAAGTGTCCATGTAGGATCATGTACATGAGCATGCATGTCAAAGTATGTGCAGGTGCAGACACCCATCCATTCTCCAGGGGCTTCTGGGACATAAAGACCCCAGTGACCTGTGTCTTCCACACATGCCTTGTCCTTGGCCTCTTGTCGGGTCTGCTCATCCATCCACTCCACCTGATCCAGCCGACTGTGGAGGGCATCTCGGACCAGAGAGAACATCTTCTCAGCCTGCCAAGGGGAAAGAGAGATACACTCAGGGCTACCGAAAAGCAGCTGCTCCTTAGGAAATGCCATATCTGGGTCTGAGAGGAGAGGGGAGCAATTGGGGCCCATGTTTATTCAGTCCTGGGCTACTCTCTCTCCATGCTCCACAAATTGAGCTACAGCCCACCCTGGTAAGGATCCCTCTTTCCAGGAAGTGAGAAAGAAATTCATTCTTTACATCCTTTCAGACATGGGCTTGTCCCTATACACTGCTCCCTTAACTCTGCCCTGTTCTTCTCATCTCCCCCTTGCCTCTGCTTAGGTGAGAGGAGAACACAATCCCTTGTTCATTCAGTTCTAGACTTCTCCTCTCCTAACATGGGATGGGATCTATTCTAGACTACTTTCCCTTTGCTTGAATTAAAGGAAAATTCAGAATGCATTTAGTTCCAACTCCCTCTATTACACAATCTGACCCGCCTCTTTGCTGGTGGTGTCTGAGGGGGATTCAGTCAGTCAGTTCAGGGCTTCGCTACACGCATGTGCACACACACATACACTTCTCCCACAGTGGAACCTATATTCTGCCCTGGAGGAAGCCCAGCAAATTCACTTCACTGCTGCCCTTACAAGGTGCTGAGTGCTGTAGTTTGACATAGGGGGTTGGACTAGATGACCTCCTGAGGTCCCTTCCAACCCTGATATTCTATGATTCTATGATTCTATGACATGCTCTCCTGTGTCCTTCTTCCCTCTTTCTCTTCTCTGCTTCTTCATTGCTCTTTCCTCTTAAGGTCTCAGTCTCTCATTGTCCCATGTCCCTGGGTTATTTTTTCATGGCATTTTCCATACATTGCAAACCCTTTATAAATTCAGTGCTTGTGCCAATAACTTTGGTGTAGTGGGGTGGCCACCCGCTACTGCCCTGAAGGGCTTGAAATCATCCCTGGGAGAAGGCTGAGGTGGCCGAGAGGTCTGCTGCTAGGAAAAGCAGCAAGCCTCGGCTGATTGGGGAACCAGCCACAGACACGGCCATGCCCCAGTCAGGGCTGAGCTGGCCCTTATAAAAGGGCAGTGGGCCAGGAACAAACACTCACTCTCTCTCTAGATGTAGAGAGGGATGGGCTTAGCTGCTAGGAGCTATGCAGTGTACCAGGGCTGGGGGAAGGCCAAAGGAGCTAGGGAGCTTTGGCCTGGAAACCCCCCAGGCTGCAGGCCTTGTTAAAGGCTAAAGAAAGGTACTGGGGTTGCAGAGGGCAGCCCAAGGGTAGGCAGAGGCAGCAGGTCCAAACTCCCCTTGCCGATGATGAGTGGCACTTACACTGCAGTCTGCCCCAGGGAACGAGGGCTAGTTGATGACTGGCAGTGGCCATAGACTGAGGTGAGGTGGGGATAGAGGGTGGGGGTTCCTTGGGGAGGGGAGACCCAGATCTGTGGGGATACTGCCAGGGGGCAGCACCCCGGCCTGAAAGGGGCACCAGGGTTGAGGAGGGACTTGGACCCAGTGGCAAGCGGGACACCAGCCTGCAGAGGGTGCTCTGGAGGCTGGAAATGCTAATTCCCTGGATGACCAGCACGAGGTGCTGCAGGGGTGAGCCCCGCCCCATTACAAATGGAAATGGAAATCTGATCCCTTAGCAAAAAGGTTGCCCTTCCCCAGGGTATGCAGACTTGTTTGTTATTACTGAACCATTCAGAAGCCCTGGCATATTGGTTTGTTAATATAGGATTGCTCACAAGCACTGGGTAATCTATGCTAGTTTGTTATCATGAGATGGCTGGAACTGCACTTACTGTTCTAGGGTTGTTCATAAATGATGTTCATAGTGGTTGTCATTGTATTGTTACTCATGAACATTAGAGATGTATGCACTGGTTTGTTATTGTAGGATCACATGAAAGTACTGACAGGTTTCAGAGTAGCAGCCGTGTTAGTATGTATCCGCAAAAAGAACAGGCGTACTTGTGGCACCTTAGAGACTAACACATTTATTTGAGCATAAGCTTTCATGAGCTACAGCTCGCTGCATGCACTAGTTTGTTATTGTAGGGATACTCATGAACATTAGAGCGGAACTGGTTTGTTATTGTAGGTTGTGTATGAGTACTGGGGCTGCATGCACTGGCCTGTTATTGTACGGTCCTGTATGAGTGCTGGGGCTGCACACAGTGGCTTGTTAGGGTAGGATCGCGCATGAGTACTGGGGGCCCCACTCTCTGCTTTGTTACTGAAGGGATGAGGATAAGGACGGAGGTCCTAGTACTCACTATTTTAGCAATAAGTATATTGATCCCATAACCTACCTCACTCCCAAAGAATGATGGGACATTTGTAAGGAATAAGGAAGTGACCTGACCTTGACAGTGTATCAGCTAAGAATGGAAAGAGGAGAAGCAAATGAAGCTGAGTTTGTGTTTGGGAGGGGGAAGAAGAATACCTACAAGTTCCTTTGTCTCTTGAGGGAAAATCTCTTGCACAATCATCTCCGCAAGGACAGGCTCAAAGAAAGTGCTGGTGTCACTCAGGCATTTCCTCCAGCGATGGGCCAGTACCTGGGGGGAGGGGGGAGAGAGAGGAGGAAGGCAGAACAACACATAGAAAAAGAGGGACAGAGAAATGTGTACATGTGTAGTAATGATCATAGCAAATCAAGAATTTAATTTATTTTAATTAGATTTTTATCAACCCTAAAAGGCTTTGAGCACTTCAGAAAACATGACCATAAAACTCAAGGCTGGTTCACCCTCTTCACTTCCACAAGTGGAGGGGACTCATATCCTGGCTGGAAGGGACAGAAAAGGGAAACCTGCCCATCTATATGTTGTTCTCCAACCCCTGTCCTTGTGGAAGCCTCTTAATGTGGATTGGACTCCATGGGTGCAGTAGGTACAGGGCTGGCTTCCTTAATGGCATCATCACTAGGGGAAAGTGCTGGGAAATAGGAAGTAATGCTGCTATCACGGTCAGCATGTCCTTCCACTCTGTCCCTCCAACATGAGAAACTCTACTTCATTTAGGCTGGATATTAGGAAAAACTTTTTCACTAGGAGGGTGGTGAAACACTGGAATGCGTTACCTAGGGAGGTGATGGAATCTCCTTCCTTAGAGGTTTTTAAGGTCAGACTTGACAAAGCCCTGGCTGGGGTGATTTAGTTGGGGACTGGTCCTGCTTTGAGCCGGGGGTTGGACTAGATGACCTCCTGAGGTCCCTTCCAACCCTGATATTCTATGATTCTATGACTAGAGATCGGGGGCAGCAGCCAGTGGGGGTGGCCATGGGAGCAGAGCATCTATAGAGCTCCCTTGGGGGCTGGGGGAACTGAAGGGAAGCTGACTCACCATCCCAGATTCCCCTGTCTTTCCGTGCAGCTTTTCAAACAGCTCCCTGCGTGCATCTTGGAACCGGCTGTCAAGGGCTGGGGAGAGATTTCCAACCAGGCAGAGGATCATATAGATCTGTAGGACCCTGGGGGAAAAGACACAAAGCAGCACATTTATAGGGATTAATATATAAGGAACACTTCAGCCAGCACTAAATGCACCCATATCTTGGGTAAACTGTGGCAGCTGTTTAACTGCAAACTGCAATACCATGTAACAGCGAAGACAAGGAGTGATTAACAGTACCTCTGCCTGGAACTGCAGGAAGAATTTAGTTTTGCAGAATATAATTGCCTGAGCTGGAACTGGGCCAGGAAACAGGTCAAAGTTTGCAGAAAGTGCCATAGGATCTTTAATGACTACAAGTGGGAAGAGCCCCTGCTGGGTCATCCTTCTGCAGTGCCTTAGTGTTTCCTTGGCCATCTCCCATCTGAACACTCACTAAGTCCATTCATGGTTAGTTTAACACCTGAAGCTATCACCGCCTCCTCAAGGCACAATGGCTACAGTATCAGACATCAGCTCCTACCTCCCCTTCTGCCATTTTTCAATCAGCCGTGACATGCCTTTCAAATAATCCATGTCGTGCACTGCGATTGGCTGGGAGATGTTCAACTGCACAGGATGGAAGGCTGCCTGGAGGCATGACAGCCAATCGATTGTGGGTGCCTTTTCCTAAAGGTAAAGCCAAACAGAAATGCTGAAATGTGACTTCCCTGCCTATCCCCAGGACTGAATGGGGAAAATAGGAATGTGTCTCTGCCCCCTTGTGGTACCAATCTCACCAGAGTGAGATTCAGGGGTGGTGACAGTGCAGGGAGAGGAGTTACCAGGACTGAAAGGGTGAAGAATGGAAGTCTCACCCTGGAACCAGCAAAGAACAACCTCAGCAGATTGGGGATGCACTGATAGCTCAAACAACGAAGAGTCCTTGTGGCACCTTAAAGACTAACAAATTTATTTGGGCATAAGCTTTTGTGGGTTAGAACCCACTTCATCAGATGCATGGAGTGAGAAATACAGTAGGCAGGTATAAAGATACAGCACATGAAAAGATGGATCTTTATACCTGCCTACCGTATTTCTCACTCCATGCATCTGATGAAGTGGGTTCTAGTCCACAAAGGCTTATGCCCAAATAAATTTGTTAGTCTCTAAGGTGCCACAAGGACTCCTCATTGTTTTTACTGATTCAGAGTGGTAGCCATGTTAGTCTGTAACTGACAGTTCAGTGACAGAGGAGACTCTAGGAGGCAGGAGAGTGGCAATTTTTGCCAGGCTCCTTCAAGGGGCGCCACACATCCTCTCTCACCTGGAAGTTCAAGACACACACCTGCAGCTCCCTGATAGTGGTGTGATAGAAGAGCATCCTTCTCTCCTGCCGTTCCTGCAGTGGGGTGACCTCCTTTTGGAGGTTGGAGATGAAGGACAAGGCGAAGGAGATGACGGTGGAGGTAACATTCTGTGGCCCTCCCAACAGTGTCCCTAGCTTCATCAGGTATGAGAAATACACACGGACAACCTGTGATTTAAAACCCATCACCAGTGTGATTTAAAACCCATCACCAGTAGAAGAGCTATGAATTGGGATCTGAGCCATCCCACCCAACCCTCAATCTTTCAGGGGTTGCTCCCCACCATCTCATCACCACAAACCACCCCTTTCATCCCAATGTTCCTGTGTATCTACCTGGAGCAAGGTTTGCTGAGTAGGGCTGTTGGACCTGTGAACAAAACTGAATTATCAGTGAGAAATAATAGCTTATAGTTCCCTTATACTTTATAAATGGTTTAAATATAGGGATCATTTTAGCACTGAAATGCAGCTACTTTTGGGGTGGGAGGAGGCAGCTGTTTAATTGCATGAAGCAGAAGTGAACAACAGTGAACAGTGTGGTACTGTCTTCTTTGGTGCCAGCTCAGGACAGGGCTGTAGCTAATTCATCCATATGCTAATAGAAATCAAAGGAGTGTCATAGAATATCAGGGTTAGAAGGGACCTCAGGAGGTCATCTAGTCCAACCCCCTGCTCAAAGCAGGACCAATCCCCAACTTTTGCCCCAGATCCCTAAATGGCCCCCTCAAGGATTGAACTCACAATCCTGGGTTTCAGAGTAACAGCCGTGTTAGTCTGTATTCGCAAAAAGAAAAGGAGTACTTGTGGCACCTTAGAGACTAACCAATTTATTTGAGCATAAGCTTTCGTGAGCTACAGCTCACTTCATCGGATGCATACTGTGGAAATTGCAGAAGACATTATTATATACACAGACACCATGAACCAATACCTCCTCCCACCCCACTCTCCTGCTGGTAATAGCTTATCTAAAGTGATCATCAAGATGGGCCATTTCCAGCACAAATCCAGGTTTTCTCACCCTCCGCCCCCCCCCACAGACAAACTCACTCTCTTGCTGGTAATAGCCCATCCAAAGTGACCACTCTCTTTACAATGTGTATGATAATCAAGGTGGGCCATTTCCAGCACAAATCCAGATTTTCTCACCCCCCACCCCCGCTTTTCCAAAACCACACACACAAACTCACTCTCCTGCTGGTAATAGCTTATCCAAAGTGACCACTCTTCTTACAATGTGTATGAAAATCAAGGTGGGCCATTTCCAGCACAAATCCAGGTGTCCCCCCCCCCCAAAAAAAAACCACACACACACACAAACTCACTCTCCTGCTGGTAATAGCTTGTCCAAGGTGACTACTCTCCCTACAATGTGCATGATAATCAAGGTGGGCCATTTCCAGCACAAATCCAGGTTTTCTCACCCCCCCCACCCCCATACACACACAAACTCACTCTCCTGCTGGTAACAGCTCATCCAAACTGACCACTTTCCTTACAATGTGTATGATAATCAAGGTGGGCCATTTCCAGTATAAATATAAATATAACCTGGATTTGTGCTGGAAATGGCCCACCTTGATTATCATGCACATTGTAGGGAGAGTGGTCAGTCTGGATGAGCTATTACCAGCAGGAGAGTGAGTTTGTGTGTGTATGGGGGTGGGGGGGTGAGAAAACCTGGATTTGTGCTGGAAATGGCCCATCTTGATTATCATGCACATTGTAGGGAGAGTGGTCACCTTGGATAAGCTATTACCAGCAGGAGAGTGAGTTTGTGTGTGTGTGTTTTTGGAGGGGTGGGGGGGGAAACCTGGATTTGTGCTGGAAATGGCCCACCTTGATTTTCATACACATTGTAAAGAGAGTGGTCACTTTGGATGGGCTATTACCAGCAGGAGAGTGAGTTTGTGTGTGTGTGGGTGGGGGGGGGGGCGGAGGGTGAGAAAACCTGGATTTGTGCTGGAAATGGCCCAACTAGATTACCATACACATTGTAAGGAGAGTGATCACTTTAGATAAGCTATTACCAGCAGGAGAGTGGCTTGAGAGGAGGTATTGTTTCATGGTCTCTGTGTATATAATGTCTTCTGCAGTTTCCACAGTATGCATCCGATGAAGTGAGCTGTAGCTCACGAAAGCTTATGCTCAAATAAATTGGTTAGTCTCTAAGGTGCCACAAGTACTCCTTTTCTTTTTGCGAATCCTGGGTTTAGCAGGCTAATGCTCAAACCACTGAGCATTACCTCTTACATTGTATATATCCCTGTAACTAAATTACCCATTAAATGTGATTGGAGCCTTGGAAATGTAAATGAAGAAGAGTGCTAACTTCAAAGCAAGGGCCATTGTATTTGACAATGGAAATTTACTGGCTCATGTGGTTGAAGACTCTCTTCAGATTGTCTTCTGCGAGCAGAAACTATAAATACTGATTCAAAGGAATAATCGTCACCTCTGACTGTTTGTGTTTGGTATCTTCCCTGTAAAAGTCCAAAGTGGAGATCCCCAGAAACATCTGTGTTCCCTGAAAAAGACTTTTGGGCAACTAGAAGTTTATTATATCAGCTGCTATCATTTTGCATTTACAAACTTTGACTCACCTATTAATGTATTTTGCCTGCTTTAACCTCTCATTAATTCTCATTTCTTTTCTTATCTGATAAATCTTTAGTTAGTTTACTAGAGAATTGGCTGCCAGCGTTGTCTTTGATGTGAGATCCAGAGTTGATCTGGGGTAAGTGACTGATCCTTTGGGATTGGGAGTAACCTAATGTGATGTGATTATTGGATTATACAACCTTTTATCATAACGTCCAGTTTGTCTGGGTGGCAAGATAGGCTGGAGAGGCTATGACTCCATGGTAAGGCTTATGTAGCGATCCAGGAGTGCACATTTGTTACTGGCTTGATGAAATCTAATTATAGAATACACCACCAGTTTGGGGTGTCTGCCCTGTTTTCTGACAGTCTGCCCTGAGACTGGCACTCACAGTTGTTAGCCACTCCAGACAGTGAGACAAACAAAATGGAAATTTTGGACAGAGATAGCAGACCAGACTCCTGTTTCTACTTGGATTATCAGGGGATCTTAAATATCCATGGTGGGAAGACAGAACTTTGGTATTTACGATCTTTGAAAGACCCACACTCAGTAAATTGCAGTCAATTCAGCTGATCCAGTTCAGGAAGATGAAGAAGATGAAATGACTAAATGGAATTGGATTTTCTGGACTGAATTCAAAGGTGATTGATTCCAAGGGCTCTCATCCACGCTAGGATGAAATGCGTTACATTTTAGCTAACAGATTATAAAGTCCTAGTATAATCAGGACAAGTTTTTTGTAAGCCATGTTCCCCTTGACAAGCTAACACATTAAAAAACTTCAACATGCCCTTCCTACACCATGACTTAAAAACCTGTTAGCTAAAAATGTTCCAAAACACCCCCATCCTGTCCTAGTGTGGACAAGCCCTAGAATAGCCCCATGATCTCATCCGACACTAAGCCCATGTGATCACCACTCACAAACCATTCCAAATCAGGGGACACTTCAAAGTAGATCCCTTAACCCAGTAGGCATTTTTTTGCCTTGCCCCAGCCTCTGATATGGTACCTCGGGATAATTTGCTTTTTCATTGTAGTCACTCTCTGGTGGCATCTCAAACTCAGGATGGTCAATCTGAGGAACGAAATGAAGGAAAAACACTTAGTTAATACCAGAAACACTAGAGATGGGGAAATAATGTATTCAATGACTTTTGTTTCTTTATCTGTTCAAGAAATTTGTCTGCAAGCAGCTTACGATTGTCATAAACTGATTTTATTGAGACAAATGTTTGCACTGTAAAAATGATAAATAAAAGAAATAGTATTTTTAAGTTCACCTTATACAAGTACTGTAGTGCAATCTCTTTATCGTGAAAGTGCATCTTACAAATGTAAATTTTTTTGTTACGTAACTGCAATCAAAAACAAAACAATGTAAAACTTTAGAGCCTAAAAATCTATTCAGTACTACTTCTTCAGCCAATCGCTAAGAGAAACAAGTTTGTTTACATTTACAGGAGATAATGCTGCCCGCTTCCTATTTACAATGTCACCTAAAAGTGGGAACAGATGTTTGCATGGCACTCTTGTAGCCGGCATTCCATGGTAGTTACATGCCAGATATGCTAAACATTTGTATGCCCCTTCATGCTTTGGCCACCTTTCCAGACGACATGCTTCCATGCTGATGATGCTCATTAAACAAATAATGTGTTAATTAAATTTGTGACTGAACTGCTTGTGGGAGAATTGTACGTCTCCTGCTCTGTGGTTTTTTTACCAGCATTCTGCCATATAGTTCGTGATAGAGCAGTTTCGGATGATGACCCAGCATGTTTTTCGTTTTTAAGAACATTTTCACTGCAGATTTGACAAAACGCAAAGAAGGTACCAATGTGAGATTTCTAAAGATAGCTACAGCACTCGACCCAAGGTTTAAGAATCTGAAGTGCCTTCCAAAAATCAGAGAGGGATTAAGTGTGGAGCATGCTTTCAAAAGTCTTAAGAGCCACACTTCGATGCAGAAACGACAGAACCCAAACCACCAAAAAAGAAAATCAACCTTCTGCTGGTAGCATCTGACTCAGCTGATGAAAATGAACATCCGTTGGTCTGCACTGCGTTGGATTGTTATTGAGCAGAACTCATCAGCATGGACGCATGTCTTCTGGAATGGTGGTTGAAGCTAAAGTATGAAGGGACATATGAATCTTTAGCACATCTGGCACAAAAATATCTTGCAACACTGGCTACATTAGTGCCCTTCAAACATCTGCTCTCACTTTCAGGTGACATTGTAAACAAGAATTATCTCCTGCAAATGTAAACAAACTTGTTTGTCTGAGCGATTGGCTGAACAAGAAGTAGAACTAAGTGGGCTTGTAGGCTCTAAAGTTTTACATTGTTGTTTTTATTTCTGAATGCAGTTATTTTTTGTACATCAAATTCTACATTTGTAAGTTTAACTTTCATGATAGGGATTGCACTACAGTACTTGTATTAAGTGAATTGAAACATATTGTTTTTACAGTGCAAATATTTATAATAAAAAATATAAAGTGAGCAGTGTACACCTTGTATTCTGTGTTGTAATTGAAAGCAATATATTTGAAAATGTGGAAAATATCCAAAAATATTTATATAAATAGTATTCTATTGTTTAACAGTGAAATTAATTGTGCAATTAATGCAATTAATCGTGACTTTTTTCATCACTTGACAGCCCTAATTATTATTACATATAATAAATACAAATTCATAACTTGTTTATAATAAGTGATGCCAAGAGACCCATCTGAGACCAGGGCCCCATTGTTCTATGCACATAACGAGAGCCAGTCCCTTCTAAGACAGCTTACTGTATAACTAGACAAGGGCAGATAAAGGGGGGGAGAAAGGGAAATAACTTTACCTGCATGTGCTCACCCTAACCCACTCCCCATATGCTCAATTTCCAGAAATGAATGATAAAGGTTGTTGTTGTTTTTAAAAAAGTAATTACAAAATTAAGAAATTAGTGGAAAATGTAAGAAAAGGAACTGGTACAAAATAGTATCTGGTCTCCAGTCTCTGGCAGACACAGGCTTTAAAATATCCACAGCATACCTTATTATGTAATATTATAAAACTGGAGCAAGGAGGACTCCTTGGCCTCCCAGCTCATGAGGATTGATGACCAAAACAATTTGTCCCTTACATAGTGTTACTGCTGGTGTTGGTTCAGTTCATGAAAGTGCCTAATCCTCTTCTAGTCTCAATGATCTAGTAGCATCAACGATATCCTGCAGCAGTGAGTTCCACGGCTTAATTACACACTGCATGGCAAAACAGTTCTTCTTGTTTGTTTTAATTGCATAGATTTGCAGAGATCTTTTTATGGAGCTAATGTGTTTATAATACTCATAAGATATGTCCAGTTTCCACTCGCAGTAGCTTAAGCAGTTGTTTGATCCTAAAGGCCAATAGGTACTGCTCTGACTCTGTCCTTTCCGACTGCCATCTCCTGCTGATCCTCTCACCTGGATAATATTGGTGCTGGGGTCAGAAGAGCTGGGTCCCACATATGCTCTGAAGAAGGGGAAAGTGTTGTATTTGCCCATGAGTGTTTGCAGGGTCTGGTTAAAATCGGTTTGTTTCCCGGGGCCTGTGAAGTTCCAGCCACCAACCTGAGGAAAGAGTGACAAACAGAGAACTTACTGATCACCACTGGTGGAAAGAGAAGCAAGAACAGCTGCTGGATACTGATTTCCAAATTCCACCCCATGGAACATGATGAATATGACAGCCAAGGTTCAGGATCAATATAAATAATGAAGAAGAATGGGAAGAACCCATGAAAATCTTCACACTCACTGTGTGACCCTAAAGTGACCCTGTCACTTTATGGAATGACATAAAATTGCCATACAGGGCAGGGGAGGGCAAGAGATTGAGAGAAAGCCACATGACGGCCACAGGTGACTTAAGAAGGTAGAGGGGGATGAAAGGAAAGTGTCTACACTTCACTGTGACCCTCAAGCAGGGCAGTTAGGGCTCATTTTTCATACTTGGGGATTTAGGTGCTTAAATCAGATCATACATTCATTGGGCCCCAAAATTCCATCTGTTTTTTGCAGGGAGTTTCCTATCCTGCAGGCTGGATCTTATTGAATTACACTGAGTTTCTGTTAATAAAAATATCCCTGCCTTCAGGATGGGAGGAATTCTGAAACTGCAAGGCTGCACTTGCCTGAACGGACATTAAGGTAATAAATACATAGTCAGGGCCTGAAATCAGGCAGCCAAGTATGAGCGTTGGGCCCATCATATCTATTAGGGAAATGCTGTTTGTGCCATGGAGTCTCGTCAGTTATAAATTAGGCTATGACTCCTCATTTACAAATTATACTCATTCCATGGGCAGAAGCCACCAACTTGCCATCACTGACACCTTAGTCACCAATGACCTGGTGCTGGCAAGTGCAATAATGAAGGAGCAAATAATGAAGCAGATTACCTTTCCCCCTATTGTTTTCTATCCTTTTCCTGGTAGAACTCTTTTCTGAAGTGTAAGGGTATACGTATGCTCAGAAATAATATAGTGTGAACAATGATCACCTGATTTATGAGCTCCTTCAATGGCTGAGCCCCTTCTGCTTCTATCTGTTGGGTATCCATGCAGGAGTGGTAGAACTGGATGGCTTTTCCCTTGGCTGAGCCTTCAACCCTGAGCTGTGGAACCTCTGAGAAAAGGAAAGCACACAACGCTAACGAGCCAAAAATTAAAGAAGAGCAAGAAGCAGCATCAGGTGAGGAGGTGGGGTTGGTAAGAGGTAATGTGCATCCTGAAGCAGGAACTACAGCTTGTTTGATAATCCATGATGAAATATAGCATACTGGAGCTGCATAGATAAACGCCATGGTCACCAGTGCAGATCAAATCTGGATTTTCCACACTAAAAAGTACAACCCACAATCACCTAAACCAAAGCAGTAGCTTTAGCTGTAAGCAAGGAGGTTTCTGCTATAGTTTTTAGGGGCCAAGAGAGTAATGAGAGACATGATCACATCCGAAATCTAAGAGACAGAGGGATACAGTCACAAGTCAGCACTGGAGAATCCCAAGAGAGCTTTATGTTCCCATCTAGGATGGCTATAGCTCTGGTGGCAATGACAGGGAGATAACATGGGGGTGGTTGTGTGTCAATGCACGGTTGGTTGTATTGCTGCCTGATTGGCACGGCTACTTCAACAGTGGCGGTGTGAGATGTCAGGAAAATGATTTGGACTTTAAGGGGCTAAAGTGAGAGACCATGTGGTTGTTACTGTGTCTATGGTGACTGAAATTGTTTGATCATTTTCTGGGGAAGGTTGTAGTGATGCATGTTGGGGGTTGTGGTGACAGGGGGATGGTGTTATTCCCAGTGGTGTGGTCCCATACTGGTGCATGCTGGGGTTCATGCTTGTGGTTGCAGTGACAGAGAGGTGACGGGTTGGGTTTGGTCCCTGTTGGGAATGGCTGCACTGTTGTATGTCAGTAATCACATCTCTGACTGAAGAGGATGCTGGCAGTACATACACCATCCATCTCCCCTCCCTACCTAAGAGCCTCTTCAGGATCAGCTGGTTTTCTTCCAGCAGGACATCAAACACATTTGATGACTCCATAGTCTCCGTGCGCAAGTGGTTGGCTTCCCAGTTGCCACAGGCATAGCCATAAAAATCCTCACAGGGGTCTATGGTGGCATTTCTCACCTCCAGGAGTCTGGCCAGGAGCGTGAGACATTCCTCAGTGTCACAAGGTTCTGGGCAAGAAGCAAAGACAGGAGCCATCATTAGCAGGGTGAAGGAAATTCAGGACAACTGTATGAAAATATAGGAGAGAGGTTATTTTGAAGTTTTATTTGTGGTAAAAATTCTATGCTTTTGGCACAGTGTTGGATTCTTTGAAAAACGATTGCTGAACAGAGAATAAAGTGTTATCCTATGTCTGACTTTGTGGATGGATGACAATAAGTACCAATTAAGGGAAGCCATTAAAATAAAGGCTGTAGGGTCACCCCAGGGAGGAGGTCCCATCTTGGCACAACCCAAGCGGCCACAAAGCTGATTATCAACGAACTTCTCCTATTTCCATCTTCTTACCACATTCACTGTGTCAGTGGGTGTTTGGCCAAGTAATGACCCCAAGGGAATATGATAACCATTACAAGGTTAAGAAGGGTGTAAACACCAGAGAGGAAGAGAAGGGCATAGCTAGGGGAAAAGAGAGAAACCTGAACAATGATCTATCAGGAAGCATTTCCCAAAAGTGAAATCTGTCACACCTTTTCTACAGAGGAAAGTTGTACCAGTCCAACTTATGTTGATTTAAAAACTGATTTAATTAAGCATGTGTAAACTCCTGGGTAGACATTCTTATTTTGTTTTAAGAGTGGTTTATGTTGGTTTCCAGTTAAGTCAGTTCTTCGCTGAAATAAGCTACTCTTCAGTCAAAATAATAATACATCTTTAGTTAAACCCTTGGATGTTTGTGTCTAGACAAGGCCATAGGCTGCAGCATAATGTCTCAAGGTGAAGGGTGGAAGGGCCATTGTCTGTCTGAGACATAGGAAACTGCCCTAAACAAAGTGCTGTATAATATACAAGTAGGGCTCAGACCTTCACTGGTTGGTATGATGTACGTGGGAAAAGGTGGGAGATTTGAAATAATGCAGCCTTCTAGGGGTCTATAGTGAGGGTATCCCCAGCCCTCACAAATGGGGAAAGGATAGGAGAGGAGTTAAAAGGAAATGCCAGCTAAGGGGAAAATAAGTAAACTGGGGAACAGGATATGTATGACTTGGCCTCTTCATATTTATAGATCCTTTATAGCAGAGATCTGTCTAGTGGTTAGAAAAGTGGACTGCTTGTGGATCTGGATTCCTGGGCTCTATTTCCAGCTCTGCCACTGACAGGAACTCTCTAATTGTCTTATTAGTACAAGGATTCCATTGGTTGGACCTGTGAAAACTAGGATGGGCCTATGAATTCAGGGATGGAAAGGAGGGGCAATTCCAAGCCCCAGCCCCAAATTCCACACTTATCCCTATTTCTGCTGGGTCACCTACAGACAGACCAATACTGCTCAGGGATACAGAAGCTGTGGGTAAGAGAAAGGGGATGAGAGTACTGTAATACAATAGCTTTTAGAAGGTGCAGTGCTGCTCTTCATGGAAGCTGGGCCAGGCCACACTAGGTTGGCAGGAAGCTTGGGAGTGAGGAGGCCTTCACATGGCAGGGAGGGCTTGGAGAGGGGTAGGGCAATATCTCTTTATTACAATTTATTTACTTCAGACATTTGTTTTCCTAAGATTTAGGAATCATCCAGGGCCTGGACCTCGCATAGATGCTCAGCCCAAAAGGCAATGAAGGGAGAGGAGAGAGGAAGGGGTCTCACTGGTGGGTCGGGTGTGAGGGAAAGGAGAAGGACTGTCATGTCTTGTACCCAGGCCACCGGTCAGGATGGTGTAGGCAAGAAGCAATGCAAACCCAAGGACAGTGCTGAGCATGAGAGCACACAGGAGCAGGCTCTTCCCCCGGAGCCATCTTCCTTTCTTTGAAGCCTCTCTCGGATCCTCCTCACAGGCCTGAAAAGGGGGAGTGAGGAAAAGAGAGGAGATGAAGAGAGAAACATTCCTATTAAAGTCACACCAGGTCACATGCCTTCCTAGCTCCACCTGTTCAACTAGTATTGACACAGGAGGGGTGGTAACCAGAGACATTAGTAATTGTACCAGTTCCCCAGTTGCTTCTATCCATGCCTTGCAGAACCCTCAACAGCAGTTTCTGCACCTCTTCCTCACCAACTGCAGCGATCCTTCCCTTTCTTTCCATTTAGCTGACCCTCTCAAATCCTCCCCCAAAATCATGGCACTAACATGCTGCCATCCCATTGTTCATTCTGCTTGTGTTTTACCCCCTTGCCCCAACCCTGTGTCTCTCTGGTCTGTTCAGACTGTAAGCTCTTTTGGGCTGGGACCAGCAGCTGCTTTGTGTTTGTATCTAGGCCTTGGGCACTACTGCCATAAACATGATTAATAATAAACAATAATCATAATAAAAGCAGAGAAAAGATAACAGAAAACCCAGGTGGGGGAGGAGGAATGGGGAGATGGTATAGAAACAGAAGGGGGAGGGATAGCTCAGTGGTTTGAGCATTGGCCTGCTCAAACCCAGGGTTGTGAGTTCAATCCTTGAGGGGGCCATTTAGGGATCTGGGGCAAAAATTGGGGATTGGTCCTACTTTGAGCAGGGGGTTGGATTAGATGACCTCCTGAGGTCCCTTCCAACCCTGATATTCTATGATTCTATAAGGTCATTGGTGCAGGAGACAGAGCTTTCTCAGGGGCTGATCTGAGAGTGTGGAATGGACTCCTCCAGAAACTAAGGGTGGTAAATACCTTACATGGTAATCAGATTCGAAACGCAGAGAATCCCTCTAGGCAAAACCTTAAGTTACAAAAAGACACAAAAGCAGGAATATACATTCCATTCAGCACAGCTTATTTTGCCAGCCATTAAACAAAAGGAAATCTAACGCATTTCTAGCTAGATTACTTACTAACTAACAGAAGTTCTGAAACTGCATTCCTGATCTGTTCCTGACAAAAGCATCACACAGACAGACAGACCCTTTGTTCTCTTCCTCCCCCCCACCCCCAGCTTTGAAAGTATCTTGTCATCTCATTGGTCATTTTGGTCAGATGCCAGCGAGGTTATCCTAGCTTCTTAACCCTTAACAGGTAAAACGGTTTTGCCTCTGGTCAGGAGGGATTTTATAGCACTGTATACAGAAAGGTGGTTACCCTTCCCTTTATTTTTATGACACTCCTACACATTCTTCTCCCCATGGGAGAATACGAGAGAACTAACCAGACATGGCAGACGTTAGTCCCGCTGCTTAATGCAGTGCTGGAAAGTGCTCCTACCTCTGCTGGAAGCTGCTCACACACTATAGTGATGAGCATGATATAAGATCCTATACAGAGCTGAATAGAAGAAGAGCAAAAAGCAGGGTTCTAGCCCCAGATCCACAAAGGTATTGAGGCTTCTAACTTCCATTGATTTCAATGGAATTTAGGAACCTGCCTCAATATTTTTATGGATCTGGGGCCATAATGCTTAGCACATCTAGTATTTTACATCCTTGAAAGGCAGCACAATCATTAATGTGGGATTTTCAAAGGCAGACATTCCAGTTAGGTGCCCAGTTCCCATTGGCTTTCAATGGGTGCCTAACTGTGCCTTTGAAAATCTGCCCCCAACTAATTAAGGCAGGATTTGGAATAGGAGAAAGGAAATCAAATACACAGGAGCTGGGCCTGCACATATAGGGTAGAAAACATAGAAAGTGACCAGACCAAACACAAAAAAAGGAGAAAAATGGTTTTCTTCCACCCCACTGTGATGGTAACACACACTGGGTTTTACTCTGAAAGTGAAGACAGTCTCAGGGAAGGGGTGGAAAGGGAGGGAGAATTTGCATGGCTTAAGAACAGAGAGAGTGGGTACCCTTTTCTTCTGTGTGCAACTCCTTCACTCCCTCCAAAACCATCCCTTGTGCCCCCTCCGTGCCCCTGCAATATGTTTCTCTGTTTTTCAGGTTGGCAGCCTGATTACAAGGTGTTCAAAATCCTGGAGTACTGTGGTCTTGTGGTCTTTGAAGGGTATTTATATCTCCTCCTCAAATGCTGAAAGTTGTGGTATAAGAAGACAGGAAGCAGCAAGATATGACTTTTCATTTGCTGTGTAATCTATAATTCACAGTAGACCCTACATAAAGTGTATTAATATTTTCCTTATTAAATAATGCATCTGTTTAAAGAACAGTGATTAAAACAAAGAAGCAAGCAAGCAAGCAAACAAACCAGATATTTACAGTGCTCCCTCCAAACCCACAATTCTGAATAATGCGAAGAAGCTGAGATTTTAGGGTCTGTGCTGTGAAGGTCATGACAAGAACAAATGTTCCTAAAACACTTCATATTTCCAAATAATAGCGTTTGGATTTAGCTTATCTGTATTTTATGTTGGGTTTGAAGGAATGACATTCAACTTTTGAAATAACAATGTCCTGGGTCTGCTCAGAAGGACACTGATCTCCTCCCTTAGTGCTGTGGGAAGAAGATACAGAATGGGGGAATGCCTCCTCTGCCTCTCATGGCTAGATACACGTGGCCCAACACAAACTAACTACCCTTGACCTTAGGTCCAAAGGGGATAAAATGGCTCTGGGAAACTGTAGGGGGGAAAGGGTGCCACTGATCTACAGAATTTTTCAAATAGTCTCTGGCTTCAGTCTGGTCTCAGCTCAGGTAGGTGTGGATACTCAAAGGGTTTTGGCAATGGGATATGGAGGCTTTTACATCTTCCAGTCTGGCCTGAAGTTGTGGGGTACAAGACAGTTGGATAGCTTACAGGGGACTGAGGAATGGGATATGGAGCCTATCATGTGCAGGTTGCCCCTTCCAGCTAAGAGAGGAGTGAGTGGGTAAACTGGCTGTCTGGTTGGAGGAGACTGAGGAAGAGGATAGAGAGCCTTTCACCTCCAAGCCATCACTAGCTTCAATTCATGAAGGAGTGTGGAGTCTGAATGGTTTACAGGAGACTGAGGAGTGGGTCAGCATTTCCAGTGCTGCTCCATGTTGTGGGGACTGGATATTCCAGGGTGGGGCATGGGCATGGGCAAATGGGGTATGGACCATGTCATTTATAGGTTACATATGTTAATAAAGATAGGATTGCCAGGCATCCAGAACACCTGGTCGAAAAGGGACCCTGGTGGCTCTGGTCAGCAACGCTGACCGGGCCGTTAAAAGTCCATTCGGCAGTGCAGCAGAGCTAAGGCAGGCTCCAATGTCAATAAAAGCAGATCTCCCAAAAGCTCTGCTTACTTCATGAGCTCCTCACAGAATAAATGGCCAAATTCAAATTTTCTGTTTCAGTCTTTAAGGTTAGACACAGAATCAAGCCAAGCCAAGTAATCACCTGGGCAGATACACGTGTGTGTGTGTGTGTGTGTGTGTGTGTATGTGTGTGTGTGTGTGACTCCAAAAATAGGGTTTAATTAATTTTTTTTGGTGAATAAATATATAAATAAATATATTATTGTTGATGACTTGTTTGTTTAGAAAAATTTCTAAACAAAAATGTTAAAATATCCAAAACTTTTAAACGTTTGAATTTTTTATTTCAAAATAGTTGGAAATTTCCGAGTTTCTCTCAATTTTACTTACTTCCTAACTTCCTTCCCCTGAAAAAGGGGGATAGAAAAGGTAAAGAAGTTAGAGAAATACGTGGAAAAACCTGACTATCTCTATTTAAATGATTCACTACAGGAAATGTATGAAAATGTGTATATATAGTGAGAGAAAATCACTCCCCTTCCCCCCATTTTTACACCCCCTTGCCTTTTTAAAAAATGGGCAGGAGTAAAAACTGATATGGGGGGGGGGAATCCAGAAATTCAAAACACATTTTTTCAAAATTAATTTTCTTTTCCCTTTTTTTTTTCAAAAATTGAAAATAATGTGAAAAATTTTGAACAAAACAAAACTGTTCAATTTACTTTTGAATTTTTTTGCTGAATCTTTGGCCCATAATTTCAACTAGTGCAGCGCTAGAAAAGATCTTTGGCCGTCTCCATAGATGTCTAATAAGGAACTATGAAAATGTTAGTCTGGAGAATTAATCCTGGGAGAGGAGAAGGCAGAGCTTTTTCAGCAGCTGGCTCAAGCGGATAGAATTCACTTCCCATGAAAAATAAGCTCAGAGCTCACAGCTCTTAGCGCAAAGTATAAAACTTGTTTCTTCAGCTGATCTTTCCCCACATCTGCAATAAAGGGGATGATAGAGGAGGAGAGGAAATCGCTGAAAAAAACCAACCCAGAGTGTCTAAGGAAGAAGCTTTTGTCTTGTGGTAATGATAATTTTGTAAAGTGCTCAGTTACTGAAGTGCTGAATGTGGGAGAAATTCTTGGTGGTTGGAGGGAGAGGAAAGAGAAAGAATCGGCATCTAAAGCAAAGATATATCTAGAGGTGAACAAAGCAAGGAAACAATTTTCTAAGAATATTAGTCTGAAGGGGAAGGTGTACTTTGACTCAGCCATGTTCACAATCCTATTTGCTTTCCATGAAAATTCAGGCACTCAAGTTTTACTAACACCAACTCTTGCCAAATTTGCCATTTCAGCCCAAATGCTTGAATAGTCACTGGAAGCTAATTTCTAACTGATTATTTAAGAGTAAAATACACAATTTGGAATTTACAGTGTGTAGGTTAATTACATAAGTCATCCACTCAGTTTTGCTGCCTTATTTTAGAGTTCGGGATGAACTTTCTTTGTTTGATGGCTGTGTGCTACGAGGTACACACCGGCTCCTTGTGCCAGAAGAATTACAGTCAAAACTCATACACCTGGCACAAGATACACATCAGGGAATTGTCTGAACCAAACAATGACTACAGGATCTGTATTGGTGGCCACAGATGGACTCTCAAACTGAAGCACTCATAAAATCCTGTGTCACTTGCCAAATGCATGATAAGACAGCAGTGATATGTACCCCTCCATTACAGCCTGTTCCTCTTCCTGAATCTGCATGGGAAAAATTGGCAATTGACGTTGTAGGACCCTTTGATACTGCTCCAATTGACTGCCATTATGCCATGACTTTAATAGACTATTTCAGTAAATGGCCTGAGTAAACAGTAAACATTTGTGTTTACATCGCAAATCTCTTCTGATACAGTAATTAAGTTCCTCTCTTCAGTTTTTAGCAGGGAATGTAACCCCAAAGAACTGGTTTCAGATAATGGTAGTCAATTTACTTCCCTGGAGTTTGAATTTTTTCTAGCACAGAGGAACATTTTACACAGAAGGTCATCCTTATATTACCCTCAAGCCAATGGGGAAATCGAACCATTTAACAGAAGTTTGAAAGAGAGTTTGCAAACGGCTATACTGGAAGGACGATTGTGGATACCCTTCACTACTGATTTCTTGCAAGCATACCAGGCTACAAGATATGCCACAACGCAAAGATCACCCACAGAGTTACTGCGTGGGAAACAGATGAATACTAAACTGAACGTTGCTGGATTGTTAAAGGCAAGACCTGATGCCCCAACCAAGGACGATGTGAGAAAAACAGCTGAACAGAGCCAAGCAAAGTATAAGGCTTTCACAGACAAGCGGTGAGATGCTAAGGAACCAAAGTTTGAGTGTAGTTCCTTTGTTAGAATACGAAAACCAGGAATTTTACACAAAGGGGACCATAAATTCACAGCTCCTCTTAAAATCATAGAGAAGAAAGGACCTTACACCGATTGACTTTCTGATGGGTGGGTATGGAATGCTTCTTATCTTGCACCTGCCTATGCACCAAGAGAAAATTATGCCAACACCCAGTCTGCAGTGGATGACTTCACCGTAGTACCAACACCACAAGACATTACACTGGAACCAGGGCTTCAGAGACGGCCTGTCAGACCCAGATGACCTCCTGTCTGGACTAGAGACTATTTATGTAGTATCTACAGTGTTTTCAGTGTAATATTTTTGCCAACAATATAGTGTCGTGTTTCATATTTGTTCCTGTGGTTAGAACAACAATGTTTATTTTAATTGGGAGAGTTTCTTAAGCGAGGAGGAAATGTGGTGTTTAGATGTTGTTTGTAATTATTAGAATTGGGAGCAGGGGCTGTTGGGAGTCTGAAAGGACAGGAAACAGGAAGGAGGGGGGAGGAGTTGAGAGGCTGGGAGAGAGCTACAGAGGGTGCAGAAGCAGCTTGGTAAAAAGGTTTCCACTTTGAAAATAAAGTCCTGTTGAAGCTTGTTAGTACCTTGTCTGGTTGATACAACAACCATGTGATTTATAAACTAGGAGGACATGAACTGAGACTGTTACAGTTAAAGCTAGTAAAATTATTTCTTGCAAATAAATTCTCCAAATAATTTAGCCCTTTTTCTGTTTGTGACAGATTTCTGCCTATGCATTCACTGGGCCTGGTTCTCCCTTGTCATTAACATTTACACTTGTGCAAAATGAGCACAAAGCAGGTGTAGAACACTACCAAAGCAGAATGGTAGCATTTTACATCTAATTTGCACTCAGTATGGGTGTAAATGATGAAACAAAAGGTGCAAGGCAGTGGTGAATCAGAGCTATTATTTGTAAGTATTCTCTAAATAACTTGAATGAATTATTTTCAGCCATTGGGTTGTTCACAAACTGTTCACTTTGACCACTTGCTATTCAGTGGGCCTGAGGCATGATTTGCCACTGTAATCACATGCAGGGGTGGATGTAGTCTCCTGATTCAATGGGAGGCACAATGCCTCCTCCTCCTTGCCCTGCTGCGGGAGCACTGGCCACAAGCAGCAGCACCCTCCGCCTCAGCACTACAATCCTAATACTGTCACAGGGCAGATGGGAGGTCCCAGGAAGCGGTGGGTGAAGTGGGTGGGTTGGAGAACAAGCCTGCCTCACACTTACCACCCGGGCAGCGGTTCCTGTCCCACGGGGCTCTGTCCGGCTCCCTGCTCCAGGCATTGTGACCTGGCACCCAGGGTCACACTACCACTCAGATTTGGCCCAGCGCCCTGCTCCATCATGACAGAGGACTGGCTGATCCAAACCTGAGTGGTGCTGCAACCTGGTGCACAGGGTCCCAACACCCCTCCATCATAGTGGAGGGGCAACTGGGCAAAACTTGATATGGGGGGCCCTGTGCAAGTGCACCCAGTGCACATTGTTTAATCTGGGCCTGATTTCTGTGGGTGCACTTGCACCAAAGACCTTATCCTCTCAGATTTGGAGCCCCAATCCAGCAAAACACTTTAGCACATGCTTAAATCCATCTCTGTTTAGCAAGGCACTCAAGCATGTGCATAAATCCCTGGAAAATGTGGGATTGAAGCACACATTGAAAGTGAAGTATATACTAAAGTGCTTTGCTGAACAGAGATGGTTTGCTGAACCCTGGCCTGGAAGACTGAAAAGTGTGAAGCATAAAAACAGCCAATAAAAAATTGAAATAATGAATGACAACTACTCTTGTTCTCATGAGAATATGGGTATTTGTATGTAAAACAGCCATTCCCCAAATATACATGCCAACAAAACCCCATTTGTCCGAACAGAAAATAAAAATGGGTATGAACACGAACAAATGGAACAGCAATTTAGAATACAAACAAAGGCTTATGAACTCTGCTTTTTGCTGAATTCAACAGCTTTAATTATAACCTAATAGACATTTTGAAATTAATGTTATGTTGATTAGTTACATAACTCATATGGTATTGTTTCTGTTCCATTTGGATCTTATATATTTAACCAAATTAGCCCTACTTGGCAAATGTACATTTGATTATAAATGTGCAGTTATGTTGATTAATTACATAAGACATCTAGTCAGGAAAGAGAAACAAAACCACATGACATATAATTAGCCAATACAATGTGATTTTCAATTTGCAAGTATTTCCAACTGAAGAATGAGCTCACACTAAAAAAAAATGTTGAAAAAAATTGCAAATAATTCTGAATAAAGAGTGTATCTGGAATTCTGCAATTTGTGTGTGGACAAATTGTGGATACTATAAAAAAACCTCATCAGATACATTATTTGTTGCAAATTGTTCACTTAGGTCTCAGTATAACCTCAAAATGGCCACCAGTGGGAACCGGTTTTCTAAAATCTTTAACTGTGGACAGCAACTCCAAGACAAAACTGCCCACTGGGATGACTCTGAATTGTAACTGGTGGTTCTAGCAGCAGTTACCAACTGGAATCGTGCAAAATGAGCCTCCCCCGCAAATTCACTCACTCTGATACAGAAATATGGAAAGAAAGACTCTTAGAGACAAATGTGGGCAAAGCAGGGGATACAGATAAATATAGAGACAGAAAACTCTGATATCTTGTCTCACCGGCAGCAGGGAGGGGGAGCCAGGAGTTATCTATGTGTAAATTAGGCAAATCCAAAACAAAGTTGAAACTCAAACTTTGTAGATCCCCATGCTGGAACCTGAACCCCTAGTGTTGGGCCCTGTGCAAGTGCTTTTGTACCCCAACTCTCAAGTGCGATTGAGTCCAGCTGTTCAACCCCCCTGAGGGCACAGAGCAGGGTAAGAGTGAAAGAGAGACATAGAAAGGAAGGAAAAGAGAGGGAGCACAACTGTGTTAAATGATATGAATAGGGGACTAGAGCTCTTTCCCTACCTGCTGAGGCGTCCTTATGCCATTCATTGTGGAGACTCTCCTGCTCCCTGTATGGTTACTGCTGCTGCTGCTAGGTTGTTTATGCCCTACTCCTACCCAAGAGCTGGTAAAGAACACAGTTCAGATCACAGACAGTCTCTCCTTCCCACCTTGGCTGAGTGCTCGGAGGAGGAGGAGATGAGAAAAAGGGCTTTGAAAAACACCCTTAAAGAAAACAGGAGGCCGAGAGAGAGAGATATGGATACATTTCTGCAGCTCCCCGCCCACCTTCTCCTGCTGATACCCGTTCCTCCCCCGTCAGTGCATTTTCGCTTTCTCCTTCCCTTTGGGGGAACAAGGTTCCACCACAGCCTATCTGTCTGAGTTACCCTGTGCACCTGCCCTCTCTCTGCCATGCCAGGAACCCATGTTGGTCACAAATATGCAATTTTTTCCCCCTGCCAACTCACCGCTTCTTCTTTCCTACCCCAGCTGCCCTGCTGTTCCCTCCACTCCACATGCCTGCTCTGATATTCTAACTGCCTGTCTGAACCTGCTGAACCTGCCTGTCTGAACCCTGAGGCCTCTGCTAACCTCCAAGATAATGACACTTATAATGAGGAGCACATTCTGGTGCTCCTCCACCCGCAGAAGGTGCAAAAATCCAGATGTGCTTCTCCTGCTGCTTCTACAAAAGCACCAGTATCTATTTCCAGCAGGAGAAGAAATGGAATTCTGATTCTCTTCCTTCTGCACCCAGTATACATTCCAGGGTGGCAGGTGCACCCTGTGTGCATTCCAGCTTGGTTCAAAATAGCAGCAGCCCACTTCCCTGAAGACTGTTCCTGGGACGATTTAAGAGGCGTGGTTCCTCTGCTTAGAGAAAGCAGCTGGTGGTCCCTTGAAGGTTTCATGAATGGAGTGGGAGTCTAGGTTACTTCCCCCAAGACCCCTAAAGCTCAGTGACAGGGAAGGACAGTTACAGAGGGGTGGCTGGGCCCTATTTGGGGGGGTGAGAGTTTACAGAAAGGTTAGACCTGAGCAGAGGTCCAGGGGCAGGGTCCTCCCTCACCACTCCACTCTGACAGACTCTCCAGATGAATGTGCCATTGTCTTCCCACACTGCCTTTGGGATGTACAAATTGGCTTGGATTCCAGTTCAGGCATTCAGAAATTTCCCAAATATTAGCGCCCCCCCCCAAAAAAAATCTTACAGTGAGGTTATTTGTGTATCCGTGAAGTGCACATGCAGATTCATAGTTTTATAATTATGAGATAAGGATATTGATCCCTTATGAAGCTGAAGTCAATTACTTATCCCCAGTTCCTTATACTTCTGTGTTACCCCAAGTCATACATCTCCATATCCATCTGATGATTCTGAATAGCCTGGAACATGGAGGTCCCTGTAGAAGTTTTCTTTTTGTGCAGTGTTTTACCCTGTGTCACCCCCAGCTCAGCCTCCATTTTACAAATGCTCCTCGAATTTGCATCTAGCTGTGTATCAGAAAATAGCTCTTGGGTCACCCCAAATCAAGTCTCTGAGACTGAGGGCATCATGTTTCAGAATGTTCAGAACCATTTGACAGACACAGGGACACATGACTTGGTGTGACCTGAGAGATGTTATGTCAAACCACCAGTTACTTATTTAAATTAGGAGCCCCTGAACAATGAACCAGGATCCTGAATAGGGTGGGAATAGGTAACCCACTTCAGCCTCATGGTTCCTTTATTTAGCACAGCCTCTGTCATCCCCTGAGCAGCATAAACTATTGTCCCCAACCAGTATAGGGAGAATAGCTGTGAAGTGACAGAGTGATTTATATCATGTGACTGAGGTACTCAATCTGTCCTCAGACTGGTTGATAAGGCTCTCCTGACAGATGGCCTGGACCCTCATGCCCATGTCTTCACTTTGGCATGTGTTCTCTCAGACAACTGGCAAGATGAATTAGAGTATTTATATTATATTCAAGCTCTTTGTCTTTGCCTTCAAGGCCCTGCACAATTTAACTTCTACCTACTGCTCAGCTCATGATTACTTTTGCTCCCTGCCCCTTCCAAGCTGCATCTAGCTGATCCTTTCATGTCCCTCTGCCACACTTGTCTCTGTGCCTTCACCCTGGGGCTCACACTCCTGTACTCTTCATCCATAGGTCCCCCATTCCATCCTCTCCTCATTCATATCCCTTCTCAAAACATAAATCTTCCATGACACCTATAAGCATCTGTGAATAAACTGGCCAAATTTGTTCACTTCTATCTGCTCTCTGACTCTGTCCCTCTGTCACCCTTGCTCCGAGAGGTGCTGGAACTAGGGGTCCTGGGGGTGCTGCCACACGCACTGGCTTGAAGTGGTTTCCATTATATACAGTTTACAGTTTGGCTAAATGGCTCTCAGCACCCCCACTATACAAATTGTTCTAGCACCCCTGCTTACACCTGGTGGTGCTGGCAGCAACAAGGGCCAGGTTCCATATCTAGAGATTCCTGTTAATATTGCAAAACAGAAATGCCTCAAGCCCCCTGTTAGGGGCTTATTCCTTAATCCGGTTACTTCCCTGATCCTTCTCGCATGAATAGAGAGCAATAATACCCGAAGTCCAAAGGTGCAAACAATTCAATGTTTATTAGGGTGAACTTCCAGCAAGCATGATTCCAGTTTCCTTCCTCAGTGTCCCCCTTCCCAGCTCTGACATCACAGAGCCTCACCTGTGTCCCTGTTCCCATTCCCCCCCTTAGCAAAACGTGATTCCAACTTCCCCACCCCCATTCCCTCTTCCCATTCCCCCCTTTACTTCCTCATTGACTACAGACTATATAGTAAAACTTGAGTTCTGCTTAGCTATACCTTAACCAATCATTTTACTGAAATTTAACTAACCAATCCTAACATATTGTAACATGATTAGCCAACCAATTATATCCCACTACCTTAATTAGTTTACACCCAGGAAAATTAATTATACAGCAGACAGAAACAATCACAGAGACCATGCAAATAAACAATAGCAAAGTGGGAACTATAATGACAAAACAATACAGAAGTGAGGATTTCACAACTACATCTATAAAGACATAAGGGTTTCCCAGCTGTGTCGATTGATAAGTGAGTTCTTACCAAACAGGATGCTATCAAACTAAGTTTCCTTTTACGTCTTCTAGGCACTTCCCTTTCTCTGGAGGCGATAGGCATTATCAGGACAGGATTGTATTCCTAACAGCCCAATAGCACCTTCTTTCAATGTGACTAGTTTGGAATGTGAGGATGTGACCGGTCGCTTCTCAGCTTATGGCTGCCTCTGCTGCTTAGCCAAAGGCCTAAGAACAGGGCCTCAGACTGTCACAGTCAGAGAAGGCCCTTACAACAGCAGACAGTGATTTTGATTCTTTCTTTTATATCTCTATAACTAGCTAAGTGATAAGAATACACCTAAATTCTTAGAGTATAGGCCTTTACAGACAGGCCTGAATATCTATATCCTAACACCCCCACACAAAAAGCTGGGAGAACTAAATACCATCCCGGGCACCTCTAAGAGGCAATACTTCCCCTCTTGCAAGCAGGAGTCTGTGAATAACAAAAGAAAGCTTTTATTGAAAGGGAAAGGAAATGCAGCATTAATTTGGGAAAACACCACAATAATGATTCAAAAATATGCAAACTACAAGTGAACACCTCCCCACAATATCTTGGGCAGTGTCCTTTGCCTCAATTTCTCACCTGGTGGAGTGAAAGCCTGACAGACAAATGTCCCTTTAACATGCTGCACCTCACTCACAGTCAGTTGTCCAAAGTCAGCAAAGTCCCAGAAGTCAGGGGTGCTTTCACGTGAGTTCAGCTCCTACCCCGAGGGGAGCAATGCCCCTTCTGCTGCTCGCTGCTACCGCTGTTGTCTATGCTGTTGCCTGCCACCTCTGCATCTAGCTGTGATGGTTCCACTACCTAGTCCAGTTCTTAGTGATGTCATTGGGTAGTGGGGAATCTTACTGCTGCTGCTGCTGTATCCTTTGTGTTGTATTTCAGTGCAATACTGTCTCTACGCAAGGTCTAAGGTTCAACCCCCTAGACCAGCGGTTCTCAAACTTTAGCAACCTGAGGACCCCCATTTTGATTTTAAAATTTTCATGGATCCCCAAACCTCCCGATCAGCCCCAGGCCCCATCACCCATTGCACCTCTTCCCATCCCCGCTCCATCCCTGCTACTCCTCTTCCCGGACTCTTTCACACCCTCCCCCAAGTGCACTCCGTCCCCACTCCTCCCGCTCCCTACCAGCGCCTCCTGCACGCCACTGAACAGCTGTTCTCCAGTTCGCAGGAGGCGCTGGGAGGGAGGGGGAGGAGTTGATCAGTGGGGCCCACAAGCCCCCTGGAATACCCTTGCAGACCCCCAGGGGTCCACAAACCCCAGTTTGAGAAGTGCTGCCCTAGACCTAGCCATCAGTGATTTCACCTCTAGTGAGTAATTAGTGAGCAGAAACAAGGACTCTCCTTTGAGTCTGATCAGCTCTGTCTTTAGACACTGGAGGGGAGTATCAACTGGTACAGGCTCTTTAAGTAACACCACATCACCCAGTAGGAACACCCATTCCAGTCCTCTCTGACTTTCCCTTGGATTTGGCGTCACTACTCCCTGCTTAATGAGCAAGGTAAGAGAGTGAGGTTAAAGTGAGGGTAACCGCCTCAGTTAGGACACATTAAGTTCTGCTGCCCTTTCGTCATACAATCAGGATAATAACATTTCATTATCCCCAGGTCCAAGATTAAAGTGCATATTAACCCAAAACAGCCAAAATTGATTACTTTCGCAAAGCAGGTCTCTCTGCTAATCAGGTGTGTCTATGCAAATACAGTCTGCTCCTAAAGTCTCTTCCCCTGGTTCATCAATAGAGGATAGAAGAAAACTTGTTCTAACTGTTTACATATCTAGCTAGCTACTTAAATGCTGCCTGTAACTGAGGTACCTGAGAGCCTCCTAAAATTAAGGAATGTACTCATAAAGTAGTATTTATCTCTCTTCTCTCCAGTTAGTAGGGGCTGGGCTATGTATGCTCTTTGAGGCGCAGACCTTATTTCCGTTTTTGTATGTAAAGTGCCTAGAATGCTTTGGGCATGATGCAATTTAAAATAATTTGGTTTGCTAAATAGGATCAATTTTCCTGCTATTCAGCAAACTAGATTCAGCTTTCCTGACCCAGAAATTTTGATGCTTGTTTAGGCCCTAACTATCTTTTAAATAACATTTTATCTCCTTTCCTTGAAGTTCACCCACACCCTTGAAAAACAAAATTTTGATAAGTACATTGAAAGCTCAGATGGAGGAATAGCTGCCAACAAAAACCATCTAAAAACACACACAGAGTAAAGGAAGCAGGGGTCAAGCTTTCGGAGTTGCTGAACATTTACAACTTTGCAGGGCTTAAATTCAGCTAGAGGTGTCCAGAGTAGAGCTTCGGTAAAAATTTTTAAACTCATGAGGCAGAAGGCCCGAGCCAGAGCGCCCTCCCATAGGGCTAAAGCCCCAAGCCCAGTGTCTCTCATAGGGCTGAAGTCCTGAGACCCAGTGCTACCCCCTATGGGGCTAAAGCCCTGAGACACCCTGCCCTGCAGCTGAAGCCCAGAACCCCACTGAACCTCAGGGCAGAAACCCTTAGCCCCACCACTCCGTCGCAGGGCAGAAGCCCTGAGCTCCCCACAAGCCTGCAGCTGAAGCCAAGAGCCCTGACCATGCCCCCATCCCTGATGGGCCTTGGAGTTTTTATTGTATGTGTGTGTGTGGGGGGGGGGGGTGGACCTGAGAAATAATCTATAAGAATTTAAGCCTTGCAACTTTGATGGAAGTCCTTGGGAGCTGTTGCAGCTCAGGCCCTCTGAAAATCCTAGCGGATCTTAAACATAAATCCCAGCGGATCTTAAACATAAAAAAGAAGCTTACAAGAAGTGGAAGGTTGGACATATGACCAGGGAAGAGTATAAAAATATTGCTCGGGCATGTAGGAATGAAATCAGGAGGGCCAAATCGCACCTGGAGCTGCAGCTAGCAAGAGATGTCAAGAGTAACAAGAAGGGTTTCTTCAGGTATGTTGGCAACAAGAAGAAAGCCAAGGAAAGTGTGGGCCCCTTACTGAATGAGGGAGGCAACCTAGTGACAGAGGATGTGGAAAAAGCTAATGTGCTCAATGCTTTTTTTGCCTCTGTCTTCACTAACAAGAACAGCTCCCAGACTGCTGCGCTGGGCATCGCAACATGGGGAGTAGATGGCCAGCCCTCTGTGGAGAAAGAGGTGGTTAGGGACTATTTAGAAAAGCTGGATGTGCACAAGTCCATGGGGCCGGACGAGTTGCATCCGAGAGTGCTAAAGGAATTGGCGGATGTGATTGCAGAGCCATTGGCCATTATCTTTGAAAACTCGTGGCGAACGGGGGAAATCCCAGATGACTGGAAAAAGGCTAATGTAGTGCCAATCTTTAAAAAAGGGAAGAAGGAGGATCCTGGGAACTACAGGCCGGTCAGCCTCATCTCAGTCCCCGGAAAAATCATGGAGCAGGTCCTCAAGGAATCAATCCTGAAGCACTTAGACGAGAGTAAAGTGATCAGGAACAGTCAGCATGGATTCACCAAGGGAAGGTCATGCCTGACTAATCTAATCGCCTTCTATGATGAGATTACTGATTCTGTGGATGAAGGGAAAGCAGTGGATGTATTGTTTCTTGACTTTAGCAAAGCTTTTGACACTGTCTCCCACAGTATTCTTGTCAGCAAGTTAAAGAAGTATGGGCTGGATGAATGGACTATAAGGTGGGTAGAAAGTTGGCTAGATTGTCGGGCTCAACGGGTAGTGATCAATGGCTCCATGTCTAGTTGGCAGCCGGTGTCAAGTGGAGTGCCCCAGGGGTCGGTCCTGGGGCCGGTTTTGTTCAATATCTTCATAAATGATCTGGAGGATGGTGTGGATTGCACTCTTAGCAAATTTGCGGATGATACTAAACTGGGAGGAGTGGTAGATACGTTGGAGGGCAGAGATAGGATACAGAGGGACCTGGACAAATTGGAGGATTGGGCCAAAAGAAACCTGATGAGGTTCAATAAGGATAAATGCAGGGTCCTGCACTTAGGACGGAAGAACCCAATGCACAGCTACAGACTAGGGACCGAATGGCTAGGCAGCAGTTCTGCGGAAAAGGACCTAGGGGTTACAGTGGACGAGAAGCTGGATATGAGTCAACAGTGTGCCCTTGTTGCCAAGAAGGCCAATGGCATTTTGGGATGTATAAGTAGGGGCATAGCGAGCAGATCGAGGGACGTGATCGTTCCCCTCTATTCGACATTGGTGAGGCCTCATCTGGAGTACTGTGTCCAGTTTTGGGCCCCACACTACAAGAAGGATGTGGATAAATTGGAGAGAGTCCAGCGAAGGGCAACAAAAATGATTAGGGGTCTGGAACACATGACTTATGAGGAGAGGCTGAGGGAACTGGGATTGTTTAGTCTGCAGAAGAGAAGAATGAGGGGGGATTTGATAGCTGCTTTCAACTACCTGAGAGGTGGTTCCAAAGAGGATGGTTCTAGACTATTCTCAGTGGTAGAAGATGACAGGACAAGGAGTAATGGTCTCAAGTTGCAGTTGGGGAGATTTCGGTTGGATATTAGGAAAAACTTTTTCACTAGGAGGGTGGTGAAACACTGGAATGCGTTACCTAGGGAGGTGGTAGAATCTCCTTCCTGAGAAGTTTTTAAGGTCAGGCTTGACAAAGCCCTGGCTGGGATGATTTAATTGGGGATTGGTCCTGCTTTGAGCAGGGGGTTGGACTAGATGACCTCCTGAGGTCCCTTCCAACCCTGATATTCTATGATTCTATGATTCTATGAAAATGAGGCCCCAAACATATTTGGTTTTAAAATTACTATGAAACGTGAATTGGCCAACAATCAACATTGGAAAACATCAATGAGAGAATGAGACTGGAGTTAACTTGTTTAAGTTAATCTCTTAACCAGATGCTAGGCACTGATAGGCTTTTTTTAACGTATGCCCCACCAGTGGGAGAAATGTAATTCCTATTATTATGACCCTGCTATGTATTCTCCGTGTACAGTATCTAGACCATTTTGGATGATTGTGAGCTGTTTCAGATCTCACAAGCTAAACAGGGCTGAACTTCAACAGTTCTTGGATAGGAGACCTCCACGGAGATCTAGGGTGCTTCAGGAAGTAGTGCCATTTCTTCAACAGAGACCACTCATCCCTCTGTCAGTGCTCACTGCAATGACCAAGCATGGCACTAGAGGGTGCTGTGTTGCAGCAGTATGGGTGGCTCAGTTTGGGGTGCTCTCCCCTCTGAGTCAGCACTGACCCGAATGCCCCAGAATGGAGTTAGTGGGCACTGCCAAGGGTGACTCAGTAGGGGTGTGTGCCCTAGCATAGTACTGGATTGCAGGGAGAGTGATTAGTAATTCAATAAGAAGGTGCTATGAGTCATCTAAATGTGATATAAAGCGGCCCTTGGCCGTTAAAGATTCAATGGCGTTTTTTCTCCAAGAGTAGGGGATGTTAAGCCCTGTGTCCTTGCCAAACTCCATGTATCTCTCTCAACTGTCCATATTTCCACTGGATATTGAACTCTTCTGCACTTCATGCCCTATACTGTTGTGTAGTGTGACTGTGATGGAAGAGTGATGCCTGTACTGTCTATATAGCCTGCAAATAGCTTGGGATCCTTCAGGAGGAAAGGTGCTGTGTATGTGAAGTTGTTTTTGCTGCTAACTCATGAATTTCTTCGAAGACACCTTATCAGCTACTGAAAGAGCAGACAAAATGCTTTTCCCTGGAAACTTTCTCATGGCCACTGATGGAGGCAGAGGTGTCAGAGCGGGGACGTCACAGGAACATTTATCAGCTTATCTGTGAGCTGCAGAGGACAGCTCTGAACCCTTGAGGCCCATGGTTGTGACAGGAGTTGTAGAAATGGCAATACTGGCTTTCTTCCTCTTCCATGTACAGAACTCTACTCTTAAGTAGGCTTTGCATTCCTTTCCTCTCCCATCCCTTCCCTGGGCCCCCAGGATGCAGTGCAGGGCTGTCCTGCAAGCAGAATAAACTGTGGCACATGTTGTGTGAATTGTGCTAATATAACACGTCATAGAATGTTCTCTGTTCTGTTATAATGCTGCAGCCTGTCCATGTCAGGGGAAAGGGTTGTGCCCACTGGCATGAGGGCCTGGGTAGCAGAGATACAACAGCAGTCTTCCCACCGATGAAGTGAGCTGTAGCTCACGAAAGCTTATGCTCAAATAAATTGGTTAGTCTCTAAGGTGCCACAAGTACTCCTTTTCTTTTTGCGGATACAGACTAACACGGCTGCTACTCTGAAACAAAATTATGAATTTGCCATAAAAAACAGGAGGGTTTTTTGTTTGCTTGTTTGTTTTTAAATGTTGGTTTCTTTGTCATCTGGTTCTGGAGCCTTTCAGGATCACTGGGTTCACATTTTCAAACTTTTCTCTGCAACCATGAGAGCTAGAAACTTCCGTCTATTTTTATATGAAAGCTGAGATTTTCCAGTAATTGCTTGAATCTAGGAGCTGAGACATAGAGCAAAACACCAAATACTGTTAGAGCTAGCAAGAGTGCTGACCATCCCATTGTCATCTGGAGAAGGGCGGAGTGGGGGGAGTGAGGAGAGTCGGGACACACAGACAGCATGAGGCTGTCACACTGTGGAGGGTGGAAGGATGACCCTATGGGCAGGGTGAGTTCACCTCTTACCAATAGGCCAGGACTGAGGATGCCATTCAGGGTTTTCGCAAAAAGAAAAGGAGTACTTGTGGCACCTTAGAGACTAACCAATTTACTGTTACTCTGATTCAGGGTTTTGTCACTCCATTCTGACCAGCCAGTAGGTGGCAGAGCCCATCGGTGGCAGAGAGTGCTGATGGAGACTCAGTGACACACCCAGCTGGCACCCTGCTTAACCCCCTTATCCATACCTCCCTCTTTATGTGCACTATCTCTTCTACTTTCATTCCTCCACCTGCTTCTTCATCTCCAACCATGAATGAGGACAGAAAGCCTGTGAGGCTCCCCACGCTCAAACGGCAGGGAAACTTAGCCACCATGACAGGGAAAAGGGGAAGGAAACTCTAGCATTCAAGTCAGGGAGGGATAGTGGGATAGTCTAACTCATAGCAGAGGAGGTGGCAGAGAAGCTTACAATAGGACTAGGGCAGGGAGAGTGGAATAGTGTCATTTCTGTGGGCCCTTTGGAGAGAAGGAAATGGCCAATCCAGCCTGGAGCCAGAGCACATTTAGGCCAGGAAGCTGAGTTTGTATGAAAGAGGCAGAGGCTGGATCAGGGAGCCTGATATCCATGGAAAGGAGAGAAACCAGAAGTAAGGGTGAAAATGGAGAGGGGTGGGGGAGATCAGGGGAAGCCAGGAAAGAGGGGAAAGGATTGGAGGGCGGCAAGACTGGAGGGTTGGATGGGGGGGGGAGCGGAAGGGGAGACAGGAGGAAGGGAAGAAGGAAGGTCATGCAGAGAGAAAAGAGCAGGAAATATGTGAGAGCCAGGAAGAGAGCAGGGGTGGATAATCATGGGGAGGGAGGAAAAATCAGGGTGTTCAGGGCCTCAGGGAAAGAAGGGCAGGAGATAGAGAGGATTGGAGCTGAAAGCCAAGAGGCAGGGAGGAGATCAAAGGTGCAGGTAATAGGAGAAGGTGTTAGATAGAAATTGTAGAGCACCTACCTCTTCCTATTATTGTCATTTTCCCTGGGCATAATTCTGCCTACTGAGAATGCCTTTCATCACTTTCTGAGTAACTTTAATGCCTGGTTTTACTGCTGAATTGGGAAAGGTTTCTAAGAGCGAATCTGTCTTAATTATAACATCACTTCAGGCTAGATCCACTGAGTTCTCGTTTGTGTATACATGAGTTCGCAAACGTGATACTGAGTTTAAGCTTTTCACACAAAACGTTATAAGGACTCAAGCTAATCATAATACTTAGAGCTTGTATAGTGCTATTTGTGTTCAGGTGCTAATTATGCGATGCAGCTCCAAAAAGGCTAATACAGCAGTTCCCAACCTTTTGAGGGTTGCATCCCCTTAAACCTGTCTGTGCCCTCCCCAAAGCTGGGGCTGAGAGCAGGGCTGTGGCTCTGGGGCAGGTGGGATGCGGCCAGGGATAAGGGAACTAAGGCTGGGGCTGCAGCTGGGGATGGGGATGGGGCTTGGAGCTTGGCTGTGTCCAGGGGTCGAGGCTAGGGGCAGGAGCGGAGCTGCAGTTGGGCTGCAGTGGGGGCCGGTAGCCAGTCCTGCGGCCAGGTGCGGCTCCGCTTCCAGCCTCGCCCCCAGCTTCGGCCGTGGGCTGGGAACAGAGCCGCAGCCAACAGCCACGGCTGGGGGCTGGTGCAGGGCCAGGAGCAGAACCACGCCTAGATTGGGGAAAGGGCCAGGTGCAGGGCCAGAAGCCAGGGGCGCAGCTGGGGGCAGGACCGGAGCAGAGCTGGGGCAGGGATGGGCTGCGTGGCACTCTCTCCCCACCTCCTGTGGGGGCTGGCACAGTCGCCACCACTCCTCCCTGGATGTTCCTTCACGCCCCCCCTAGGGAGGCACATCCCACAGTTTGGGGACCTCTGGGCTAATAGTCTGGGGTGAATTAACAGGAGTGTCATAGGTACGACACAGGGGTTGATTGTCCCGCTCTACCCACTGGTGAGGCCTCAGCTAGAATTCTGCATCTAGTTCTGGGTGCCGCACTTTAGGAAAAATGTAGATAAATTGGAGAGAGGACAGAGGAGAACAACAAAAATGATAGAAGATTTAGAAAACCTGGCCTATGGGGAAAGGTTAAAAAACTGGCCATGTTCAGTCTTAGAAAAAAAGACTGACGGGGGACCTGATAACAGTCTTCAACTATCTTAAGGGCTGGTATAAAGAGGATAGTGATCAGTTGTTTTCCATGTCCACTGAAGGTTGGACAAGAAGTACTGGGCTTAATCTGCAGCAAGGGAGATTTAGGTTAGTGTAGCGGGGTGGTCACCCCGCTCCGGCCCTGAAGGAGTTAAAAGCAGCTCTGGAGAGGGCTGCGGCTGGGAAAAGCTGAGTGAGTAGCTGACCACAGGTGTAGCCAGCTCAATCAGGTCCCAGCTGGCCCTTATAAGAGGGCTGGGGGCCAGGAGCTGAAGGAGGCTCATTCTAGGCCTGGGGTGGCAAGAGCAAGAGCAAGAGCAAGAGCAAGAGCAAGAGCAAGAGCAAGAGCAAGAGCAAGAGCAAGAGCAAGAGCAAGAGCAAGAGCAAGAGCAAGAGCAAGAGCAAGAGCAAGAGCAAGAGCCAGCCCCAGCCCCAGCCCCAGCCCCAGCCCCAGCCCCAGCCCCAGCCCCAGCCCGGTAAACCTGCAGGCCTTGGTGAAGACCTACCTACTGGGGCTGCAGAGGGGCAACCTGGGAATAGGCAGAGGCAGCTGGTCCTAACCCCTTGCCAATGATGAGTGGCCATTACACTGCAGTCTGCCCCAGTGAGCGGGGGCTAGATGACGACTGGCAGTAGCCACTGAGACAAGGTGGGTTTAGAGGGTTGGGGGTTCCCCAGGGAGGGGACACCCAGAGTGTGGGGGCAGAACCACAGGGTAAAGGTCACTGGGGTCTGGGAGGGACATGGGGCCAGTGGGAGGCAAGACACTGGCCTGCAGAGGGTACTCTGAAGGCTGGAAAGAGCTAATTCCTGGACCAGCAGCAGGAGATGCCACACTGGTGAGGCGTTGCATTGCTACAGTTAGATATTAGGAAAAAACTCCTTAACTATATAAGGATAGTTAAACTCTGGAACAGGCTTCCAAAGAAGATTGTAGAATCCCCATCACTGGAGGTTTTTAAGAACAGTTGGACAGACATCTGTCAGAGATGCTCTAGGTTTACTTGACCCTGCCTCAGAGCATGGGACTGGACTTGATGATCTCTTGGGGTCCCTTTCAGCCCTACATTTCTATGATAGCTATGATTCTATAAAATTCTGCCAACACTCCTCTGGGGTGCTGCTTTCCTGTTCAAAAAAGCAAACCTTGAACGGCTTTTATTTTAGATTATGGGAAAACAAAACACGGTAGAACAAAAATAAGATCCCTGCAAAGGAGAGCACGGTGTATGTATCTCCCTTATAATAGGCTGGAATCACTCAGAATACAAAATGGATGTTTTGGTGAAATCTGTGCACTACACAACTTTAAAGGTGCATTACACAGAAATTAAAGACATGATTTCAGGATACACACACATACTTGTGATGTATGCAAGTAAGAATAATTATCCTCATTTTACAGACAGGGAAACTGAGGCAGAGAAGTGAATGACATGCCCAAGGCCAGCAAGTCAGTCATAAGACCTGCATTAGAACTCAGGAATCCTTCCTTGCAACCCCATACTTAGTCCTCCAGAGTACACCACCTACCCAAATATGTGCTAGAAACTGAGCTACCCACAGTCCTAAAAGGTAGTGTCTACTCTCCAGTTATTTTTTTTACAATTACAGTTGCATCTGGCCAGAGAAAATATCACATGATATATGATCTGAAGTGCAGTTTTACTGTGAAAAGTGACTAGGTAAAAATGTTCCCTTCCTACCCAACAGACCTGCTCCTTTGGGGTATTCAGAGTCAAATCTGCTGAATTTAATGACAAGGCAGATATTTACTGCTTTTTACTCATGTTTGCCCTGCAGAGCCAGCACAGCTCAATGAGAGGAAACTGGAGTCTATTCCTTCTTGTGCACCATCAACAGCATGGGGAGGAGGTGACCAGCCCTCTGTGGAGAAAGAAGTGGTTCGGGACTATTTAGAAAAGCTGGACGTGCACAAGTCCATGGAGCCGGATGCGTTGCATCCGAAACTGCTAAAGGAGTTGGCAGATGTGATTGCAGAGCCATTGGCCATGGCGATCGGGGGAAGTCCCGGACGACTGGAAAAAGGCTAATGTAGTGCCCATCTTTAAAAAAGGGAAGAAGGAGGATCCTCGGCACTACAGGCCAGTCAGCCTCACCTCAGTTCCTGGAAAAATCATGGAGCAGGTCCTCAAGGAATCAATTCTGAAGCACTTAGAGGAGAGGAAAGTGATCAGGAACAGTCAGCATGGATTCACCAAGGGCCAGTCATGCCTGACTAATCTAATTGCCTTCTATGATGAGATAACTGGTTCTGTGGATGAAGAGAAAGCAGTGGACGTGTTGTTCCTTGACTTTAGCAAAGCTTTTGACATGGTCTCCCACAATATTCTTGCCAGCAAGTTAAAAAAGTATGGGCTGGATGAATGGACTATAAGGTGGATAGAAAGCTGGCTAGATTGTCGGGCTCAACGGGTAGTGATCAATGGCTCCATGTCTAGTTGGCAGCCGGTATCAAGTGGAATGCCCCAAGGGTCGGTCCTGGGGCCGGTTTTGTTCAATATCTTCATAAATGATCTGGAGGATGGTGTGGATTGCACCTTCAGCAAGTTTGCAGATGACACTAAACTGGGAGGAGAGGTAGATACGCTGGAGTATAGGGATAGGATACAGAGGGCCCTAGACAAATTAGAGGATTGGGCCAAAAGAAATCTGATGAGGTTCAACAAGGACAAGTGCAGAGTCCTTCACTTAGGACGGAAGAACCCCATGCACCGCTACAGACTAGGGACCGAATGGCTCGGCAGCAGTTCTGCAGAAAAGGACCTAGGGGTTACAGTGGACGAGAAGCTGGATATGAGTCAACAGTGTGCCCTTGTTGCCAAGAAGGCCAATGGCATTTTGGGATGTATAAATAGGGGCATAGCCAGCAGATCGAGCAACGTGATCGTTCCCCTCTATTCAACATTGATGAGGCCTCATCTGGAGCACTGTGTCCAGTTTTGGGCCCCACACTACAAGAAGGATGTGGAAAAATTGGAAAGAGTCCAGCGGAGGGCAACAAAAATGATTAGGGGACTGGAACACATGACTTATGAGGAGAGGCTGAGGGAACTGGGGATGTTTAGTCTACGGAAGAGAAGAATGAGGGGGGATTTGATAGCTGCTTTCAACTACCTGAAAGGGGGTTCCAAAGAGAATGGCTCTAGACTGTTCTCAGTGGTAGCAGATGACAGAACAAGGTGTAATGATCTCAAGTTGCAGTGGGGGAGGTTTAGGTTGGATATTAGGAAAACCTTTTTCACTCGGAGGGTGGTGAAACACTGGAATGCGTTACCTAGGGAGGTGGTAGAATCTCCTTCCTGAGAAGTTTTTAAGATCAGGCTTGACAAAGCCCTGGCTGGGATGATTTAATTGGGGATCGGTCCTGCTTTGAGCAGGGGTTTGGACTAGATGACTTCCTGAGGTCCCTTCCAACCCTGATATTCTATGATTCTATCAACAGAATTATTTATTAAGTTCCACCTGAGCAAACTCATTGAAGGCAAAAGGGCTGCACAGGTGACAGGGCAGAATTTAGCCTGCAGACTCCTTACTTGTGGTGCTGATGTCTGAGCTGGAAAGAGCTCAGCTTGACTCTCAGAGCCAAGGCATCAGAAATAAACATATTTTTACCTGTAAACTGAGCCCATTGGATCTGGAGTCACTGAGAGCCAATAAACAAGAAGCCCCATGATGCCGTTTACAAGGAGTCATTTTTCAGAGTAAAATTGTTTTCTTGAAACACTTGTTCCCTTGAAAAGATTTTTGAAAAATTGGTAAATGCACAGTGTTAGGGTTCCTTCCCCACTCTGAACTCTGGGGTACAGATGTGGGGACCCGCATGCAAGACCCCCTAAGCTTATTTTTCCCAGCTTAGGTTAAAAACTTTCCCAAGCACAAATTCCACCTTGTCCTTGAACAGTATGCTGCCACCACCAAGTGATTAAACAAAGAATCAGGGAAGAGACCACTTGGAGACGTCTTCCCCCAAAATATCCCCCCAAGCCCTACACACATAAGGGCTGCTCCATAGACTCTGGCCACTAGGCTTCACTGCCCTGACCCTAGGGGCATAAACCGTCACATTCTGGTATAACTAATTAGATTGAGACATTCTGAAAAACAATGCTGTAGGAAACAAAGGATATGTACTACACAGGTGTAAATCAGGAATAAATGCTGAAGTCAAAGCAGATATACTGGTCTCACTGAGAGGAGAACTGGGCCCAGAGATTGAACAGTTGCACATACATACAGTGCAAGTGGAGATTCAACAACTGGATTTTTAAAAATTTTCTGGGTGCAGCAAAATTGTAGGGGAAAGTCACTCATTTGGGGCCCAATTCTGCAAGGTGTTGACCGCCTCCTGAGAGCTGTTGAGTGTTCCCAACTGCTATGGAAGTGCATGGGAATTGAGGGTGCTCACCAGCTCTCAGGATCAGACCATGGAGGTGACCTACAAAATGACACAAATGTAACTGGCCCTTTTAAGAGGAAACTGAAAATCAGGCCTCACTAGCATGTATCCTCACTTTAAAATGGAACCTCCACCCATTGAATTCCTTGTCAAACCTCCCATTGAATTTGGAAGGAGTTAGGGTCAAACCCTTTGACTACTTCATCCAGGCTTGCTCACTTATAAAATAGATATAGTAGAAATAAAACAGGCTTGGAGAAGGGCAACAAAAATGAGAGATGTTTGCGTGTGCATATATATGTCAGGGGGGATTTAAAGGAGTCAGGATTAACAGATTAAAAAGAGCAAAAGTGTAAGATGCCACTGGCAATGAAAAGAAAACACATTGAAAATGGGGGAGGAAAGGAAATAAAATTTTAATGTAATGTTCCGAAGGAACTCAAAGTAGGAGAGGCAATTAATTTAGGAAGAGTCAAAATTTCTTTAAACCTAGAAAGAACAGCACTTGCAGTTAAATTAGCTAGGATAACAATTACAAGGCCACCAGTTCTTATGCTTCTCGGCATATATTGACCATCATCAGTGGTCAGGAAGAAATGTGCAGCTATGGTATTGAATGGAAAGAAAGGTGATAAGCTGAGACTGTGAGGATCCATGTAAAGTGCACAAAATGATCTCTTGCACTGGAGTATTCTGGGCTGCTAGAGCTGTGATGCTGCAGACTGGGCTATCTGGCCATGCTCAATAAAACTGCAATAGTCTCTGCTCTGAGAACCTGTGTCTCGTCTACTAACCAAGATAAAGACACAAAACGCTTTGGCTTTGGCTTCCTGGAGTACCCCTCTTTATCTTTAGAAACTACGTCCTGCCTTCTCTCACTCTGTGCTTCCTCCAGCTGGCCTCATAAAACCTCATATTTGCTAATGATATGTGTGACGCATGGATAGAAAGGGTTAAACAGCTTGCAGGCTGAATGACTTAGTCGTGTTAGAAAGGTATGCAAATGATAATTAGGTCCATAAATAGGCTAGAACTTTGAAATGCAAACCTATATTGTTAGAAGTAATACTAATTGTGTGTATCTTAGATGCTACTCATAAACAGACAGTTCCTGTCTGTCACTGTAACTACTGATTCAGAGATCAAAAGGGAATATTAACATTTGGATGAATCTTGGGTCAAATAATGTCATTGTCTATATGTCATTGTCATTGTCTTTTTGAAGTTTGTGATAATGGATAAATTTCCCTTTGTTAATTTGTGTAACTAATTACTGGTGTTTAGAAAGCAAAAGGTTACATCAAAAGCCTGTTTACCCAGGACTGTGTGGTCAAGCGGATGCTAGAACACTGTATAAAAAGACCCGTGGGTCCTGATCCTGTTCATCTCAGATCTGCTTAAACTTCATCTTTGAGTCACAAGACTGAGGTCCCAGTTATGCTGGTATGCCCTGAATATGATATTTGGACATTGGATTATAACCTATGAACTGAATTCTAAAGGAACTCTTTGAAACTACAAAGCTCACCATTTCTGCTGTGAATCTGAACCTCGGTGAATTGAACTCACATCTATACGTATATTGATCTTTTAACCATTCTCTTGCTTGTTTGTTTTTTAATTTTTAGTTTAGTTAATAAGAATTGGTTGTAGCATGTATTTGGGTAAGATCTGAAACATGCATTAACCTGGGAAGTAATGTGTCCGATCCTTTGGGATTGGTAGAACCTTTTCTTTTATTTGATGAAACAAGATTTTTCGGAAATCATCATGTTTGACTTAGGTACCTCGATGGAGGCCTGAGACTGGGTCACTTTAAGAGAACTGTGTTTGGACTTCGGAGTAACCAGTGAGGTAATAAAAAAGCTGTTTTATGTTGGCTTGGTAAATCTAAGTATTGGAATATCCACCAGCTTTTTGGGGATCGTCTGCCCCATTCTTTGCAGTCCACCCTAATTGAATGACCACAGCTGGCCCCCATTAGGATCCCGGTCACAGTATCTACAGGTCTATAGGAATCTAATGGCTGCTGAGGGAATTAACCCATGATTAGAGTTGGTCAAAACTTATCCAACAGAATTTTTTCTATTTGAAAATGCTATTTTGTCAAAATTGAAACTTCCAGTGGAAACATGTCAGTTTGGACAAAATTTCATTTTAATAAAATGTAAAAGCATTTTTACAATGAAATGTTTTGACTTTTTAATTTAGAATAGTGTTTTGTATCAATTTTTTTTTCTCTTAAAAGTCAAAATTTGAATGAAACTTTGATTTTTATTGAAATGAAACATCTAGTTGTGTTCTGTGGAAAATTCTGATTTAGAATGAAAACAAATTTTTCACAGAGCAGAAATTCTAGTCCCTGTGCAGCTCTACTAACCTAGGGTCCCATGACTCAAAGCAAAATGGTTTAGTCATATTCCATTCCGTAATCATACTGAGATACCCAGACTTCCCGACCCGGAGCTATAGTGAAACTGGGGACCAAGAGGTGAAAAGCTCCATATCCCATCCCCTGACTGTTCTGAGCATCCAGTCCCCCCAGGAGCCTTGACTGTGATCTTAATTCTGTTTCTGGGAGACAAGCAGCAGGTGGGTCCCAAGATGAATGGACACAAACACAGCCATGACGATCAACAGGCGGAAAATCCAGGAGCTCCAAAAGAAGAAGACACGGTGGTGGGATGGACCAACTGACAAATTTCTCTGGGGAAACAGGAAGCGGGACAGGACTCAGCAGGACAAATCCAAGGGCCATCAGTTAGCATTCCATGCAAACTAACACAGGCTAAATAATTTCACTTTGAAAACTCCATCTAAGAAAGCAGGGACAGGGTGGAAGCAAGCATAAACTAACCCAAAACTCTCACTCCAAAACTTGAACCTTCACCCCAAATTTCAACTACACCCATAATTCTTCTCACTCAACTCAAAATTTGCATCCAAAAATTCAGCCCTGGCAAACCTTCAGCCCTCACTCCTTTAAAACTCCCTCCTCCTCGTGCTTCACACAAAGACCCCAAGCCACAGGGTTTCCAGGGCTGTGAAGAGCCAGATGAGAGCCATTCTCCCAATCCCACAACTCCTGCCCTGCCCCACCCCCAGCTCTCAGATCCCTTCCCCAAAGACTCCCCTCTCCCAGGCTTACTCTGCTACCCTACAGTCCTCCATAGAGTCATAGAGGACCACCAGATCATCTTGTCTGACCACTTGTAGATCACAGACCACCAGCACCACTCAGCACCTACACACTAAATCCATAGGCTTTCTGCCACTGGTGGGAGGCAGGAAGGAGAGAGACATGCCCCCCACAAGGGTTTACTATCCTGGTGATGTTCCCCTCCTCATGGCTAATGAACTCAGGAAATCATTCCCACCCTCTCCCTATCAGCAATTACCCTCTGCAAGCCCACTTTGCCTTGGACTGGGGAGAATAAGGGGTTCCTCAACCACAGGGATCAGGGGTGGGATCAAGACAAGTTCTTGAGTCATACCTGGGTCTGAGCAGACCACCACCACGGCATTCACATCAGCGTGGAGCTTCCTCTCCGACAGCCATGAGCTGCACTGAGAGATGTTGTGGTCCGCAGGGCCTCAGAGTAGGCCATGGAGTGCCAATGAGTGGCCTGATGCTGGCATAGATGATGTCTCCAGAGGTGATCCACAGACCAGACTGCCACAGAGGATGGAGGAGGATGCGGTGCTCCAGCCCAGGCTGCACACAGTGCCCCACCTGCCCTGGAGAAATATCTCTACACGCCCTGCACAGGGGCCTTGGTCACCTACCAGGCGCACACCAGAGATATCTGCAGGAGAAAGGGCAAGGTTGGGGAGAAGTACTGCAGATTGAGACTGGCCCTGTGTCGGAGTAGGGAGCAGCTGCAGTGTTTTCTCCATGGGAAGTTAGAGATCAGGACTGGGAATTGAGCCCAGGTCTCCAACATGATGACAAAGAATGCTAGCCTCTAGGAGGCAGCCAACTCAGCCTCTAAGCTCTCCCAACACCTGCTGCAGCTGTAGGACAGCAGGAGGCTAGAATTGCTAAATGAATCTGGGTCTCCCATAAGGCAGCTTAGAGTGCCCAACTCTAAGTCCCCCAGGCCCATCTGCTTTGGCACTCCCAACCTCCATTGGCCCTGGCCAGGGAAAGCAAGAGACCTGGCCCAGGTGACCCAAATCTGTGTCTCCTACATGGCAGTGCAGAGCTCTAACCCATAGGAGGTAACAGACTCAGCCTCCACAGCACTCGTGGCTCCTGGAGAGTGAGCAAGTTGGAAGGGGAATTGTCTCATGGCTGCCTGCACTAAACCATATGAGTTAATAGCAAAGAATGGAGTTACCTGATCCTGAGCATATTACTCCAACATCCTGAGCATGACTGCAGGACTTCTGCCCCATCCCATGGCTCAGACACTGTGAGAGATGTTGTTCAGTACCACAGCAGAATGTGGCCTCCAGCCATACAGGACCAGAGCCTGGTCCAAAGCTGAACCATGGAGATTCCAATGCAGATCCACACCCCAGCTGTTTGCACACCACTGCAGAGTCATGAGCATCCCAGTGCTTATCACACACTGTGCCCCAGGTGGCTTCATGCAGTACCTCCAACCGCCCAGTGCAGGAGTTGTCTCCACCCACCAGTTGCACACTAGAAATATCTATGGGAAGAGAATCAATGAGAGGAGTCAATATACTCCTTTCCAAGGGCTGAAATTCTCTCACTCTCTGCAATGTACCAGTGACCTGTCAGTTTATACATAGGTAACCTGAACTGAAGTAGTTCTCAGGGCTGGTAGCCACCTTTCCCCATTCCCTTACTGTCTTCTGCCACTATGTGATCACTTGGTGTCTTGCACTCCCATCCTTTTAAGCTCACACACATCTCAAACTATTGCACCATGCTCCAGTGGCTAGGGCACAAAACTGGTGGACAGGAGACCTCACTTCCATTCCGATCACTGTGTGATTTTGGGCAAATCACTTAACCTCTCTGTGCATCTGGAAAATGGGGATAATTATGTTTATCCACTACTGTAAAATGTTTTGAAATTAAGTAAAAAATCTCCTGTATAAGTACGAAGTAGGGCTGTCAATTAATTGCAGTAAACTCACGCGATTAACTGAAAAAAATTAATCAGGATTAATCAGTTTTAATCACACTGTTAAACAATAGAATACCAATTGAAATGCATTAAATATTTTGGCTGTTTTTCTACATTTTCATATATATTGTATTCTGTGTTGTAATTGAAATCAAAGTGTATATTTTTGATCAAATATTTGCACTGTAAAAATGATAAAAAAAATTTTTCAATTCATCTCATACGAGTAGTGTCATGAAAGTGCAATTTACAAATGCAGATGTTTTTTGTTACATAACTGCACCAAAACCAAAACAATGTACAATTTTAGAGCCTGAAAGTCCACTCAGTCCTACTTCTTGTTCAGCCAATCGCGCAGTCAAACAAGTTTGTTTACATTTACAGGTGATAATGCTGCCTGCTTCTTACTTACAATGTCTCCAGAAAGTGAGAACAGGAATTTGCATGGCACTTTTGTAGGTATTTACGTTCCAGATATGCTAAACATTTGTATGCCCCTTCATGCATCAGCCACCATTCCAGAGGACATGCTTCCATGCTGATGATGCACATTTAAAAAAAGTATGTATTAATTAAATTTGTGACACAATTCTCCCCCAAGGAGTCTTGGCTGAACAAGAAGTAGGACTGAGTGGACTTGCAGGCTCTAAAATTGTACATTGTTTTATTTCTGAATGCAGTTTTTTTTTACATAATTCTACATTTGTAAGTTCAACTTTAATGATACAGACACTACTTGTATTAGGTGAATTGAAAAATACAATTTCTTTTGCTTGTTTACAGAGCAAATACTTGTAATCAAAAATAAATATAAAGTGAGCACTGTACACTTTGTATTCTGTGTTGTAATTGAAATCACTATATGTGAAAATGTAGAAAACATCAAAAAATATTTAAATGGTATTCTGTTATTGTTTAACAGTGTGACTAATCACACAATATTTTTTTGAATCACTTGACAGCCCTCGTGCAAAGTATTATTAATTATTATGTGACCAGTATGCAAGGTTAAATGTGGTAGTAAGAGCCTAATATGCAGAGAAAGAGTTCTCTCCCACAGATCAGTGAGATGAAAAGAAGATCATGCCTAGGGAGGTTGTAGACTCTCCATCATTGAAGATTTTTAAGAGCAGGTGGGACAAACACCTGTCAGGGATGGTCTAGATAATACTTAGTCCTGCCTTGAGTTCAGGGGACTGGACTAGATGACCTCTTGAGGTCCCTTCCAGTTCTATGATTCTGTGATTCTAATGGATTCCATTTCATTCACCTTGAGTTTACAGCTTCAGAATTAGGAGTCAGACACAATCTGCCAGCAGTTGTCTGGGAAAACATGGCCAGAGGGTAGGGGTTGGCGATTACTGTCTGATTTAAAAGCCACTAAAAGTTAGAGAAACAAGACGAGCTTAAAATTGTAACTGTGATATAATCCATCACATTGTCTTCTCTATAAGAGGAAAGGCAACAAAAACCTCAAATCCGAATTATTATTAATGATGTGGCCATTTTAAAAAGTAACAAATAGAGTCTTTACAAAATAATAATATCCTAAAAAAATTCTTTCCAATTTTCCACAGTTTACGGACCCCTGCACATTCCCTACTATTTAAAGGTCAAAATATCAAAAGCAATTAGAATTGAGTGAATAAGGAAGCATAACCTTAGTGAATGCATCTTTGTTTTCAGTAAGAAGCTTAATAGGGCAGTTCAGTGTTCACACTGGAGTATGTCCAGTACAGTTGATTGTGAAATGTGTTTTCCCTATGAACTTTTTTATTACAATTTTTTTTAATTTGCTACAAAAATTTTTGAGTTCTCAACAAAATTTCCAAAACTGACATTTTCTTGATTTTCAGCAATCAGAGTTGATTTAAGAGTAACTAATACAAACCACTTTTAAACTGAAATAAGAGCCCTTTGCACTGGTTTAACTAAATTATATGTTAAGTTAAACCCAGGGATCTTTCTCATGCAGACAAGGCCACTGTCTTCCAAACTGACACATTTCCCACCCAATGTGAATTTTTCATCCTAAAATTATAACTTCCCCACCTTTCTGAAAGGAAACCAGAGAAGTCAACATGCTTCCCTAGCAAGCACAGTGCCATCTGCATTCAAGGTAACTGGCTGATCAGAGCTGCAGACTCACCCTCTGCCATGAGGTCCCCGTCAGAGAGAAGGCAGAGTAGGAGGAATCTCAAGGTGGATATCATTATCCAAATTAATTCTTCACGGTGCCCCGGAAGGGAGAGGTGTGAGCAGGTGACTCCAGACCACAGTTAGTGAGGCTTATGTCACCACTGCAGAGTGCGAGTGCTGGACACTCTCTTGACTTCCTGCCATTCAGCTCTGCAGTCACCCCCAATGTAGTGGCTTGTAACCACAGACAATGTCTCATGCAAAGTGTTGGCTATGGGAAGTAACTTGACTTATTGTTATCTGGCTCTGTGGTCTGGCTCTTCAGCCTGGGGTCCTTAGAGTTACAGAGACCTTGGAAACTTAGGTTTCAGAGTAGCAGCCGTGTTAGTCTGTATTCGCAAAAAGAAAAGGAGTACTTGTGGCACCTTAGAGACTAACCAATTTATTTGAGCATAAGCTTTCATGAGCTACAGCTCACTTCATCGGATGCATACTGTGGAAACTGCAGAAGACATTATATACACAGAGACCATGAAACAATACCTCCTCCCATCCCACGCTCCTGCTGGTAATAGCTTATCTAAAGTGATCACTCTCCTTACAATGTGTATGATAATCAAGTTGGGCCATTTCCAGCACAAATCCAGGTTTTCTCACCCTCCGCCCCCCCCCCACACAAACTCACTCTCCTGCTGGTAATAGCCCATCCAAAGTGACCACTCTCTTTACAATGTGTATGATAATCAAGGTGGGCCATTTCCAGCACAAATCCAGGTTTTCTCACCCCCCACCCCCCACCCCTTTTTCCAAAAACCACACACACAAACTCACTCTCCTGCTGGCGAGCAGGAGAGTGAGTTTGTGTGTGTAGAGTGAGTTTGTGTGTGTGGTTTTTGGAAAAAGGGGTGGGGGGTGGGGGGTGAGAAAACCTGGATTTGTGCTGGAAATGGCCCATCTTGATTATCATACACATTGTAAAGAGAGTGGTCACTTTGGATGGGCTATTACCAGCAGGAGAGTGAGGTTGGGGGGGGGGGCGGAGGGTGAGAAAACATGGATTTGTGCTGGAAATGGCCCAACTTGATTATCATACACATTGTAAGGAGAGTGATCACTTTAGATAAGCTATTACCAGCAGGAGCGTGGGATGGGAGGAGGTATTGTTTCATGGTCTCTGTGTATATAATGTCTTCTGCAGTTTCCACAGTATGCATCCGATGAAGTGAGCTGTAGCTCACGAAAGCTTATGCTCAAATAAATTGGTTAGTCTCTAAGGTGCCACAAGTACTCCTTTTCTTCTTGGAAACTTAGCCATAGAAGTTACTACTACTAATTATAATAACTGGTGTTTCTATAGCACCTCTGAACCTCAAAGAACTTTACAGGCATTATTGAATTTACCTTGAATGGGGCCTGATTCTGCCCTCACACTGTTGGAAATCAGGAGTGACACAATGGCATTACACTGGTGTAAAATTAGTAGCCTCCATGCTTTGAAGCAGGGATTTGAAATTAGGTAGCAGGAAAGGGGTCAATATAGTGAGAAGGATTTGCTTTTTGCTAGCCCTGTGAAAATCTACCCAAATTAAACGCCTCTGGAAACCACCATTTGCACATGTGGTTTCTTAGGGTATGTCTACACAGCTTACAGAAGCGAGCCTCGCAGCCTGGGTTGACTGACTTGGGCTAGCAGGGCTCATGCTAGTGCTCTGAAAATAGCTTTGCAGAGAGCACTTTGAAGTTGTGAGTTGGGCTGCGGCTCAGGCACTGAAGCCTAGGAACAGGGGTTTGGCTTCAGAGCCCAAACTCCAACCTGGCCTGCAACTTCAAAGCATTGTCTACACAGCTATTTTTAGAGAGTTAGTGCGAACCCCGTCAGCCCGAGTCTGTCATCCTGGGCTGGGAGGCTCACTCCTGCTGGGTAGAGGCTGGCAGCATTCTGGCGCAAAACTTCTTTTACCCTTCTTCCTCACCAGAGCTCACTGAGCAGGCTTTAGCCTGGGGCTGAGCAGGACTTTTCCTGTAATTGGTCCTTGTGGCTGCTGTGGGGCTAGATGTGGGGATGGAGACTAGGGATCCTGTCTCCTCTGTGCACTCAGTGACTCCCTTCTGGCACCCTGACAGCGAGGAAGAGAAGGAGGAAAGAACATGATTGAAATGCAGAGGGATTGGCAACGGGGGGGGGGGGCGGGAAGGGGAGTAGAGGGAGACCAAGTCAGAGGTAGGGGGGGATAGAAGCAAGGACAGCAGAGGCAGAAGGGGGCATATGTCTCTTCCTGTAAATGGCTCATCACATTGTTATTTTGCTGTGTTAATGGACCCCCCCCCCCCACATACAAAATGTGTCTGTGAAACCTATTTGGCTGATTTTCCTTTATCTCATCCCTGCAGCCGGTCGAAATTTATTCATCAAAACTTTTTTGGTCAAAAACAGCTTTTCAACAAAAAGGAAAATTTTACATTTTGAAGAATTGTGTTTTTGTCAGAATGTTTAGTGGAAAACAGGCATTTCCCGACCAGCTCTACCCTGCTGCATGAGTAGGAAGACATCCCAGAGTGCATTGCTCCATATGGTGCTGGTGCTGTCCTCTGTGCACTCCATGCTCCCTACAGGATTGTACCCAGGTTGTCCCCGGGTACATTGACAGATGCCCTTTTAGTCAGTGGCGTGCGTGTAGACACACAAATATCATTTACACATAATTAAAGGTTAGAAAAGCTGCTGCTGTGTGGGTGCTGCTTGCTTGCATTTGCTATAACCAGGTCAGATGAGAATGCCACAGCCTGGTTACAATGCACATCCATCCTTGTACTGCGGACCAGGCTATAATTTTGCGTTCCTTTATAACAGAATTCTGAAGGATTCTAGAGACTGAACTGTGGAAGAATTTCTGGTCTGTTTATGGTTCTGGAGCTCTGCCAGCTCAGAACTGCAGAGACAGCCTGATGTCTTCAATTACTGATTGCATTTTCTACTTGAGCTGGAGAACTCCCCCCTGCAGCCTTCACACTCACTGAAAGGCATCTCACTCAGCTGGCCCATGCTTGCCAGGGACAGATCTACTAGGCCGGAAGAATCCCATGCACTGATACAGGCTGGGGACCAACTGGCTAAGCGGCAGTTCTGCAGAAAAGGACCTGGGGATTACAGTGGACAAGAAGCTGGATATGAGACAACAGTGTGCCCCAGTTGCCAAGAAGGCTAATGGCATATTGGGCTGCATTAGTAGGAGCACTGCCAGCAGCTCAAGGGAAGCGATTATTCCCCTCTATTCAGCACTGGTGAGGCCACATCTGGAGTATTGTGTCCAATTCTGGGCCCCCTACTCCAGAAGGGATGTGGAGAAATTGGAGAGAGTCCAGCGGAGGGCAACGAAAATGATCAGGGGGCTGGGTCACATGACTTACGAGGCGAGGCTGAGGGAACTGGGGTTATTTAGTCTGCAGAAGAGAAGAGTGAGGGGGGATTTCATAGCAGCCTTCAACTACCTGAAGGGGGGTTCGAAAGAGGATGGAGCTAGGCTGTTCAAAGTGGTGGCAGATGACAGAACAAGGAGTAATGGTCTCAAGTTGCAGTGGGGGAGGTCTAGGTTTGTTGGATATTTGGAAAAATTATTTCACTAGGAGAGTGGTGAAGCACTGGAATGGGTTACCTAGGGAGGTGGTAGAATCTCCATCCTTAGGGGTTTTTAAGTCCTGGCTTGACAAAGTCCTGGCTGGGATGATTTATTTGGGGTTGGTCCTGCTTTGAGCAGGGTGTTGGACTAGATGACCTCCTGAGGTCCCTTCCAACCCTGATATTCTATGATTCTATGCGAGACCTAAAGAGTATTCCTTCATGAACTGTTCTTCCTCCTGTAAGCAGAGTCTGAATGAGCTCTCCCCTGACATCTAGTGACGCTCTGGGGGAAAAGACGTCAGTAGCAGACTCTGTTTTCATAGACATGCCTGGTGCAGCATGATGCTTTGCCAAAATGATCAATTTTGGCTGGTTTTGGATTACAAATCACTCTAGTATTTGAATGCAGGGGTAAGGAAATGTTGTCATGCTTACTGTCTGAGTAAAGGGCAGCAGAACTGTGCTTGGCCTGCCCTGATTGGGGGGGTCATCCTGAACTGAACCTCACTTGCTAAGCAAAGAGAAGGGATGCCAAATTCCAGGGAAGCTGAGAGTGGGTGGGACAGGTGTTCCTCCTGGTGGATTGGTCTCTACCTAAAGAGTCCTAGACACTCTTTGACCTGCCCCTTTCTAGTGGTTAATGGCAGAGCTAAGTAGACTCAATTAAAAGCCATTGTTTCTTGTTGGTGATTCCTAGTGCTGACATCACTGCTGAATGGGTCTAGAAGCTAATCCTTAGCTCTTGCATGGGAACAGTGAAAGAAAACACAGAGACTTCACTGGCTGTGAGGTTCCTCATTCCCTGCTGAATTCACTAAGAGCCATGTTAAGGGGTGGAACCTCAGCCGGTGACATCGCAGGAGCAGCAAACAGTGGTGACCAGTGGCAGCAGAGTGGCAGTGGCTAGCAGTGGTATAGAGACAGTGGCAGCTGTGAGCCAGTTGCAGAGGCAGCAGCAGAGGCATTGTTTGATTCCCCCTCCCTGCAGGGGTGGGAGGTGAACCCCTGTGAACACAGCTCTGAACTCTGGGTCTTTGCCAACCAAGGACAGCAACTGTGAGTGGGGTGCAGCAGAAGGAGAGGGGAGTGATGTGTTAAATCATTTGTTGGACTTTCACACACAAGATTGTAAACTGAGGCAAAGGACCCAGCCCAACACACTGTGCAGTCGGGTTTGCTTATGGTCACATGCTTTTGAATGTGGTTGTGGCATTTTCCCAAACTAATGCTGGATTCCCTTTCCCTTCTAATAAAAGTTCTCATTTGTTGACACAGACTCAGTGCTTGGGAGTGGGGAAGTATTGCCTCTTAGAGGTGCCCACGGGTGGTGTGACATTTTCCCAGATCACTGGGTGGGGGCTTGAGCTAGTTCTGTGTTGTATTATTAAGAGGAACCCCTAGACATTGAACCTGGCCCTTGTTGCTGCTGACTCCATCTGGTAGAAGGTTATACTCTTGCATGCATGGGGTGGGGCTGGGGATTGCAGGACTGGTTTGAGTAGATGTATGTGGAGATGGGGCCACATCATGACCCTTCCAGCTCAGTGGAGGTTAGTCAGAAAAATTAATCTAGACTGGGGTAATCACAGCTCTTTTGGAATTGCACTACAGGGGCTCCTCCTCCCACATCTTTGTACAACTCTCCGCAGAGGCAGCCTCAGACATGGGAGGTCATGGGAATGCAGTTCCAATGGAGTTGTGATGCCAGGAACTGGGGAGGGAGGAGCCAGGGGACCTTGAGTCAGTACAAAGAAACATAGATGTTGTGGCTGGGGTCCTGGGGGGCCACTCTGAGATTGGCAATCAGGGCAAACTGCAAAGAATGGGGCAGACAATCCCCCAAATTGGTGGTTATTCTAATACTTAGATTCACCAAACTAGTAACAAAACAGTTTCCACAATACCTTACTGGTTACCCAGAAGCCAGAACTACAGTTCCCTTAAAGCAGGGGTTCTCAAACTGGGGGTCAAGACCCCTGAGGGGGTCGTGAGGTTATTACATGGTGGGTCGCGAGCTGTCAACATCCACCCCAAATTCCGCTTTGCCTCCAGAATTTATAATGGTGTTAAATATATAAAAAAGTATTTTTAATTGATAAGGGGGGTCACACTCAGAGACTTGCTATGTGAAAGGATTCAGAGTAGCAGCCGTGTTAGTCTGTATTCGCAAAAAGAAAAGGAGTACTCGTGGCACCTTAGAGACTAACCAATTTATTTGAGCATAAGCTTTCGTGAGCTACAGCTCACTTCATCGGAAGTTTGAGAGCCATTGCTCTCAAATCAAATATTGATGAGGGGATTACTAAAAATCCTATTCATCATATTAAAAAGTTCTACCAATCTCAAAGGATCAGACACATTACCCACATTACCCACCATAAATACACACTTACAGCCAATTCTTATTAACTAAACTAAAATTTATTAAAAAAGAAAAGAGAGAGAAAGTATTGGTTAAAAAATCATTATACATACAGATGTGAATAGAATTCTTAGGTCAGTTTCATAGTAGAGATGGTGAGCTTTAGAGTTGCAAAAAGTCCTTTCAGAATTAGTCCATAGTTTACAGTTCAATGTCCATGTAGCGGAGCAGCTGCACCACTCTTGGAAAACAAGGGTTAAAGCAGCCCTAGAGAGGGCTGCGGCTGTGAAAGGCTAGGCTGATTGGGGAAGCAGCCACTGCTGTGGCAGCTCAATCGGGGCCTAGCTGGCCCTTATAAGAGGGCTGGGGGCCAGGAGCTAAAGGAGTCTCACTCTAGTCCTGGAGTGGGAAGGGCTAACTGCCTGGGAGTAAGGTACCTGAAGTGGCGCAGTGTTGGGGAAGGACACAGGGAGCTGGAGAGCTCCAGGCTGGTAAACCCCCAGGCTGCAGGCCTTGTTGAAGGCCTATCAAAAGTACTGGGGCTGCAGAGATACAGCCCAGGGATAGGCAAAGGCAGCAGGTCCTAACCCAGGGGTTGGCAACCTATGGCACGCGTGCCAAAGATGGCACGTGAGCTGATTTTTAATGGCACGCTGCTGCCTGCTGGGTCCCAGCCCCGCTCAGCCCCCTGTCGAACCCAGGCCGGCAGCGGGCTGAGCGGGGCCAGTGGCCGGGACCCCAGCAGGCAGCAGCGTGCCATTAAAAATCCCGCCCGCCCCCGTCCGCTCTTCTCTTCCCCCTCCCCCCCCCCCATGGGGGCAGGGTGAAGAAGCTTGGTCCTGCTGGCTGCTGCTGCAGGGCAGGCAAGCTTCCCCCCTCCACCGCCTCTTCCCCCACCGTGCCGGGTTCCTACCCCTCCTCCTCTCCCTCCCTGCCGCCGATCAACTGATGGCCCTTGCGCGGGAGGGGGAGAAGCAGAGCTGCAGCGCACTCGCTGCTCCAGGGAGGAGGCGGAGAAGAGGTGGGGAAGCGGGGTGGAATCAGGGCATATCCCCTCCAGCCCCCTGCCATGAGCTGCTCTGGGCAGGGGGCTGGGAGCACCCCCACGACCCTAGCCCACATCCCCAGCCCTCTGCCCTGACCCCTGCACCCCCCTCACACACCCTCTGCCCTGACCCCTGCACCCCCCTCACACCCCAGCCTCCTGCCCTGACCCCTGCATCCCCCCACGACCCCAGCCCTGACTCCTGCACCCCCAAACATACCCAGTCCCCCCATGCCCTGACTCTTGTACCCCCCACATTCCCACCCCCATCCTGAGCACCAAACAGGAGTACCCCCCCCCCAAATTCCCACCTGCAGCCTCGCACCAAATGGGAGATGCCCAGGTAAGCGCTCCACACCCAAACCTCCTGCCCCAACCCTGAGCCCCCTCCCACATTCTAGCTCCTGGCCAGACCCTGCACCCCAACCCCCAGCCTGCTCCTTCACCCCCAGCCCTGTGCTCAGTGCACTCCCACCCTCAGCTCAGTGCAGAGAGAGAGGAAGAGAATGGGCTAGAACCAGGGAGAAGGTAGGTACCCACTCTATGTGGGCAGGGCCAGGATCCCAGACTGGCAGCAGGCTGAGCAGGGCTGGCAGCCGGGACCCTGGCTGGCAGGAGCTGGTGGATGCAACCCCAGACCGGCAGTGGGCTGAGTGGCAGCGGGCTGAGCTGCTCAGCCCACTGCTGGTCTGGGGTCCCAGGCGCCAGCCATGCTCAGCCCGCTGCCGGTCTGGGGTTCTGGCTGCCTGCCCCATGCCAGCCAGGGTCCCGGCCACAGGCCCCACTCAGTCTGCTGCCGGCCTAGGTGAACGGAACCCCAGGCCGGCAACGGGCCGAGCGGACCAGCGGCGTAAGATCAGCATTTTAATTTAATTTTAAATGAAGCTTCTTAAACATTTTGAAAACCTTGTTTACTTTACATATGACAATAGTTTAGTTATATAATATGTATTACTGGCACGCAAAACCTTAAATTAGAGTGAATAAATGAAGACTTGGCACACCACTTCTGAAAGGTTGCCGACCCCTGTCCTAACCCCTTGCCCATGATGAATGGCCATTACACTGCAGTCTGCCCCAGTGAGTGGGGACTAGATGATGACTGGCAGTAGCCACTGAGGCAAGGTGGGGATAGAGGGTTGGGGGTTCCCCTGGGAGGGGAGACCCAGAGTGTGGGGGCACTGCCAGGGAGCAGCACCCCAAAGTAAAGGGGCCCCGGGGTCTGGGAGGGACACGGGCCAGCGGCAGGCAAGACACCGGCCAGGAGGAGGTGCTTCATATGCTGGGGAGCTAATTCCCAAGATGACCAGCAGGAGGCGCCACGCCGATGAGTCATCGCATCGCTACAGTCCAATAGCAGGGTGATCCAGATGAGACTGGAGACCTCAGTCTTGTGTCTCAAACTTCCCCTGATGCAACTTAAGCAGATCTGAGATGAAAGGATCAGGGCCCTAGAGTTCTTTTTATAGTTGTTTAGCAGCCTCTTGACAGCATGCGGTCCTGAGGTGAACAACAGGCAATTATGCTAGCTTTGAAGTAGATCTCCTATTTCCTAAGCATATATAGGTAACTCCTTACACTGATGAATGCAAGGTAATTATCCATTAAGTAGTTCATAGACAGTTTACTACAAACTTCAAAGAGAGATCTAGACAACAAAATTATTACACCCATGTTTCATCTAAATGTTAATATTCCCTTTTGATCTCTGAATCAATGAATATAGTAACAGACAGGAACCGTTTGTTTATATGGTTAACAGCTTACAAGATGTAAGTAAACACATACAATTAGTATTCCCTTTAATTCGCTAACAGTACAGGTTTGCATTTCAAAGCTCTAGTCTATCTAGCATGGAATGGCCCTAATTAACATTCATACACTTTTCTAATATGTTTTTAAAGGTTGAATTTGGGTCATTTAGCCTGCTAATTGCTTAACCCTTTCTGGCTCAATGTCACAGATATGCTGTACCAATTAGAAATATATTGTCTAGAAATTATTTCAGGGAAGTTCTGTGGCCTGTCTTCTACAGGAGGTCAGACTAGATGATCACAATGGCCCCTTCTGGCCTTGGAATCTATGAAGGCTCATTCCTCACATATGTTTGTGGTGTCAAATCCTATCCCCTTCATGGAAAGATTTTGGAAGAGACGCTGTTGGGGACCTTTGTAGAGTTTTCCTCACGCTGAGCCCCTTCCCCCAGGTAATTCCATGGGAAGGGGTGAGCCAGCTCTGGAGCTGGCCCATAGTATGCTACTTCTACATGGGAGATGCTCCAGTTGGACATCTGAGCTGATGTTTTAGTTGATATTGTGGTCCAGGATGGGTCCAGGGTTAGCCACAAGACCTCCTGTGGATCTGTAATTTAAGGAAGTCAGCAAAAGAGTTTAGAAACTCAGGAGCCAAGTTAGGTGAAGTCATAAGTCATAAGGGACATTATGTCTGCCCAGGACATAATGTCATTCCATAAAGACATAAAATCATTATGTCCGCCCAGGACATAAAAGCATTCCAAAGAGAAGATATTTGCTGGTGAGGAAGAGGAACAGGAAAAAGAAATGTCGAGGGGACCAAATTTATAGCATACTTACATCAGTAAGGAAATGCCCGTGCCCGGTCCCTTGCCTCTCCAAATATATTTATTTTTTTTGGAATAAGAAGTGAGACATGTACTAGATTACATGAAAAAATGATTATTTCCATAAACTGCAGGTTGTGAAGTCCACATCACAAAGAAGGGCTGGCTCAAGTCACTCTCTCCAAGCAGGGAGCGTGTCAAGTAATGAAACCGAAGAATTCATAGAATCATAGAATATCAGGGTTGGAAGGGACCCCAGAAGGTCATCTAGTCCAACCCCCTGCTCGAAGCAGGACCAATTCCCAGTTAAATCATCCCAGCCAGGGCTTTGTCAAGCCTGACCTTAAAAACCTCTAAGGAAGGAGATTCTACCACCTCCCTAGGTAACGCATTCCAGTGTTTCACCACCCTCTTAGTGAAAAAGTTTTTCCTAATATCCAATCTAAACCTCCCCCATTGCAACTTGAGACCATTACTCCTCGTTCTGTCATCTGCTACCATTGAGAACAGTCTAGAGCCATCCTCTTTGGAACCCCCTTTCAGGTAGTTGAAAGCAGCTATCAAATCCCCCCTCATTCTTCTCTTCTGCAGACTAAACAATCCCAGCTCCCTCAGCCTCTCCTCATAAGTCATGTGCTCTAGACCCCTAATCATTTTTGTTGCCCTTCGCTGGACTCTCTCCAATTTATCCACATCCTTCTTGTAGCGTGGGGCCCAAAACTGGACACAGTACTCCAGATGAGGCCTCACCAGTGTCGAATAGAGGGGAACGATCACGTCCCTCGATCTGCTCGCTATGCCCCTACTTATACATCCCAAAATGCCATTGGCCTTCTTGGCAACAAGGGCACACTGCTGACTCATATCCAGCTTCTCGTCCACTGTCACCCCTAGGTCCTTTTCCGCAGAACTGCTGCCTAGCCATTCGGTCCCTAGTCTGTAGCGGTGCATTGGATTCTTCCATCCTAAGTGCAGGACCCTGCACTTATCCTTATTGAACCTCATCAGATTTCTTTTGGCCCAATCCTCCAATTTGTCTAGGTCCTTCTGTATCCTATCCCTCCCCTCCAGCGTATCTACCACTCCTCCCAGTTTAGTATCATCCGCAAATTTGCTGAGAGTGCAATCCACACCATCCTCCAGATCATTTATGAAGATATTGAACAAAACCGGCCCCAAGACCGACCCCTGGGGCACTCCACTTGACACCGGCTGCCAACTAGACATGGAGCCATTGATCACTAGCCGTTGAGCCCGACAATCTGGCCAGCTTTCTACCCACCTTATAGTGCATTCATCCAGCCCATACTTCCTTAACTTGCTGACAAGAATACTGTGGGAGACCGTGTCAAAAGCTTTGCTAAAGTCAAGAAACAATACATCCACTGCTTTCCCTTCATCCACAGAACCAGTAATCTCATCATAAAAGGCGATTAGATTAGTCAGGCATGACCTTCCCTTGGTGAATCCATGCTGACTGTTCCTGATCACTTTCCTCTCATGTAAGTGCTTCAGGATTGATTCTTTGAGGACCTGCTCCATGATTTTTCCAGGGACTGAGGTGAGGCTGACTGGCCTGTAGTTCCCAGGATCCTCCTTCTTCCCTTTTTTAAAGATTGGCACTACATTAGCCTTTTTCCAGTCATCCGGGACTTCCCCCGTTCGCCACGAGTTTTCAAAGATAATGGCCAAGGGCTCTGCAATCACAGCCGCCAATTCCTTCAGCACTCTCGGATGCAACTCGTCCGGCCCCATGGACTTGTGCACGTCCAGCTTTTCTAAATAGTCCCTAACCACCTCTATCTCCACAGAGGGCTGGCCATCTCTTCCCCATTCTGTGATGCCCAGCGCAGCAGTCTGGGAGCTGACCTTGTTAGTGAAAACAGAGGCAAAAAAAGCATTGAGTACATTAGCTTTTTCCACATCCTCTGTCACTAGGTTGCCTCCCTCATTCAGTAAGGGGCCCACACTTTCCTTGGCTTTCTTCTTGTTGCCAACATACCTGAAGAAACCCTTCTTGTTACTCTTGACATCTCTTGCTAGCTGCAGCTCCAGGTGCGATTTGGCCCTCCTGATATCTTTCCTACATGCCCGAGCAATATTTTTATACTCTTCCCTGGTCATATGTCCAACCTTCCACTTCTTGTAAGCTTCTTTTTTATGTTTAAGATCCGCTAGGATTTCACCATTAAGCCAAGCTGGTCGCCTGCCATATTTACTATTCTTTCGACTCATCGGGATGGTTTGTCCCTGTAACCTCAACAGGGATTCCTTGAAATACAGCCAGCTCTCCTGGACTCCCTTCCCCTTCATGTTAGTCCCCCAGGGGATCCTGGCCATCCGTTCCCTGAGGGAGTCGAAGTCTGCTTTCCTGAAGTCCAGGGTCCATATCCTGCTGCTTACCTTTCTTCCCCGCGTCAGGATCCTGAACTCAACCAACTCATGGTCACTGCCTCCCAGATTCCCATCCACTTTTGCTTCCCCCACTAATTCTACCCGGTTTGTGAGCAGCAGGTCAAGAAAAGCGCCCCCCCTAGTTGGCTCCCCTAGCATTTGCGCCAGGAAATTGTCCCCTACGCTTTCCAAAAACTTCCTGGATTGTCTATGCACCGCTGTATTGCTCTCCCAGCAGATATCAGGAAAATTAAAGTCACCCATGAGAATCAGGGCATGCGATCTAGTAGCTTCTGTGAGTTGCCGGAAGAAAGCCTCATCCACCTCATCCCCCTGGTCCGGTGGTCTATAGCAGACTCCCACCACTACATCACTCTTGTTGCACACACTTCTAAACTTAATCCAGAGACACTCAGGTTTTTCCACAGTTTCGTACCGGAGCTCTGAGCAGTCATACTGCTCCCTTACATACAGTGCTACTCCCCCACCTTTTCTGCCCTGCCTGTCCTTCCTGAACAGTTTATAACCATCCATGACTGTACTCCAGTCATGTGAGTTATCCCACCAAGTCTCTGTTATTCCAATCACGTCATAGTTCCTTGACATCACCAGGATCTCCAGTTCTCCCTGCTTGTTTCCAAGGCTTTGTGCATTTGTATATAAGCACTTGAGATAACCTGTTGATCGCCCCTCATTCCCAGTATGAGGCAGGAGCCCTCCCCTCACAGACATTCCTGCCTGTGCTTCCTCCCGGTATCCCGCTTTCCCACTTACTCAGGGCTTTGGTCTCCTTCCCCCGGTGAACCTAGTTTAAAGCCCTCCTCACTAGGTTAGCCAGCCTGCTGGCAAAGATGCTCTTCCCTCTCTTCGTAAGATGGAGCCCGTCTCTGCCCAGCACTCCTCCTTCATGGAACACCATCCCATGGTCAAAGAATCCAAAGCCTTCTCTCCGACACCACCTGCGTAGCCATTCGTTGACTTCCACAATTCGACGGTCCCTACCCAGACCTTTTCCTTCCACGGGGAGTATGGACGAGAACACCACTTGCGCCTCCAACTCCTTTATCCTTCTTCCCAGAGCCACGTAGTCCGCAGTGATCCGCTCAAGGTCATTCTTGGCAGTATCATTGGTGCCCACGTGGAGAAGCAGGAAGGGGTAGCGATCCGAGGGCTTGATGAGTCTCGGCAGTCTCTCCGTCACATCGCGAATCTTAGCCCCTGGCAAGCAGCAGACTTCTCAGTTTTCCCGGTCAGGGCGGCAGATAGATGACTCTAGATAGATAGATAGATTAATTAATTATTAAAAAAATAAAATAATAATAATGGTGATTTTTTATCAAATTTGAAATACAGGGGCAGGAATATGAGCAAAATAATAATAATAAAAAAGAGACAGAAAAGGAGATGGCAAAAGAGGGACCATAAAAAGTTAGAAATAAGAAGGGAAGAGGACGTTTGGTGGTAAGAATGATGTTATTCATTCCTTGCATATGAAGCCATATTCTGAAAGGTGCTAAGTGCTCTTAACTCCCACTGATTTCAGTGGGAGTTTGGGGTTGCTACTTCTGAGACATGAAACGTTATTTTTATTGCCCTTAGGTCGAATCTCTGCCCACAGCCTGAGCAGATGGGATGTGCACAGAGGAAGTGAGTTTGCATATGGTCTTTGTAGATGGAATCCAAGTCCTCACCTTGCTGCACTTGCCACTAGCCTGCCAGTAGTCTGACAGGCAGCAGCTTCTTGGCTCCTGATTGGCTCTCCACCCTATATAAACCCACGGGGCATTCCAGGAAGTGCCCATGGAACAGCATGGATCTCCAACCCGGACCCTGAACCCATGCACTGTATAGCAACCACTCTGAGGGGAAAAAAGCGCCATCGCCACCACAGGCTGTGTTTCTACTGTGGAGGATCTATCCATGTTCTTGCCAACTGGCCACCCTGCGGTCTAGTACTATGCAGTTTGGGAAACAACCACACCCAGACCTGGTAGAAGTGGTTGGTCAGGGTGAGTCCTGAAATAATGCCCCTGTCATAAATATAAAGGGAAGGGTAAACACCTTTAAAATCCCTCCTCACCAGAGGAAAAACCCTTTCACCTATAAAGGGTTAAGAAGCTAGGATAACCTCGCTGGCACCTGACCAAAATGACCAATGAGGAGACAAGATACTTTCAAAGCTGGAGGGGGGGAGAAACAAAGGGTCTGGGTCTCTCTGTGTGATGCTTTTGGCGGGGACAGAACAGGAATGGAGTCTTAGAACTTAGTAATCTAGCTAGATATGCGTTAGATTCTGTTTGTTTAAATGGCTGAGAAAATAAGCTGTGCTGAATGGAATGGATATTCCTGTCTTTGTGTTTTTTTGTAACTTAAGGTTTTGCCTAGAGGGATTCTCTGTGTTTTGAATCTAATTACCCTGTAAGGTATTTACCATCCTGATTTTACAGAGGTGATTCTTTTTACTTTTTCTTCTATTAAAATTCTTCTTTTAAGAAACTGAATGCTTTTTCATTGTTCTTAAGATCCAAGGGTTTGGGTCTGTGGTCACCTATGCAAATTTGTGAGGATTTTTATCAAACCTTCCCCAGGAAGGGGGGTGCAAGGTTTTGGTGAGGATTTTGGGGGGGCAAAACGTTTCCAAACGGGCTCTTTCCTAATAAAATAAAACCGGTTAGACGTTTGGTGGTGGCAGCGAAAGTCCAAGGGCAAAAGGTAAAATAGTTTGTACCTTGGGGAAGTTTTAACCTAAGCTGGTAAAAGTAAGCTTAGGGGGTTTTCATGCAGGTCCCCACATCTGTACCCTACAGTTCAGAGTAGGGAAGGAACCGTGACATGGTGGCAGAGCGGTGGGATCAACTTGAAATCATTTTGAGATTTTTTGAACCAGAAGCACAGATTCGGAAAGGAAATTTTTTTTCCTTTGGGCTGCTGGAAAGCAGGTTAAACTAAAAGTAGTTAGAGGTTTTTTTGCTCTGCTTTGGGGCCAGAGCAGAGACAAAACAAGACTACAAGAAGGATGTCCCCACACTACAAGAAGGATGTGGAATAATTGGAAAGAGTCCAGTGGAGGGCAACAAAAATGATTTTAGAGGACTGGAACACATGACTTATGAGGAGAGGCTGAGGGAACTGGGATTGTTTAGTCTGCGGAAGAGAAGAATGAGGGGGGATTTGATAGCTGCTTTCAACTACCTGAAAGGGGGTTCCAAAGACGATGGATCTAGACTGTTCTCAGTGGTAGCTGATGACAGAACAAGGAGTAATGGTCTCAAGTTGCAGTGGGGGAGGTTTAGGTTGGATATTAGGAAAAACTTTTTCACTAGGAGGGTGGTGAAACACTGGAATGTGTTACCTAGGGAGGTGGTGGAATCTCCTTCCTTAGAAGTTTTTAAGGTCAGGCTTGACAAAGCCCTGGCTGGGATGATTTAGTTGGGGATTGGTCCTGCGTTGAGCAGGGGGTTGGACTAAATGACCTCCTGAGGTCCCTTCCAGCCCTGATATTCTATGATTCTATGATTAAAAGGGAATTGTCTCTTGTGAGCTGGAGTTTTCTCTACCTAAAGGCAGGGTAGTTAAACTCCTGCAGGGAAATTCACAAGTTATCTCAAGTGTAGTAAGTGTAGTAAGTGTAGTGAAGTGGTACCTGGAGAAGGATTGCTAGGGTTTGTTGGTATATTCTGCTGAGCCTTTGCTTTCTCCATCTCCAGTGCATGCTTCCTCTCTTTTTCCTTCTCCTCCATCTCCATCCGTCTGAGTTCTACCTGTTTTTCGTGTTCCTTTTGTTTTTCCTCAGCCTCAAATCTGGCTAATTCCAGCTTTTGTTGAACCATGGAGTCTGTCATCCTTACCTCTCTTGGTGAAGTCAGCCAAGAGGGTGGGAATGGCCACCTGCAGCCAGGCTAAACCAGCCGTCACGCCTAGCTCTGTTCTGGAAACTTCTACCAGGGCCCGGTCAGGGGTGATGGACCCGGACCCCAGGCCAATGTCTGCAACAGCAGTAGTGGATCCAGTCCCAGAGACCCAGACAGAGCCAGTCCCAGAACTGGAACCGGCGGAACAACTAGCAACAGACCCATTGCCAGCACTGAACCCAGTACTTGCAAACCCAACACCAGAGGGCCCCACCGAACCTGAACCGGCAGCAGCCGATAACCCTACACAAGAGGCTCAGCCGGAGCCTGAACCCCAACATAGTGCACCAGTGGAGAGCGGTTCACAGTCAACGGAAACAGCCCCATCCCCTACATTGCTTCCAGAGGGACCAAACATAGGTCCACAATCCAATGAGGAACTGATGTCTCCAGCATCAAGGGAACAGTTCCAGACTGAACAGGAAGTAGATGAAAGCCTCCAGAGAGCTTGGACGGCAGCACGGAGCAACCCACCGCCTCTCAGCTCTTCTAATCGATCCAGGTTTGTTGTAGAAAGTGGACTTTTATACAAGGAAACTCTTTCTGGTGGACACCAGGAAGACTGACATCCTCAGAGACAGTTGGTAGTTCCAACTAAGTACCGGGTCAAGCTCTTGAGCTTAGCCCATGATCACCCTAGTGGCCATGCTGGGGTGAACAGGACCAAAGACTGGTTGGGGAGGTCATTCCACTAGGAGGGAATGGGCAAGGATGTTTCTACCTATGTCCGGTCTTGTGAGGTATGCCAAAAAGTGGGAAAACCCCAAGACCAGGTCAAAGCCCCTCTCCAGCCACTCCCCATCATTGAAGTTCCATTTCAGTGGGTAGCTGTGGATATTCTGGGTCCTTTTCCGAAAAAGACACCCAGAGGAAAGCAGTACATACTGACTTTCATGGATTTTGCCACCCGAAGGCCGGAAGCAGTAGCTCTAAGCAACACAAGGGCTAAAAGTGTGTGCCAGGCACTAGCAGATATTTTTGCCAGGGTAGGTTGGCCCTCCGACATCCTCACAGATGCAGGAACTAATTTTCTGGCAGGAACTATGGAAAGCCTTTGGGAAGCTCATGGGGTAAATCATTTGGTTGCCACTCCTTACCACCATCAAACAAATGGCATGGTGGAGAAGTTTAATGGAACTTTGGGGGCCATGATACGTAAATTTGTAAATGAGCACTCCAATGATTGGGACCTAGTGTTGCAGCAGTTGCTCTTTGCCTACAGAGCTGTACCACATCCCAGTTTAGGGTTTTCACCATTTGAACTTGTATATGGCCGCGAGGTTAAGGGGCCATTACAGTTGGTGAAGCAGCAATGGGAGGGATTTACACCTTCTCCAGGAACTAACATTCTGGACTTTGTAACCAACCTACAAAATGCCCTCCGAAACTCTCAAGCCCTTGCTAAAGAAAACCTACAGGATGCTCAAAAAGAGCAAAAAGCCTGGTATGATAAACATGCCAGAGAGCGTTTCTTCGAAGTAGGAGACCAGGTCATGGTCTTAAAGGCGTTCCAGGCCCATAAAATGGAAGTATCGTGGGAAGGGCCATTCATGGTCCAGGAGCACCTGGGAGCTGTTAATTATCTCATAGCATTCCCCACCTCCAACCGAAAGCCTAAGGTATACCATATTAATTCTCTAAAGCCCTTTTATTCCAGAGAATTAAAGGTTTGTCAGTTTACAGCCCAGGGAGGAGATGACGCTGAGTGGCCTGAAGGTGTCTACTACGAAGGGAAAAGTGCTGGTGGCGTGGAAGAGGTGAACCTCTCCATGACCCTTGGGCATATGCAGTGACAGCAGATCCAGGAGCTGTGCACTAGCTATGTGCCGACGTTCTCAGCCACTCCAGGACTGACTGAACGGGCATATCACTCCATTGACACAGGTAATGCTCACCCAATTAAATTCCAACCTTACCGGGTGTCTCCTCAAGCTAAAACTGCTATAGAACGGGAGATCCAGGATATGCTACAGATGGGTGTAATCTGCCCCTCTGGCCATGCATGGGCATCTCCAGTCGTTCTAGTTCCCAAACCAGATGGGGAGATACGTTTTTGCGTGGACTACCGTAAGCTAAATGCTGTAACTCGCCCAGACAACTATCCAATGCCACGCACAGATGAACTATTAGAGAAACTGGGACGGGCCCAGTTCATCTCTACCTTGGACTTAACCAAGGGGTACTGGCAGGTACCGCTAGATGAATCCGCCAAGGAAAGGTCAGCCTTCACCACACATCTCGGGCTGTATGAATTTAATGTACTCCCTTTCGGGCTGCGAAATGCACCCGCCACCTTCCAAAGACTTGTAGATGATCTCCTAGCGGGATTAGGAGAATATGCAGTTGCCTACCTTGACGATGTGGCCATATTTTTGGATTCCTGGGCAGAACACCTGGAACATCTACAAAAAGTCTTTGAGCGCATAAGGGAGGCAGGACTAACTGTTAAGGCTAAGAAGTGTCAAATAGGCCTAAACAGAGTGACTAACCTTGGACACCAGGTGGGTCAAGGAACTATCAACCCCCTACAGACCAAAGTGGATGCTAGCCAAAAGTGGCCTGTCCCAAAGTCAAAGAAACAGGTTCAATCCTTCTTAGGCTTGGCCGGTTATTACAGACGATTTGTACCACAATACAGCCAAATCGCCGCCCCACTGACAGACCTAACCAAAAAGAAACAGCCAAATGCCATTCAGTGGACCGAAGAGTGTCAGAAGGCCTTTAACCAGCTTAAAGCGACACTCATGTCTGACCCTGTACTAAGGGCCCCAGACTTTGACAAACCGTTCCTAGTAACTACAGATGCGTCCGAGCGTGGTGTGGGAGCAGTTTTAATGCAGGAAGGACCGGATCAAGAATTCCACCCTGTAGTGTTTCTCAGCAAAAAACTGTCTGAGACGGAAAGCAACTGGTCAGTCAGTGAAAAAGAATGTTACACCATTGTCTACGCTCTGGAAAAGCTACATATGTTTGGGGACGGCGTTTCCACCTGCAAACTGACCATGCTACGCTACAGTGGCTTCATACCGCCACGGGAAATAACAAAAAACTTATTCGGTGGAGTTTAGCTCTCCAAGATTTTGATTTCGACATCCAACACATCTCAGGAGCTTCTAACAAGGTGGCTGATGCACTCTCCCGTGAAAGTTTCCCAGAATCAACTGGTTAAAATCATCCTTGAGATGTGGAAAATATTGTTAGTCTCTATATACTTGGTAGTATATTTAGAGGTGCATGTGTCTTAACTCTGTTTTTTCCTAGAGCTCCAGGAAGAAATCCCAGCCAGCATTTCACCCTATCTGTGATTTGGGGGGCGTGTCATAGATATAAAGGGAAGGGTAAACACCTTTAAAATCCCTCCTGGCCAAAGGAAAAACCCTTTCACCTATAAAGGGTTAAGAAGCTAGGATAACCTTGCTGGCACCTGACAAAAATGACCAATGAGGAGACAAGATACTTTCAAAACCTGGGGGGAGGGAGAAACAAAGCCTCTCTCTCTCTCTGTCTGTGGGATGCCTTTGCCGGGGACAGAACAGGAATGGAGTCTTAGAACTTAGTAAGTAATCTAGCTAGGTATGCGTTAGATTCTGATTTCTTTAAATGGCTGAGAGAATAAGCTGTGCTGAATGGAATGGATATTCCTGTTTTTGTGTCTTTTTGTAACTTAAGGTTTTGCCTAAAGGGATTCTCTATGTTTTCAATCTAATTATCCTGTACACTATTTACCATCCTGATTTTACAGAGGTGATTCTTTTTACTTTTTCTTCTATTAAAATTCTTCTTTTAAGAAACTGAATGCTTTTTCATTGTTCTTAAGATCCAAGGGTTTGGGTCTGTGGTCACCTATGCAAATTTGTAAGGATTTTTATCAAACCTTCCCCGGGAAGGGGGTGCAAGGTTTTGGTGAGGATTTTGGGGGGAAAACATTTCCAAATGGGCTTTTTCCTAATAAAAAGAACCGGTTAGACATTTGGTGGTGGCAGCAAAAGTCCAAGGGCAAAAGGTAAAATAGTTTGTACCTTGGGGAAGTTTTAACCTAAGCTGGTAAAAGTAAGCTTAGGAGGTTTTCATGCAGGTCCCCACATCTGTACCCTAGAGTTCAGAGTGATGAAGGAACCTTGACAGCCCCCCTACTCCTTACTGAGGCGTGCCCCTGGCATGGTGAACCATTCATCCACCTTAAAGTCCAGGTCTTCCTTTGTGTTCCAGGGAAGGCTTACTAAATTCTGCCACAGTGGGCACTGGTGGATTCCAGGGCAGCAGACAGCTTCATAGATGCTGATACAGCCCAAGCCCTGGGTATTCTGGTTCAACCAAAGACTGCCCCTGATCTAGTTAAAACTAAAGATGGCTCACTCCAGTCATCAGGGCAGTGATCCAGGAGACAGTGCTTCTGGAACTTGTCATTCAGGACCATCAGGGAGGCCTTCAGTTCAGGACAATCCACCCACCACTCTTCCCCATAATCCTTAGCATTTCATGGCTGGTGGCTCATGGTCTGCAAATCCTTTGGCATGAGCACCTGCTTAGCTTCTACTCCAAGTTCTGTGAGCAAGTCTGCCTACGCACACCATCTGATGAACCTGAGAAAAAGGTGCACTCCCTGTCCCTAGCCGTGGGTCAGGTGGGAAAACCATCAGAGTTTAGTTCAGTACCACCCTCCCCAGTACAGCATCTATGGTGATGTCTTCAAGAAGAAGAATGCTGGCACTCTACCACCATGCTGGGATTGAGCTGCAACCTGGGGCTAGGATGCTGTTTGGCTGTATCTGTGTGATATTGGAACTGAGCTGGCTGCCCTGCATTCCTATCTCCAGGAGATTTTGGCCAAGGGTTTTATACATCTGTCTACCTCTGCTGCCAGGGCCCCAGTTCTATTTGTTAAAAAGAAAGATGGAAACCTGCACCTATGCATGTGTCATAAACATACAGCTAAGGGTATCATAAAATCCCTCCTTACTTGTAAAGGGTTAAGAAGCTCAGGTAACCTGGTTGGCACCTAACCAAAAGGACCAATAAGGGGAGAAGATACTTTCAAATCTGTGGGGGAAGGTTTTTGCTTTGTTCTCTTTGTTGGTTCTCTCTGGGTCAGCGAGGAATCAGGACAGGAAAAATACATCTCCCAAAGCCCTACTTGAACTAAGCATCTAGATTACAAAAATTGTAAGTAAAGCAAGGAAATGCATTATTTTATCTTTTGTTTTAGCTTGTGAATTTTCCCTGTGCTAGAGGGAGGTTTATCCCTGTTTTTTGTAACTATTAAGTTTTGCCTAGAGGGAAATCCTCTGTGTTTTGAATCTGATTGTCCTGTAAAATTACCTTCCATCCTGATTCTGCAGAGGTGCTTCTTTTACTTTTTTTCTTTATAATAAAGTTCTGTTTTAAGAATCTGATTGGGTTTTTAGTGTCCTACAAACCAAAGGGTCTGGTTTGTGCTCACCTTGTTTATTTTTCAAGCCTCCCCAGGAAAGGGGGTGTAGGCTTGGGGGGATATTTTGTGGGAATAGGAACTCCAAGTGGTCCTTTCCCTGATTCTTTGTCTAAATCACTTGGTGGTGGTCAGTCAAAGGACAAGAAGGGATTTGTGCCTTGGGGAAGTTTTAACCTAAGCTGGTAGAAATAAGCTTAGGGGGTCTTTCATGCGGGTCCCCACATCTGTACCCTAGAGTTCAGAGTGGGGAGGGAACCCTGACAGCATGGATTACTAGGCCCTCAATCAGGTTACCATCAGGAATCAATACCCCCTTCCACTCATTCCAGAACTATTGTATGATCAACTCACGTATTCATGAAAATTGACCTGCAACCTGGTTCAGGTTTTTTGAACCCACTATGAATGCCATTTGGTCTCACAAATGCAACATTCCAGAACTTCATGAATAAGATCTTCCTTGACATCCTACACCAGTACATTATAGTCTACCTAGATGACATCCTCATCTTTTCTGAGGATCCTGAGCAACACCCCCACCATGTCCGGTTAGTCGGCCCTGGAATGGCTCCATCAACATAGCTTGTATCAAATCTGGGAAAGTGAGCTTTGACTAGGGCTTCATGGAGTTCCTGAGTTACATCCTGTCCACTGGTGGGCTCTGAATGGACCTCAAGAAGGTGGATGTAGAATGGAGCTGTGCGCCCCCACAAAAAACATCAAGAAGCTCAATGCTTCCTAGGGTTCATTAACTTTTATAGATGCTTCATCTCCAGATTTTCATACCAAAATGCCCTATTGATAGTGCTTCTCCACAAGAACCACCTTCACCTGGTCTCCAGAGGCCTAACAAGCATTCGTCTGGCTCAAGATGACCTTTACCATTGCCCCAATCCTGGTCCATCCCAAACTGGCATGACCCTTTGTTGTCGAGACCAATGCCTCCAATGTGCCAATTGGGCCCATATTCTCTCAAAGACATGGTCCCTAGCATATCATCTCCACCATTGTGCCTACTATTCACGGTGTTGTCAGTTGGCTTGCATGTTTGTGTTCTTTCCATGTGCTGTCCAGCTCTGTACTGATAGCTGGTTTAGCAGACCTTGAGAGTATTATGACATTGCACCCCATAATGCTTTATAGAAATATGCTTATGAATGTAAATATGACATAACTGGAATATATTTTATGCTACCTAAGCCATGTAACATATCTCTGCAAAGGTTATGATCTACTGAATATATTCAGCCTATTTGTATGCATGTATCATTTTTGTATTCGAAGTTATGAATATTGGCTGTGTTCTTGTTTGATTTTAAGTAGCCTTAGTAAGGTATTTGGTCAGCTTCTTTAGAAAGGAATTTGCAAGTTAAGTGCCCAATCAAGAAACACTTAATGGACAATGGATCTTGGAAGACTCCAATCCACATGAGAAGTCTACCTGAGGACATTCAAGGTAGCATGTGAACAATGGCTGCCACCTGTAAAATTCTGAGTCATACATGGACATGTTACTTGTCCATGTGACTCCAAAACTCTATCTTGTAGCTGGGATTCTACACAGGGGGAGGGAGGGAGACCACCCACAAGAAAGAGTCTATTTAAGCCCATGGGAGACCCCTCCATTTTGTCTTCAGCTGGCTCAAGAGATAGCCTCTCCACCCCCAAGGTTACCTGAGAGAAACTGGAACAAAGGACAGTAACTACAGGGGGTATGAGTGATTGCTGGACCCAGACTAGAAGGAGGCTAGTCTGTAAAAGAAACTTACTGGAACAACTCTGAGGGTGAGATATCATCTGTAATCACTTTCTTACTGTATTAGGCATAGACTTGCGTGTTTTATTTTATTTTGTTTGGTAATTTACTTTGTTCTGTCTGTTACTACTTGGAACCACTTAAATCCTACTTTCTGTATTTAATAAAATAACTTTTTACTTATTAATTAACCCAGAGTATGTATTAATACTGGGGGGGGGGGCAAACAGCTGTGCATATCTCTCTATCAGTGTTATAGAGGCCGAACAATTTATGAGTTTACCCTGCATATGCTTTATACAGGGTAAAATTGATTTATTTGGGGTTTGGACCCCATTGGGAGTAGGGCTAAGGCAGGAACACTTCTTAAGCTGTTTTCAGTGTTAGAGGCAGGAACACTTCTTAAGCTGTTTTCAGTTAAGCCTGCAGCTGTTGGGGAATGTGGTTCAGACCTGGGTCTGGGTTTGTAACAGGCTAGCGTGTCTGGCACAAACTGGCAAGGTTCCAGAGGCCCAATATAGCAGGGAAAATGGGTTAGATGTAGTCTCAGCACATCAGTTGGCAGTTCCCAAGGGGTTTTCTTTGATCCAACCTGTCACAAGTACTACCTAGTGTTAAGTGCTGAAGGCCATTGCCTCAGTGACACTGTTCAGGCTACTCAGTGCTTCTGTTCTTGGATCTTCAAGGTTGTTAGGAGATAGTGCAGCATGTTCGTCTGGCAGACTTTGATGTTACTTATAAAGGAAGAACAAAGGCACGGTTTGATGGCAAAGGTGCCTGGCCAAGTTTATTGTCAATGAAGCATGATACTAGCTCCCTGGATTGATGTCTACAGTTACACTAACACATGTATGCTTGTTACAATGGACTCAGGTTAGTCAGCAGTGGGACTAGACTGGACAAAGGGTTAAGGCTGAGACAAACAACTGGAATACACAACGTACACAATACCTTGTGTATTTTATGACATCTATTTGCTACCTTCCCTGTTTCCTAATATCTTGAACAAAACATCCCTATTCATTGTTTTGTCAAACCATCTTATCTTGTACTAGATTGGAATGTATTTGTAGTGGCTGGAATATATTTATGTAAATATCTAGTGCCTACTATACTAGCAACAACTTTACCAAGTTCATGTACTGGACAGTGAATTTGTAAGCATCTGCTTTAATACATGGCCTGAATTTGGTTCACAGCCTCTGGTTCAGGCCTCAGACCTTGCACCAGGCCCAGTGCTCCAGGCTGTCTGTCTGTTTCTCTACTACATTCCCCTACTTTTTGTCTTTTTATGGGGAGGATGTTTACCCATAATCCTGGAAAAGCATAATGTATGAACTGAAAATGACTCAGTGGGCTATACACTGTTTTATGGCCATTTTGCTTTATCGATCCATACATTCATGCTCCATATGTCCAATGGTCTGTCTGTACATTCCCTTAAACAACCTATGGACAATTTTTTTCAATTAACTGATTTTAGTCCTCTATTGTGGGCCTGGAAATGTTAGGTCTGGGACTTTGATTGAGGGGTGTCATTTTAAAACCAGTTAAAAAAACTGAAATTGGCACTATTAAAATATATTTCACACTTTTATGTGCATGAGGAGTAAAACAGAAATTTGGAATAATTACATTACAAATCAGGTCTTCATATGTAAATTTACTGCACAGTACTGTCCAGCCAGGTTCTAGGTTGCTCTTACTGCTGGTTGTTACCATCTGGCAAGCTTCTCAGAGCGGGAGACAGGAGTGGCTAACTTCTTTGTTCCATTGGATTGGCCTGAATTATTGTGGCCACCGGAGTTGCAATGTTGACAATATTCCTGGTATAACAAGATGGGTGCTGTGCTCTTTATGTTTGCAATGATTTGTGATACACCAGTAGTTAATGTAGAGCCAATTGTTTTTTGTAGATGCTGTTTTTTAGAATGGATAATAACCAATTTATTAAATACTGCTGTCAGAATTCAATATTGGTAGTTTGACACTAACCAAAATTGTTTTGATTAGCTAGAATGCAGCATTAACTGACCCCAAATTATGACTGATACTAACAAAATGTAGGGAGGATGGATGCAGGGCAAAGAAAGTACAGCTCCAAAGTTAGATAGAAACCTTCTCCCTTTATATACATTACACATCTTATTGCCTTTTCTGTACATCCACACACTGATCATGATTTGACTTGCTCTTTACCTCATTTCTACAATCGTTGTACCTTGTTATCTAGTTTACTGTAAATAGTTCTGAGCATTTTCCCTCTTATCTTAGTTGGCTCAGACATTGCCTTCTTGGCCTACTGACCTATTTACTTATCTTACTTAACATTCACACTGCTTTCAACTTAATAATTTATTTCCTTCTCTAATCCTATCTTCCAAAAAGGAGGGCGCTCTCCATGTGTTAATTACTCATGTCAGGCCTTAGCTACATTCCCCTGATTTTTTGTATATTAGTGTTTGGTTTTCTAAAACTTTTCTTGCTTTATATTTTTGGGGTTGTCGAGGTTCCTTCCCCACTCTGAACTCTAGGGTACAGATGTGGGGACCTGCATGAAAACCCACTATGCTTATTTTTACCAGCTTAGGTTAAAACTTCCCCAAGATACAAACTATTTTACCTTTTGCCCTTGTACTTTATTGCTGCCACCACCAAGTGTCTAACAGATATATAACCGGGAAAGAGCCCGCTTGGAAACGTCTTTCCCCTCAAAATCCTCCCCCAAACCCTACACCCCCTTTCCTGGCGAAGGCTTGGTAAAAATCCTCACCAATCTGCATAGGTGAACACAGACCCAAACCCTTGGATCTCAAGAACAATGAAAAAAACAATCAGGTTCTTAAAAGACGAATTTTAATAGAAGAAAAAGTAAAAGAATCACCTCTGTAAAATCAGGATGGTGAATACCTTACAGGGTAATCAGATTCAAAACATAGAGAATTCCCTCTAGGCAAAACCTTAAGTTACAAAAAGACACAAAAACAGGAATATCCATTCCATTCAGCACAGCTTATTTTCTCAGCCATTTAAACAAAACAGAATCTAACGCATATCTAGCTAGATTACTTACTAAGTTCTAAGACTCCATTCCTTTTTGTTCCCGGCAAAAGCATCACACAGACAGAGAGAGCTTTTGTTTCTCTCCCCCTCCAGCTTTGAAAGTATTTTGTCTCCTCATTGGTCATTTTGGTCAGGTGCCAGCAAGGTTATCCTAACTTCTTAACCCTTCACAGGTGAAAGGGTTTTTCCTCTGGCCAGGAGGGATTTTAAAGGTGTTTACCCTTCCCTTTATACTTATGACAGGAGTTTTGTGCTTTTTAAAAAGTTTATTTTACCTAGCAGCATATTTTCAAGACTAAGTCTAATATTAAAGGTGGTTCAAATTTTGTAAAGTACAACCAGGGGGTGCAAGCTTACCTCCTCTGGTACCAGGATGTTTCCACAATTATTTGTTGCTTAGCTATTGGTTGGGCACTAGGCAATTGCTCTATTTTTCTTTGTACCAAATCAGTACTGTTAATGGACAAGCGAGGTACAGGTGCAAAGAGATTGGTTACCAGTGACTTCTAGTCGGTGTTGTTTGCTGTGGCCTTGGTTTCATTTTTCTTTATTTGCACACTTGGCCATAGAGTCCCAATTTGAGTCAGAGGATTATTTTTATTTGCAATTGCATTATTTGTTATTTGTTGAGGCAAAAATATATGTACATATATTTATAACTGAGGCCTTTTTTATCTTTGCAAAAATATTAATTGGTATTATGATTATACACCAGCCATAATTTTAAAATAACATGTTTCCACTTATATTTAAAAAAGTATAAAATTGACTTTTGTTGCAACAAAATAAAAACCGCTTGTTAGTTGTTGCTTTGTCTTTTTCTGCAGTGGAGGTTTCTGTAATAACTATAACTTTTAAAACAAAGAGAACACAGAAGTAAGGAGAAGCAGGGGAGTGGGGATGCAGTGCAGAAGAGAACAACTTAGGAAGGGAGGGAAACCTGAGCCAAGAGAAATTAATTAACTTTATTAAATTATTTTAAAATACAGGCGGCAGCAGCAAATTTAGGAAACTGAGAGAGGGTATAAAGAAAAATGTAACCAGTATGTAAAAATATTTGAAAAAGAAGGTTATATTACTGGCTTTGGACTTCATAGTAGAGCTCTGCATGTGTAATGGACACACTGTAGTCCTCACTGTGGTTAACCAGTTGCCAAAAATGGCCCACTTTGTCCCCACTGCACCTGCCCTCTGCAGAAGAAACAGCCCAACTACTGTTGACTAATGTCATCCACCTCCATGGGCTCCCAGCACGAGTAACAACTGATCAGTTTCCGCAGTTTCTGTCATGGGTCTCGTGCAAACCCGTACAATTGCTTGGGGTCCGCACTTACACATCCACTGCCTATTACCCACAAGCTGAAAAACAGTACGAACGAGTGAATCAAGTGTTAGAATAATACTTGCACTGCTTCATGAATTTCCAGGACAACTGGTTGAGTCTCCTATCCCAAGCAGAGTTTGCTTACAAAGTCAACCATGTCTTCACCTGGCAGAATCCATTCTATGGAAACTGTGGCTGTCAAGGTTCCTTCCCCACTCTGAACTCTAGGGTACAGATGTGGGGACCTGCATGAAAACCCCCTAAGCTTATTTTTACCAGCTTAGGTTAAAATTTTCCCAAGGTACAAACTATTTTACCTTTTGCCCTTATACTTTATCGCTGCCACCACCAAGCGTCTAACAGATATATAACCAGGAAAGAGCCCGCTTGGAAACGTCTTTCCCCCCAAAATCCTCCCCAAACCCTACACCCCCTTTCCTGGGGAAGGCTTGATAAAAATCCTCACCAATCTGCATAGGTGAACACAGACCCAAACCCTTGGATCTCAAGAACAATGAAAAAAACAATCAGGTTCTTAAAAGACGAATTTTAATAGAAGAAAAAGTAAAAAAGAATCACCTCTGTAAAATCAGGATGGTAAATACCTTACAGGGTAATCATATTCAAAACATAAAGAATCCCTCTAGGCAAAACCTTAAGTTACAAAAAGACACAAAAACAGGAATCTACATTCCATTCAGCACAGCTTATTTTCTCAGCCATTTAAACAAAACAGAATCTAATGCATATCTAGCTAGATTACTTACTAAATTCTAAGACTCCATTCCTGTTCTGTTCCTGGCAAAAGCATCACACAGACAAAGAGAGCCTTTGTTTCTCTCCCCCTCCAGCTTTGAAAGTATCTTGTCTCCTCATTGGTCATTTTGGTCAGGTGCCAGCAAGGTTATCCTAGCTTCTTAACCCTTTACAAGTGAAAGGGTTTTTCCTCTGGCCAGGAGGGATTTTAAAGGTGTTTACCCTTCCCTTTATATTTATGACCGTGGCTTTCACCTGCATCTCCATCCAGCCATATCCATCAACTCCACCAACCTTGATACTACTGACTGGGTGCAGCAGATCTATGAGTTCTAAGAAGAACTCAAGGCACATCTGGACAAAGCCAAGGAAGACAATGATTGGTATGCTGACCACCAGTGCCAGGAAGGCCTGGCATTCACTGTTGGGCAAAAAATGTAGCTCTCAGCCCAAAACATCTTGCACCAACTGGTCAGGTTGTAAACTGGATTGCTGATACTGTGGGCCATATTTCACAAACCAGATAATCAACACAGTGACCACGAAGCTTCAGGTTTCAGAGTAGCAGCTGTGTAAGTCTGTATCTGCAAAAAGAATGGGAGTACTTATGGCACCTTAGAGACTAACAAATTTATTAGAGCATAAGCTTTATGAAGCTTCAGTTACTCAGATCCCTCAAAATGCACCCGTATTTCATGTATCCTTGCTAAAATCCTACATTGACAACCCCTTTGCTCACCAGGCTAAACCACCATATAGAATCATAGACTTTACAGTCAGAAGGGACCATCATGATCATCTAGTCCGCCCTCCTGCACATTGCAGGCCACAGAACCTCACTCACCCACTCCTGTAATAGACCCCTACCCTAGCGGAGTAACTGAAGTCTTCAAATCATGGTTTAAAGACTTCTAGTTACAGAGAATCCACCATTTACACTAGATTAAACCTGCAAGTGACCCGAGCCCTATGTTGCAGAGGAAGGCGAAACCCCTCCAAGGTCTCTGACAATCTTACCCCAGGGTAAAATTCCTTCCTGACCCCAAATATGGTGATCAGTTAGACCCTGAACATGTGGGCAAGACCCACTGGGAAGACACCTGGGAAAGAATTCTCTGTAGTAACTCAGCACCCTCCCCATCTAGTGTCCCATCACCAGCCATCAGAGATATTTGCTGCTGGCAGTCCATTGCAGGCAGTCTCAGCATACCATCCCCTCCATAAACTTATCAAGCTCAGTCCTGAATCCAGTTTTTTTTCCCCCCACTTCTCCCCTTAGAAGGCTGTTCCAGAACTTTACTCTTCTGATGGTTAGAAACCTTTGCCTAATATCAAGCCTAAACTTGTTGATGATTAGTTTATATCCATTTTTTCTTATGTCCACATTGGCGTTTAACTTAAATAACTCCTCTCCCTCCCTGGTATTTATCCTCTGATGTATTTATAGACAGCAATCATATCTCCCCTTAGCCTTCTTTTGATTAGGCTAAACAAGCCAAGCTCTTTGAGTCTCCTCTCATAAGGTAAGTTTTCTATTCCTTGGATCATCCTAATAGCTCTGCTCTGCACCTATTCCAGTTTGAATTCTGGGAGAGCAGAATTGTACACAGTATTCCAGATGAGGTCTCACCAGTGCCTTGTATGATGATACTAACACTTCCTTCTCTCTGCAGGAAATAGCTCACTATATGCATCATAGGACTGCATTAGCCTTTTTCATGGCTGCATCACATTGGCAGCTCACAGTCATCTTGTGATCAACCAATACGCTCAGGTCTTTCTCCTCCTCTGTCACTTCCAACTGATACATCCCCAGCTCATAGCATATCCTCTGGTGCAGATCCGAGGACATTATGGGCACAGGTCCATAAGATACTGGACTTGAGAATCAGACACAGCATCCTTGTAGGCTGGGGAGGCTATTGTCCAGAAGAGCAACCTAATGTCATGGTAGCCTTCCATATAGCCAATCCAGACAAACTCAGGCTGGCAGGGGACAGGTACTATAAGGCCTAGCAGGTCTAGAGCCCTTGGCCTGTAGAGCTGCCGGGCAGCAGACAGCTCTATGCTGCCAACCAGTGGCTGCTGTAACCAGTTTGTGCTCCACTACCCACAACCCACAGTGGACACAGACCATGGGAGACCCATCTCAAGTAGTCTGATAGGCAGCAGCCTTATGGCTCCTGATTGGCTCCCCACCCTATATAAATCTAAGGGGTGTTCCAGGAAGCATCTAGGGAATAGTGTGGTTCTCCTGCAGCTGCCATGATCACTCCTGCTCTTGAACTCCTGTCTCTGACCTTGGCTTGGTTTGGACTTTTCCTCCTGACTCAGACCCTAAAACCTGACTTGGACTCTGACCCTTGGTCTTGACCCTGGCCTGGAACCTAACTATGGACTCCTCTCCTACTCCCAGCCTCAGGTTTGATCCTGCTCTGACCCTTGGCCCCGACTGCCCTTGTCAGGACCCTGACAGTGATGCAGAGAGGCGCTGTGACTGCGAAGGGGCTTGCAGCAAAAGCACACTGGAGGGGTGTGATTTGTAAAGTGCTCTAATGTGTTGCACTCTAATTGCCCTACGTTGACCCTGTTGGTGGCTCTAAAAAGTACGTAGGCTGTGTTAACATAGAGGATTTCATCAATGCAAACAAGGTACCTGTTAGAGGGCTTATTCCTTCATCCTCCCACTTCCCTGGTCCTTCTCACTTGAACAGAGAGCAACAATACCCAAAGTCCAAAGGTGCAAACAATTCAATGTTCATTGGGGTGAACTTCCAGAAAGCTGAAATCCAAGTTCCTTTTTCCTTATTTTCGAATCCCAACTTACTTCCTCTTTGCCTCTAATTTATATAGTAATATTCTCAGCTATACCTTAACCAATCATTTTACTGAAATCTGACTAACCAATCCTAACATATTGTAACATGATTAGCTAACCAATTATATCCCACCACCTTAATTAGTTTACACCCAGAAAAATTAATTATACAGCAGACAGAAACAATCACAGAACCAGACAGAGACCATGCAAATAAACAATAGCAAACTGGGCTCTATAATGACAAAACAATACAGAAGTGAGGATTTCATGACTACATCTATAAAGACATAAGGGTTTCCCAACTATGTCTATTGATAAGTGAGTTCTTACCGAACAGAAAACTATCAAACTAAATTTCCTTTTACATCTTCTAGGCTATTCCCTTTATCTGGAGGCGATAGATCAGATCAGCTTTCTAACAGCCCCAGATTGCCTTATTTCTGTAAGCAGAGTCAGGATGAGCTCCACCCTGACACCTGGTGGTGAGGTGTGGCAAGTTGTGGAAAAGAACTTCAGGGGCTGATCTCATTTGCATAGGCACACCCACCCCACCTAGAATGAGGCCCAAATGGTCACTTTGGCTGCTGTGGGATCCCCAGTGTCTCTGTTATTGGGGCAGGAAGAATAAATTGTTATTACCCTGATTATGGGAACTGTGCTTGGAACTGTACTGGGCCTTTTGTTATGATGGAGGGACTCGCCATCAACTAAGTAGCACTCGCTAGGCAAGGGACATGGATTCCAAGACTCTGTGAATTGAGAGAGGCTGGGGACAGGTGTTTATACTTGGTGATATGGGCCCCCTGGTGAGGGCCTTACATGCTAATTGCACTTCCTCCTCTCTCCACTGTGGAATATCAGAGCTAATGTTGATTCCATTAGGAGTCTAGTCACAGGCTGCTGAGCTGAATTCACTTTGGGCTAATGGTACACCAGCGCTAAGGCTCCCCTACTACAAGCTGAAATCACAAAAGAGCTAAAAACTGACTAAGAGCTGAAATCACTGAGTGTTGTGTTAAGTAGTGGGGGAGCCTGAAGATATATTGTGGAGCAGTTTGTGGGACAGCTGGAGCAGCTTGCGGAACGGCTGGTGGAGCAGTTCATGGGATGGCAGGAGCTGCTTGTGGGACGCGGAGCCGAGCCGAGCAGAGCAGTTCGTGGACCGGCTGGTGGAGTAGTTCATGGGACGGTGGGAGCTGCTTGTGGGACGCAAAGCAGTTTGTGGACTGGCTGGTGGAGCGGAGCGGAGTCCTATGGAGCTGTGGGGCAGTCAGCTTCAGATCATGTAAGGTGCCCCTTACCTCTTCCCCTTCCCCCCCCCATCTCCACCCAGGTTGGGAGGTAAAACTCTGCAGATAAACTTTTGAACTCTGGGGCTGCCCTGACCAGGGACAGAGACTTTTGGGCCATTGGACTTTTGGGACTTTGGGTGATTTTGGGTTGCTGGACTCAAGAACCCAAGGGAAAGGACACGCCCCAATTTGCTTGGGGTGGGTTTTTGCTCATGGGTTGTGTTATGAATCCTGTTGGTGGTGTTTCCCCAACATAATGCCACGTTGTTTCTCTCTGTTATTAAAAGGCTTTTTTGCTACACTCAGACTCCGTGCTTGCAAGAGGGGAAGTATTGCCTCTTGGAGGCGCCCAGCGGGGGTGGTATATATTTGTCCCAGGTCACTGGGTGGGGGCTCGAGCCGGTTTTGCATTGTGTTATTGGAATGGAACCCCTAGATACTGAACCCGGCCCTTGTTGCTGCCAACTCTGATGGGCAGAAGGGTCACATTTCAATATGACTGGTTTGAAATGTGTGAGGACGTGACCGTACGCTTTCCAGCTTATGGCTGCTCCCACTGCTTAGCCAAAGGCCTTAGCTTAAGAACAGGGCCTCATACTGTCACAGAGAAGACAGTGATTTTGATTCTTTCTTTTATACCTCTATAACTAGCTAAATGATAAACATATACCTAAATTCTTAAAGTATAGGCCTTTACAGACAGGCCTGAATATCTATATCCTAACAGTACCTTTCAGAGCATGCCAGCAGGGTCTGCACGGGTCACTTGGAGTGCACTGTCTTAGAGTGCTCTACAAAACACACCCCTCTGGTATGCCTTGCTGTGCTGTGCAGACAAGCCCTAAATTGCAATGGACACTTTTTTAATAAAAAAAAAAAAAGGAGTTGAAAGCTAGACTGCTCAATCCATATTTAGGTTCCTACTGATTTTCAGTTTTGGCAGGATAGGCCCTTACTTGTACCAATGAAGTTTCCTCTGTGTTTGTACAGTACCCAGTCCAATAAGGTCCTTGGGTCCTACTGAAGTACAAAGAATAAATAATAATTCCATAACTTGCATTCATTCATCATCAAATGCTTCTGTGGCCTGTGAGATCTGGGATGTATTTTGTTCCCACAGAAGATTGTGTTTTATAGGGGAAAATCACATGTAATGGATAGGCTTAGCTTTAAGCCCCGAGTAACTAAAACATAACACAGGTACTGCTAACTTTAGTAACATTTTTGTCTCCATCGCTCCCTAACAGGTAAATCTTCAGATCCAGAGGAGAGATAATGCCAAACATTTTGTGTATTACAGGTCTGGTGTGAAATCCTGACTCCACTGAAGTCAATGGCAAAACTCCCATTCACTTCAGTGGAGCTAGGATTTCCTAATGTACAGATGTTTTTGTGTTATTGATAGTCTCTATTACTGCCCCAGAAGCATTACATAGAATCATAGAATATCAGGGTTGGAAGGGACCCCAGAAGGTCATCTAGTCCAACCCCCTGCTCGAAGCAGGACCAATTCCCAGTTAAATCATCCCAGCCAGGGCTTTGTCAAGCCTGACCTTAAAAACCTCTAAGGAAGGAGATTCTACCACCTCCCTAGGTAACGCATTCCAGTGTTTCACCACCCTCTTAGTGAAAAAGTTTTTCCTAATATCCAATCTAAACCTCCCCCATTGCAACTTGAGACCATTACTCCTCGTTCTGTCATCTGCTACCATTGAGAACAGTCTAGAGCCATCCTCTTTGGAACCCCCTTTCAGGTAGTTGAAAGCAGCTATCAAATCCCCCCTCATTCTTCTCTTCTGCAGACTAAACAATCCCAGCTCCCTCAGCCTCTCTTCATAAGTCATGTGCTCTAGACCCCTAATCATTTTTGTTGCCCTTCGCTGGACTCTCTCCAATTTATCCACATCCTTCTTGTAGTGTGGGGCCCAAAACTGGACACAGTACTCCAGATGAGGCCTCACCAGTGTCGAATAGAGGGGAACGATCACATCCCTCGATCTGCTCGCTATGCCCCTACTTATACATCCCAAAATGCCATTGGCCTTCTTGGCAACAAGGGCACACTGTTGACTCATATCCAGCTTCTCGTCCACTGTCACCCCTAGGTCCTTTTCCGCAGAACTGCTGCCTAGCCATTCGGTCCCTAGTCTGTAGCGGTGCATTGGATTCTTCCATCCTAAGTGCAGGACCCTGCACTTATCCTTATTGAACCTCATCAGATTTCTTTTGGCCCAATCCTCCAATTTGTCTAGGTCCTTCTGTATCCTATCCCTCCCCTCCAGCGTATCTACCACTCCTCCCAGTTTAGTATCATCTGCAAATTTGCTGAGAGTGCAATCCACACCATCCTCCAGATCATTTATGAAGATATTGAACAAAACCGGCCCCAGGACCGACCCCTGGGGCACTCCACTTGACACCGGCTGCCAACTAGACATGGAGCCATTGATCACTACCCGTTGAGCCCGACAATCTAGCCAGCTTTCTACCCACCTTATAGTGCATTCATCCAGCCCATACTTCCTTAACTTGCTGACAAGAATACTGTGGGAGACCGTGTCAAAAGCTTTGCTAAAGTCAAGAAACAATACATCCACTGCTTTCCCTTCATCCACAGAACCAGTAATCTCATCATAAAAGGCGATTAGATTAGTCAGGCATGACCTTCCCTTGGTGAATCCATGCTGACTGTTCCTGATCACTTTCCTCTCATGTAAGTGCTTCAGGATTGATTCTTTGAGGACCTGCTCCATGATTTTTCCAGGGACTGAGGTGAGGCTGACTGGCCTGTAGTTCCCAGGATCCTCCTTCTTCCCTTTTTTAAAGATTGGCACTACATTAGCCTTTTTCCAGTCATCCGGGACTTCCCCCGTTTGCCACGAGTTTTCAAAGATAATGGCCAAGGGCTCTGCAATCACAGCCGCCAATTCCTTCAGCACTCTCGGATGCAACTCGTCCGGCCCCATGGACTTGTGCACGTCCAGCTTTTCTAAATAGTCCCTAACCACCTCTATCTCCACAGAGGGCTGGCCATCTCTTCCCCATTCTGTGATGCCCAGCGCAGCAGTCTGGGAGCTGACCTTGTTAGTGAAAACAGAGGCAAAAAAAGCATTGAGTACATTAGCTTTTTCCACATCCTCTGTCACTAGGTTGCCTCCCTCATTCAGTAAGGGGCCCACACTTTCCTTGGCTTTCTTCTTGTTGCCAACATACCTGAAGAAACCCTTCTTGTTACTCTTGACATCTCTTGCTAGCTGCAGCTCCAGGTGCGATTTGGCCCTCCTTATATCTTTCCTACATGCCCGAGCAATATTTTTATACTCTTCCCTGGTCATATGTCCAACCTTCCACTTCTTGTAAGCTTCTTTTTTATGTTTAAGATCCGCTAGGATTTCACCATTAAGCCAAGCTGGTCGCTTGCCATGTTTACTATTCTTTCGACTCATCGGGATGGTTTGTCCCTGTAACCTCAACAGGGATTCCTTGAAATACAGCCAGCTCTCCTGGACTCCCTACATGAAAAGGTGAAAGACCCTAAAGATAAGGGAAAGCAAGTAGAGATAAAGCAGTACAGATTACCCACTAATTTTATAATACAAGTTACAGAAGTTACTTTTTTTGCCATTTTATCCTATTTGGTTAATCTTTCCTTTAATAGTTCTGTTGTTAATCTAATACAGGCAGTTGGTCTTTCCATTTCTCTGAATTATTTTATTCTAGTAAACCAGGATTTTTTTTAAGGTTTTTTCCCACCAAGTAGAATGATGATTTCATTTCTTGACTGCAGGATCTCTTTATGTAACATCAGCAAATCAGGACACTTCCCTAACACTGCAGTAGTAGGAATTTAAATAAAATATCTCTGTCTTTGTATATTTTATATGGTCACCTATTAGCAAGGTACCTGATTGTGTTTTATTTTTGCAGAAGACAAAAATCTCTGGTTTTGGCCCTACTGGCAGGAACACTCTTAGGCCATCTCTACACTACCGGAGTAAGTCGACTTAAATTATGCTACTCCAGCTACGTGAATAAAGTAGCTGGAGTCGACGTAGCTTAGGTCGACTTACTGCAGTGTCTACACTGCACTGCGTCGAAGGGAAACACTCTCCTGTCGACTTACCTTACTCTTCTTGTTCTGGTGGAGTACCAGAATCCACCGGAGAGTGCTCTGCAGTCGATTTAGCAGGGTTTCACTAGACCTGCTAAATCGACCCGACCACATTGATTGCAGCAGCGTCGATCCCCAGTACGTGTAGACATGGTCTGAGAGGTTTAATTCAGGAAAACTATACCAAAGGGGAAATAACTTCTGCATCAGTCTACTAACATCAAAACAGAAATCTTTTGATGTGGGTAATTTTTTTTTAAATGTCAGCAGTATTTCTTGGTCCTTAGGCTGTTTTTTTTTTTTTTAATTCCTGCAGAAACCCACTCCAAACTGTGTCATATACCTAATCTATCAATCATGTTTCTATGGCACCAACCATCACAGTATCTAGGCATCATATCTATTGTGTATAGAGGTTAACCCTTTCTAACATCAACACTTCCACTATGCTGATGACCCTCCTGGAAGCTGACTCAGCTGACAACTATGGATACAGGAGGTCAGCTCTCAGTGGCTGTGCCCATTTGATGGGATAGGGATTGAAGGAGTTTAAGGGGGATATGGAGGTACTCTGAATAAATAAGAGCATCCATGAGACTCAGCTGATGAGATATAGGTGAAGGGCGCCTTTCTCCCACTATCAAACACATAATAGGCTTCATCATATACAAACCTGAGCTCTGAGGTAGTCTCTGAACTTACTGAGAGCGTGTGCTGTTTGTGGTGTTTCATTGGACAGACAAGCACCTTCTTTATGGAGAAGAAAGATGAACCTGAGTGGCAGTTTGTGTGATCACAGCAGACTAAATCAATCAGAATAAAATCACCAAATAAACTATTTCTGAGAAATATCAGAGGTCATCCACATACTGTGCTGGGCTGTGTACAAAACAGGCAAGTTAATCATACTGCTGTGCTCAAGCAATGTGTTTTGAAAGGTTTGCCAATCACATGTAATTTAAATACGTGCAATCCCATAGCATTACCCCATGCCAGCACAGTTATTTATTCTTGATATACATCTTTGTAAATCATGGAGCAAATTTCTGCATAGCTGAGGCCTGCATCTTTTCAGGCAATAGCTTCCAAAAAGTGCCTGTCTTATCCATATTGCCTTGTTTATTTTGGCTGCAGTCCCACCTTTTGTTATTACGTTATCCAGTCTCCATCAAAATGGACCAGTTGATTCGGCAGAAAACTATATAATTTCACCAGCAGTAGGATGCTGCAGAATTCAATATCTGTGTTTAAACCAGTTCAGTCAACCCTTACTAACTGAAAATCAGGCAACTCCATTTTAAAGTATGATGACACTTTACCCAATGAAATTCTTTTCATTGCATGGGAAGTTGCTGCACCATTTTTCCTGATGTGTACAAATGACAGATAAAACACCCTGTCTGAGATCTCCAATGGAACCACAGTTCAGTATTGCTCTTCTCTAATCAAGACCCTCTACAGAAAAAGCAAAGTCGCATATGTTTTCTTTAGCTCTCCTTAATTATATTCTGGGATGTCTCCCAATCCAGACGTGAGTGTTTTGCACCATTTTATTCATTTCCCAAGCACCGTAAAATCAAAAGTTTGTATGAGACATCTATTTACAGACTGCTTCTGACTATATTAGTATAAAAGGAGTACAACCTTCCCCTAGTGTGTGGATGCAGTTTGACCAGTATAAAGGTGTTTTACACCAATATAGCTATTCCCATGGTGGAAGAAGCTATACCAGGTATAAGGCACCTCTATCCCAAAATAGCAGCATCCATACTCCAGATTGTACTGATTTAACTATTTCAGTAGAGAAATCACATCCCTAACCAAAATAGTTACCTGTGTGTAGACAAGGACTCAGAGGAATCCTATACTGAGCAGGATTTGAACCGCACAAGAAATTCTAGAGGACTTCTAGTCCATTATCTTAGAGTGGGTTTACATTGGATAAATTTGCTGCAGTGTAACTACATCAGTGTGGTTTACTCTGGTAATTTTCAGTGTGTCATACCAATGTAAGCCTCATTATATACCAGCCACATCTAGCTTAGTGGTTTGCATTGTTGTGACTATGCATGTAGCTGCACCAGTGCAAATTCCTCTGATGCAGACAGCATCTAAACTATTCAGCCAGAACTACAGCTCAGAACACACTTGGCATTAAAGTCATGACTTGGTGGTAATTACCACAATGGCATAATTGCAATCAGCAATGTCCTAGGGCAGTGGTTCTCATCTTTCTTGGTAGCATAACTCCATGTTGCAATAGAAAGTTTTATGACTGCCCCCCCCACACACACACACACCATACATTTGTGTGTTTTTTCTCAGAGTATTTTTACAAGGGCAGAAATAAGGTTATTTGGGCTTCAATATCCTACAGAGCAGTTTGTGTGACTCCTTTTCTTTGTGTTATAGGTAATCAGTGTGCAGTAAAGTGATACTGAGGCAGGTTTAAGGTTGTTTGTAAATGCATTTCTGTAATTTCAGCTGGTTTCAATGTAACCACAAACTAACCTTTCCTGGCTTTCTTACATTGCTTTAAAGCTCACTTGTCCTTTTAGAATTATTCTCTGATTTTACTGATACATATTTTCAACTTTAACTAGAGCATCACCAATGTTTGTCTGGGAATGGCCACTGGTTTTAGATTAAGTTCTCTAAAGATGGCCATGTCAGTTTGAGGAGCACTATGGGTTTCTAATAGTGTATAAAATGGTCTGGGGCATGGATATCTGTGCAGAATTGAGGCACTCTAAGAAAGTCATTTTGTGGTGTTCATCAACTAAAGAGATTCCTGTTCCTACAGGTGCAGTCCAATTACTTAATTCCCTTTTTACTCTTATGGTCCACCCCTTGCCATATTCTTACCCATTTATCCCAACCCTTATAGCTAGTTCCAATCAAAGGAGTGCAAACAGGTGCTAGGTGAGAGATATTCATGCATTCTAAGTGGATTTGAACCTCCTTCAGAGAAGTCTGAGGTTGAAGAACCAAATGTTCTTGTTGATCCAATTTCAACACATGGGTTCCTGAAACTGGGGCTCTTAAACATTGGAGGGAAATGAGGTTTGTGATCAGAGGGTCAAAATTTAAAACTGTTTTTTGTTGTTAGCGCAATTTCATTCTGTACAATCCGGGCTCATGGAATCCCTCAGAAATGGCAGTGTGCCCATAGAATTTAAACCAAATTGTTGGCATGAGCTTGTCACAATGTGTGCCCTTTAATGGAACTACCCGGTCTGGGGGACCTTGCTGAATCAAGTCATGTCCAGCTAAACTCCAGTTCAGCAGTTCCCAGTTTACGAGGAACCATGTGATATTCTTGCCTGCTGGCGTGATCAGAGACAGCTGCAGTTCATCTCCGGGTAATGGAGGTGTCTGAGTTCCAATGACAATGACGACACGTAGGGGCATGGTTGCTCCCCAAACAGCGGAGGAAAGCAGGACTATCCTGCACCTTCCACCACCTGAGAGGCTGTCACTGAATGTGTTTGATGGTGTACGTCCCTTTTGAGACCACAACGGCTTACAGAAGAATGGGACAGAGTCTGGGGTGGTCTTAGTTTCATAACAAAACTTGAGTGACTCCCCAGTGACACTGCGTGCAATTGGCAAAGCTTTCCCAGGGGTAACCCGAGGAATTGCCGATAGTGTAGAACTGGTAGTGATGCTGCATGGCCAGGGGGTTGCTTCCATTCCCATAGAATCCATGCATGTGGAACAGCAATTTTACTTTCTGGGCTCCAGCTGGCAAGCACCTTCAGAGGTTCAGAGGGATCACAGGTTCATCATAGAGCCTGGACAGCATCAGACTCCAGATACTTATGAACACCAGACCGCCCGTGCAATGGTGGGATGTCATGGCTCATGTTCAGGACCTGTTAGGGGGCAGAGAAGAGAGCACAATCACCCACACACATCCCGTATATATTGGGAGAATCTGGGACCAATATTGCAGGGCGAACATGAAGCAGTGGCCTAGAGGAGGGTGGCCATAATAAGTTGAGGATTGCTCTGGCCTTTTCCTGCCTCAACATTGGGGTAGGCACTGACAAGCCCACCCGACGTGTATTTTCCAATGGCCCCAAGCCATTCCTTCTTGCTAGCCAAGAAGGGTGGCTGGCAGGATGGAGAAGACAGTTATACTTTTCCTTGTGGGTCAAGTGGTTTCCCCCTCCATTCTTTGAGCTGTGAGGAATGACACCATTTCCGCCAGGGTTTCCCATTTTTTCCATTCAGGATTTCTACCTGATAAACACTGGGGCTGGCCCGATTCACAATAAAATAGGGTCCATAGAATCATAGAATATCAGGGTTGGAAGGGACCTCAAGAAGTCATTTAGTCCAACCCCCTGCTCAGAGCAGGACCAATCCCCAACTAAATCATCCCAGCCAGGGCTTTGTCAAGCCTGACCTTAAAAACCTCTAAGGATGGAGATTCCACCACCTCTCTAGGTAACCCATTCCAATGCTTCACCACCCTCCTAGTGAAAAGGTTTTTCCTAATATCCAACCTAAACCTCCCCCATGGCAACTTGAGACCATTGCTTCTTGTTCTGTCATCTAGTACCATGGAGAATAGTCTAGAGCCATCCTCTTCGGAACCCCCTTTCAGGTAGTTGAAAGCAGCTATCAAATCTCCCCTCATTCTTCTCTTCTGCAGACTAAATCATTCCAGTTCCCTCAGCCTCTCCTCATAAATCATGTGCTCCAGCCCCCTAATCATTTTTGTTGCCCTCCCCTGGACTCTTTCCAATTTTTCCACATCCTTCTTGTAGTGTGGGGCCCAAAACTGGACACAGTACTCCAGATGAGGCCTCACCAATGCCTAATAGAGGGGAATGAGCATGTCCCTCGATCTGCTGGCAATGCTCCTACTTATACAGCCCAAAATGTCGTTAGCCGTCTTGGCAACAAGGGCACACTGTTGACTCATATCCAGCTTCTCATCCACTGTAACCCCGAGGCCTTTTTCTGCAGAACTGCTGCCTAGCCATTCAGTCCCTAGTCTGTAGCCATGCATGGGATTCTTCCATCCTAAGTGCAGGACTCTGCACATGTCCTTGTTGAACCTCATCAGATTTATTTTGGCCCAATCCTCTAATTTGTCTAGGGCCCTCTGTATCCTATACCTCTCCTCCCAGTTTAGTGTCATCTGCAAACTTGCTGAGGGTGCAACCCACACCATCCTCCAGATCATTAATGAAGATATTGAACAAAACTATCCCGGGTGTACGTCAAAAAGTGCTCCTTTGCTGAAAACTTTCTGTACATTACTGGTTGGCCTAGTTCCCATATTAAAGGAGGTTTTCCCCAGCCTAGTTTTTTGTCCATGTTTTGCTGTACTATGCCTAGCTGTGCTGACACTCACTTGTGTAAAGCAGCTATCGCCTCTAGTAAGGTTTGTACCCATTCATCTGTTACCACCTTCCCTTCCCTGGCACTAGGCAGTTCCACTCCCAACCACCCACTTTCAGGCATGCTCATTTGCCTTCCAGTCATAACTTCAAAGTGAGCGTACCCATGTATCGCCTTAGAGCCTCTTAGAGCCATTAAGATGATTGGTAGCTTTTCATCCCAATTCCTCCATCAGCTCTTTACTTGTTTTTTCAAAGCTTCCTTTAATGTGCGATTGGTTCGTTCAACTTGTCCAGAGGACTCAGGGTGTCCAGCTATGTGGAAATGTTGCTTAATGCCTAAAGCCTTACATAGCTCTTGGATAACATCTCCCACAAAATGGGATCCCAAATCTGAATAAATTACTCTGAGAATTCCCATGCTTGAGAAAACTATGTTAAAGAGCTGCTTAGCAATGACAGAGGCAATGTTGGTTTTAGTAGGGATGGCTTCCATGCATTTGGAGAAGGGATCTACTATTACCAGGCAGTATTTATTCCCTCTACTGGTGGTGGGTAAAGGGCATATGTAATCTATCTGAATCCAGGACCAGGGACCCTCTATTCTTTGGTGCCCCAATGCATTTTTTTGAACCTGGCAATCAGCATTAACCATGGCGCACTGAAGACAATTATCACACCACTGATCTATATCCACTTTCATGCCTGGCCACCACCCTGTATCTTTAACTCTATTTAAAGTATCTTGTTTTCCTTTATGCCCTTGCTCATGCACAAAGTGAATCAGGCCCTCCTGTACCTGGCTGGGGACTATCCAGTGCCTTTGACCATCTGCATCCACTGCCCACCAGACATCTCCAACCTGTTAAATCCTGTATTTTCCTGTGGGATATTTCCCTGTCTTGGCTAAGGACCAGATTTCTGTATCCCCATCCTGAAGTGTACTTAAGACCAAGGTATCTATTCCTTTGCCTAAAATTTTTCCCCAGGTATATACTGCCTCTATTTGTTCTACCTAGTCTGTGTCTCTGGTGTGGTTACTAGTAGCAGCAGCTTTGGCTAAGGCATCAGCTCTGTTGTTCCAATGTGCTTCTTCTGAGTGATTTTTCTGATATCCCTTTGTGTGAGTCATCCAGGTGTCCCCAGTTTTTTCTTTAATAACCTGTTTATCAGTGGGTCTCTCTCCATAGATCCACTGAGGACTTAGAATGTTTACTCATGCTCCGGTGTCCACTAGCAATTGGGCTAATATCCCTGAGGTCCCCACTGTAGCCCTCACAGTGGGTCTTCCCCAAACGTTGCATTGTAGTCTTGCGATCAGCTGGGGAGGCCCGCGGGGAACCTGGCACCCCTACTGATCGGCCGACTCCCTCGAGAGCCTCCACTCGAAGAGGGGGCAGGGATCTGGTTTTGACAGGGAGTGGTCATGGTGGGACAGTGGGCCAAGGGCGGGCTCCCTGCATTAACTCTGTTCTCCACATTACCTGAGACAAAGCATTAATCAGGATGCTGAGGGGCTGACGATCCTATTTTTCCATATCCTCCCTTAACTTTAGCAGCTCCATTCAAATCACATTCCTAAGGGTCTCTTTGGTTGGCGCTGCCCAGGGTTGTGGGAGGTAGGGGGATTATAATTGGGAGGGCGACTGGCAGAGTGAGAATAATTATTCACAAATGTGATAGCCTGTACTGGCTCTGAGGTAGTCTTTTTGCTGATTTGTCTTTTTAAGACACCAGTCTCTCTCAGCAAATCCCCTGCCTGTTAGATTTTTGGCACTAGTTCATTACAGGTTACGTGTTTTATATCCACAGCCCCCATGGTCATTTTTGTCTGAGAATTTAGTCCTGCATAAGTGCTCTGTACTAATTCAGGTCCCTGATAATGGAAAGTGATAATCCCATTCTCTTCTGTCTGGGGTAATGAATCAGAGAGAGCTGCTAGCATCTTTTTTCAAATTAGGTAAGCTTCGGGGGCATCTCCTGGTTTCTGCTCTTCTATTATATATAGTTTCTTGAGGGAAGAAGCAGGCAGTAATATTTTGAGAGCGCTTATCATTCATTCCCGGGGTCCAGCAGCAGTCCACTCCCAAGAACCTATGGCTATGTCCAGCATCTGTATCACAAGGAGAGGCACATAACTGAGCCAATTGGGTTAAGTCCATGCCATCAGCAGAGGGGTATATTTGCCAAATGTGAGCCAACCATGCCACGGCAGTGTCATGGTTCAGTGGTCCCAGTCTCTCAGCAATAGCCTGGGCCTGACTAGGAGACCATCTTACTACGTCAGTGACCAGCTCCATTGTGGGAAGATCAGCTCCTACAACTATGTGTTTAACCTCCCTTGTGGAAACAGGGGCAACATTATGCATGTGTGGCCAATCAGGGTTGAATGGGTTTTTGGGGTCAGCATCAGGGGGTATTTTCCCAGGGGGCCCCAAATCGCAATTCTCTCTCAACCGTACACCCCTTATGTGCGCTAAGTTGGGCACACAATTTACTAATCTCTGCCTCACACTTCTGATGGCTTGTTGCTGCCTTGGCTGCCTTATTCTCATCTACAAGGAAGCAAGTTGCTGCTCTCACTTCTTCTAATAAAATTTTTGTGTGTGTTAACTCTTTTCTAGACTATTCTGCATTCCTGCTGGCCTTGTCTCTCTGCTCTTGCATATTTCTAAGTACAGTCACCATTTTAAGCTTTTCTGCTACAAATTCACACCTATCTGTATCAGATTTGTTCAAACACTGTTGTAACTGCTTTTTCTCCAGCTCCAGTTCCTGCCTTCCCTTTACCATTTCAGTCATGTCCAGATATGCATAAGATAATGCCCATGCAGCAGTGCATCCTTTGTGCTACCCCATGGCTTAAAGGTTGTGCAATATTGTTCTAAGCTCATACTCGCTTCAATCAGAGGATTCTCACCCTTAAAGCACCCCCTTTCCTAGGGGCATTCCCCCGTCTTCTTTACCCATCTCTCTAACCTGTTGGTTTTCTCCTGTCTCAAGCAAATAGCAAAGGGTTTTTTTTCTGTCATCTCTACTTCCCTTATCTCACTAATGATCCCAACCAAAAGCCCTCACTGCAGCCACAGTATTGCTCTAAAATCTTTACTTTTAAGGCACAACTCTTTAACTCCTTATTGCACAGTCCTACAGTTATTCTAAGCATAATTCTTAACTTAAAAGTTACAGGACGTTACCAAATATTAAATGAGAGAGAGATGTCACCAAAGGAGTTTAGTCTGAAAAAGGAAGACACAGTTTGCGCAGGTCTGTGCCTCAGTTTCCCCACTCCGCAGCAACTACTCAACAAGTACCATTTGATTAGGGTCATGTGCTGCCCGCATTCCTCCACCAATTTGTTAGCAGCTTTGCATGTTACTTTGGGGTATGGTCATTTATTAGGTTTCAGAGTGGTAGCCGTGTTAGTCTGTATCAGCAAAAAGAATGAGGAGTACTTGTAGCACCTTAGAGACTAACAAATTTATTTGGGCATAAGCTTTCATGGACTAAAACCCACTTCATCAGATGCATGCAGTGGAAAATACAGTAGGAAGATATGTATATACATATATATACATATCTTCCTACTGTATTTTCCACTGCATGCATATATATATACACAGAGAACATGAAAAAATGGGTGTTGCTATACCAACTCTAATGAGACTAATCAATTAAGTTGGGCTATTATCAGCAGGAGAAAAAAAAACTTTTGTAGTGATAATCAGGATGGCCCATTTCCAACAGTTGAGAAGAAGTTGTGAGTAACAGTAGGGGAAAAATTAGCATGGGGAAATAGTTTTTAGTTAGTGTAATGACTCATCCAATCCCAGTCTTTATTCAAGCCTAATTTAATGGGGTCCAATTTGCAAATTAATTCCAGTTCTGCAGTTTCTCGTTGGAGTCTATTTTTGAAGTTTTTTTGTTGAAGAATTGCAACTTTTAGATCACGCTAATTTTTCCCAGGGGTTCAGGTTTGTCTCCCACCGCCTTTTCATTGCTTTCTGTAAGTCTTTCTTCTGATCAGTTTTGGTGCAAGCAGAGGCTGGGCGGGGAAAGGTCTTTCATGAGTCAGACAGGCTGGGTACGGCACCCTGGTTCCCCAAGAACACAGAGCTAACAGGTAACAAATTAGAGAGGTGAAAGGGTCACCATCAAGTAAACTTTGCCCAAAAATATGTCTTGAAAATAATCTTTTACAGGTATTGAGACCAAGTGAAATGCTATCATGAGTTTTTAAAATTCAAAAGGAAATGTAGTCAGGCAAATAAACATTCACCTGAGAAGTTTGCAACCCAACAGTGCTAGTGCCTGAGAGCCAGAAAGTAACAATGACAAGAAGGAAATGTGAATTTGGCTAGCCTTTTCATTGCAGAAGCCAGAGGAAGTGCAAAAAAGTAATGAGTCTGCATTAACAGTGAAAAGTAAATTGATATTTAAACTTGTTTCAATTTTAAGAATACTGAGTAATTCTCATGTATATAACACACCCACAGATCTCAAAGTGCTTTACACAGGTGAGAAGGCATTATTAACTATCTTATAGACGGCAAAAATGATACAAAAAGAGGGGAAGTGACTCATCCAAAGCCACATAGCATGTCAGTGGCAGAACTAGGAATAGAGTTCTTTGTCTCAGGGTATGTCAATGTACGAAATTAGGTCAATTTTATAGAAGTCAATCTTTAGAAAGTGATTTTTTACAGTCGATCGTGTATGTCCCCACTAAGCACAGTAGATCGGCAGAGTGCGTCCTCAATACTGTGGTTAGCATCGACTCATGGAGTGGTGCACTATGGGTAGCTATCCCACTGCCCACTGGAATTCTGGGTTAAGCTCCCAATGCCTGATGGGGCAAAAAAATTGTTGTGGGTGGTTTTGGGTACATGTCGTCAGTCTCCCCTCCCTCCTTCCCTCCCTCCTTGAAGCAATGGCAAACAATTGTTTCACGCCTTTTTTCCTGGGTTATCCAAACAGATGCCATAGCACGGCAAGCATGGAGCCCGCTCAGCTGCGCACTGCTGTTGTGAGCATTGTAAACACCTCGTGCATTGTAAACACCTCTGCAGTATGTGCAGAACCTGGCTAGGAGCTGCCAGCACGAGGACGATTGTGTGGAGGACATGGACACAGACATTCCTGAAAGCATGGGATGTGGCAATTGGGACATCATGGGGCAGGTTGATACAGTAGAACGCCGATTCTGGGCCTGGCAAACAAGCACAGACTGGTGGGACCGCATAGTGTTGCAGGTCTGGGATGATTCCCAGTGGCTGTGAAACTTTCGCATGCGTAAGGCCACTTTCATGGAACTTTGTGAGTTGCTTTCCCCAGCCCTGAAGCGCAGGAATACCAAGATGAGAGCTGCCCTGACAGTTGAGAAGCGAGTGGCGATAGCCCTGTGGAAGCTTGCAATTTGGAGTGGGCAAATCTACCGTGGGGGCTGCTGTGATCCAAGTAGCCAAGGCAATCAGTAGTAGTACTACAAGGTAATTCTGCTAACAAGGGTAGTGACTCTGGGAAATGTGCAGGTCATAGTGGATGGCTTTGCTGCAATGGGGTTCCCTAACTGTGGTGGGGCAATAGACAGAACTCATAACCTATCTTGGCACCGGACCACCTTGCCAAACGGTACATAAACTGCGAGGGACACTTCTCAAAGGTGATGCAAGCACTGTTGGATCACAAGGGATGTTTCACAGACATCAACCGGGGATGGTCAGGAAAGATGCATGATGTTTGCATCTTTAGGAACTCCGAGCTGTTCGAACAGCTGCAAGAAGGGACTTTCTTCCCACATGAGAAAATTACTGCTGGGGATGTTGAAATGCCATCTGAACCCATGGAAAAGAAGCCCTTGAGGAATTCCACCATGATTTCAACAATTTCCATCCCACCATCAACCTCAGCCTGGACCAGTCCACACAAGAGATCCACTTCCTGGACACTACAGTGCTAATAAGTGATGGTCACATAAACACCACCCTATACCAGAAACCTACAGACTGCTATACTTACTTACATGCCTCCAGCTTTCATCCAGACCACACCACACGATGCATTGTCTACAGCCAAGCTCTAAGATACAACCCATTTGCTCCAACCCCTCAGACAGAGACAAACACCTACAAGATCTCTATCAAGCATTCTTACAACTACATTACCCACCTGCTGAAGTGAAGAAACAGATTGACAAAACCAGAAGAGTTCCCAGAAGGCACCGACTACAGGACAGGCCCAACAAAGAAAGTAACAGAATGCCACTAGCCGTCACCTTCAGCCCTCAACTAAAACCTCTCCAGCGCATCATCAAGGATCTACAACCTATCCTGAAGGACGATCCCTCACTCTCACAGATCTTGGGAGACAGGCCAGTCCTTGCTTAAGACAGCCCCCCAACCTGAAGCAAATACTCACCAATAAGCACACACCACACAACAAAAACACTAACCCAGTAACCTATTCTTGCAACAAAACCCACTGCCAACTCTGTCCACATATCTATTCAGGGGACACCATCATAGGGCCTAATCACATCGGCCACACTATCAGAGGCTCGTTCACCTGCACATCTACCAATGTGATATATGCCATCATGTGCCAGCAATGCCCCTCTGCCATGTACATTGGCCAAACCAGACAGTCCCTACGTAAAAGAATAAATGGACACAAGTCAGAGGTCAAGAATTATAACATTCAAAAACCAGTCAGAGAACACTTCAATCTCCCTGGTCACTGGATTACAGACCTAAAAGTCACAATATTACAACAAAAAAAACTTCAAAAACAGACTCCAATGAGAGACTGCTGAATTGGAATTAATTTGCAAACTGGACACCATTAAATGGCCTTGAATAAAGACTGAGAGTGGATGGGTCATTACATAAAGTAAAACTATTTCCCCATGCTTATTTCTCCCCCCTCCCCCCCACTACTGTTACTCACACCTTCTTGTTAAGTGTTGGAAATGGGCCATCCTGATTATCACTACAAAAGGTTTTTTTCTCCTGCTGATAATAGCCCAACTTAATTGATCACTCTTGTTATAGTGTGTATGGCAACACCCATTTTTTCATGTTCTCTGTGTATATATATCTTCCTACTGTATTTTCCACTGCATGCATCTGATGAAGTGAGTTTTAGCCCATGAAAGTTTATGCTCAAATAAATTTGTTAGTCTCTAAGGTGCCACAGGTACTCCTTGTTCGAAATGCCAGTAGTTATCCTTGGGGACCCAGCCTAGTCCTTGCTCCCATGGCTCATGAAGCCATACACAGGCAGCCTGGACAGTAGTAAGGAGCAGTTCAGCTATAGGCTAAGGAAGTGCAGAATGGTGGTAGAATGTGCCTTTGGATGTTTAAAAGCTCGCTGGCACTGTTTGCTGAGTAGGTTAGATCTCAGCGCAACCAATATTCCCATTGTTATTGCTGCTTGCTGTGTGTTCCATAATATCTGTGAGAGTAAGGGGGAGACATTTATGGTGGGGTGGGAGGTTGAGGCAAATCGCCTGGCGGCTGATTCTGAGCAGCCAGACACCAGGGCAATTAGAAGAGCACAGCTAGGCACACTGTGCATCAGAGAAGCTTTGAAAAACAGTTTCATGACTGGCCAGGCTATGGTGTGACAGTTGTGTGTTTCTCCTTGATGCAAAACCACCCCCTTTGTTGAATTTACTTCCCTGTAAGCCAATCCCTCTCCCCCCTTCGACCACAGCTGGCAAAGGAAATAAAGTCCCTATTGTTTTGAATCCATGCATTCTTTATTTTAAGAAAAGGGAGATCACTGACAAGGTAGCCTGGGTGGGGTGAGGGAGGAGGCAAGGACAAGGCCATTGCTTATTGTAACCACACTACAAATCAAAGCTGTTTGAATGACAGCCTTCTAATGCTTGGGCCCTCCTCTGGAGTGGAGTGGCTGGGTGCCTGGAGCCTCTCCCTCCCCCTGAGTTCTTGGGTGAGGAGGATATGTAACTTGGTGAGGAAGGCAGGCAGTTATACAATGGATGCAGCGGTGGTCTGTGCTCTTGTTGCCTTTCCTGCAGCTCCACCAGACATCTGATCATGTCCGTTTGCTCCCCCATTAGCCTCAGCATAGTCTCCTGCGTGTTCTGATCATGCTCACTGTATGTTTTCCTGGCCTCTGCCACCAAATGCCTCCATGCATTCAGCTGTGCCCTATCAGTGCAGGAGCCCTGCATGAGCTTGGAAAACATGTCATTGCAAGTGCGTTTTTTTCGCCTCCTAATCTGCGATAACCTCAGGGACGGAGTTGATACTGGAAGCATAGAAACATTTGCACCTGCAGGGGGGATAAAAAGGGAGAGTAAAATTTAAGAATATATATTTCTGAGAACAAAAGGGAAACTCTTTCACAGTGAATCAAGCAATTCACAGCAGACAGCACATGTGCTTTAGGTACAAGGTCGCATTTTGCCTTTTATATTGAGCACCTGCCGGTATAGTGACACATCACACACGGCTGGGCAACAGAATTTGGTTTCCAGGCAGCCATGGTAAGCCAAAGGGTACGTGGGGTTGGCTTCTTCTGCCTTCAGAACATGTGGGAATGGTTTCAAACTGCAGTGCCCTCCTTTCCCATAGCAAGCAATGCCGGTTGGGTTTGCTGTTTAAAAGGAGGGACGGCGGTTTTGGGTTGGATGTACAGCACAGCCCTCCCTGCACCGCGTGGCTATTCTCTCTCTTTTAGCCAAGCGCAAACAGCCCAGCATGAATGGGGTCCTTTTACTGTTCCCTTGCAAAAATTCCCCTATTTCAACCAGGTGACCATGAATGATATCACTCTCCTGAGGCTAACACAGAAAGATATAGACCGAATGTTGCTTGAATGCAACCAAAACCCAGGACCATTCGCTGCCATGCTTTGTGCTGCAATGATTCCACACTACTTGCTACCGGCTTGGCGTGGTAAAGTGTCCTACCATGGAGGACGAAATAAGGCAGCCCTCCCCAGAAACCTTCTGCAAAGGCTTTCAGAGTACCTCCAGGAGAGTTTCATGGAGATGTCCCTGGAGGATTCCTGCTCCATCCCCAGTCACGTTAACAGACTTTTCCAGTAGCTGTACTGGCCACATATGCATCCCAATTCTTCAGGGCAAATCAAACATTAAACACTATTGCTTTTAAGCCCTATAGTGTAGTTACAAATGTGCACTCACCAGAACTGTCTTCTCCACCTTTGGGGCCGGGAACCCGCCTTGGGAGGATATTGGCTCCAGGGTGATGAAAAGGTCCTGGCTGCCAGGGAGAATGGATTCTCTGCCTGCCAGCTGCACATTTTCCTCCTCCTCTTCCTATTCCAAAATCCTCCTCCATGTTGCATGAGACTCCCCCCTTGCAGGTGTCCAGACAGTGGTGGGGTACTGGTAGGGTCCCCCCCTGGAATGGCATGCAGCTGATCATAGAAGCGGCATGTATCAGGCTCCCAGAGCAACCGTTTGCCTCCTTTGTCTTGTAGTAGGCTTGCCTGAGCTCCATAACTTTCATGCGGCACTGCTGTGTGTCCCTGGTGTAGCCTCTCTCCACCATGCCCTGTGTGATTTTGGCATATATATTAACATTTCTTCTTTTTGATCAGAGTTCTGCCTCCACAGATTCTTCTCCCCATATAGCAATTAGATCTAACAGGTCTCCCGTTCGCTCCATGCTGGAGCTCGTTTGCAATTCTGGGACTGCATGGTCATCTGTGGTGCTGAGCTCACCACGCTGACCAAAAAGGAAATGAAATTCAAGAGTTCCTGGGGCTTTTCCTGTGTACCTGGTTAGTACATCAGAGTTGAAAGGAAACTCTATATATACAGATAGTAAACTCTGGTGGACTGCTAGGTCTACAATAGTTAAGTTCTAGACCAACTTTTTGCTTCCAATTTGACTCTAAGTACTCTAAAATAAGCATGGTTATTTAGATTACCTTGGAATTTGGTTCACTGTTTACGGTTAGTGAGAAAAATCGGGAGTCATTTAACCAATAGGTGTCTGCAACGCAGCCCCCTAAAAAAACCTGCATTTCATGAAGTTCAGACTATTGTGAGCACACCTTCTGAAATTCTAATGGAATAATGGGACCGGAAAGGAGGTTGAGCTGGAAATTATGGCAGGGGGCTATGTGGTGCAGAGAGTTGTGGGGGAAGGTGGAAAGAGTGAGCCATGCACCAGTTTTCTGCCACATTGTACAGTTCTTGTAATCACCATGTAATAAGACTGTCAAGTTCTTAGGATATGGGCCATATCTGAGATTTCTCTCACTGGCCCTGTTAGCAACTAATTAAGGTGGTGGGATATAATTGGTTAGCTAATCATGTTACAGTATGTTAGGATTGGTTAGGTAAATTTCAGTAGAATGATTGGTTAAGGTGTAGCTAAAAATATTACTATATAAATTAGGGGCAAACAGGAAGTAAATTGGGATTCGAAAATAAGGAAAAAGGAACTTGGATTTAAGCTTGCGGGATGTTCACTCCAATAAACATCGAATTGTTTGCACCTTCGGACTTCGGGTATTGTTGCTTTCTGTTCATGTGAGAAGGACCAGGGAAGTGGGATAATGAAGGAATGAGCTCTCTAACAACACCCATAATACCCTTGCTCACATTCTGCTCTTTCACTGTACTGAACCTACACCTATCCTACACTCAAGCACTTAGAACACCAGAGCTGCTAATTTTTACAACCACTTCAACCTCTTTTACAATCACTTCATCCTTATGCACAATATGCTGTCTCATCTCTGACCTAATTGCTGACAATTCCCATAGTAAGAACACCACTGTGCTCTGCTAGTGACACAATTTACACAACACTGCGCAGAAATGAGATCTCATTTTTTCTTTCATCACACATGGGTCTCCGAACAAATACAAAAGCCAAAAGCAAAACCAAGCTCTTTGTCTCTGAGTTCTGGCATATGATTGGTTCTGGTAGTATTGCTAGCCCATTCTGTCTCCACCCTGGACTCCAGGCAATCTGGGAAATGGAATCCTGAGCCTTTGCCAACATGGCTGCTATAGACCCTAGGCAAGTGGTATTGTGGTGTTTCAGGGGTTGCATGTCTTACACAGTGAAGCAGAAACTAGCAGAGCAGTAAGTTTGATGGCAAAAGAGAGGCTTCTCATCTCATCTGTAACCTACAGAAACCCTGGAACAGAAAAGCCTATTTCTTTAAAAGAGTGAGCATTGGCCCAGACATGGATTTTTCTGCCAAATTCTTTTCAAAATCTGTCCTGCTTTCCTGCCACTCACCAACTCTGGAGCTCTTGCTCATAGTTATATAAAAGGATTGCTCCGCACATTAAAGATCAGATAATTAACACAAATATTGGAAAGAAATGGAAATCATACCTATATGAGTGCAAATAATATACCCTAATGCTGTCCTGAAGGAGAAACATAATAGGAAATTTCAGATTTTTATTTCTAACCTCAGGTATTTATAGTGTTTATTCTGTAAAGGTGTAGTTGCTTGGAATTTTTTTTTATTGGGGAACAGGATGGAGAAGAAAATAAATACAAAAGAATATGGAATCCAGGTGTGATCCTAATTTTTTCTGCTACAAGGAGGATAGTATCTCTTGAGGGTTTTGCAATAGGTTTAGCACATCACTTTTTTCAGACAGCACTTGGTATGATGCAGAATCCCTGCTGATACCTGTTTCAATTTGGGATTAAATAAAATCAAGATGATGGGCACAAACTGAAGGATATGCAGCCTTTATTATGTAAGTGATATATGGCCATAGCTACAGAACTGGAAATGTAAAGAATAAAAAAAGAGAACAGAGTTTTAATGGCATTTACATGAGCTTCTGTGCTGTGGTCTCTGAAGCTGGGTGGCTGCACTGTGTTGCATATGTTTGGTGGGTCTCCATAGTGAGGTGATTAACAGAATGGATGACATGAGAAATGTCATGGAGGGAAGAAAAAAATCACATGGCATGCAGAAGGATGGAGCACAGTTCATGTCAGCCACAGTGCTATTGCTGGGAAGATTCTCTCCTGAAAAGCTGTGATGAGAGCTGAGATTACCCCAATCTAATGGGACAGAGACAAGCAAGGAGACCAGCAGTGACCCCAGGAAATCCCAGAGTTGTGGAGGCCATTCAGAGGAAGAGGAGTTGGGTGAATTTGGTGATATTCATGCAGTAGAAAATACTGGCCCTTGTGGTGAACGAGAACCTGGCAGTGTTTGCCACAAGCTCTTTAACAATACAGGCACATGACCCCGTTCAAATGCCTCTGGAGAGAAAGGGAAAAGAAATATTACTGACTATTGCTAAGTAAATCTAGACATGCCTAGAGAGGTCAGGATCATGCCAGAAGGAGATAATTTTCTGCTTTTGGTCTTGTCAGTATAATTAACACATGTAAAGTCCATCATCCCAGCTGAATCATACTAATGACTAGAGAAATTACTTTGGACCAGAGTAAACATCTTCACATTCCCAAATACCAAGGTGTGCTGTGAATTTTGATTACACATTTCATCAAAAATGTTCCAACAAGCTCTAGTAGGAACCTAACCAGAAGTGACCTGATTTTCAGAACTTCTGAGCACCTATAGAGTTTAATGACATTAATGGGAGCTGATGGTGCTCAGCAGCTCTGAAAATCAGGTCACATTTATTCCTAAATATAAATTCAGGTGAAGAACTCTATCCCACCAATTTTGACAGGTTTGTTATGTATAAACATAAAGGACCAGTGATATATCTTTTGACAGGTGTGTTTTTGTTGTTTCTCCTCCTCAGACACCAGCCTTTGGGAGGTCCTCAGGTTCATGGTGGATTCTGTCAACATTTGTCTCCTTTTCTCCACAGAATGTCAGAATATGAACAGCTCCTCATGTCCTGAGACAACAGTTCTGCCAATCTTCATCCAGCCTAGGAGCTCTGGGACTCTTGTTCATGATTATACCCAAGATTTGTTCCACCCGGATGCTTTCACAAAAATTTAAAGAAAATGGAAATTCCTTCTCTCTGATTTTACTGACACCTGTAGGGATATACTAAAGAAGACATTCACCAGGAAGTTTGAGGTTTCATTTCACAATGTAGATGAGTATATCTCAGAGTGTTAAAAGTAGTAATTAGCTCGTACATAAATCCTTTTCATCCAAAGATCAAAAAGTGCTATAAAAAGAATGGTAAGTGTTATTTTCCCCATGTTAAACTTGGTGGACAGAGGAAAAGAGAGGTAATGTGATTTGCTCAATAGCAAAATAACAGCAGAGTTGAGACTGGGACACCTGAAAACACAGTCAAATGTCAGTCCATTAGGTGCCAGGGGGGTGTACACAGCAGTAAAAGGTACATTAAAAAAACCCATCGAGGATGAAGATGAGAGGAAATATAGAGAAATGTGGAATCCAGGTTTGAGTCCAGTTCTCCCTCTGAGACGAGTACTAGTGTCACTCTAGTGTCTTGTGACAGTGCTTAATAAGTTCGTTGACTCCAATGCTGCTTGACATGATGCAGAATCTTCACCGATGCCTGCTTCAGTTTAGGATTAATTAGAATCAGGATAATGGAGTGCCCTGAAGGATACAAAGTAACCACAATGGAACCTACTTCAGGTGCTGTCAGTCAGACAGGTAGGAAACAGACGTAGAATGTCAGCTACAAAACTGCACACGTAAAGCATGAGGCAAGAGAACAGAATTTTAATGGTATTTACATGAGCCTCTGTACTAGGGTCCTGGAAGCTGGCCGCATTATGTTGCATGTGCCTAGTGTGCCTCCACAGAGAGATGATTAACAGGATGGATGATGCCAAAAATATGATAAAAGGGAAGAAACCCTTTACAGTGACCAGAAAGGTGAAGTATAGATATGAGACCTCTAAGTTAACATCTGATACAGTGGTGTTTTCTGAAAGCTTCCTTGTTGAGTTACAAAGGTAAAAATCGTAATTAGCCCAGATTGAAGGGATGCAGGTGAGCAAGGCGAGCAGCAGTGATCCCAGGAGCAGCTGTGGAACCATTCCAGAGATTCTCTGCTTCATTCGAAGGAAAAGGCGTTGGGTAAAACTAGCGATCTTCAAGCAGCAGAAAACACTGAGACAGCTGACAAACCAACCAGTGGTAATGCTTGCAAACATCTGTATGATTCTGAATGTAATAAATAAATTGTCCAATGTTCTGGTCTCTGTACAGAAGAACGAATAAGAGTGACTCACTACAGCTGCCCCCTGCATGATAATTCTGGACATGCTCAGGCAGCTCAAGATCATGTCACACGAGGACAGTTTTCTGCTTTTCATCCAATCCATGCCATTAATGACTACAATGAATCCATTTCCCACTAGTCCTGTGCTGATCTCAATAACTGCAATGATTACAGCAATGATAGGAACTCGCATAAGCGTAAACATGTTTCTTCTCACAATCCCCACTACCTGCTCTGACTGTGGGGTTCCAGAAGGAATTTCCCAAAGGAGATAGTCTTACTGTAGCAGTGGTTTATTTTTAACTGGGTATTTATATATGACAAGCACTTTGCTTCTGCTTTTAATCTAGTATCAGGAAGACAAGGAAAAATGTCATTGATGTTTTCAGGTGTTGATCAGGTTTTCTCTGGAGTTCTTCCTAGGGATGCAAATCTCAGTAGAATTTCATTATTCAGCCTATATGCCACTTATGCGTGCATTATATTTGCATATTCACTTCCACAGTGCTGTGTACTAATTATGAGCTGCATTATACCTGTTCTGTCCAATTTTTATGTGGTGTGTTATAATCACATTTAGAAAGAGTGAGCCCTATGTAGCTAGAAAAAGCAGGGAATACAGAGGTAGGACAAATCTGTGCTAGATATATGCAATATTGTGAGAGAAGGATAATGCTTGGGATAATCTATGAAGGTGGGGGTATCAGGGATGGAAGTGGAAGGAGTAGAGAGATGGCATGACTCCCAGTCCTTGCATCTGGGGAAAAGAAAGAAATATAGGTCCATCTAGGAGACTAAAAGAGATGGGGAAGACAGGAGAAACAGGTGGTGTTTCCAAGGGAAAAGAGATGTACAGGATGGGAAGGAAACAAACTTTGGGGAAAGCTGAAATGGAGAAACCACAAAGCAGAACCGGAATGTCGAAGTGACTTTGCAGGTGGACATGGCCATGAGATATGTAAATTGGCTGAAGGGATAAACCAGGTAAGTTGGAAAGATTGGTGATTGCCCATCATGTAATTTCATAGGGCACAAGGATACAGGCAATCGGTCGCTGGCATTCAAATGTGTACAGGACGTATGTGAGGACTCTGGTTGAAAAATCAGACTCCAACAATGTGAATGTCCTAATTTTGCTCTTTATCCAATTTTCATCAACAAGGGAAAGGGTTAAGAAAGCTGGTGTTTGGATCTGTGGGCACAATATTGTGCAGCCAGTTCCCCATGACTTGATGGTGAGGCAGTTCTGAGGCTATGTCTACACTAGAATTTTTGTCTGTAAAACTTTTCTCAGTCATGGGTGTGAAAAAACACACCCCTGACCGACAAATGTTTCACCAGCAAAAGTATGGACAGAGCTATGTCGGCAGGAGTGGGGGGGGGCAAGGTTTCAAGGTTGGAGGAGATCAAAGAAAACAGAGACAGGAATGGAAGGAGTTTCTACAGGTCCGTATAAACCCTCCCCATAACTCAAATAATCAGACAGCAATATGTCCCAAAGGGTGAGGGTCAAGGTCCTACAGGTAGAGAATGTATGTCCTTTGGGTTACAAGAGAAACACCCATGACTGTGCTTATGGGGAGATTGCAGGGATTAGCAAAGCACAGTCATTGGGGACTGTTTTACATGTTATGTTGGTGTGATGTTGTCTGATTAAAATATAACCATGCAAATCATTATTGCTACCACTGTTATACAATTGCAACAAATCTTATACAAAATATAACTCATGGCCAGAAATGGTTAAACAGCTTGCAGGCTGAATGACCCAAAGCCCACCTTTAAAGTCATGTTAGAAAGATACGTGAATGGTAATGAGGGCCATTCATGTAAGTAGGCTAGAACTTTGAAATGCAAACCTACATTGTTAGAAGTAATACTAATTGTATCTTAAATGCTACCAGTGTAAACAGACAATTCCTGTCTGTCACTATAGCTACTCATTCAGAGATCAAAAGGGAATATTAACATTTAGATGAATCTTGGGTGAAATAATGTCATTGTCTATATGTCTCTTTGAAGTTTGTGATAGATAAATTGCCCTAGGTTCATTTGTGTAACTAATTACTGGTGGTGTTTAGAAAGCAAAAGGTTACATCAAAAGCCTATTGTTTACCCAGGACTGCATGGTCAAGTGGATGCTAGAACACTGTATAAAAAAAAAACGAGGAGTCCTTGTGGTACCTTAGAGACTAACAAATTTATTTGGGCATAAGCTTTTGTGAGCTAAAACCCACTTCATTAGATGCATGGAGTGAAAAATACAGTAGGCAGGTATATATAGTACAGCACATGAAAAGATAGGAGTTGCCTTACCAAGTGCGGGGTCAGTGCTAACGGGGCCAATTCAATCACCCCTTCTTGTCAACTGTTGGGAATAGACCACTTCCACCTTGACTGAATTGGCCCCGTTAGTAGTGACACCCCCCGCAACTTGGTAAGGCAACTCCCATCTTTTCATGTGCTATAATATATATACTTGCCTCCTGTATTTTTCACTCCATGCATCTGATGAAGTGGGTTTTAGCCCACGAAAGCTTATGCCCAGATAAATTTGTTCGTCTCTAAGGTGCCACAAGGACTCCTCATTGTTTTTGCTGATACAGACTAACCTGGCAACCCCTCTGAAAACTGTATAAAAAGACCCTTAGGTCTTGATTCTGTTATCTCAGATCTGCTTAAGCTTCATGGGGGGAAGTTTGGGGTCACAAGATTGAGGTCCCAGTTATGCTGGTACTCCCTGAAGGTGATATTGGACATTAGAATATAATCTATGAACTATTTCTGAAAGAACTCTTTGCAAACACAAAGCTCACCATCTCTGCTATGAATCTGAACCTTAAGAATTGAACTCATGTCTGTATGTATATTGATCTTTTTAACCATACTCTCATCTTTTTTTAATACATTTTAGTTTAGTTAATAAGAATTGACTGTAACCATGTATTTGGGGTAAGAGATGGAATATTCATTAACCTGGGGGGTAATGTGTCTGATCCTTTGGGATTGGTAGAACCTTTTCTTTTATATGATGAAATAAGATTTTCAGAAATCTTCATCATATTTGACTTGGGTACCTGGATGGAGGCCTGAGGCTGGGTTACTTTAAGGGAACTGTGTTGTTTGAACTTCTGAGTAACCAATAAGGTATAAAGAAGCTGTTTATGGTGGCTTGGTGAATCTAAGTACTGAATTATCCACCAGCTTTGGGGTTTATCTGCACCATTCTTTGCATTTCACCCTAACTGAGTGACCTCATCTGGCCTCCACTGGGACCTCGGTCACAGTTGGTATTTCATTTGTGGATTTAGAGTCAGGGGAATGCAGAAGAGGAGAGGAAACTGGGGAGACGGGGGAATTAGTTCAAGAAGCTGTCAGCCAGCTGGGACTTACAGCAGGGGCTCCCGCTGTCAGCCATCTGAGGCTCACAGTGGGGGCTCTCACTGTCAAAATTGTGGTAGAAGCCTAATATTGTGGGATCTGCAATTTCCGCAGTACCGCAAATTAGGTGAGGCCTTAACTAGAACAGATTTAATGTTAATCTCTAAATCCTTAATGAAACAGACAAGATCTGCAGAAATTGGCATTACACAGTCAGATTATGCATGAGCGGAAGAAATATTTGATAGCTGGGTTGGGTCCCACAGTTCACTTTATTGGAAAATGAATTGCTTGCTTCTCCAGGACAAAGACTGTGTTGCAGCAGTTAAAAAAAGGGCATTGTTCAATGCTTCCAATTCAATGATATGGACAATATAAAAAGAGGCTGTGATAAATGAAGGGGGGGGAGAGAAATAGCTCCCTTATATGGACCCAGCCAGCCAGTTAGCTATAAAATCCCTGTTAGTAGCTGTTCTCTACTTGCTTTCCCTGTAAAGAGTTAAAAAGTCTCACTGCAGGCATAGGTAAAAGGAAGTGAGTGGTCACCTGGCCAAAAAAGCCAGTGGGAAGGCTAGAACTTTTTAAAATTGAAACAAGACTCCACTTTTGTCTGTCTGTGGTGTTCTCCTGGAGAGAAGGGACAGAGCAGCTATGCTGTAGGAGCTTATCATCAGAATCATCAGATCGTACCTAGAAACTACTCCTTTGAAACCCAAGATATGTAAATATATCAGGAAATGTCTAGGAAGACGCGGTTAAGTTTCTCTTTTATTTCTTTATGGCTTGTGGACTCCTCTGTACTAACACCAAATGCTTTTGATTTGCTTGTAACCTTTAAGCTGGACCTCAAGAAAGTTATTCTTGATGCTTAATCCTTGCAAGTGTTTTTTTAATCTAGCAATAGCTTGAGTTTCCAAATGTATTTTCTTTCTTTTTGTTTTTAATAAAATTTACCTTTTAAGAACAGGATTAAATTTTTGTGCCCTAAGAGGTTTGTGCACATGTTGTTTAATTAGCTGGTGGCAACAGCTGACTTCCTTTGTTTTCTTTTTCAGATCTTCCCTGGAGGGTGGGGGTGTGTGAAAGGGCTTGAGGGTACCCCACAGGAGGGAATTCCCAAGTGCGCCTTCCTGGGTTCTCAAAGGGGTTTTGCACTTGGGTGGTGGCAGCATCTATCCATCCAAAGTCGGAGAAAAGCTGTAACCTTGGGAGTTGAATACAAGCCTGGAAGTGCTAGTATTGTTTTTAGAATCCTTGCGGGCCCCTACCTTCTGCACTCAAAGTGCCAGAGTAGGGAATCAGCCTTAACAGAGGCTGCCTCTGGGAGGCAGGTAAAGCGCTATTTGGGGGTCAGTTGATAAGCAGAACCTCTCACACCCTAATGAAATATGTGCTACTTTTGCTGCTTATTTTAAAACTCTTATACCTCAGATACTCCAAGCTATGAAATTATTTGTATTTGTTTGCAAACAGTTCTATCTGGGTAGTTCCCCACTGCTGGAAAATGCCTCTGGCCACATCCAGGTGAAGAGACTACTAGGGATGACTGGAGAAAGACTTGCCTAGGCAATCTGCTAGCTCATTCTGCACCCCTGGAAGATAAGAGGTCTCAGTTCCAGATGGTGCCAAAGACCAGTGCCAAGGTGGAGAGGCCCACAGAGATGCAAGCATTGTGCATTTCCCCTTTGATGATACTGAAGGGCAAGCCATCAGGGGTACATGAGGCTGGCATGGTACTGAGTGCTGCAGTGATCCTCCCAGTTCTCCCATGTCCACCGGCACTGATAGCAATGATTCTTGTACTACCAGCAAATCCAGCACCAACAGGATCAGGAGGTCCCTGGCAGCCACAAATGCCTCCAAAGTGGTCACTACCGAGATAGTGTTAGTACAGTGCAGTGCTGCAGATAAGGAATAAGCACCTTCTGGCTCCAGACTCGATGGAACCTGCCTAGATACCGGAGCTAATGGTGCTGTTTTCTGCGGTGCTGAAGCAGATGAGTGCTTGGGCTTAGACTGCATTTTACTCTTATCCCCATGTCTAGCAGACCTCAGTACCGGGGATCTCCCCCTTTTGACAGTTTGCCTGTTATGCTTCTTCTTAGATACTGGGGATGGTGAGCTGTATCAGGACTCAGGTACGGTAGGAGGCACGCTCTTTATCAATACTAAGGCCACTAGATGCCAATTCAGACTGTTCTGGCTCAGATGGAGGTCTCAAGGCCACCTCCATGAGTTGAAACTTTAGCCTAGCTTCATTATCTTTCTCATGCTATGCTTAAAGTCCCGGCAAACTTGGCAATGCACTCCAATATGAGCTTCCCCAAGGTACTTCAAGAAATTTGACTGCAAATTACTCATGAGCATAACCATATTGCAGGAAACGCAAGGCCTGAAGTCAGGTGACCGAGATATTCCTTGGCACCAGAAGTCAACCAAAACCCTGAGATGTTAAAAACACTAAATGTTTACAATATAAGAACAATGAGGAATCCAGTGGCACCTTAAAGACTAACAGCTTTATTTGGGCATAAGCTTTCGTGGGTAAAATATCCCATTTCTTCAGATGCATGAAGTGAAAATTACAGATACAAGCATAAATATACTGGCACATGAAGAGAAGGGAGTTACCTTACAAGTGGAGAACCAGTGCTGACAAGGCCAATTCCGTCAGGGTGGATGTGGTCCACTCCCAATAATTGATGAGGTGTCAATACCAAGAGAGGGAAAATTGCTTTTGTAGCAAGCCAGCCACCCCCAGTCCCTATTCAGGCCCAAATTAATGGTGTTAAGTTTGCAAATGAATTGTAGCTCTGCAGTTTCTCTTTGAAGTCTGTTTTAGAAGTTTTTTTGTTGAAGGATGGCTACTTTTAAATCTGTTATTGAATGTCCAGGGAGATTGAAGTGTTCTCTTACTGGCTTTTGTATGTTACCGTTCCTGATGTGTGTCCATTTATTCTTTTACGTACAGACTGTCCAGTTTGGCCAATGTACATGGCAGAGGGGCATTGCTGGCACAGGGTGGCATATATCACATTAGTAGATGTGCAGGTGAATGAGCCCCTAATGATGTGGCTGATCTGGTTGGGTCCTATGATGGCATCACTAGAGTAGATATGGGGACAGAGTAGGCAACGGGATTTGTTATAGGAATTGGTTCCTGGGTTAGTGTTTCTGTGATGTGGTGTGTTGCTGCTGTTAAGTATTTGCTTCAGGTTGGGGGGTCTGCCTCCCAAGGTCTGTGAGAGTAAGGGATCGTTTTCCAGGATAGGTTGTAGATCATTGACGATGTGCTGGAGAGGTTTTAGCTGGGGGCTGTATGTGATGGCAAGTGGTGTTCTGTTATTTTCCTTATTGGGCCTGTCCTGTAGTAGGTGACTTCTGGGTACCCGTCTCATTCTGTCAATTTGTTTCCTCACTTCCGCAGGTGGATAGTGTAGTTTTAAGAATGCTTGATAAAGATCTTGTAGGTGTTTGTCTCTGTCTAAGGGATTGGAACAAATGCAGTTGTATCTTAGGGCTTGGCTGTAGACAATGGATTGTGTGAAGTGTTGTGGATGGAAACTGGAGGCATGTAGGTAAGTATAGCGGTCAGTAGGTTTCCAATATAGGGAGGTGTTCATGTAACCATCACTTATTTGTACTGTAGTGTCCAGGAAGTGGATCTCTTGTGTGGACAGGTCCAGGCTGAGGTTGATGGTGGGGTGGAAATTGTTGAAATCCAGGTGGAATTCTTCAAGGGCCTCCTTCCAGTGAGTCCATATGATGAAGCTGCCATCAATGTAGATGAAGTAGAGGAGGGGCGCTAGGGGACGAGAGCTGAGGAAGCGTTGTTCTAAGTCAGCCATAAAAATGTTGGCATTGTCAAGGTTCCTTCCCCACTCTGAACTCTAGGGTACAAATGTGGGGACCAGAATGAAAGACCCCATAAACTTATTCTTACCAGCTTAGGTTAAAAACTTCCCCAAGGTACAAACTTTGCGTTATCCTTGAACCCTATGCTGCCACCACCAAGCGTGTTAAACAAAGAACAGGGAAAGAGCCCACTTGGAGATGTCTTCCCCCCAAAATATCCCCCCCGAGCCCTACACCCCCTTTCCTGGGGAAGTCTTGATAAAAAATCCTCACCAATTTGCATAGGTGAACACAGACTGTTAGCCGATGGCCAAGGATGTTTGGTGAGGTGCCAGCTATGCCCGTTTTATACCATCCGTGACTTTAACCGCTAGGACGCACTGTCCCTTTGCGGCGGGCAGCCCGGGCTAGGCTGATGGATGCCCCAAGGTCCTAAACACCCGTGACTTTAACTGCTAGAGCTCAGAGCTCCTTCGCAGCGGGCAGTCAGGATTGACTGACAGGTGCCCCAAGAGTTTGCCCCCGTGGAGGTGGCACAACTCAACGCTAGGCTCTTAGTACTCTCACCTAATGGCCAGGCTTTATAGCCAAAACGGCTGAGGTTCTTTAATTGTGTTGGCTGCTTTACAGTAAACCAGAGAAACAAGTCAGGCTTATGCACAAATGGTTACCAAAATTTATTAAACTAGATTCTAATCATGTGGTTACAAAATTGCTAGTGCCTACTTATTTAAATGTAGAGATGTTACACACACAAACAAGTTACAAAACTGAAGCCACAATCCCAAAGAAAGAAAGAAAAAAGTATAGAGCTCTATTTCAAAATATGTGTACACTAAAGATAGGAGATCAGGTGTGGGTACTTCTTACCCTCCTTGCATCTCTTGATTCCAGCGGTGCCAAGCCAGGATCGGTCACTCAATTCCGCGGAAAGACGAATAAGGGACAAGGCTTAGGGACCCTCTTAGCTGCAGAAGCCTTGGGAGGCTGTCACTTATCTGACCAGCAGATAGATAGTGAAAAGCACTCAAAAATCATGGTGCTGTAGGTCCCATACTTATCTCTGTACTCCTTTATTCTCTTTCTCCTTTTCTTATGCCAAATTGGGGCTGGTCTATCTGGGCGACGCCAGCTCTCGCAAGAGTAGTTTACACTTGCAAGGGAGAGAAACAATAAGTTTCGACTACTGGACATTCCTTTTATTAGGGTAAATATTTTCCCACCTAGGATGTTGGGGTGTGTGCATCACGCTATTTAGTAGGGGCTAAGAGCCATGTCTGTCACAGCTTCTCTGTCTGCTGTGAGCCTAATTGTTGTATATGTTCCCAGAGGCACATTGTAGCAGCACACCTGTGCTTCTAAAGGCTGTGCTGGAATTTATGTTAAGTGCCCTGTTGTTTTGGCTCCCATGTGTTCCCAGCAATGCTGGTCTGAGGGGGGGGGCTGGCTGTCTGGCTACACAGACCCAAACCCTTGGATCTTAACAACGACAAAGCAATCAGGTTCTTAAAAAGAAGAATTTTAATTAAAGAAAAAGTAAAAGAATCACCTCTGTAAAATCAGGATGGTAAATACCTTACAAGGTAATCAGATTCAAAACATAGAGAATCCCTCTAGGCAAAACCTTAAGTTACAAAAAGACACAAAAACAGGAATACATTCCATTCAGCACAGCTTATTTACCAGCCATTGAAAACAAAAGGAAATCTAATGCATTTCTAGCTAGCTTACTTACTAACTTAACAGAAGTTCTGAAGAGCATTCCTGACCTGGTCCCAGCAAAAGCATCACACAGACAGACAGACAGACCCTTTGTTCCCCCGCCCCCCCCTCCAGCTTCGAAAGTATCTTGTCTCCTCATTGGTCATTTTGGTCAGGTGCCAGCGAGGTTATCTTAGCTTCTTAACCCTTTACAGGTGAAGGGTTTTGCCTCTGGCCAGGAAGGATTTTATAGTACTGTATACAGAAAGCTGGTTACCCTTCTTTATATTTATGACAGGCATACTATAGGGCCATGCGGGTACTCATAGCAGTGCTGCTGACTTGAAGGTATAAATTGTCCCCAAATCTGAAATGGTTGTGGGTGAGGACAAAAATCACAGAGTTCAGCCACCAGGTGTGACATAGCCTCATCAGGGATACTGTTCCTGACAGCTTGTAGTCCACCCTCGTGTGGATTATTGGTGTAAAGAGCTTCTCCATCCATGGTGGCCAGGATGGTGTTTTCAGGAGGATCACCAATGCATTGTAGTTTCCTCAGGAAGTCGGTGGTGTTTCGAAGATAGCTAGGAGTGCTGGTAGCGTAGAGTCTGAGGAGAGAGTCCAAATAGCCAGATAATCCTGCTGTAATAGTGGTAATGCCCGAGATGATGGGGTGTCCATGATTTCCAGGTTTATGGATCTTGGGTAGCAGATAGAATACCTCGGGGCTCTAGGGGTGAGTCTGTAGATTTGTTCCCGTGCTACAGCAGGCAGTTTCTTGAGCAGATGGTGTAGTTTCTTTTGGTACTCCTCAGTGGGATCGGAGGATAGTTGTCTGGCAGCCTCCTGATCATAATCCGACATGTTCCTGATGACTACAGCACCTCCTTTGTCGGCCACTGTAATTATGTCAGAATTGTTTGAGGCTGTGGATGGCATTGCATTCTGTACAGCTGAGGTAATGGGGCAAGTGATGCTGTTTGTTCCCAATTTCAGCCTGTGCACGTCTGTGGAAGCACACTATGTAGAAGTCCAGTCTCTCATTTCGACCGTCAGAAGGAGTCCACGCAGAATTCCACATGTGCCAGTATACTCATGCCTGTATCTGTAATTTTTACTCCATGCATCTGAAGAAGTGGGGTTTTTTAATCCATGAAAGCTTATGCCCAAATAAATCTGTTAGTCTTTAAGGTGCCACCGGACTCCTCGTTGTTTTTGTGGGTACAGACTAACACGGCTATCCCTCCGATACTTGGTACAATATAAGAGAACACAGTCTGCTGAGAGAACTCGCAAATGCAGGAAGAGCAGTTCCAGTGATTGTCACAGGAGGTAAGAAGGAGCTGAGGGGCCTCAAGGTCAGCTGGGCGCTTTATACCGACTCCAGTGGTGCATGGAAGCAAAGGGCACTTAAGCCACCCTGATTGGCACCACTGAGAGAAAATATTTCCAGTGACTGTGTGCAGGGTGTGCACACACCAAGAGTGGAAAGCACATGTGCAACCACTCAAAGAAGAAACCCCTGTTGCCTTGCAATATAACGGGCTCTCTAGACTCTCAGTCTGCTCTTGATCCGGTTCTTGTTCCTGCCCCAGACTTGCCCAAGCCCTGTTCCAGCCTGGTCCTGGCCCTAGCCCTACTCTGACTTTGCTCCAGTCCTGCTAGTGACCTACTCTAGCCCTGCCTCCACCTCCTAATCTCCCTACTGTTCCCTGTACAATGTAGGGCTCGTTCTCTCCTCCCCCTCTTGGTGCAATGGGCCTCTACAGGTTAACAGGACCTCTTCCAAATGAAAGAGCCTTTTATCACACAATGAATGTCCTTAAACATGTATGTGTATTTATTAGCAATTAACAATTAAATTAGCAGAATACACATGCCAAGAGTCTAATGCTCAACACTCCCAATGAAACAGATGCACATCTCCTGATGGCCAGTCAGGGTCATGTTGTCTGGGGCTCCAGTTTCTGCACCGTCTGACCGTGCAGGGGTTAAAAAATTCTAGAAGCTTTGGTCTTGAGCTGTATCCCAGAGTTAAGTTCCAACAAGGTTGGTTTCTGAACATATATAGTTAAAATGAGAGTTCTTCTTATCAATACCTTGAGCAATTTTAGTCAAAGCATGACAAGACACTAAATGTAAACAACCATAACCCCTAATGGGTTAAAACAATTTTTCTAGCATCAGCAAAACCTCATAATTTCTACTTATCAGCAAAAGCAACTTTACAAAAAGTCACACAGGCACCCAGTAATAAACTTGCAGAAAGTCATGGTTATCTTGTCCATACTCCCTTCCATTCCCATAAATCTGTGATTTTACTAAAAGAAAAAAGGAGTACTTGTGGCACCTTAGAGACTAACCAATTTATTTGAGCATAAGCTTTCATGAGCTACAGCTCACTTCATCGGACGAAAGCTTATGCTCAAATAAATTGGTTAGTCTCTAAGGTGCCACAAGTACTCCTTTTCTTTTTGTGAATACAGACTAACACGGCTGTTACTCTGAAACCTGTGATTTTACTGTATCTATCCCTGTTAGTAATGCTGCAGCTGCTACTTCTCTATCTATCTGTCTAAGCAAAGGCCAAATTCTCCTAACTCTACAGTTTTTGTTTCCAACTTTTGGTGGCTGAGCATATAAAATGGCTGCGGGTTATGCTAAATCAATACAAAAGATGGCTGTGAGTCATGTCAAGCCAGGCCTCTCATTACACTAGAGCCCTTGAACTCTCACCACTCGGCTTTGACTTTTGGCTTGTATCTAGACTCTGAGTTCTAGCAGTTAACCAGTTTTTAACCCATTTAATATGGACTCTATTGATTTTATACAGTGCTAATTTTTCATCAGAATGTCTTGTGGGACTCAAATTCCTTACAGAAGTCCTAATTATGTTATGTCAAAACAGTTACTATTATGAACCAAACTTACAGTCCCATCAAAAATGATATCAAGTTTATTTGACAAGACTTATTTTCCATAACACTGTGTTGATTGACATTATTTATGCTACCATCCTTTAATTTTAGGAAATGCATTCTGTATCAGCCTTTCCATGATTTTGCCTGTGATGAATGTCAGACTAACCAAACTATAGTTTCCCATGTCATCCAATTTACTCTTTTTAAATACTAACAAAACATCTGGGGGTTTTTCTAGTTCTTTCGAAATCCCCAGTGTTACAAGATTCACCAAAAGAAATCAAATTTTAATATTCTTGGATGCAAGTTATCCAGTCTTGCTGATTTAAAAATGTTTATCTTTAATAGCTGTGATTTAATATCCTTCCTAGTTAGTGAGGGAATAGAAGTATTTCCTTATCACATCAAATAAAGATGGAATATAATAAACCTTAATTAAGTAAACTGCTCCACTGACTACCTGTATATCACCTTGTAACAGGGTCAGCACCCACCTCTCACAAGCACCCCCTCTGGTTGGGTGTGTCTGCAGTCTTTAAACTTGTCCATCCCTGGCATGGGGCCATATCTACAGTGCTTCCTCCCTGGAGACACAATCTTCCTGCATCCCTCCCCAGGCTCAGCCCCTACTCAGTCCCACAGCCAGGCAGGAGCTCCTTCATTGTTTCCCCAGTCCTTGCTAGCAAACTCTCTTTGGCTCAGTCCTAGCAGCCAGCCAGGAGCCTTTAGCACCCCCCCAGTCCCTGCCCCCTCTTAGCTGTCCATTGTGTGCAGTTCCCTCAGCCAGGCAGTCCTTTCTTCCTCAACTCCATGCAGCAACTAACTACTGCACTGTTGTGCAGCCTCTTTTATATGGCCCTCCTGGCCACTGATTGGCCGTTCCAGCAGCCCCTTTGATTGGTTACTTCCTCGCAACCTCTCTAAGCTGCTTGGAAAACCTCTCCACTGCTCCTTTCCCGGGATGGGTGTGGAAGAAACCAGAGGGCTTTTGGACCTAGTCCACCTCATCAGACACCTGTCTTATGGTTCTTTGTATATTGATTGCTTAACTAAAGAAAAGGACTCAAGTATTAGATTTTATTTTATAGACTTTAATTAGCTATCCTTAACAAAGGTAATCAATAGTACAGGATATAAAATGGAAAAATAGCATTGGATTACGATTGGACTAACCTAAACTGGAAAAATATTGGTCAACAAAGTAATCATCCAAGTCTTAAGAATCATGAAACACAACCATAACAGAAAATAATACTCCTATTCAACAATTATCCTGGGAAGCTGACTTTGTAATTTTCACTGAGTGCCACAGAACAGGACCTCATGTGTGCCAATCAGTTATAAACTCCAATGTTTCAGAAAAAAGATTCAGGAAATGTTTTTTTGACAAATAGATTCCTTACTAGGCATATTAATAAAGAACTCTGAGTAATAATTCATTTAAACTACAATACAGAACCATATTTCCCACACCCCTCAGAAGCGGTGCAAAGGATTGGGGGAGTCAGGGGTAACGGAGGGAAGTAAATTGCTTGGAAGGAGCCTGGGTGTGAATTTGGAGGGTTGTTGGGTATGGGTGGGAAAAGTATGGAACAGGTTTTTTTTGGCGGGTGGGGGTGGGGAGGGATTGTTATAGAGCTTCCCCCATGCAGCCCCTGGTTGACCCCAGCCTCTCCCATTCAGTCAGTCACATCTGCCCCTTCCCCTGTGTCTCTACCCAGCCACTCCCCTGTCCCTGCGTAACTCTGCACCCCTCCCCCATCACCATGTGTCTCTGTGCCCTCACTCAGCCACTCCCCCATCCCTATGTAGCTCTGCCCCACCTCCCCCTGTCCCTATGTGTCTCTGCATCTCCCTCCCCTCCGTGACCCTGTGCCTCCACTCCTATTCAGCCCTGCCCCAGCCTGTCCTCCCCCACTCGCCCTTATGAGCCCCTGCCCGACCCCTCCCAGCACCCCACAGGCTCTGTCTCCTGACCGGGCCTGACTGGCGCGGCTAAGGCAGCTCTCTCTCTTCCCTTGCTGACAGGGAGCTGCAACTTTGCTCTATCGCCACAGTGCCCTCTGGTGGGTCAAAGGCAGAACTGCAGCAATATTATGGCAGAAGCTTTTTTCTGCGCAATAAATCAGAAGTCTGCAGGGCTCATTAAATATGCACACGCGCAGTGGCACAGAATCCTCCCAGGAGTAAATGTCTAGCAAAAACCTGTATTAACTTGTAATGTATTTCCCTTTTACACATAACTTTGTTTCATCAAAATATGCAGTGTAGTTGCAGCCATGCTGGTCCCAGTATATTAGAGAGAGACAAAGTGGGTGAGGTAATATCTGTGATTGGACCAACTTCTGTTGGTGAGAAAGAGAAACGTTTGAGCCACATAGAACTTGTCTTTCCCAGATCTGAAGAGCAGCTCTGTGTGGCTTGAAAACCTATCTCTCTCACTAAAAGAAGTTGGTCCAATCAAAGATATTATCTCACCCACCTTGTCTGTCATCAAAATAGTTTATTCAGCCTAGTACCCTATATTTACCCCCTAACTACTGTATTTGTAAAACATCATGTAGTATCTTAATATTTAGCACTTATCTTGCAGGTCATTCAAAGTAGATTAGAACATGAGAACAAGGGAAGTTACTTTTCAGCTACACCAACAGTGTGGTGAACAGGCTTCCTGACTTCCTGTGCTGAGTTGCAATACATAGTCCTGTGAAAAGCTAAAGAAACTGCCACTGGACTTCGAGTGTCTGCTCTCTCAGGCCTTTGTCTTTTCTCTTCTGAAAAGTCTTGATACCTGGAAAAATCTTAATTAATTTATAAGATATGAATACATCATCCTATTTCTTCCCAAATACAGAACAGAAATATTTATTGAAGATTTTTGCCTTTTTTGTATCATAAATGATAATTTTGCTGTCCTTATCTAGTACTGGACCCAGACAAAAGTTAGGATTTAATTTGTTCCTGATAATTTTTAAAAAATTCCTTCTTTATTATCCATAACCCTATTTGCCATAGTTTTTTTTATTGACACCTTTAATTTCCCTTATCAACTGTCTACATTTCCTAGCTGTCAATTTGTATTTATTGCTATCAGCTACTCTATTTTTCATTAGTTACATATACTTATATGATCTTCCCTTGATTAAAAGGAAAAATGAAAATCTGTGTGTGTGTGTGTGTATTGCTATTTTCATTTCACCTCTTAATCAAGGGAACATCAAATGAGTTACCCCAAAGAGTCACAGAATTCAAGACTAGACCATTGTGATAATCTAGTCTGACCTCCGGTATAACACAGGCCATAGAACGTCCCCAAAATAATTCCTAGAACAGATCTTTTAGAAAAACATCCAATCCTGATTTTTAAAATTGTCAGTGATGGAGAATCCACAACAACCCTTGGTAAATTGTTCCAATGGTTAACTACCCTCACTGGTAAAAGTGTATGCTTTATTTCCAGTCTGAATTAGTCTAGCTTCAATTTCCAGCCATTGGATCTTTGGATCACATTGTACCTTTCTCTGCTACACGGAAGAGACCATTATTAAACATTTATTCCCCATGTAGATACTTATAGACTGTAATTAATTCATCCCTCATTTTTCTGTTTGTTAAGCTAAATAGATGAGCTCTTTGAGTCTGTCATTAGAAGGCATTTTTAATACCTTAATCATTCTTTGTGGCTCTTCTCTGAAACTTCTCAATATCCTTCTTGAACTGTGGGCAACAGAACTGGACATAATATTTCAGCAGCGGTCATACCAGTGCCAATATGAAGGTAAAATAACCTCTCCTACTAGAGATTCCCTATTTCTGAATCCCAAGATTGCATTAGCTTTTTTGGCCACAGCATTACATTGGGAGCTCATGTTCAGCTGATTATCTACACTTACCTCCAAATGTTTTTCAGAATCACTGCTTCCCAGGATAGAGTCCCCTATCCTGTAAGACCAGCCTATATTCTTTGTTTCTAATTATTAATACTTAATGCTCTGTGTCTATGAACATAAGAACAGCCATACTGGGTCAGACCAAAGGTCCATCTAGCCCAGTATCCTGTACTCCTCTTCCAACCATGGTCAATGCCAGGTGCCCCAGAGGGAATGAACAGAACAGGTAATCATCAAGAGATTGATCCCCTGTCACCCATTCCCAGCTTCTGGCAAACAGAGGCTAGGGACACCATCCCTCCCCATCCTGGCTAATAGCCATTGATGGACCTTAACTTCATGAACTTATCTAGTTCTTTTTTGAACCCTGGTATAGTCTTGGCCCCTGGCAAGGAGTTCCACAGGTTGACTGTGCATTGTGTGAAAAAATACTTCCTTTTGTTTGTTTTAAACCTGCTGCCTATTAATTTCATTTGGTGACCCCTAGTTCTTGTGTTATAAGAATGAGTAAATAACACTTCCTTCTTTACTTTCTCCACACCTGCCATGATTTTATAGATCTCTATCATATCCCCCCTTAGTCGTCTCTTTTCCAAACTGAAAAGTCCCAGTCTTATTAATCTCTCCTCATACGGAAGCCATTCCATACCCCTAATCATTTTTGTAGCACTTTTTTGAGCCTTTTCCAATTCCACTATATCTTTTTTGAGATGGGGCGTCCACATCTGCACACAGAATCCAAGATGCGGGCATGGCATGGATTTATATAGAGGCAATATGACATTTCTGTCTTATTATCTGTCCCTTTCTTAATGATTCCCAACATTCTGTTTGCTTTTTTGACTGCCGCTGCACATTGAGTGGATGTTTTCAGAGAACTATCCACAATGACTCCAAGATCTCTTTTTTGAGTGGTAACAGCTAATTTAGACCCCATCATTTTATATGTATAGTTGGGATTACGTTTTACAATGTGCAACAATTGTACAACAATGAATTTCATCTGCCATTTTGTTGCCCAGTCACCCAGTTTTGTACAAAAATCTTTCTCAGGTTACAATTTAGTTGCAGGATAAAGTAGTGTCTTCACCTACTTAGATGATTTCTTTTTTTCCCATAAACATGGGTGGAACATCTGGAAGAAGTGGAAAGGATTCTAAAGCTTTTCAAGGAGTCAGCGTTTAAACTTGCAGGAAACAAATGAAAGCTTGTGGTGAGTTGCCTCACCTTCCTGGGACATGTGGCCAGTGAGGATGGGTTGACTTTGATTGAAACAGAAACTGAACATTACAAAAGACTGAAAGATTCCCTACAAACCTGAAGGAGGTACAGCAGTTTGTAGGCCTTTCAGGATTCTATGGGAGATTTGTACAACATTTTGCTGAGTTGGCAGCATCTTTATACCGGCTAACTAAGAGCAACTTTGTCTGGATGAAGGAATACAAAAAAGCATTTGAATCACTGATGGATGGACTTTAAACCGTGTTGTGCTTGCATTTACAGATCCATCTAGTCCATTTGTGGCAACCTGTGGTGCCTCAGAACTGTTGTCAGATTTTCATTTGAACAAACTGATGATCTTGGTAGATGCAGACCAGAGGCTTTTGGAGGTTGCAAATTAAATGCAGGAAACCAAATATTCAGCTACAGAACTGGAGTGTCTGCCTATTGTGGAAGCCCTCAATGTCAGGCAAGTGGGAACTGGGTGGTCTAGCTTCCTTGTTAGAGTGAGTATTAGGTCTAGTGGTCAAAGTGGGCATCAGGAACCAAAGGTCGGAAATCAGGGTCTACGATCAGATCTGGAGGCAGTAGTTAGAAGCCAGAGCTGATAATCAATCTGGAGGCAGGAACCAGAGACCAGAGCTGAGGGTCAGAGCTAGAATCACCTGGAGCAAGCAGAATAACAGGCAAGAAGGGGTCCCAGGTAGGGGCAGAACAGAGGCAAGGCAAGGGATAGCAGGAATAAGGCAACACAGAAGTAGTCACAGTGGTGGGCATGAGCACTGAACAACCAGTGAGCTGCTGCTGGTCTACTGGTCCTTCCAGCCAATCAGGTGGTGTAGCCAATCAGGCAGTCTGCTGCAGGCCACCTGTGCTCATTAGTTTTCCAGGACTCTAGCTCTGCTATAGGCCCTGATTCTGGACATTTCCCCTTGAAGGGCCAAAATCCATTTGCTGTGGATGTAAGATCTTAACTGCAGTTTCTGCTAAGAACTTTTCATATGGGCCCGGAGTCCACAGCTTGGCCTGGGTTATGGGGGCTGGCTAACAGAGAACAATATGTGGCTAAGAGAAAGCTGGGGTAAACAGATAACTTTGTGTGTTTCAAGTCAGTGAGCGGAGTCAGCATAACTTTGAATGTAACTGGGCATCCTTATAGAGAGTTATAGACACATGAAGTGCTGAGAAACGCCTTATGGTTACTCCCTAATGCAGGGAGGAGATAGTGGTACAATACCCCTCAGATCCCAGACAGAGTTCAGGGAGAGGCCTAATATGATTGACATGAGTTATGATACCCTCCCCTCACAGATGTATGCTAATCCTAGCCCACAGAAATGGAAGGGTAAACTTACAAACAATTGTTATTGTTAAGAACTAATTACTGCTCTTTTGCTTTAAATCTCCAGGAGTGTACCTGTTGGTCAACGGGAGAGCTGCTACCTCATTCCCCGGGACCCCAAAATTAGGATTTAAACTATATACTTTAATAGACATAGTTTGGGGGTAATTACCTGTGTGTCAGCAATATGTTAATTTGGACCATGGGCGGAGCCATTATGTAATCATTGTCTTATTGTGCTTATCTTGTCTTGCTGCTAGAACCTATCCAGGGGCTTGGGAAAACCAATCCCCATCGTTTCTCTCCACCCAATGAGGACTCTATATAATCTATTGTAATAAATTGTTCTGCAGTGTCTCTGAGCCTAATAAGCAAAGTGACACTCTGCCAGCGCTGTGCATAATAAACTCCTGTGCTTGACTCTACACGGTGTGGATTACTGTTCCTTCACCCTTCCTCCAAGGATGCTGTTCAGCAGTCTCAGGGCCTGATTTCTCTGGGTAAGCTGTGCAAGAGATCTAGGTTATGGACATGTTCTAGAGATTCCCATGAACAGTCATCTGGGCCATTCCCATCCCAGTCATTGGATACTATAGTTTTCCCCAGAACCTGTGAGAGACTAGAATCTGCCGAACCATATATTCTTCATGGCACTGAAGGGTTATAGGCAGGGGAGGTGGAATAGTATGAAGTGGGAGGGAATTCTTGACTAATGGTTTTAGAAGAGAGATGGTTTTAGAAGAGCATCTTTGCAAGCAGGCTGGCTAACCTAGTGAGGAGGGCTTTAAACTAGGCTCACTGGGGGAAAGACACCAAAGCCCTGAGGTAAGTGGGGAAGTCAGATACTGGAAGGAAGCACGAGCAGGAGAGCACAAGAAGGGAGGACTCCTACCTCATACTGAGAAAGCAGGATGATCAGTAAGTTATCTTAAGTGCCTATACACAAATGCAAGAAGCCTGAGAAACAAGCAGGGAGAACTGGAAGTCCTGGCACAGTCAAGGAATTATGATTTGATTGGAATAACAGAGACTTGGTGGGATAACACACATGACTGGAGTACTGTCATGGATGGATATTAACTGTTCAGGAAGGACAGGCAGGGCAGAAAAGGTGGGGGAGTTGCACTGTATGTAAGAGAGCAGAGCTCCGGTATGAAACTGCAGAAAAACCCGAGAGTCTCTGGATTAAGTTTAGAAGTGTGAGCAACAAGGTGATATCGTGGTGGGAGTCTGCTATAGACCACTGGACCAGGGGGATGAGGTGGACGAGGCTTTCTGTAGGCAATGCAAAGAAGTTACTAGATCACAGGCCCTGGTTCTCATGGGGGACTTCAATCACCCTGATATCTGCTGGGAGAGCAATACAGCAGTGCACAGACAATCCAGGAAGTTTTTGGAAAGTGTAGGGGAAAATTTCCTCCTTCAACTAGGGGCAGAGCTCTTCTTGACCTGCTGCTCACAAACAGGGAAGAATTAGTAGGGGAAGCAAAAGTGGGTGGGAACCTGAGAGGCCGTGACCATGAGATGGTCGAGTTCACGAACCTGACACAATGAAGAAAGGAGAGCAGCAGAATACGGACCCTGGACTTCAGAAAAGCAGACTTTGACTCCCTCAGGGAACTGATGGGCAGGATCCCCTGGGAGAATAACATGAGGGGGAAAGGAGTCCAGGAGAGCTGGCTGTATTTTAAAGAATCCTTATTGAGGTTGCAGGGACAAACCATCCTGATGTGTAGAAAGAATAGTAAATATGGCAGGCGACCAGTTTGGTTTAACAGTGAAATCCTTGCTGATCTTAAACACAGAAACAAAGCTTACAAGAAGTGGAAGACTGGACAAACGACCAGGGAGGAGTACAAAAATATTGCTCAGGAATGCAGGAGTGAAATCAGGAAGGCCAAATCACACTTGGAGTTGCAGCTAGCAAAGGATGGTAAGAGGAACAAGAAGGGTTTCTTCAGGTATGTTAGCAACAAGAAGAAAATCAAGGAAAGTGTGGGGCCCTTACTGAATGAGGCAGACAACTTAGTGACAGAGGATGTGGAAAAAGCTAATGTACTCAATGCTTTTTTTGCCTCTGTCTTCACGAACAAGGTCGGCTCCCAGACTACTGCACTGGGCAGCACAGTATGGGGAGGTGGTGACCAGCCCTCTGCGGTGAAAGAAGTGGTTCGGGACTATTTAGAAAAGCTGGACGAGCACAAGTCCATGGGGCTGGATGCACTGCATCTGAGGGTGCTAAAGGGGTTGGTGGATGTGATTGCAGCGCCATTGGTCATTATCTTTGAAAACTCATGGCAATCGGGGGAGATCTCAGACGACTGGAAAAAGGCTAATGTAGTGCCCATCTTTAAAAAAGGGAAGAAGGAGGATCCTGGGAACTATAGGCCAGTCAGCCTCACCTCAGTCCCTGGAACAATCATGGAGCAGGTCCTCAAGGAATCAATTCTGAAGCACTTAGAGGAGAGGAAAGTGATCAGGAACAGTCAGCATGGATTCACAAAGGGCAAGTCATGCCTGACTAATCTAATTGCCTTCTATGACGAGATAATTGGCTCTGTGGATGAGGGGAAAGCAGTGGATGTGTTATTCCTTAACTTTAGCAAAGCTTTTGATACTGTCCCACAGTATTCTTGCCAACAAGTTAAAGAAGTATGGACTGGATGAATGGACTATAAGGTGGATAGAAAGCTGGCTAGATTGTGAGGCTCAACGGGTAGCGATCAATGGCTCTATGTCTAGTTGGCAGCCGATATCAAGCGGAGAGCCCCAAGGGTTGGTCCTGGGGCCGATTTTGTTCAATATCTTCATTAATGATCTGGAGGACGGCATGAATTGCACTCTCAGCAAGTTTGCAGGTGACACTAAACTGGGAGGAGTGGTAGATACACTCGAGGGTAAGGATATGATACAGAGGGATTTAGACAAATTAGAGGATTGGGCCAAAATAAATCTGATGAAGTTCAACAAGGACAGGTGCAGAGTCCTGCACTTAGGATGGAAGAATCCCATGCACTGTGTGACAAAGCTCTGTCGTTGTCTCCGTGGGTCCCACGTTTCCTGGCGGATTTCGCTAGCCTCAGAGGCTCACTGTGACCCTCCACGTAACCCTTCTCTCTCTAGAGACAAGGGTCACAGTCTACTGAGCCATTTTCATCATAAACCAGTGAGGGAGGTGAGGAGAAGTTATCCTTCCTATCCACAGTCTCTGTTGTCTCCCAGTCTCAGTGATTAATCAGGGGGCAAAGGGGGGGGAGCCCGGGCCCACCCTCTACTCCGGGCTCAAGCCCAGGGACCCTGATAGTATCAGCTATGGTAGCTGACCTTTTAGAAACATGACATGTACAATTCCCTGGGCTACTTCCCCCACAGCTGCCCTCACTTCCTCAAGCTCCACTTCACCCTTACCCCAGGGCCTCCTTCCTTGTGCCTGATATGGTGTGTACTACTCAGCCTCTCCAACAGCGCAACTTCCTCCCACAGCTCCTGACATCCACACCCACCTGACTAACTGGGAGGCTTTTAACTAGTTTCAGCCAGCCCCTGATTGGCTTCAGGTGTCCCAATCAACCTAGCATTCTCCCTGCCTTCTGAAAAGTTCTTAATTGGCCCCAGGTGTCTTAATTGACCTGGAGCAGCTGCCATTTCACTTATCCTGGTACCAGGGATTTGTTTAGCCTGGAGCTAATATATCTATCTCCCACTACTTTTCTATAGCCATCTGGCCTTGCCCCATCATATATTCCCCACCCTGCTCCCCGCTCAACACCATAGAGTTGGGCAACTTGGGACGCCAGGCACTATGCTCGTGACAGACCATCAGCGTTGCCATGGTGGCATCCAGCCCTGTGCCGTATGCGGAACTGGAATGGTTGGAGGGATAAGAACCACCTGGTGACCCTTGCATTCTTTTCGTTACTCCGCTGCATCCACTGGAGGGGTGCATGGTCCGTCACAAGAGTAAATTGCCGGCCTAACAGGTGATAACGCAGTATCTCCATAGCCCATTTGACAGCAAGGCATTCTCTCTCGACTACTGCGTATTTCTGTTCTCTTGGGAGAAGCTTCCTGCTTAGGTAGAGGATCAGGTGTGCCTCTTCTCCCACCATTTGCGACAGAACTGTCCCCAACCCCACCTCGGAAGCATCTGTTTGTAAAATAAATTCCCTGTTAAAGTCCGGGGCTATGAGTACGGGGTCATTACAGAGGGCCATCCGAAGGTCTGTAAATGCCCCCTCTGCTGCGTCGGTCCACTTTACCATGTCTGGACCTTGGGCCTTAACCAGGTCCGTTAGGGGACTTGCCTTAGTGGCGAAGTGGGGAATAAAACGTCGGTAGTAGCCTACCACACCTAGGAACTCACGGACCTGCTTCTTTCAGGTTGGCCGGGGCCAGTTTTGAATTGCCTCTAGCTTATTCATTTGGGGCTTCACTATGCCCTTTCCCACAATATATCCCAGGTACCTAGCCTCTGCTAGCCCTATGGTGCATTTAGCGGGATTAGCAGTGAGGCCAGCCCACCTTAAGGTGGGCAGTACTGCCTCAACTTTCTCCAGGTGGGTTCCCCAGTCTGGCGTATGGATGATGACATCATCTAGGTATGCAGCTGCATAACTAGTATGGGGGCGCAGCAGCTTATCCATGAGGCACTGGAATGTGGATGGGGCCCCATGAAGCCCAAAAGGGAGGACGGTGTACTGGAATAGCCCATCTGGGGTGGAGAATGCTGTCTTTTCTTTAGCTTCTTTGGTCAGAGGAATCTGCCAGTACCCTTTTGTCAGATCCAGTGTAGTCAAGAGTCGGGCACTACCCAGTCGGTCAACCAGTTCATCGATGCGTGGTATGGGGTATGCATCAAACTGGGATATTTCATTCAGTCGGCGAAAGTCATTACAGAATCTCATGGTACCGTCAGGTTTAGGCACTAGAACAATTGGATTGGACCACTGAGTGTAAGATTCTTCAATAACCCCTAATTCTAACATTTTCTTTACTTCGGCCTTGATTTCTTCTCTTTTGGCTGCTGGGATTCAGTAGGGTCTCAATGTTACCTTGGCTCTGGGGATCGTGCGGATATGGTGATAGGTCTCAGTCATCCGCCCTGGTTTTGTAGAGAACACATCTCGGTTGAGATTAATCATAGAATCATACAATATCAGGGTTGGAAGGGACCTCAGGAGGTCATATAGTCCAACCCCCTGCTCAAAGCAGGACCAATCCCCAATTAAATCATCCCAGCCAGGGCTTTGTCAAGCCTGACCTTAAAAACTTCTAAGGAAGGAGATTCCACCACCTCCCTAGGTAATGCATTCCAGTGTTTCACCACCCTCCTAGTGAAAAAGTTTTTCCTAATATCCAACCTAAACCTCCCCCACTGCAACTTGAGACCATTACTCCTTGTCCTGTCATTTTCTGCCACTGAGAATAGTCTAGAACCATCCTCTTTGGAACCACCTCTCAGGTAGTTGAAAGCAGCTATCAAATCCCCCCTCATTCTTCTCTTCTGCAGACTAAACAATCCCAGTTCCCTCAGCCTCTCCTCATAAGTCATGTGTTCCAGACCCCTAATCATTTTTGTTGCCCTTCGCTGGACTCTCTCCAATTTATCCACATCCTTCTTGTAGCGCGGGGCCCAAAACTGGACACAGTACTCCAGATGAGGCCTCACCAATGTCGAATAGAGGGGAACGATCACGTCCCTCGATCTGCTCGCTATGCCCCTACTTATACATCCCAAAATGCCATTGGCCTTCTTGGCAACAAGGGCACACTGCTGACTCATATCCAGCTTCTCGTCCACTGTAACCCCTAGGTCCTTTTCCGCAGAACTGCTGCCTAGCCATTTGGTCCCTAGTCTGTAGCTGTGCATTGGGTTCTTCCGTCCTAAGTGCAGGACCCTGCACTTATCCTTATTGAACCTCATCAGGTTTCTTTTGGCCCAATCCTCCAATTTGTCTAGGTCCCTCTGTATCCTATCTCTGCCCTCCAACGTATCCACCACTCCTCCCAGTTTAGTATCATCCGCAAATTTGCTGAGAGTGCAATCCACCAGATCATTTATGAAGATATTGAACAAAACCGGCCCCAGGACCGACCCCTGGGGCACTCCACTTGACACCGGCTGCCAACTAGACATGGAGCCATTGATCACTACCCGTTGAGCCCGACAATCTAGCCAACTTTCTACCCACCTTATAGTCCATTCATCCAGCCCATACTTCTTTACCTTGCTGACAAGAATACTGTGGGAGACCGTGTCAAAAGCTTTGCTAAAGTCAAGAAACAATACATCCACTGCTTTCCCTTCATCCACAGAATCAGTAATCTCATCATAGAAGGCGATTAGATTAGTCAGGCATGACCTTCCCTTGGTGAATCCATGCTGACTGTTCCTGATCACTTTCCTCTCGTGTAAGTGCTTCAGGATTGATTCCTTGAGGACCTGCTCCATGATTTTTCCGGGGACTGAGGTGAGGCTGACTGGCCTGTAGTTCCCAGGATCCTCCTTCTTCCCTTTTTTAAAGATTGGCACTACATTAGTCTTTTTCCAGTCATCTGGGACTTCCCCCATTCGCCACGAGTTTTCAAAGATAATGGCCAATGGCTCTGCAATCACATCCGCCAATTCCTTTAGCACTCTCGGATGCAACTCGTCCGGCCCCATGGACTTGTGCACGTCCAGCTTTTCTAAATAGTCCCTAACCACCTCTTTCTCCACACAGGGCTGGCCATCTACTCCCCATGTTGCGATGCCCAGCGCAGCAGCCTGGGAGCTGTCCTTATTAGTGAAGACAGAGGCAAAAAAAGCATTGAGCACATTAGCTTTTTCCATGTCGGCTGCCTTGATCTTTTGGATCGGCGTCAAGTCAGATGATAGCCTCACTTGCTCGTGTAAGTTATACTCCTGGGGAAGGGTCTCCTGCATGACTAAGCATGCCTCTCGATCGTGCCAAGGTTTTAGAAGATTGATGTAGTAAATTTGCTCCGATTTCCAGCGGCATGGCTGCTGCACCTTATAGTTCACCTCTCCCACGGCTTTGATTACTTTGTAGGATCCCTGCCACTGGGCCAACAGTTTACTTTCTGCTGTGGGTACCAGTACCATCACCCGATCCCCTGGTTGGAACCGTCAAAGCTTCGCTTGGTGGTTATAATGGGTTTGTTGGGTCTCCTGTGCTCTCTCCAAGTGTTCCCGTACAATCGGCATAACTCGGGCTATCTGATCTCTCATCTGCAGTACATGCTCAACTATGTTCCTTCCGGGATTTGGCTCCTCTTCCCAGGCTTCTCTGGCTATATCCAATATGCCCCGAGGGTGGCGCCCATATAGTAGTTCGAATGGAGAGAAACCCGTGGAGGCTTGTGGAACCTCCCGGATGGCGAACATGAGGTAAGGCAATAGGGTATCCCAATCTTTCCCATCCCGGCTCACCACTTTCCTGATCATGGCCTTGAGGGTCCTATTGAACCTTTCCACAAGGCCATATGTCTGCGGGTGGTATACAGAGGTCCGTAGGGCTTGTACATGGAGCAATGAACAGAGATCTTTCATCAACTTGGACACGAAAGGTGTCCCTTGATCAGTCAATATCTCCTTGGGTAGCCCAACCCGGGCAAAGATCTGTACTAGTTCCTTAGCTATTGTCTTGGAAGCTGTGTTGCAGAGGGGAACAGTTTCCGGGTACCGGGTTGCATAGTCCAGTACAACAAGCACATGTTGGTGGCCCCGAGCTGTCTTCTCTAGGGGCCGTACCAGATCCATGGCTATCCGTTCGAAAGGAACCTCTATTATTGGAAGAGGTATCAAAGGAGCCCGCAAGTGTCGGTGAGGGTTATGTAACTGACACTCCGGACAATGACACGCCGGACATCTTCATGTACTCCTGGCCAGAAGAACCTCTGCAGGATCCGTGCCTGGGTTTTCTCTATCCCTAGGTGTCCTCCAAACAGGTGACTGTGGGCGAGACTCAATATGGCTTTTTGATGTTTTCGTGGCACCAGAAGTTGTTGTATCTCTTGCTCCTGCATTTGTACCACGTGGTACAGGAGATCTTTCTTCACTATAAAGTAAGGTCCGGGACCCTGGACCTTCCCATCCACCGGTATCCCATCGATCTCGGCCACCTCTTTCCTGGCGTTATCATATCTGGGGTCCTCCACCTGGTCCCGCCCAAAAGTCTCTCTCCCAGGACTAACCTGCCCAAGCTCCCAGGGGCCGGCTTCTGCGTCTTCCAACAGCTCGCCGCCATCATGGCTGGGGGCAGCCTCTGGCTCACCTTCTGTGGTGGAAGTTTCTCTGTTGGCTGCTCACGTCCATCTGCCTACTAGGGAGGTCTTCTGGCCCTGGGTCAGGATCCGGGTTCCTAAGGCCTTCACGGCCCTGCTCTCTTTTCTTGTCTACAGGAGGAAACCAATAAATTATTGATGAGCCAGGCAACCCAAGATCATGCCCTCTTGAGAGAGGTGGTGGACCAGATGAAGATCCTCATCACCCAGGCCTGGGGGTCCGACGGGACGTGAACCCTTAGGGCCACTGGTTGTCTGCCAAAGATGAGGTCAGGAGATGACGTAGAGGCATATCTCTTCTCATTCGAAAGGACTGCTCAGCGTGAGGCATGGCCCCAGGAGCAGTGGGCCAGCATTCTCGCCACTTTCTTGTGTGGAGAGGCCCAGAAGGCCTACTTTGACTTGCCTGCCACAGACGCCACTGACTATACCCGTCTGAAGGCAGAGATCCTAGCACGATTGGGGTAACGGTAGCGGTAAGGGCCCAGAGGTTCCATGAGTGGAAATACCAGGAGAACAAGCCCCCGAGGTCCCAGCTATTCGACCTCATACACCTCATGTGGAAGTGGTTACAGCCCGAGGTGTGCAGGCCGGAGGACATTTTGGAGACCCTGGTCATAGACCATTACATGCGGGGACTGCAGCCAGATCTCCGCAAATGGGTAGGCCAGAACGATCCATCCACGTACGACGAGATGATCACGCTGGTAGAAAGACGGATGACAGCCAGGGAAATGACCTGACTACCCAAGCAAGGCCCCTTTCGAAGCAAGCACCTGACCCCAACCCTAGAAGGTTGGGCAGCCAAACCACCAGGGAGTCCTAGGTGGAAAAAGGGGGTGGGGGCTGAAAACCAGCGGGGACCCCAGAAGGAAGGGATTGGCCTGAGTGGGGGAAACCCCGGAACTAAACCCCCTAACCCCCGGGATAGGGGAGTGATTAAAAGCAATTATAGATGTTATGCATGTGGGGACTGGGGACACATAGCAGCACAGTGTCCCAGCACCGAGGAGCCTATCCAATGTAACTTGGGGGACTGGGAGTTCCCATGCTCCCTTATCCACCTTGCAGGGGTCGCATTAGCCCTGCATAATTACACCAGGACAGTGAGGATAAATGGAGCAGACACTACAGCGCTTGAAAGATGAAAGATTTGTTGGGAAAATGGGTGAAGGGTAAAGAGGTGGCAAGTTTTGAAGCAATGCTTGATCTTGTTGCTCAAGAGCATTTCTAGATCATATGTAAGGCTGATGTAAAGCAGTGTCTATGGGACACAGATATAAAGTCTGTGGATGAGATGGCTCTATTATCTGATGCCTTCAAACAGACTCTAGCATCTATTGAGGGCAGGCCACGGAAGAGGGGTTTAAAACTGGTGGGAAGGGAGGATCCCATTTTGCCCCTGGGAAGGGAGAAGGGGGTTGGGAGCCTAAATATCCTCTTACACAAAAAACATTCCTCTAACCCTCATCCCAAATCTCCTGTAAAAGCAGAACAGCCCAAAAGGTGCTATCAGTGTAATTCCACTGATCACCTGAGGAATAAATGCCCTGTGCTAGGAGGAAGCAGGTAACCAATAGCTCATGTTAGTTCTGCTGTCCTCAACAAAGAAACCCCCCAAGCAATTGAAACCTATCATATTGGTTCTGTGAGGTTAGCCTCTGCAGAACCAGATATGGAGCATGTTAAGGCTCTCCAAATTAATGGCAGGGAGTACTTGGGGCAGTATACTTGTTCAGGGGCTTAATCTCCAGATCACAACCTGAGGGGGTATACCTGGGACTATATTTTTAAATGCCTCAAGCATTATCTCTGGATCTGCGTGTTTGATTCCACCTGCATTGTTTCATAGCTTCCCATCTGTGCATAAATCAAGGTCACTGCACAAATGTCCCCACTGATTGCCAGAGGCAGGGACTAACTTTGCATTTATTTACTTTGTTTAAGGTTTATAAAATGCACCAGTTGCCTGGTCTTGGGGGCACACACAGGAATTAGGAAAATAGAAATTGTTTATTAACAAATAATAATGCACTGAGACTCTTGTCGCAGCAGACAGACCTTCACAGGCACCACTAGCAGCATCTCAGGTAAACGGGTGAGTAAACAGGGGGCCTAATTCTGTCCTGTGGGTCAGCAAATCAGGATTTAATCCCACCAATGTGAGGAATGAGCACCGGATCCTTGGTCTGTTCCCTGGGCGCACCCTGCCCCCAGACATCCAAATCCAGGAAAAGTGAGTGGAAGGATCTCAGATGTCATGAAGGGAGAGCGGTGGGTCCAAACTGCAGGGGGGATTATAGAGCAACACCTTGAATTGCACCATGGAATGAATGAGAAGCCAATTCAGACATCAGAGAACTGGTGTGCTATGGTCCCATGACCTACAGCTCTAGTGAGAGAGAAAATAAACGTGGTTCTGCAGTGTGCCCATGCACAGCACAAGAAGGTAATGCAGTGAGAAGATTACAGAGCCATGGAGAACTGTGCTGAGTCCACTTCACAGACTAATCATTCCGTGATGTAGCTAAACTCAAATGGATAAAGGCACTTCTTGTCACAGATGCTACCTGGGGATTTAGGAGTAGACTTGGGGACTATAGAAGAGTGTCTCACTGGCTGGTGTGCCCCCTCATGGCTGAGCATGGGGTAGCAGGCTCTTCTTCTCTGGCTTCCCCTTCTCCTGGCTCATGGTCTGCTTTTTCTCATGACTCTGACCAAGTCATGTTCAGTCCCACCCCTTCCGGGGTAGCAGCGAGTCCCACAAAAATGGTCCATTGATTTCATGCCAGGTCTTCGGCCCCTGACTCTGGACCCAGTGTTCCTTACACCCCTTGTCTCCAGGCTTTCACTAGTAATTACCCCTTGTATTAGGGGTTTCATGGCACCTTCCTTGGTGGCCACTAGGGATCCCTGACCCTTCCTCTACTCTTGGTTCCAGTCAAGGGACTCTGTAGCAAACAGCGGAGGTCTGTTTCCTCAGACTCCTTGCTGCCTCCCTGGACTGCTTCTGACCTTGGCCTGTCTCTCAGACCTTTTCTACAGCTTCTGTGACAGGGGCCCTGTCTGGACTCTGCAGCAGTCTTCTTTCCATCTCTATAGCAACAATGCCTCCCAGGGTGCCTTCCTTGTGGGCTCCCAATGTCTCTCCTGGCCTTTTACCAGGGTTCCTTTCTCAGAAGAGGATCCCATGGTCTCGTCTGGTCTCGTCTGGTCTGGTCTGCCATGCTTCCTGCTTTCCTACAGCCCTGAAGCCCTTTCTTTATATTAACCACCCAGCTCCTCCCCAGCTGGGACTCATCCTTAATTGGGCCTCACCGACCCCACAGGTGCAATCAGGCACTAATTTCTCTCTGGCTTCAGTTAGTTCTTTCATTACCAGTGTGGGGTACACCCCACATCACTGGGATGTAGTAGTCACACATGTTGCAAACCTCACTGGCAGATTGGGGAGAACTCCTTCAATAAGGGAGATAACAGCACCACCCCCTTCCTTCAAATACTTCCCTCATCTACCAGTATCTTCAGCCAGCTTGTTCTCACTATGGCCACCCAACGGCTAGAGCAGGGTGACTGCACCATTCATGTGAGATGGAAAAGACACATCCTGATAGTGCCACTGCCCAAAATATCTCTTGCATCTCAAGAGAATGCAGGCAGAAGTCCAGCAACAGAGTGGGGGCTACTCAGTTTATGGTACCCAATGCAGCATGTATCTACCCTATGAGCAGGTGGTATATGTGTGCATTCAGTGCAAGGAGTTCCTGGCCCTCAGAGACCATGTATGGGCTTTAGAGACCAGAGTGGCGGAACTGGAGGAGCTGAGGGAGACAGAGAGGTACCTCGATGAGACTTTCCGGGACACAGTAGAACTGTCCCACCCCCAGTCTGACAGCCTCTGTGCTGCTGAGGAGGATGAAAGTCACAGGGAAGGAGAGCATCTAACTTGAGCAGAGGGAAACAATCTCATAGTTGGGACCCTCCTTCCAGATGATGTTGTGGTATCCTCTTGCACTGAGGATACCTCTCCGGGGGAGGGAACTCCAGCTATTAGAAAGAGACAGGTATTAGTGATGGATGATTCGATCATTAGAAACATAGATAGCTGGTGTGATGGGTTGGATCACAGAAACCCCCTTGGGGCTGTCAACTGATGTGCCAAGACTACTTCTGCCCCTGCTTTCCTGCCATGGCAGCTTGGGACTTCAGTGCCCTGCCTGGTTTGAGCCAGACCCACTAGCCTGCTGCAAATTCAGACCCAGATCTGAACCATGTCCCCTAACAGCTGTAGGCTTAATTGAAAGCAGCTTAAGAAGTGTTCCTGTCTTTAGCACTCAGATGCTGAACTCCCAATGGGGTCCAAACTCCAAATAAATCTGTTTTACTCTGTATAAAGCTTATACAGGGTAAACTCATAAATTGTTCACCCTCTATAACAGTGATAGAGAGATATGCACAGCGCCCTGCCCCCAGGTATTAATACATACTATAGGTTAATTAATAAGTAAAAAGTGATTTTATTAAATACAGAAAGTAGAATTTAAGTGGTTATAAGTAGTAACAGACAGAACAAAGTGAATTGCCAAGCAAAATAAAATAAAACATGCAAGCCTATGCCTAACAGAGTAAGAAAACTGAATACAGATAAAACCGCACCTTCAGAGGTGTTCCAGTAAGCTTCCTTTTACAGACTAGTCTCCTAGTCCAGCAATCACTCACACCCCCTGTAGTTACTGTCCTTTGCTCCAGTTTCTCTCAGGTAACCTTGGGGGTGGAGAGGCTATCTCTTGAGCCAGCTGAAGACACAATGGAGGGGTCTCCCACGGGCTTAAATAGACTTTCTCTTGTGGGTGGAGACCCCCTCCTCTCTCCTATGCAAAGTCCAGCTCCATGATGGAGTTTTGGAGTCATATGGGCCAGTCACATGTCCAAGCATGACTCAATTTTTACAGGCAGCAGCCATTGCCCACATGCTATCTTGAATGTCTCCAGGAAGACTTCTTATGTGGATTGGAGCTTTCCAAGATCCATTGTTCATTAATTGTTTCTTGATTGGGCACTTAATTTGCACATTCCTTTCTCAAGAAGCTGACCAAATGCTTTACTAAGGCTACTTAAAAGTCAAGCAAGTACACAGCCAACAGTCAATATTTCAAGTACAAAAATGATACATGCATACAAATAGCATGAATAGATTCAGTAGATCATAACCTTTACAGAGATATGTTATATGGCATATGTAGCATAAAACATATTCCAGTTATGTCAAATATACATTCATAAGCATATTTCCATAACACCTTAGGGGGTGCACCATCACAGTTGAGTTTGCAATGACCAGGAGAACTGCATGGTGACTTGTCTGCCTGGTGAATCTTGCCCATATGCTCAGGGTTTAGCTGATCGCCATATTTGGGGTCGGGAAGGAATTTTCCTCCAGGGCAGATTGGAAGAGGCCCTGGAGGTTTTTTGCCTTCCTCTGTAGCATGGGGCACAGGTCACTTGCTGGAGGATTCTCTGCTCCTTGAAGTCTTTAAACCACGATTTGAGAACTTCAATAGCTCAGACATAGGTGAGGTTTATTGCAGGAGTGGGTGGGTGAGATTCTGTGGCCTGCATTGTGCAGGAGGTCAGACTAGATGATCATAATGGTCCCTTCTGACCTTAGTATCTATGAATCTATGGTACAAAGGTTGCGGATCTCTCGAGAAATCTAGATAGACTTATGTGTAGTGCTGGGGAGGAGTCGGCGGTCATGGTACATGTCGTACCAATGACATAGGGAAGGATAGGAGAGAGGTCCTGGAGGCCAAATTTAGGCTGCTATGTAAGAGATTGAAGTCCAGGACCTCCATGGTAGCATTCTCTGAGATGCTCCCAGTTCCACACACAGGGCCAGTTAGACAGGCAGAACTGCAGACTCTCAATGCATGGGTGAGATGATGGTGCAGGGAGGAGGGGTTTAGATTCATTAGGAACTAGGGAAACTTTTGGGAAAGGAGGAGCCTATACAGGAAGGATGGGCTCCACCTAAACCAAAATGGAACCAGATTGTTGGCACTTAACATTAAAAAGGTCATAAAGAAGTTTTTAAATTAAGGGCTGGGGGAAAGTCGACAGGTACGGAGGAGCACATGGTTTGACCATCCCTTGGGGAGGATCTATTAATAGAGACTCTCTATGTCCAAGTGAGGATGAGAGGATGGAAAATGATAAAATACAGGCAGGGTCTGAGCAGAAACAATCAACTAAAAAAGAGTCCCATTCAATCACATCATGTAATGGCAGACAGCTAAAAGGAGATAAGTTTTTAAAGTGCTTATATACCAATGCTAGAAGTCTAAATAATAAAATGGGTGAACTAGAGTCCCTCATATTAAATGAGGATATTGATATAATAGGCATCACAGAAACTTGGTGGAATGAGGATAATCAATGGGATACAGTAATACCAGGGTACAAAATATATCGGAAGGACAGAACAGGTCGTGCTGGTGGGGGAGTGGCATTATAGGTGAAAGAAAGCATAGAATCAGATGAAGTAACAATCATAAATGAATCAAACTGTACCATAGAATCTCTATGGATAGAAATCCCATGCTCTAATAATAAGAATATAGTGGTAAGGATATATTACCAACCACCTGACCAGGATGGTGATAGTTACTGTGAAATGCTCAGGGAGATTAGAGAGGCTATTAAAATAAAAAACTCAATAATAATAATGTGGGATTTCAATTATCCCATATTGACTGGGTACATGTCACCTCAGGATGGGATGCAGAGATGAAGTTTCTTGACACCTTAAATGACTGCTTCTTGGAGCAGCTGGTCCTGGAACCCACCAGAGGAGAGGCAATTCTTGATCTAGTCCTAAGTGGAGCACAGGATCTGGTCCAAGAGTCGAATATAGCTGGACCGCTTTGTAATAGTGGCCATAATAGAATTAAATTTAATATCCCTGTGGCAGGAAAAACACCACAGCGGCCCAACACTGTAGCATTTAATTTCAGAAAGGGGAACTACAGAAAAATGAGGAGGTTAGTTAAACAGAAATTAAAAGGCACAGCGCCAAAAGTGAAATCTCTGCAAGCTGCATGGAAATTTTTTAAAGACACCATAATAGAGGCTCAACTTAAATGTATAGCCCAAATTAAAAAACATAGTAAGGGAACCAAAAAAGAAGCACCGTGACTAAACAACAAAGTAAAAGAAGCAGTGAGAGGCAAAAAGGCATCCTTTAAAAAGTGGAAGTTAAATCCTAGTGAGGAAATTAGAAAGGCGCATAAACACTGGCAAATGAAGTGTAAAAATACAATTAAGAAGGCCAAAAAAGAATTTGAAGAACAGTTAGCCAAAAACTCAAAAAGTAATAGCAATTTTTTTTTAAGTACATCAGAAGCAGGAAGCCTGCTAAACATCCAGTGGGGCCACTGGATGATTGAGGTGCTAAAGGAACACTCAAGGACGATAAGGCCATTGCGGAAACACTAAACGAATTCTTTGCATCGATCTTCATGGCTGAGGATGTGAGAGAGATTCCCAAACCTGAGCCATTCTTTTTAGGTGACAGATCTGAGGAAGTGTCCCAGATTGATTTATCATTAGAAGAGGTTTGGGAACAAATTCATAAGTTAAACAGCAATAAATCACCAGGACCAGATGGTATTCACCCAAGAGTTCTGAAGGAACTCAAATGTGAAATTGCAGAACTGCTAACTGTAGTCTGTAACCTATCATTTAAATCAGTTTCTGTACCAGATGACTGGAGGATAGCTAATGTGAAGCCAATTTTTAAAAAGGGCTCCAGAGGTGATCCCAGAAATTACAGACCTGTAAGCCTGACTTCAGTACCGGGCAAACTGGTTGAAACTATAATAAAGAACAATATTGTCAGATATATAGATGAACATAATTTGTTGAGGAAGAGTCAACATGATTTTAGTAAAGGGAAATCATGCCTCACCAATCTACTAGAATTCTTTGAGGGGATTCAGTGGATGTAGTGTACTTAGATTTTCAGAAAGCTTTTGACAAGGTCCGTCACCAAAGGCTCTTACGCAAAGTAAGCTGCCATGGGATAAGAGGGAAGGTGCTGTCATGGATTGTTAACTGGTTAAAAGATAGGAAACAAAGGGTAGGTATAAATGGTCAGTTTTCAGAATGGAGAGAGGTAAATAGTCGTGTCCCCCAGGGTCTGTTCTGTTCTGGGACCAGTCCAATTCATAAATGATCTGGAAAAAGGGGTAAACAGTGAGGTGGCAAAATTTGCAGATGATACAAAATTACTAAAGATAGTTAAGACCCAGGCAGACTGTGAAGAGCTACAAAAGGATCTCTCAAAACTGGGTGACTGGACAACAAAAATTTAATGTTGATAAATGCAAAGTAATGCACATTGGAAATGCACATTGGAAAGCATAATCCCAATTATACATATCAAATGATGGGGTCTAAATTAGGTGTTACCACTCAAGTAAGATTTTTGAGCCATTGAGGATAGTTGTCTGGAAACATCCACTCAATGTGCAGCGGCACTCAAAAAAGCCAATGGAATTCTGGGAATAATTAAGAAAGGGATAGATAATAGGACAGAAAATATCATGTTGCCTCTATATAAATCCATAGTACGCCCACATCTTGAATACGGTATGCAGATGTGGTCGCCCCATCTCAAAAAAGATATATTGGAATTGGAAAAGGTTCAGAAAAGGGCAACAAAAATTATTAGGGGTATGGAATGGCTTCCGTATGAGGAGAGATTAATAAGACTATGACTTTTCAGCTTGGAAAAGAGACGACTAAGGAGAGATATGATTGAGGTCTATAAAATCATGACTGGTGTAGAGAAAGTAAATAAGGAAATGTTGTTTACTACTTCTCATAACACAAGGATGAGGGGTCACCAAATGAAATTAATAGGCAGCAGGTTTAAAACAAATAAAAGGAAGTATTTCTTCACACAATGCACAGTCAACCTGTGGGACTCCTTGCCAGAGGATGTTGTGAAGGCCAAGACCATAACAGGATATAAAAAAGAACTAGATAAATTCATGGAGGATAGGTCCATAAATGGCTATTAGCCAGGATGGGCAGGAATGGTGCCCCTAGCCGCTGTTTGCCAGAAGCTGGGAATGAGCAACAAGGGATGGATCACTTGATGATTACCTGTTCTGTTCATTCCCTCTGGGGCACCTGGCACTGGCCACTGTCGGAAGACAGGATACTGGACTAGATGGACCTTTGGTCTGACCCAGTAGGGCCATTCTTATGTTCTGACTCTCTCCCACACCAGCCTAACATAGACTCTGGACAGAGGAAGTTACACAACAGAGCCTTGCAGAAGGGCACACAAGAGTTCTTGCAGGGAAGATGAGCAGTTAGCCAATACCAGAGCTGGGAGAAAACCTGGGAGGGAAGCGTTTCTTATGAAAAAAGCCCTTTTTCTTTTGTTTACATTCAAATTTTTGCCAGAAAATGTCAATGAAATTGCAAACATTAAAAAAATTCCCCTCACCCTACCTACCATAACTCTCTGGGATCCCTCTGGAAGGAAAGAATGAAGCCATTCAAGGAAGTTCCCTCCACCCCATCATGGAAGCAGGGCCACAAAACCTTAGCATCAAGGGTCTCAAAGGCTGATGGCAAATCTCAGAGATTCAGCACAGCTAGGAGAATATCAGGAAATGAAATCAGAGCAGTTTCCATGCTATGCACAGTATTTAACTTCACTGAGACAACCTCAGGAGACCTCAGAGATCTCCCCAAATTCTTCCCCACAACCTTTTCAGTGAAGTTTCCTAGAACATGGAAAGTAAAAGCAGGGCCAGAGTTTGCAAGTATGACAGACTGAAGACATGGGTTCTTGAGTATGGCCCTACCAATGGCTCTTTTGAAACAGGATGGTTTTTTGCTCTTCCATTGGAAGGCATTAATAGTTTCAATCAGCAGTGAACACAGTGTCCCCTCCATTGCATGAAAGGCATTGGTGTGACATGGAAGTTACAGGCTAGAGCTCCCCAGAACTTGACAGTACTGCAGTCAGCCATTTTGTGTGTTCAGCCACTGATACCTGAAAACCAAACATCACATAGCTTGGAATAACCTTAGGCCTTTGTGAGACAAGGTAAGATAGCTGCATATTTGCAGTTCGTTAATCAGAATGAAAAAATTGAACAAAAAGTTATAAAAAGAGAATGAGTGAATAGCGAACTTAGTTTTAGGTGCCCCTGACATATTATTGTTATGGCTAGAAATACTAAGTAGTTTATTGAAATTAAAGGAACTGGTAACCCAGTAAAGGTTATTATTCTGACCCACTTGAAATCACTATAGGTTATATGTTTTATTAAAACTAGCCTTATAAAAATTCAGTAAAAACCTCAAAGCAGTCCCAAACCACTTTTCTAAAAAAAGAAAAAGTTTTCTAAACTCCCTATCAGCTGAAAAAAGCCCCTAAAAGTCCAGCTAATAATTACTCAAAAACATCTCAAACTGTAACTATATCTAAAATATCGTAAACCTATTGCTTATGTCTGTGTGCTTAAATCTAATAGTTTTTAAAAAAAGCATGCTTGCTTATATCAGTCATTTATCAAACAGCAATTGCTGTGTTCCCATTAATTTATTCCTAGCACCGCCTAAAATAAAACAGTTAAGTTAGCACTGTTTGGGGTTCTAAAAGCCCTGGGTAACACTGTGCTAAATGCAAGTAATACACCATAGCAAGTGAGCTGTTCCAGGGTATATGCAGAAGGACCGGCTGGATTTTTTGTGATACTACAGGATCAAAGTAAAAGCTGGTCCGTAAGAGTCATGTCAGCCATTCTCCTGCAGCACATGACCCCCATAGCTGCCTTTTTGAAATGCCTCAGCAATGATGTGGGCCTCAGTGGGGCGGTACAGTAAGGTGTGTGATGAATGCTAGTTACATCCTAGGCAAGATGGAGGCCCCCGTCACCTGTGCTGGGCTTCTGCAGACCAAAGGCCAGTGTGGGTGCAATGAATGTGTTGTATCAATTAGTTCTTGGTGTCCTCACTGTTCTGTAGGGGAACCATGGGATTGTACAACCACTGCTCATCCCAGCCCCTGGCTCTGTCAACCTATGAAGAGATTAGGAGGAGTTTGTCCACAAAAAAACCTCAGTCATGTTTTCTCTTTCTGCCCTCCCCACTCCCAGCAGGTTCTGTGCCAGTGCCCCAGATGTCCCTGTGGGAATGTGCTTCTAGTTATATGGCTAAGGTACTAACCGTTCTGAGCCTTAGCTCTCCCCGTGCACCAGGGATAACGACACCTGACTCACAGAGATGATGTGAGGATAAATTGATGAATGATGCTCAGATACTACAATGAGGGGGACCATAAGAGTACCTAGAGAGACAGACCATTCAGTTGACAGATATTGTAAAACTCAGCCAGGATGCTTATTTGTCTCAGTATGTTTCTGCTTCCAGTACAGCCTCTTTCTGTTACACTCAGAATGGACATGACCATATTTTTGAAAAGCTCAGGAGGGCTATGTTAATCTCCTCAGAAGTTCTGCTGCTTGTTTTCACTTTCATTAGTGACACTAGGACAATTGTCCGAATATCTTAGGCTGTGTGTGTGTATGTGTGTGTCTATTTCACAGGAAGTATCAATTTCGGCAAATTTTTGGACAGGAAATTACTTAAATGTATTATTTCAACTTATATATTGTATTATAACACCACACAATATCCCCACACACACACTCCCACGACAACACCCAACATATACACATTCCACCAATGCCCCACCCTATCACACACAAAACCAGCATGTGCTCAACATCCTCCACACATATCACACTCAATTCACACCCCCTCACACATCACCCAAGCCACACACAACACATAGACAACATACACTACACCACCATCACACACTTCATCAAACACCCCCACCCAACACTCATCTAGCACCCACACACCCACTGGCAGACACACACACGCACAACACATACACACCATCACACACACACATGTAACTTTAGCACCCTGATGGCCAAGATGGAGTTCGCTGTGCAGGCAGCTCTGGCCAAGAAAAAGCATGTGCAGGAACACAGCAGGGAAATTGCCTTCCATCCCAGGGGCATCTGTTCCACACCCCCTGGAGTGAACACACAGACACACTGGAATAATACAGTGAATATAGGAAAGGGAAATATTTATTCACAGAGGGATGAATGGAGAAAAACAACAGTGGAGAAGATAGGGGGAGTAGTAAGACAGGGTTACATGCAACTAGGGTTGCCAACTTTCTAATTGTACAAAACCGAACACCCTAGCCCTGGCCCTTCCTCGAGGACACGCCCCTGCCACGCCCCTTCGCCGAGGCCCTGCCCTCCACTCACTGCATTCCCCCTCCTTTGGTGGTTCACCCTCCATCACCCTCACTCACTTTCACTGGGCTGAGGCAGGGGGTTGGGGTGTGGGAGGGGGTGAGGGCTCTAACTGGAGATATGGGCTCAGGGGTGGGGCCAGAAATGAGGGGTTTGGGGTTCAGGAGGAGGCTCCAGGATGGGGGGTGGGGCAGAGGGGTTCAGGGTGTGGGAGGGGGCTCTGGGCTGGGGAAGGGGGTGAGGGCTCCAGCTGGGGGTGCAGGCTCTTGGGTGTGGCAGTTGATGACAGGTTTGGGATGCAGGAGGGGGCTCCAGGTTTGGGGGAGCTCAGGGCTGGGGCAGGGGGTTGGGGAAGGGGGTTGGGCCATGGGCTTACCTCCGGTGGCTCACGGTCAGTGGTGCAGCGGGGGGGCTAAGGCAGGTTGCCTGCCTGTCCTGGCACCGTGCTGCACCCGGGCTGGAAGTGGCCAGCAGGTCTGGCACCTAGGTGGAGGCACGCAGGTGGCTCTGCGTGCTGCTGTCTCCCACAGGTACCACCCCCACCCGTAGCTACCATTGGCCGCGGTTCCCGGCCAATTGGAGTGCAGAGCTGGTGCTCGGGGCAGGAGCAGCGCTCAGAGCCCCGTGGCCCCCCACCTAGGAGCCAAACCTGCTGATGGCCGCTTCTGAGGTACAGCGCAGAGCCAGGATAGGTAGAGACTAGCCTGCCTTAGCTCTGCAGCACCAGCGACCAGACTTTTAACTGCCCGGTTGGTGGTGCTGACCAGAGCTACCAGGGTCCCTTTTTGACCGAGTGTTCTGGTCGAAAACTGGACACCTGGTCACCCTACATCCAACGCAAGGCCCCACAGGCCCAGCGGTACCACAACATGACAGGACAGACACCTAGCACTGCATCTACACTCAAAGTTCAGGAGTACTGGACAGAGTTCCAGTTTGGCAGTGAGTCTTGGGTGCTCCTGGTCATCTTTGGTGCCAGTGAACTTTCCCCAATAAAGCCCTCTGGTGCCCCCTTCTGCCGCTCTCTGCAAAGCCACACAGAGCGATAACTTCTCCACTTAGCTAAATACAGCCTCTCTCCTTATTCCCAATGCAAGGTCACAAGCCTCAGTACTCACAGCCCCCCGTATCGCTCTGGGCAACAGTGATAGTGGGTCCAGCTCCGGTTTGTCCTTTTCAGGTGATTGCTCCCTGGCAGGATGCTTCTCCTGGCTCCTGTTCTGGGGTTTCCCCAGTCAGTCACTCTGTCCCTCCCAGGCAGCAGGCAGGTTTCGGCTGCTTCACTATGTGATGGCCTGCTCACTGTAGCCCTCTTGTCTGGAGCTACGGACACACCCACCCTGGTTTTAAAAGGGCCACACACACGGTTTTAAAGGGACCACGCTCTCTAAACCCCAAGGCTGTTACACATGCAACACAACCATATCACACATACAGAGGCATTTTAACCTTCTCTTAGATATTCCCATATAATATCATCTCTAATTCAAGGTCTCAGTTCATATATTTAACCAAGAGCTTCAGACGTATTTAGGCCCCATTGAAATCAATGAAAGTTAGGAGCCTAAATACATCTGAAAATCTGGGCTTTAATGATTTGGGCCTGGGACACCTCAGGGATTCCCTCATATTCCATGACTGCATTCATCATCTTTGTCCCTCAGGCACAATGGAGCTGTCTCAGGCCAGGGGAAAGCTCACATGTGCAACAGACAGTTTTTGGAGGTGGGGTGCATCGGCGGGCTGATCAAAGACTTTAGAACAAACTCCCACAGGATCTACAAAAATCACCTGAACCTCTTTCTGTTCCACTTGCCAGGGGGCTACTTCAATCTGCCTTCACTAACAGAAGCTTGTAGCACATCATAAAACAAAACCACCAATAACTGCCTGTAACCCTCCATAAAAATCTGTGTGTGCTTTTTCTCTTAGGGGAGGAGGGAGAATGAACCACTCATGATGACAGAAAATAATGTCACTTAACTAAGGCCCTTTTCTGACATTTTGGGGTTTCACCCAGACCAGTAAGGGGTTGCGTCACCGCCTGTCCTGTAACCCTGGGTGTCTCTGTCCTGTGCAGCTTTGGCTCAGGGCCCTGACATGAGCAGCCTGATCGCACCCTGGCTTCCACCACCCTGTTTACTCCTTGAAGGGTGGCACCAACCTCACCCTTTCAGTCCACAGACTCCTGAAAATCGTCTCCCCTGCAGTGCCCAGTCCCTCTCCCTGTATCCTCACATAAGTTATTGCATTCCCTGCCTCCAAAGAGACAGAGTACACACAGCAGCCCGATAGTTTGGCTGAAAACCCACGCTTCAGCTTAATGCACAACTCTGAGATGTTACTGTAATCAAACAAAAAAAATGTTTATTAATGAGGGCATAGGCTGGAGTGATTACAAGTAACAGATAGGAAAGTTTACAAATAAAACTAACAAAACATACTTTCAAGTGACATTTAATTCTAGCAAGTTACAATCGTTGCCTGATCAGTTTCCTAACTCACATCGAATCATCAGCATCCCTGGTCCCCCACACCACAGGACTCAATTGTCATAGGCTTGAAGGTGCTGTGACCTGTTGTCTGGGATGGATGACAAAACAACTTTTTGCCTCTGTTTATATCTTCTCAAAGTCCACTGACCCTGTTTCAAGAGGTAGGGAGGCTTTCTGGGAGTGTAGCCTCCATCCCGCATCAAGATGGTTAATTGGTCAATTCCCCCCATGATGGCTTTGTTTACCTTGCTTATAAATGTCCTTTTCATTGTCTTAGGTCACACCTTGCTTAATTTACACTGGAGACTCAGTCAAGCTGCAAAAACACATTCCTTTCTTTGAGAAAGGCAGCGCTTAGGCACAGTCTGCCAAATACATTTTAGAAATATATTTCCAGCACACATCTTTATTTCTTTACACCCGTACATACATCATGCCATTATATTAATGAGCAGCATGTTAGCAGTTTGCATAGAACATCTTACACAACACCTTTTAGATACAGATTATGAGTGAATTGGAGCAATGAGAGTGTCAGGCCCGATGAGAGTTCTGGTATGGTGTGCCCTCTGCCGATTGGCTCCCTGGGTCACAGGAGGGAGGCAGAATGAACACACATGATGAAAGACAATAATGTCACTTAATTAAGGGCCTTCTTTTTAGATTTTTATTTTGTTTGAAATTTCCAGGGAATGCCTCAGTGTTTATTTCAAAAATTAAAAAATGGTGGAAAATCAGTACAAAAAATTAACTTGGCAGTTTGCTGGGGAAATATCAGGGAAATATGACTCTCTTCTCCTAAGATTTTTTTGTGCATTTGTTTTTTAAACTTTCAAGCCCCCCTGAACCCCATATGTTCTGAAATGTAAACAGTTACAGTTTTTTGTTTTTAACCCATTTTATCATAAAAAGTAGTTCACTACCTTTATTTTGCTTTGACTGCTGATGACTATCTGCACTATCTGTACAGCTGGTAATATGTATGTGGTGGATGTGGGATTGACACCAGTACATACACAACACTCAAGTTGTTCCAGTGCTTTTGACCTGGCTTCCCACTCTGGAAGGAGAGATGGTGGCTTGGTAACCTGGGTCACCCAGGTTACCAAGCTGCCATTTCTCCTGGAGCAGCGAGATGGAGTTCCAGCACATCTAAAAGTTGGGTAAAAACTGATAAAAACGGAATAATGATTTTTGTAAAACTCAGCAAATGTTCATTAAAAATCAGTATAAACCAAAGATGAAGGACCTTACGCTTAATGCACCACTGAAAGATTCTCCAATGCTAGAGTAATGGGCATGGTATATGAATTTGTATAGAGGAGAAGAGAAGAGGATGGGAAGGGGGTATCTTTTTAACTGCTATCTAATTGTGTATGTGCATTAAGGTTCCTATAAATAATGTCCATTTATCCTCCTGGATTTTAAAGGAAAGTCTGGAGTTTGGATGGAGGTTAGGGCCATCTCTGGAGTTAGGATTATTCTGTTTCTGGGGTTTTAACCATTACCACACAACTGACGGAACGTTCATTCTCCATCCAGCACCCTATTGAACAACCTGCAATACCGAGAGGTGACATTTTGCAATTATCATTTTTTGATGGTTCAGACTCCATCTCACTCCCTTATGATCCCTTGTGCACCTTGGGAGAGAAGCATCATTCCTGGAATCAACTTTTTAAAAGGATTCAATATGAAAAAGCAGAAATTCACAATGAAGAAATATTAGGAATAAAAAGGCAGGACAAGATCCAGGCAATCTGATCAATGAGAAATTACAGGGAAAAATCACAGACCCCGACTCAGTCACACTTATATTTCTTGCAACTACATAAAACCCCAATATAAAAGGTGACTAAACTAGATCCATGGCAGGGACTATCTCTGATGTCCCCATGCCCAGTTAGCATTTAGAAGAGAAAGAGTCTAATCATACAGCATTTACATCCTCACAGGATATTTGATTGGAACTCAATCATTCTTATATTGATGTCTTAGGGACGACAGCTTCAACGTCATCATAACCCGGGTCTCCAGGAGGTGGGAATGGGCCATCTCTCTCAGTCCCTGAGGCCCCTTCATTTCTTAGGGAGTGCAGATTCCAATCTGAAAATATCAAAGGATGCACATTACAGCCAATATATCTATTCTACACCCATGTGCACTCACACCTATAGTATGGGCTGTGAATTATCCCCTCTGTTCCTCTGATTGGGATCCTGACAAGTTTAATTCATTATGTCATTGTGTTCCACAAAGAAAACATCTGGGAGTAGATTCTCTCCATGCTGAGATCTGCCAGGTGCAGAAGTGTGGGGACGTCAGTGACTTGGTGACACCTTCCTGATGCTTCAGTAGGGACTGCTCTAACTCCTGATGGCTGGCATAGTCCCTAAGGGGACATGTGCCAGGTGAGACCTGGGGGGCAGGAGCAGGGCAGGGTCCCTACCCCAGGGGACATGCAAGGGCAAGTAACACAAAAGGGGAGGATGTCATAGAGTTCATCCTGCCCACACAATACATGTTTACATGTTATTCCCATCAAGTACAACGAAATGCACATTTCATCCCAACACACTTTCCTCTGAGGTACAAAGTGGAAGCTCAGCCCCCAGCCTCAGACTGTGAGGTGCTCTGGTACAATGCTAATGGGGCCATTTGCATATTGAAGAGCATGGTTTCAAACCTGAAGCCAGGCCACTAACTAATCCCATTGCAGGACCCTGCTCTTCCCGTTACCATCCAGGGCACTGCCACCTTGTTTGGAGAAAAGACACTCACGTCCTGATCCTGCAAATAGACTCATGTAACTTTGCTGATCTGGACAGTCCCACTGAAGTTGGCACTAGGGTGGGGCTTGCGGGGGCTATATCCACCCCAAAATTTGTCTTAGCATCCCCATAGCCACCCAGTAGCAGCTGCCACTCTCCAGTCAACTAGCTCTGAAGGCAGAATGGAGAGAGTGGCAGCTTCTGGCTGGGTGCCCAGCTCCAGCAGCAGAGAAGTAAGCCCAGGTGGGCTGCCGGGGTGCCCAACAGCAGCCCCCAGCCCATGTCCCTGCCTGCCAAGATGAGCCATCCAGGGCAGGTGGACAGTCCGGAGCTCCCCATAGTGGCCTAGACTGACCTGCTCTGGCCCAGGCTCCTGGGCCCCGCCCCCCACGGGCTCTGTTAGCCCGGAGCCAGGTCTCCCTGCCTGGACAGCTTTTAACGGCTGCAATCAGCCAGTGCCTGGGCACAGACCCCCCACCCCCACCCCCCGCATGCAGCGTTTTCTGTCTGGCCCACCTCAATCCCCCCACCAGGAAGAGGCTGGTGCCACCCTTGAGTCAGTGAGAATATTCATGTGATGAGAGTGACAAGTGGGCTCCAGTGTTTGCAGGATTAGGGCCATATCTAGGAATCATCATGTATTTCAGTCCATTTAAAAGTGTTTAGCAGAAGTCAGGGTCGGATACAGCTGAGAAGATTAGTTTAACAATAGTTGTATTTTAGTGAAGTGACAGTGACCTCTAGTGGTCAGTAGAGGCTGTCCCAGGTTATACAATTTTTATCTCAAATGTGTCCACACACAGAGACAAGGAGAGAAGACTCCTCACAGCCATCGTTTTGGCCAGCGTCACTTCCTTGCTGCATAACCCACATTCCCACCTGGACATTGTTCCTGTGGGTCACGGGGAAACATGGACATTTCCAGCACTGCCATCTCCAAGTGTTTGGAAATCAGGAATAAGACCTCACATATCATGAGATTGGCTTAAAAATCTTGAGAATAAAAAAACATTTTGGTTTCCTTTTGGTTTCTGTTTGTCTTCTGGTTCCTAAGCCTTTAGGTTAAACTTGGTTCACGATTTGTGTTAGGATATAGATATTCAGGCCTGTCTGCAAAGGCCTGTACTTTAAGAATTTAGGTGTATTCTTATCACTTGGCTAGTTCTAGAGGTATAAAAGAAAGAATCAAAATCACTGTCTGCCGGTGTAAGGTCCTTCTCTTACTGTGACAGTCTGAGGCCCTGTGCTTAGGCTAAGGCCTTTGGCTAAGCAGCAGAGGCAGCCATAAGTTAGGAAGCCAACGGTCACATCCTCACATCCCAAACTAGTCACATTGAAATAAGGTGCTATGGGGCTGTTAGGAATACAATCCTGTCCTGATAGTGCCTGTCACCTCCAGAGAAAGGGAAGTGCCTAGAAAATGTAAAAGGAAACTTAGTTTGATAGCATCCTGTCTGGCAAGAACTCACTTATCAATAGCTGGGATGTGAAATCCTCACTTCTGTATTGTCTTGTCATTATAGTTCCCACTTTGCTATTGTTTGTCTGTATAATCTCTGTCTGGTTCTATGATTGTTCCTGTCTGCTGTATAATTAATTTTGCTGGGTGTAAACTAATTAAGGTGGTGGGATATAATTGGTTACATAATCATGTTACAATATGTTAGGATTGGGTAGTTAAATTTCAGGAAAATGATTGGTTAAGGTATAGCTAAGCAGAACTCAAGTTTTACTATATAGCCTGCAGTCAATCAGGAAGTGAGTGGGTGGGTGTGCGGAAATTGGGAACAGGGAATGTGGGTAAGGAAATTGGAATCATGTTTTGCTAAAGGGGGAGATGGGAACAGGGAATGGGGGTAAGGAAATTGGAATCATGTTTGGCTAAGGGCAGGAATGGGAACAAGGACACAGGTGTAAGGCTCTGTGGTGTCAGAGCTGGGAAGGAGGACACTAAGGAAGGAAACTGGAATCATGCTTGCTGGAAGTTCACCCCAATAAACATCGAATTGTTTGCACCTTTGGACTTCAGGTATTGTTGCTCTCTGTTCATGCGAGAAGGACCAGGGAAGGAAGTGGGTAAAGGAATAAGCCCCCTAACAATTTGAGGCTTCTTTCTGCAACCATGAGGGCTAGAAAACTTCCTTTTTTAAACTGAAAGCTGAGATTATCATGTAACCATCTAAGTCTAGGAGCTGCATCTTTTACCAAATATCGGGCAAGTCTACGCTAGAAATTTAAGCTGGCCTATCTTAGGTCACTTACGCCACCGCAGTAATTACTGTGATGGTTTATGTACACGCTGTCCTCCTTCTGCCCATCGTGTGGGTCCTCACCAGGAGCTCTTCCACTAACTTAAGATGGGCAGTGTGGGGGGCTGAGAGCCGTGCAGCTCCCCGCGAGGATCCTGGTTGCCCCATATCTCTTGGCTTCCCTCTGCTGGGAGCCAGATCCCCACTCCCTGCTTCCAGGAGTGTGGCTGGCCCCCTGGGCTCCTGGCGGGGAGCTCTGTGCCTGTTGTCCAGGTGGCTCCTGCGAGCCCAGGCAGCAGCCCAGCTGGGAGAAGGGAGCGGGGGAGCTTGTCAGGCACCACCCAGCTCGGAGTAGGGAACAGGGCAAGTGTAGCCTGGCTGGGAGCAGGGAGCTCCCAACCCAGCTTTTTTGTCAATTTTGTCTAGCATGGAGCCATGAAATTGACAGGAATGACAGCCATCAGCTGATGTAAGTAAGGCAGTGTCTACACAGACATTGCATCACCCTAACTGCACTTACATAAGCCCCATGCCTCTCATGGAGGTGGAGTTATTATGTTGGTGTAGTAGAGCACTTACATCAGCAGGAGCAAGGCTGTAGTGTGTAGTGTCATAATTAGGTTGATGTAAGCTGCCTTACATTGACGTAACTCTGTAGTGTAGACCAAGCCATAATGAGACTAGCAATCAAACTGCAAGAATTGCAACAGGGCTTTTCCCCCACTCACCTCTCTGTGAATCCCTGTTCCTGTCACTCTCTCCAGGGGCCCAAGTAACTTCTGGGGCACACTGCCCTGAACCAGGATCATCTTCAGGGTCAGAAACTTCTCTGACATCATCATAACTATCCCCTGGGACATCTCCAGGCAAGGCAGGGCCCTCTGAAACAGAGAATTAATGATAATGAGAAGAGACCTTCCACTGAATAGAGAAATAAATTATACACGAGGTAGGAAGAGCCCCGAGATACTGACACTCCCACAGAGATAAGAGATCATAAGTACCCTTCTCCCCCGGCAACCTCAGTGTCAGAGGAATTTTATACAGGTCACATTTATCTGACACATTTTAAGGACTTGATGTGTCTGTAAATTGCTGGATGGAACCTAAAGCAGAAACCCAGGTGGGGATGTGGGAGATCTGGAAAGAGGTGGGTGGGGGTATGTCAGAGGAAGGGTCTATGTCAGAGGAAGATTTCTGCACTGTAATTTGTTGTTATACTAATTATATATCAATTAGTAATTAGCAACAGATAAATGACACTTTAATTTGATCTGTTTATCACCCACTTCCTAAATTTTCAATTATGATTAAAATCTTGTTTTGTTCCATTTCCCTGAACTGGTCTGGCCCATAAACCACCCTCGATCTGCAGCCTCTGGAAGCTGTGCCACCAGTTCAGGACAAGATATGGGTCTGTGTGTGAAATCTGTACATCCCTTCACCTATCACAGTGCATGTGAAACTCACATCTAGATCAGTGGACTCAGCAAAGGCAGGAATGGTGGAGAGGGACCGTTACCGCACATCAGAGGGCTGTGCCCAGAGAGATTGTCCCCTAATATTGTGAATAATGTTAGTGCACGTGAAAGTGAGGGCCAGGGATCAGTGACTGGAATCGGGCAGTGTGGGCAGGGGGAGAACAACCTTCTTCTAGAGTCACACTGGTTGGCTAATGTGCCTCTATTCTGACCTGCGGCACCACATGCTTTGCTACTTCTTGGTCCTCTCAGTGCATCTCTGGACTAAACCATTGCACACAGCCATACTTTATGGGAGAAGAGTTTGTCAAACAGCTGCTTGCAGAAGGCTTGATCCTGTGAAGTGCTGAGCACTCTGAGCTCCCACTGATCGCAGCGGGACTGAAGATGCTCAGCACCTTACAAGAGCAAACCCATAAAGCACAATTTTTGTCTCTACAAAGACAATATTATTAGCTTTTTCCTGGGATGCTGCTGCTCCCAGAAGGCAGATTCACTCCTCACCTTGGTCTTCTGGAGTCTGGGGGTCATCATTCAATGCAGGCTCCTCCACGTTATCGTAATGCAACTGAGACCCCCCAGGGGAACCGCCCTCTGGAAAAGCAAACACAACACTCAGCTCCCTCTGAACACACCCAGTTCCTGAGCAGGTTTCTAGTTCCCCATTAAGTGCCTGTTGCATTGGAGTCCAGGCTGTTTATTATGGTGTTTGTAGGAGAAGTCACAGGGTGATCAAGGAGAAAAGGGAAAGTCATGGACATTCTGCAAACTAGGAGTGGTGTCACTGTGACAGGTTCCCACTGGGGTGCCACCTGGAACTGGGGTACCACTGAGCCCTCTGACTCACCTGCCTGGGGTCCCTCTCACACTGTGTTGCTGTGACAAGCTGCAGACCCACTCCCAGACCTACACTTCCACCAGCATTCACACCCAGCTGCAGTTACATGCAGGCTCTCTGACCAGCCACTGTATGAACCAACAATAGAGAGGCTACAGCCAAAACAACTGCCAGCTTCCCAGTCCAGGACCCCAGAGCTGTACCATCCTGCCCTGGTCAAAACCCCGGCCAGTATGAATTTATTATCCAGTTTGCCTCCCCCCAATGTGCACAGGAAATGCAACAGCCTTTGCTCCTTGAGCTTAGATTTCCAAGCATTTCATTCCAACTCACTCATTTAGATAAAGAAAAAACAAGTTTACTAACTACAAAAGATAGATTTTAAGTGATTATACATGATAACAAACAGATCAAATCAAATTACGTAGCAAATAAACAAAAATGCATACTAGAAGGATAGGATTTGACTTAATTTCTCATCCTGACTGATGATACAAGCAGGCTTGCAGATTCTCAAGGTAAAAGCTGCACTTGTTTTACAGCTAGGAATCCCAAGGTTTTCATACACAGGCTAGAAATCCCTTTAGCCTGGGTTCAGCACTTCCCCCAGTTCAGTCTTTTGTTCCTTTAGGAGTCTTCTTGTGTCGGGAGTGAAGAACCACGGATGATGTCACTTCTTGCCTTATATAGATTTAGCATACGGCAGGAGGCATATGTTTTAATCTTGGTTCCCAGGCCAGTTTATGGAAAAATACAGACACCGCAAAATGGAGTCCAGAGTCATGTGGCTTGGTCACATGCCCTTGCATACCTTGCTGAGTCATAGCAGCCATTACTTACAGGCTGTCTGGAGCGTTCTCAGGAAGTTTAAGCTATTCCACAGCCCATTGTCTTTGTTGATGAGCCATTGGCACTGTCTGCCTTCTTCATTGTAGTACCTGAAAGGCTGGCTGTAGGTGTGTTCCAGAGTAAGCCCAATACAGATCCATAGTCAATATTTATAACTTCAGATACAAAAATGATACATGCATACAAATAGGATAATCATATTCAGCAAATCATAACTTTTCCAATGACACCTTACATGACCTGTCTTGTACAAAATGTTTCATAATTATGCCATAATCATATTATAATATCACTATGAAGAATATGGGGTGCAGTGTCACAGCAACCTTTACTTTCTCATAAATAATTTGGGGCCCATCCCCACTGAATCCAATAGCAATGTTGTCAAGCCCTTCCATGGGATCTGGATCTGTGTTGGTGCTAAGCTAACACTGGACACACTGACTGGAAGACAGTAGCTGCTGCACCAGAACTGACCTTTGTGAATCCAGCTGGACTATATGAACATGGTGTAAAATCTCTAAGATTATATGGGCTAGATTGTGATTCGGGCTTGTGTTCATGCCATGGAAGCAGGTGGGTAAGACCATGGGCACAGATTAGGGTTTTGTTTAATGCTCGGAGCCAGATGTGAAATTCAGATTCTTCCATTGCAAGCAAATATTCCTGGGCCCCATTCCTTGCAGCTCCTCCTGTGGGGGAGGGTACCATGAACTGCACACAGGAAGAGCCAGGATTTGATCACATATTTCCATCACAGGGTTCATCAGAAATCTTTGAAAGTCTGGTTAAATCTGATCCCATCAGAAGAGATACAATCAGTGCTGGGCCATGAAATCGAGTGAGGGGAAATGACAGCCTTTACAGAAAATGCTGTGGAAATTAAATTCTCCACCCAGATTTGAGTCTTTGTCTTTGTATGCCACCTTACCCCATTACCTTGTTCTGATCCAGAATCGTTTTCCCCCTTACTGTCCCCGGTGTAATACTGCAGCTTCGTCACTGAATCCTCTGCATAGGAGACTGGAAAGACAACAAATGAGATGTTATCAAAGTGAGAGCAGCTAAACTGACCGCTGGCTGATGCACTCGGGTCCTAGAGCAGGATTTACAGCATCTGTATATTCCAGGCATACCCAAACCAAGGCTCTTCTACAGTTGAAGTGCAACCCGTGAAGAAACTACGGTCTAACACAAGTTGTGGTTAAAATTAATATTAACACCAATTTTTTAAAAAAGCTATACAAATCAGTGAAAGAATTTCAAAATTGGTTTTCTCTCCTACTGAGTGAACCCGATAGTGTAGAGTGAGATTCATAGAAAGAGCAGCTCTCACTCATATGTGCATTATGTCCTGAAATTGCATCATTCTGTATTCAAAAGTTGTGCTGCGTTGACCTCGGGTGTTTGTGATCTCCCTGCATTCTGCAGAATACAGGCTGTGTTTACTGTTCATATGTCACATTTGAATAGTTTTAGATTTAAGTTTTAACCCTATGTTAATTTCGTGGATAACAATGACATCTTCAGACTGTAAGAAACACAAGTATGAAGAAGAAAACCAAAGTTTTAAGTCAGATTGGGAGGAAGATTTTGATTCACTATTAAAGGTGGCAAACCCCTGGGCCTTATCCGCAATGCATGCTCGCTCATTACGAAGCAAGCAACTTGAAAAGTCATTATGAAACGAATCACAATAAATTTTCATCTAAATACCTTTCTGAATCAGAATTAAAGAAAAACAAGCTAGCCACATTAAAAATACACCTAAACAGTCAGCAGACACTACTTTCAGCTTTCAGTAAAGAAACTGACACAACGACCAAAGCTAGTTTTGTTATTTCATGAAATAGTGCACATGCTCGCTTGTGTGAATCCCCATATAGTGCAAATGATTGGTTAGTGGTTTTACATAGCTATGTTTTAAGTAAAATAATTGGTTAAGGTATAGATAAGAGAAATCCTTATTTTAATTACATAATGAGGGTCAAAAGACAAGCTTGTTGGAACTTAACTCTAGGATACAGCTCAAGACCAAAGCTGCTAGGACTTTTTAACCCTGCAGGACAAGACTGTGCAGAAGCCAGAGCACAAACAACACGACCCTGACTGGCCATCAGGAGACGTCCGTCTGTTTTATTGGGAGTGGTGAGCATAAGATGCTTGGTGTGTGTATTTTGTTGATTTGTTGCTAATTGTTAATAAATACTTGTACATGTTTAAGGATATTTACTGTGTCCTGAATCCATCCGGAATGGATGTTAGCCCTGAGCCAACGGAGGGGTAGAGTCTTGAGCCCACGAAAGGATAAAGTTGGGTCCCTTATGCCCTGAGTACCCATGAGGATGGGGGGAGCCCTATATTATGCCCTGAGTACCCACGAGGGAGGGTAGGGGCGAAGTCATAAATTGTACAGGTAACACCACTTCTTAAAGAAAAATACTGCCCCTCCCTGTCCTGAATATAGGGGGAAGGGTAGCAATCTTTATTATGAAGTAGCATAAAATCTCTCCTTGGCAGCTGTACTGGATTGCCTTACCTGTAAAGGGTTAAGCAGTTCAAATAACCTAGCTGGCACCTGACCAGAAGGACCAATAAGAAAAGAAGATACTTTCAAATCCGATGAAGTGAGCTGTAGCTCATGAAAGCTTATGCTCAAATAAATTTGTTAGTTTCTAAGGTGCCACAAGTACTCCTTTTCTTTTTGAGGATACAGACTAACACGGCTGCTACTCTGAAACCTGTCAAATCTAGGGGGGAAGGATTTGTTTGTTGTTCTGTATGTTGTTCCCTCTCCGGATGGAGGGAGAAGCCAAGCAGGTACAATATCTTCTGAAACATATACCTGGAATAATCCATCTAAAACCACAGAAACTGTAAGTAGTACAAGGAAATGCGTTAGGTTATTTCTTGTTTTGGCTTGTGAATTTCCCTATGCTACAGAGGTAGTTTCATTCCTGTTTTTGTAACTGTGAAGATGACCCCAGAAGGGAATCCTCTGTGTTTTCAATCTTTTTATTACCCTATAAAGCTACCTTCCATCCTGATTTTGCAGGTGTGATTCTTTTACTTTTTTCTTTATAATAAAAGTTCTTCTTTTAAGAACCTGATTGATTTCAGGGTCCTAAAGACAAAGGGTCTGGTTGAGCTCACTTTGCTAAGGCAACTGGTTGGTATTTTAGTCTCAAGCCTCCCCAGGAAAGGGAGTGAAGGGGATTGGGGGATATATGGCGAGGGGATAGGGATTCCAAGTGACCCTTCCCTGAATTTTTGTGTAAATTACTTGGTGGTGGCAGTAATATACCGTCTAAGGACAAGGAAAGAAATTTGTGCCTTGGAGAAGTTTTAACCTAAGATGGTAGAATATAATCTTAGGGGGTCTTTCTTGCAGGTCTCCACATCTTTACCCCAGAGTTCAGAGTGGAGAGGGGGGACCCTGACACCCCCACCTTGTTGACACCCCCACCTTGCTCCAGCAGTTTTCAAATGATGCTGTAGCCTGGCCCCAGAGACAGTCACTTTCCTGACCCACAATTAGTTACACTCCAAGGCTACGGGATGGGCAGATGGGACTGGCTGCCCTGAGAATGGGGTCTAGCAGAGTCTCCTGGGGAGGAGGCTCACCTAACCAGATGCAGATTACTGTTTTGTGGGGCCCTAGGCCAGAGCAAGTGGGAGCCCCTCCCCACCCTTTCTATCAGTAGTCCCCTGCCTCTGCCCCTGGCGCTCCTGCTGAGAAGCGGGGTCAGGTTGTGGGGGCTTCCCCCTCTCCCTGGCAGGAGTGCCATGCAGGCATATGGAGTGAGGCAAACTCTGCACCTGATCCCATTCCCCGGCAGGAGAGGCAGGCAAAGCAGGTCGTGGTGTGGCAGCACTGATTTTTCCAGGGCCCCGCAATTGTCCGGGGACCCTGGGCACAGGCCCCGTTGGCCCAGTGGCTAATCTGTCACTGCACCTACATGAGTTCAATAACTGGTCTCTTCACAGGCCCAACGCCCACAGCAGTCCAGGGTTCACAGAGCTGGTGGCTGAGGATATCTAGCTGTGGGTCATGGTCTCAAGATGGAAAGTTCAGTAGGAATGAGACACACACCTGAGTGACCCAATATCTGCTTCTCTCCCATCAGGTTATAATCAATCTCCTCATACACGGGATCTGAGGGTCTTGTGGCACCTGAAAAAAAAGGACAGTGTTTGCATAGGGTCATAGAAACTATAGATAGGAAACCCTATTAGATCATCCAGTCCTGTGCCCTGGGGCCAGTCCAGGACTGATCCCTACAGCACATTCCTAATGCTCTGTCCAGTCTACATTTGAAAGGCGATGGAGACCATGTCCCTTTCCACAACGATCCTTTGAAGATGGTTCCCACGGGCTAGTTCACTGTCACAAGTCTCTCCTCATATTTAGCCTAAAATTTTCCCATTGTACATTAATCTCATTAATCTTTGTTATTCTCCCTGGTATCACCTGAAATAATTTCTCTCCCAAACTGATGTTTACAGCTATGAGCAAAATAGCACTTACATATATATACTTAGTACTTCTACACATGCTGCCTAGGGACTGTGTGGGCATTAACTAGCGAATGTTTTTGCACTTTTTAAAAAATGAAAAGTGCCAAATATTGGAATTGTCTTTGATTTTTTGGCCATTATCACCCAAGCTCTTTTTCAGCATTTCTTCTTCCTCAAACCCTCCCTCCTACTGAGTCTCTCTGTTCAGTGTCCTCCCTCACATGCACTTTCTTGTACTTTCCCAAATGTGATCTCTATTTTTTGCCAATATTTACAGTCTTTCTAATCCCCTATTTATTATTTCTTGTCGCCACTGCTATCAAATGCCCCCAGCTTAGTGTCATCTGAAAGTGTTATTGCTCTCCTGGTCATTTCTACAGCCAGATCATCAATGACAATATTAAATAAGACAGGACTTAGCATAGACCTGAGGTCCCCTCACAGTTCTGCCAATGCCCCTCTCCACACCTGCAGCTCCCCCAGCTATTGCAGAGACATTTCAGACAGTGACACTAATCAGGACCCACCTCTGTGCTGTGCCCTGGCCCTTTGCACCTGCGCACCCAGAATGATTAGCAGCAGGCAGAGAAGGACCCCCAGGATAATGCAGACGACAACAGGCACCGTGACTCTCCCACTGTCGGTCAGAGGATGGCGTGGGGGAGCTGGGTGAAAATGAACATACAACAGGGAGAGATTATTTTGTGAGAGTCAGGGGGGCCCAGAGGAGCTCACCAGTGTCTTATTGAACCACCTAGGAAGCAGGGTAATGGCCTGGGACCCAGTCTGTACCCCATGGGGGCAGCTCACAGGCTGCTGTTTAAATCATGGGCCCTGCCCTGAGGGCTAGAACCAATAGACAGGAATTGTCCTGCTTAGCACAGCCTGCAGCTCCCACCCAGGTGTCATTCACCCTTAGATTTCACACTCTGTGTAAAGAAGCTCATTTTCTCAGGCTGGAGGTTCCAGCTCATTCCCCTGTGAGCCTGGCAGTAGGTAAATTTAACCCTTGCTGGGAAGAGAATGTGTTACCTGTTGTAGCCGGTGAAGCTGTTGTCTCTGTCACGCCTGCAAGGGGAAAAGGAAGGAGAGTTGGAGTGTGGAGTGAGGGGGTGATTTCATGCTGTTACGTGATTGTTCCTCTGAGTCCCCATGTGCTCTGCACATCACCTACATTTCACCCATGATATATTCCTCAGAGCAGCACAGGCTTAGCAGCTTAGCCTGTGCTGGATAAAGGAAGCAACGTGGTCTGATGCCCTAGCACTTTAGAATAAAAAAAAGTCCCAACACATCCTGTCTTTTAAGGAAAAAGGAGGCCTGGTCTGTGAGCAGGAATGGGGACCCAGCTGCTGTGACACCTGCTCCCCCTTAAAAATTATATAATAAAGCAGAAACATCTCCTGTCACTCACCTGAGCAATTCACTGCAGCATCTTCCTTATGACCACAGTTACTCTCACCCCAGGGCTTGCTAGGACAGTCCCAGAGAGATGACTCTGTCCCTCTGCAGTTCAACGTCTCCACCCAGATGGGACCAGTCCCCTCACCGAATGCAGCCTCGCCCAGGGCAGATACAGCAGATCCACAGCCCAGTTGTTTACACACAACGTTAGCATCCGCCATGTCCCAGGAGTCATCACAGACTGTTCCCCAGGAGCCACGGTACCAAACCTCCACTCTCCCCGAGCATCTGTCCTCTCCTCCCACGATACGTAACTTCTCCCGGTCTGGAAATACAGAAACCTCACATGTTACTGGGACAGTTGGGAATGTCCTTAGGGACTGAGGAGGAGACACAGAGAGGCAGAGATACCTGTGCAGTCCGTAGAGTTCAGGCATTCAGCAAATGGATTCTGAGATGGTTTCCCTTTCCCACCTATGGAGATAAAACACTGAGGTGACTGGACTGGGCAGCATGTGTGCTGCAGGATACAGTAGGGTTTATTGGTATTTCAAACCCCAATACCAGCACTTTATAAACTGGCCAAAAGCTAAAATCTGGTAATTTGGGTAATTAGCTCTTCTAGTGTGTCTCTGGATTTTGAAATCTTTGATCAGTTCCCAGCTGGCATGCACGTGTCTTTATGTAACTGGCAGGACAGTATATCTAAGGGTTTGTCTACACTTGAAATGCTACAATGGCACAGCTGCACCACTTCAGAGTAGACACGACCTATGCCGGAGGGAGGGTTCTCAGTGTAGGTAATACGCATCCCTGACCTAGTGCTGTTTACATGGCATTTAGGTTGGCTTAATGACATCGCTCAGGGGTGTGGATTTCCCCCGGCGCAAATTAGCAGGGTTGACTTAATTTTCTAGTGTAGACCAGGCTGGAATCTACTCCATCTCCCCACTCAGACAACATCCCTGAATCCCCTGCACAGTGACTGGAATGTAAACAGACACATGAACTGAAACGCACCTTCATCACTGCAGGAACCAATAGAAGAGGAATATTAATACTGAGAATGAGCTATGTAGGAGTTGCAGATCTGTACCTTCCCACACTGAGAGGCCGTATATTGACACTGGTTATGGCACTAGACTAGGACTTAAAAGACCTGTGTTTTATCTTTGTCTCTGCCTTCAATCGGTTGTGTGATCTTGGCCAAGTTAATTCATCTCCATGTCCCTCTGCATCTCCTCCCACCTGCCTTGTCTGTCTCGGATGTAAACTCCATATGGCTGTGCCTCTCTCAGTCAGTGTTTTTACAGTGCCTGGTGCATTGAGGCCTTGGGGACTTTAGGTGTTACAGTAATATAAATAATGCTTCAGACACGGATCTATCAATGGACTTCACAGCCCAGACCTCAGATTTTTATTCCCAGGAAGATTTTTAACCATAAAGGCACACTATTGATGTTCTTTAGTCTACTCCTGGGGGAATTCTGCACCAAAATGTTAAAAATTCTGTGCACAATATTTTAAAATTCTGCAAATTTTATTTGTCAAAATAACACTATATAATCATGCCAGTTTCAATTATTTTGGTAATTTATTTCAAAATACCAGTCAGCAAGTATGTCTGTAACAATACAGACACAGACAAAAATTCCCCAGGAGTAGAGAGTTAGAGAAACCCCTATGACAACCCAGTTCCTGTTTCTCTGCCCCCTCGCCTCCCTCAGAGATCAGCTGGGAGGCCAGAGACCCACAACCCTTCCCATACCGTGGCCAGCAGCAGCCCTCCCCCAGCCAATACACCCGAACCCCTTCCCACCCAGAGCCCAGAGCCCTGGGCCCCCTGGCCCAGATTCCCGCACCTTCCCACCCCCGGAGCCCAGCCGCGGCGCCCCCCCTTTGCCAAGAAACCTGCTCCCTCCCCCCCAGAGCTCAGTCATGCCCCCCCCGCCCAGACACCTGCCCCCTACCCCTCAGAGCCCAGGGATCAAGAGGAAGAAACAGTCTCATGCTGGGTCCCCAGCTTGTGTGGAGTTTCCTGCATGCCACCGTCTCCTTCCCTCAGGGTGTGCTGGGAACTGCAGCTGTTGGGAACTCTCTAGCTTCGTCCCCCTCCTCCCAGCAGTGTCTTCTATGTGCGAGCTGGGCTCTGCTGCGTCCAGCGGCCCCTAGTGGTGGCCAGCAGCACTGCAGCCCATTTCTGTGGGGGGAAAGGCAATTCTGTACACATAACATTAATTTCTGCCAAATTCTGCATTGCGCAGTGGTGCAGAATTTCCCCAGGAGTATTTAGTGGATAACTCTTACTGGGTCTCACTATGGGACTGATCCAATACCCATGGAAATCAACAGGTAAAAAAGGTGGTCTTGAGGTTAAGGCATTGGCGTAGAACACAAGTGGTTCGCAGCCAGTTCCTGGTTATACTACAGACTCCTTGAGACAGTTTTTATATCTGTTCTCTATCTATAAAATGGGGATAATAATGCATTCTGGAAAGCAGTGTTCTTGTTTGGCTGACACTTGAGTTTGCCATAGTAGACAGCAGGATTCTGATCCCAGTTTTTGCAGCTCTGAAGTGGAGTATGAAACACTGCTTACTAACAATGGCAGTGAAGGGCTTTATTTGTTAATAGTGTTTATGTACCTACATAAGGAGAAGATTTCTGAGAGCAGAAAGCTTTTTAATCTAGTACACAAAAGCCTAACACGATCCAGTGGCTGCAAGGTGAAGCTAAATAAATTCAGACTGGCAATAAAGAACAGTTTATTTAACAGTCACCGTAATTAACCACTGAAACATTTTACCAAGGGCTATGGTGGCTTCTCCATTACTTGAAGTATTTAATTCAAGATGGGAGGTTTTTCTAAAAGGCATGCTGTAGCTAAACCAGAATGTATAGGCTAGATCAGTGGTTCCCAAACTGGGGTTCGTGAACCCCTGGGGGTTTGCAGAACATTACAGGGGCTTTGCCAGAAAAATTTCACTAACGGCGGTCAGAGGACCCTGGGCATTGGAGGCAGCAGGTGGGACAGCCGGAGCCCCAGGGAGAGTGGGGCCAGGCAGTTGGGGCTCGCAGTCTGAGCCCTGCCCCCATCAGCAGGGGAGCCAGCCCCCTGAACCCCAGTGCTCTGAGCGGGGCTGGCAGCCGGAGCCCCAGGGAGAGTGGGGCCGGGCAGTTGGGGCTGGCAGCCCGAGACCCGGCGGTCAGCGGGACCTGCAGCTCGAGCTCAGTGGAGCTCAGTTGACTGGGGCGGTCAATGGGGTGCAGCAGCAGGAGCCCCACGCAGTGCAGAGTGCGGAGGAAATTTCAACTTAAATCCCTAGAAATATTCATTTTTAGGAGGGGGTTCACGAGATTTCACAATTTAGTGAAAGGGATTCGCGGGCTGTTAACGTTTGGGAACCACTGGGCTATGCAGGAATTACTGGTTAATATTCTATGGCCTGCCATATTAGATTATTTTAACAGGCTCTTCAGACCTTAAAATCTATGATTTGATTACTTCACTGGGTGTTGGATTAGGTCATAACTGATCATGCTGTATAATGTGTATTTTTTAATAATTGATTTCCATGTTTGTTATTAACAGACTACATTCCTATCTCTATAACCTCAGAAACTGAAAATAAGTTTGTGCCATTGCTGAGTATGTTAAAAGAATATAACTATGAATTTCATAAAATATAGTGAAAATATAAAATACCATAATTATATCAAAACCTGTCAGTGAGTTAGACTTGTGGTTTGAGTGTTTATATAGTATAAATAGTTTACTATTTACCTGCACAAAAGATGTGGGTTTCTTGTCCTCTGGTACTACATGACTGCTGATTCCATGGGTCTGACGGGCATTGCCACAGGGAGCTGTGCTGCTTATTGCACCGAATGCCATCCACCCAGGTGGGGCCAGAGCCGCTTCCATGTGTAAATTCCTTCAAAAGTGTCCCTTTGTCTCCACAGTCCAAGTGTTTGCATATAAGTGCCCTGGTGACTGCATCCATAGGACTGTTGCAAACACTGCCCCATGTCCCATTGTAGAAAACTTCCAGCCGCCCAGCACAGGCACTGCCACTCACCAGTCTCAGATCCATGAGCCCTAGAAGGAAATGCAGAAGTTGGCTGTGACATTTTCTGATTCTGAAACACTGTGGTTTGAAGGCTGAATCCCTAAGATCGCTAACAAACCTGCACATTCTTCTACAGAAGCAAGATTCATTTCTCAAGTCAGAGAGACTTTTCTGGAGACCAGTGACAGACATATTAACAATGGAATTGTTATTTAAAAGACACCATTCACCAATAGTTACACACAATGGTATCCAAGATTCAGAATTTAATACATGTTCTAAAGCTAAGGTAATAATACAATATTTCCAGTACCCCTTGATATTAACTGTTGTCAATGTAGACTTTTTAATGGTGACCATTGCAGGTGGATAGGTCAGGAAGAAAGACAGACAGAGAAATTGAAAGGGAGATAAACTTTCTGTTATCCTCATCTCTCTCCCCAAACACTCATATACTTCATTAAATTCCCTAGTAACCAAACTCACGAGATCATTCACAGAACAGACCTGAGCAGAGAACTCCTGCATCCTCTTTGTGTCTGCAGTTGTGCTGGCCCCAGCCCCGGGAAGGACACTCCCAGAGATCAGATTCGTTCCCAGAGCAGTTCACATCATCCAGCCAGATCTGCCCGGATCCTTCCCCATAATGAGCAAAGACAGTTGCATTGATGGCGCGTCCACATCCCAGTTGTTTGCAAACAACATTGGAGTCTGGTAGGTCCCAGGAATCATCACAGACTGTTCCCCAAGTACCATTGTAATAAATCTCCACTCTCCCAGCACAGCGACCTGGCCCATTCACCAGCCGGATCCGCCTGCTCCCTACAAGGATGAATCCCAGTGGGTAATATGTAATATAATGATAACTGGACAGCTTCCTTGCAAACCAATGATGCTGCTCCAATGGCTGAAATATTGAAATGCTTTTAAAAGTCTGTCTTTAACATGAAACATAAAGAGAAGAAGTCTGCAGAGTTAGAAAGTGATTAAGGCATGGTAAAGAGATCTTAAAAGTGCATAAGGGAATAAGGCTTAATCCTGAATGCTTGACTTACCTAGGAGAAAGAACTAGCTGAGAATTTGTGGATTTGCAGAATCAGTCGTGCCTTCAAAACTCAAATCTTTTCAAACATGTATTTGAAAATAAGTTTAGAGGGCATTCAAGGAATTATTAGCTCACAGGTTTGCTTAAGTACTAATAATTATGTTTGTAAGTGCTGAAGAATTGGGAGGTACTAGAAGCTTAGAGGAAAGCAAATATGGCACCAATTTATTTTAACAATTATGTAAGAAAGACAAGTGATCCTGATTACTACTGTCCTGTAATTCATATTCCTATCCTGAATTCAATGTAACCATAAGCCATTAGCAGCTGAAATTTACAAACAGGTCATGCTAAGTACCTTATACTGCTTTTTAATAGCTATCACATCAATGGATGATAAGAATACAATAGATGTAATAACTCTGCATTTTAGTAAAGCATTTGATAAAGTTTCTCACAAAATCAAGCTTTCAGCATTCAGCATTCTGACTTAGATATGATTTTGGCTAGGATGTGATCAGCTACAGGGATGAACACAAAATATAATGATAAAATGGCAATATGTTATATATAGCAAAAGTCTCAGATTATACAAAACTGGGAGAGACTATGAACACTGAAAAGTGTGAAATCATAAGCAAAAATATAAAGCCCCATTATATACCATTAACTTCTAAATATAAATCCACACTAAAGTCAAAAGAGAATTGTGCTTACATCCTGATGACACTATATGGCAGGGGTGGCCAAACTGTGGCTCACAAGCCACATGTGGCTCTTTTACCATTAAGTTATGGCTCGCAAGCTCCCTCCATCCCCCCTTCTCTGCCTACCACACCCGGGGTGGTGCGGGGCTGGGGGGAGCTCAGGACCTCTGCCTTGCAGTGTGGTGGTGGGGTAGGAGCTTCTGTCCAGCAGGGAGGAGGGTCTCAGGACTTCAGTCCTATGGGGTGCACCTGCCGAGGTTTGGGGCTTCAGCAGGAATGGGACTGAAGCCCCGAGCCCTGGCTCCTGGCAGGTGTGCTCCGGCTCTTGAACTTCTGAAGACCGTCGTATGTGGCTCGGCGGTCCAGTAAGTTTGGCCAGCCCTGCAATATGGCCCTTGGGTGAGGAAATCAAAATGAGATTCAGTTCAGGAAAATGGAAGTGAATATGTCTGGTAAAAAATAATATGAAACACATATAATCATTGGGATCAGCTGAGAAGGAGCAAAAGTTAAAGAGACCTAGTGGCAAGAAAGGTAAATAGAATAGATATGAGACTGCAATCATGGGCAACAAGTATCAAAGACAGGGGGAAGCTGTGCCTCCCCAAACAGCCTAGCCCACGATCCGCCCCCAGGCCAGGCCCTCTCCTGTGGTACACAGTGCACTGCACTGTCTGGCCCAGGCTGGCTGGGGCTGGCTGGCCTGCCTCCCGCAGAGATTCAGAGTGGCTGGTGCTGGGGCTGTGCTACCCAGCGCACTGGGGCTGGGGGCACTGCAGCCACACAGCCTGACACTCTGGGGCTGGCTGCCCGATGCACAGGGGCTGGAGGTGGCCCAGCTGCCTGAAGCACTGGGGCTGGGGCCTCGCCCCCCGGCCCCTTGTGCTAGGGCTGGGGGCCACGGTGGGGTGCTTTGGGCTCCTGAGCGGGGGGAAGAAGAAGAGTAGGGGCAAGGACTTAGGCACAAGGGGAGGGAGAAAGGGGGGCACAAGGGGAGGGGCGGGGCCTTGGGCACAAGGAGAGAGGCTGGGGGCTAGCCTCCCCCAAAGGCCGGGTCACCGGCCACCCATTCGTGCAATGTGATAAAACTACAAGAAACTAAGCTGTCTACTGTAGGCTGGATGCATAGAGGCATCATATTGGAGAGCTGGGAGAGGAGAGTGGTTCCCAGTATGGTTCTCAGAAGAACTAGTTGAATTTTTCAGACAGAAACATTTTCCATCCGAAAATGATGATTTGACAAAATTGCAACAATTGTGTTGATTTTTTCAAAGTTTTAGATCTAAGTATCAAAACGTATTGTTTCAATAATGCTGAAATGTTTAATTTCTGCTTTATCATTTCTACTTTTATGTTATATTATGTCATATTACAATTATAATAAACATAAAAGTCAAGGCAATGGGGTCAAAACAAAATGTTGTTTCAATTTTTCTGAAACAAAATTTTGGAATTTTTGCTTCTGTGAAATTTCAAATTTTAATTTTAATTTGGAGGGAAAAATCAAAATTTTCCCAGTTTCCTGTGGAATGGGAATTCTGGTTTCTGACCCACTCGAGTTCTGAGGAGCACCCCTACCTGATCCTGCTCCCTTGACACCATGAGGGGAAAATATGAAATAATCTAATGTGTCTTTAGAAATCTGTTTAATCTACTTTGGGAGAGCAAATACCATTTGCATTAACCACAAATGTAAGTTATTGTGTGGTGTCATTACAGGGCAGAGTTAAGGTTGTCTATTTCCAGGGATCTACTACCACTCAGGACAGGGCTCTCATCACTGGGCTATGAGACATCCTGATGTGGGTCTCTCTCCCATTGACATTGTTCCACTTTAATTAAATAAATATAATTGGGCAGAGAAAGAATCATTCTATTGCCTAGAGTGCTCATCCTTGAGGCAGGAGAGCTCTGTTCAAATCCCTCTTCCTTATCAGGGAAAGAGGGGACTTTCCACATCCTAGGTGAGTGTGTTAACCACTGGGATAAAAGTGACACTCCTTCTTTCTATTTCCTTCCTCCCCCCCCACCCCGCCTTTTTGCTGTTCTACATGGAGTTAGATGTCCTCTGAGCATGTCTACCAGATCGGACTCTGCACACGAGTTAGGCACAGAAATGCCTCTTTTCCCCCAGTTCCTGGAGCACACTCTGAGACTGGTGCCTCCCTGCAGCTCAGACTTACATCCACACTGGAATAAAAGACTTGTGATATGGCTGCAGCTGACCTGGGTCAGCTGACTCAGGCTCCTGGGGCTCAGGCTGCAGGGCTAAAAATTCCTGTGTAGACCTTTGGGCTTGGCTTGGGGCCCAGGCTCTGGTATCCTCGCAGCACCTTACCTGGGCCAGTCGCGGGTGTTTAATTGCTGGGTAGACATACACTTAGGTGCCTGTCTCTGTGAGAGGGGCAGAGTTTAGGACACACCCCTCTCACTAGCATCTCCCATTGACTAATTTACAAGGCTTCCTGTCTAGTGAGCTGGCTTTTGTGAGTCCCATTCTAAGGCTCCTATCTCTTCCCACTCATTGTATAGGGTGCCTAACTCAGGTGTTGTAGATCATGTCATTCCTGTGATTTTCTAAGCTCTTAAAAGATAAGTTTTGCAATGCCTACTTCCTTTGTAGGTCCAGGCTTTAGTGATCTTTCTTTGAGCTCTCACATCTCTATTGTTTGCAACAGGTCTTGGCTATTCTCCTGTGGCTACAGCACTGCCTTTTCTTTGTCCCATGAAACTCTATTCAGATTTGGCTAAGATCTACAGTGTTCAAAATTGCCATTTCCCTTGTCTCATTTGAGTTCTTCAGGAAAATGTTGGCAGCCCGTCAAAATCACTGACCCTTCACTAACACTATCATCAAAGCAACAGCAGAGCATTCACTGTTCTGTGACCAGCTCGGAGTTACCAGAGCAGCTGTAGAGGGGGAAGAGAGCAGGACTGGGTTCCTGCCCACTCCTCTGTAAATCCCCAAACCCAGCACTTGGCCTCAGTGGCCCATTTACCACCATACCCCACACTCTGGGGACAGAACATGGGGCTAGAACCCCGAGAACCTGGCCATGGAGTAAAAGAGACACAGAGTGGATTTCCCCCAGCCGTCCTGCTGTCACAGCACATGGTCCAACAGAAAATCCCACAATCTGGGGTAATACATGGAGTGGGAGTTCCCCCAATTTTGAAGGTGAGGGAGAGAGAGCCAGACCAGGCTGGATTTCCCCACAACCATCATGCACACCCAGCAACCCATTCCCTTTTTGGATAACAGCCTTCTCCTGCTGCTAGCTGACATTGTTAGTTCTGCAGGTTAAATAGTAGCAGCAATCTGGGCTCTCATGCCAAAGGTATGAAGTAGGGGTCAGACCCCACTGAGGAGTCACAGGGGGAGGTGAGTGGTAGGGGTGCACATGATAGAATTTGGTTTTACCTCTCTCTTTTTTATAGGAAATTTCACATAAAACTACATTAAAAGAACTTTATTTGGGTTGCAGATTCAAGCTGTCGAAAGTTAGGAAATAGATTTACGTTTGCTAGTGCAACCTTACCATGGGCTCTTTGTGCGTGTGCATTATGATACCGACTTGGGAGTATTTGATCACAGACTATTTTTTTCACAGGCCCCACTCCGTGCACAGGCTGGATTGTGCGGAATTGCTGAATTGCTGCTGGCGCTTAATCGCTAATGTAGTTATGCTGTTGTTTCTGCATATAACACACATACTTTTACTGGAGACAGTCCATAATGTGAATCTCAAATCCATATCTGTTTGAGATCTCAGCACAAGGTGGGTGGAGGCAGGCCCTGGGGTGGGTCATGTTCCTATTGGACAAGGACAGGCTGTTTGTAAAATGTTTACAGTAAATCACCTGAGCAAACAACACCGGCATCCTCAGTAATTCTTGCCTGGGCTGTCTCAAATGCGGAGATGTTGCAGAGAGTCAGACGAGTCTCATTTCCTGCACACTGGACACTTCTCAGCCCCACAGGGCCCGTTCCTCGCCCAGACTTAGGGGGGTTAAAAGCTTTCTCAGTAACTCCGCACTGGAGCTCCCTGCACACCACGCTGGCATCGTTCATGTCCCACTGATCATCCAGCACTCTGCCCCACACACCGTGGAGGGAAATCTCGACTCTCCCATCGCACCGGCTCTCTCCATTCAACAGTCTGAGCGATTCCGAATGACCTGGACCCAGGAGAGATGGGAAATAGACTGTGCACATTAGGAACAATACAAACTCTATAGTAGCTCAGTGAATAAAATGACCCATATTCAAGTCATTGCATTGATACAGGCATCTGCATGTGTCACAAGGAGGTAGTGATCGTGTGTGGCAGTGGTGTGTGTGACACAGAGATCCCTTGGCAAAGGCTCCCCAGTCCTTTGAAATTCTGTCCTCAGACCTGACAAACTCACTACACTGAACACACATCTTGTAGGGAATTTATCCATAAGGGGTAACAGGTAGGTGTCTACAGAAAGCTCATAACTTATCACGACTCAGAACCATTATGAGATGTATGTGCAGGTAACATTTAAGTAATCATGGAAGTATATTGAATGGAGACTTTAAAGTTAGTCGCCAGGGATAACAGGTCTCAGGGATGGCCCATTCAAGCAGGAAGGAGCTGTCACCCCTCCCTGGTTAGCCGGTGAGGTAATGCGAGGCTCAATTGCTCCATTCCCAGACTATCAATGGAAACCCTCAGAGACAACTGCAAACAATCAAAACCAAAACAGAGGTAAAAAAGGTAAAAAAGGAACAATAAAACAGCAGGGAATCACCCTGCCTATGAATATAGACAAAAGACTGGTTCAGTATAACACAGAGTAGGAGAGGCATTCTGGATCCTGTCACTGAGGAGACATTTTTTGGAGCAGGGGTGTGTTTGTGCAAGTTTGGATCCTGATTCCTGTGAAGCCAGACAGCACTGCAACAGACTTAACTTTTCCGGGAAACCTATTTTTCAGATAGGAAAGGTAACTGTTGATAAGTGTAAGCCTTAGGTCATGTTTTATGGTTTTGATTTATATTGTAACCATTTGTTTTCACCACTCTCTCTTGTTTCTAGTGAACTTTCTTTCTTAAATAAATTTTCTCCTGTTTTATTATAAGAGCTTACAAGTGTTGTGTACTATACAGGAGTTTACATTAAAACTAGTAAACTGGGGCACACTGCACTTTTGGAGAATCTGGGTCTTCTGTGAGTAGCCAGTGTCAGGGACTGGATATCACAGAGGAATGATTCAAAGGGACTTGGAGTCTAGGATGCACCTCGTGTTAACCTGCAAGGCAAAGACATGGCTGACATAGCCCAGAGGAGAGTGTTTGAGTGACTAACAGGCTGATGATGTTAGCGATCTAACACCCACCCACCACGGGCAAGGCTACCTCTTGCCAGAGGCAAGAGACCACTAGGTGCCCTGGGTCCCTCAAGAACAATCACAGTTTAATCAGAGTGTTCCCACAGTGCACAACACTACAGCCATTCTCTTCTGGAGACTATGGGGAGAAAAGTACAACTTAGAACAGCCCTGAATCTGCTCTTAGTTAAACCAGGGTCTGGGCAAGGCCCTACACGGCACCAGAATAAAGAATGTAAATGTGGCTTAAAGCTGCCTTCCCTGCCACCCAAGTGCAGGAATGGAGTGACTGAGAATCAGGTCTATGGTCTCAATGAGAGTTAAATACCTTGAAGACAGAGAATGACACCTGAGTAGGCAAATGGGTTTTGTGACTGATCTAAGGGAGTTTGGCCAAGGGACATTAATGGCTTGTGGTATTAAGGAAACAATCCAAGGTGCTCTGGAGAACAGTGACCAGTGAGTCTTTGTGCCAAAATCTCTAGAAAGAACAGAAAAGAGAGAGAGAGAGAGAAAGACCCTGTTTACAATGGGGAAACTCTAGTACGTGGTCCCACATAGTTTGTTTTGTTTGTTTGTCTTGATTTTAACACAAAGAAATTAACTAATAGATCCAAATATGGTGCGGTGGCAGTCACTGCATACTTATGGTTGGGACTGAGTTTCTTTTATAATTTTGGCCACCCTCCTAACTTATCCTAATAAAGGAGTATTGGCCTCTATGTTGCCCATTGAAATCTGTGGTAAAGGACCATTTTCACTGTCTAAAAAGTAAACCAGTTGAGGGTGCACCTTAAAGTACAAAAGGGTTCACCAGTCTAAAAATCATTTAATGTTTCATTGCTTTGTTTCTTGACAGAACAAGAAGCAATGGTCTCAAGTTGCAGTGGGGGAGGTCAAGGTTGGATATTAGGAAACACTATTTCACTAGGAGGGTGGTGAAGCACTGGAACTGGTTACCTAGGGAGGTGGTGGAAACTCAATCCTTAGAGGTTTTTAAGGCCCGGCTTGACAAAGCCCTGGCTGGGATGATTTACTTGCTTTTGGTCCTGCTTTGAGCAGGGGGTTGGACTAGATGATTCACTCTGCATCATGAAGAAGAGCAGAGTTGAGGCTGGGGGGCTGAACTGAGGGGTGGCAACTCAGAGGGAACAGAAGTGATGAGTGCCTGGGTAGGGACAGAACTATTTGCTGGGCAGGGGACAGGCAGATGTGGGGGTGAGCGCTCCTGCAGTCGGGGCCAAAATCATCTTACCCAGTACAGTGGGGCAGCCACCAGGGGCACTCTCGGTACCAGTCTGATGAATTCTAGCTCTGTCCTAGCAGCTCCTTTCTGTTGGAGTCAAATGCTCCTATTCTTCTTGTTCAGTCTTAGCATCTTCCATGATAAAATGGTCTGGGAAGCAACATTGCTGAAGTGTGGAATACAGGGATTTCTCCAGGTAGTAACTATTATTTTACTGCATGATCCTTGATTCTAGATCATTCTTCCTCTCCCTGTGCTCTGGAGGGCAGTGTCAGACACTGAGGGGCAGGTGTCATTAATCCAGCATTTCTGCTGCACTTACCTGAGCAAATTACACTGGCATCATTGTCATGCGGGCATGGAGATGCCCCCAGGGCAGTCACAGGGCAATGGCCCAAATGGGATTCAGTCCCTTTACAGTGAAATGTGTCTCTCCAGACAAAGCCTGTTCCTTTCCCAAAATACCCTCCTCCTGGAGCTGAGACAGCGAACCCACAGTCGAGCTGATGACAGAGAACGTTGGCATCTGATAGATCCCAGTGTGAGTCACAGACAGTTCCCCAGGCACCAAGAACCTGGATCTCCACCCTCCCTGAGCATGCTGTGCTGCCGTTCACCAGCTGGAACCCTGTGTGCCCTGGGGAGAAGGGAGAAGGGGTTTAGAGAGGGAGCCTTGGAGCAATTTTATATCAAATTGATAAGTACGGGAAGTCAGGGGTGACTGATCCCTTTCTTATTGTTTGGGTTTTACCGGAAGCTGATGGCACCCTCTTATCCCAGCTCCCTACAGAGTGAGATTGTTTTATTGCTGCACCCTAATCTAGAACACACAACACTGGGATTTTAAAGACATCATGCTGAATTCTTACTTGAGCATATGGCGCTGGCATCATTTGCATGTGAGCATGTCTGATTCACATGTGATATCCTGGGACAGTACGCAAGGTGTGACTCATTCCCCACGCACTGCAACTCTTCAGTCCAGATCAGCCCCTGTCCTTCTCCAAAGTGAGCTCCTCCCGGGGTAGATAAAGCTCTTCCACACTCTAATTCATTACAGATAACACTGGCAGCTTTGAGATCAAAGTGTGCATCACAGAGTGTAGCCCATGTTTCACCATGTCTTATTTCCACACGTCCTGAGCAGGGATTATCTCCTCCCACCAGCCGAGGCTGTGAGTAGCCTAGAGAGTCAATCAATCCATCAATGAATGTTACACTTACACTCCATACTCGCCACTACACCTTTCAGTAAATAGACATGTTTTTCAAACTTTTTCATAACAATGTTTAGAAATCATGAATTATACCTATGAGTACATTAAAAAATACAGTACCTGTAATTAAATATCTGTTCTTGAAATATGGACCTTTGTGTCACTATTTAGAAATGAACACTACTGTCAGTGTTTTTTAACTAATTGTGAAGGATGTGAGAGAGGCCTGTATTATTTTATGAAGCTTTGCTTGTTCGCTTGTTGTGTTGTCTGCTACAGGATTACTAAAAGTACTCCAAGAAGAGGTGTGTTCTTAATTCAGTTTAGCTAACTTGGGTTAAATAGCAGTGAGGACACACCAGTTCAGCTTTTAACTCAGGGCAGGTCTATACTACAAACGCTGCATCAGCAACTGCACCAATGCAGCTGTAGTGCTTTGATGAAGACACTCTAAGCCGAAGGGAGAGAGCTCTCCTGTCAGCTTAGTTATGCCAGCTCCACAAGAGGTGGTAGCTATATCAGCAGGAGAAGCTCTCCCACCAACATAGCACTGTCTACACGGACGGTTAAGGTTGGTATAACTAGGTCTCTCAGGGGTGTGGATTTTTCACACCTATGAGCAATGTAGTTATACCCATAGTGTAGACGTGGCCTCAGATTAGCAGTTCAAATCAAGCCCAGGGCAGCCTGAGGTTGAATTTGAGCTGCTAACCTGAGTTAAAAGGGAAGTTGCCATGTTTTCACTGATATTTTAATTAGAGTTAACTAATGGGGGTTAGCTAACCCACGTTAAGAATACACTTTTTTGCAGTCTATGCATTCCCTGAGGGTTAAATCAGACCTGGATGGTTTGTTTCCACAAGAAACAAGACAATATTTTAGATAACTCATTCACTGATATTCAGAAGAAAATACAGGTGACAATATCTTTGAAGTTTTAACACTGTCCATGCTGCGATCAGCTGCTTGGCTAGTGAAGTCGGGGGAAATCCAGGTGGGAAACTGGAATAAAATGCTTTGAAATGGATAAAAAGAATGTCCCTGAAGAGCAGGCAGAGGAAGTGGTCAAGTTATTGCTCAAGGGGAGCAAACTGATACAGAGACAAGCCCTGGAGGATGGGTCTTAACTTTTAAGCAGCTGGACCTGCCTAAGTTTTAAGGAAGATGCTAAGCTTTAGGTAAGATAGAAGCATATTTGTTGTGTAAAAACTTGTTCTGCCTTATTCCCGCTGCTGCGATTAAATAATACTGATACCGAGGCAGTGGCAGTGCATAACCAGCGGGCTCTGTCCCTGATGTAAGGGCACTCTGCATTGGAGATATTCCCTGGGGGAGGTTGCACTTGTCCTGTGGCCCCGTGCTCCAGGTTAGCTCTGCCATTAACCTGCTGTCTGACCTCAGACTAGTCATTTCACCTTTCTAGACCTCCGCTTTTTCCTCTAGTCTTTGTCTGTCTTTTCCATTCAGACTGTGAGGCAGAGACTGACTATTTACTTTGCCTTTGTACAGTGCCTTACTTAAAACAAAGGCAAATTTGTATTAAAACCAAAAGAAATTTTGCCAGAGTAAAGACTGAGAAGAAAAAATGTGTAAGGACCTCAGGATTTGGCAATATGAATGGGTCTGAGCCTAACATCCGGGGAGGCAAACTTTAATTGCAAGAATAGGCATGATTTTAGGAGTCAGAGAAGAACACTCCTCTCCCCAAGTGCGAATTGAGGGTGCAAATGTATTTATTTATTATTATTACTTATTTTTATTATTAATTATTATTATTATTTATTATTATTATGTTATGGTAGCATGTACGGTGTGCTAGATGCTTTCCAGACATTCTAGAAGAGAAGGTTCCTGCTACAGGGAGTACGTGGTCCAAGGACAGAGAGACAGGTACAGAAAGTTTAGTTTTATACAAAGAAAGCTTTATACAAATTAAACAGATTTACTGGAGACAGGATGGCATGTGAGATAATTAGTGTTGCCCACTCTCCCACTGTACTGGGTAAGATGATTTTGGCCCCGGCTACAGGAGCTCTCACCCCCACATCTGCCTGTCCCCTGTCCAGCAAATAGGTCTGTCCCTACCCAGCCACCCATCAGTTCTGTTCCCTCCCAGGTGCTAGCCCTCAGTTCAGCCCCCCAGCCTCAACTCTGCCCCTCCAGGGAGCTCCGCCCCCTCCCAAGCCAGTGCTGCGGGAGGGGCAGCGGCATATTAACGCCTAGGCCGGGAAGGCCTCGTCCTAGGGTGGCAAATTTGCAGGGGCAGTAACTTTATAATAGCAGCCAGAGGCTGCTTCCCCCAGTGCCGGTTTGTACCCTCTGCCCCCGGCCCCGCCCCAACTCCTCCCTGCCCCTATTGGTCCCCTTCCCCAAATCCCCACCCCAGCCCCGCCTCCTCTCCTTTGCGAACCCGTTTCATGCACAAGCACTGGCAGGGAGCGGGGAGAAGCAGGACCTGGCAGCGCGCTCAGGGGAGGAGGCAGAGGTGGAGCGGAGGCGAGCTGGGGTGGGGGCGGCAATTATTTCTGGGCCTAGGGGCAGCAAAATCATTAATCCACCACTGGGGAGGGGCGAAGCCTGTTGCTCACAGGAAGGGGGGGAAACGGGGGTGAAGAGCCACCCTGAGCTGATGGCTCTTTGCTCCCCCACCCTCCAATGAAAATGGCTTCAGGTTGCTGAAGGGAAAGGGGGAGGAAGAGAGCTCTGCCGGAAACAGTTATGACTGGGGTTGTTTTATCCCAGGAGGCGGGCAAGTAAGGCAGCCGGCCAATCAGAGAACTCAGGATGGAGCTTCTTGCCTCATCATAGGACTGAGTCCCAGACCAGCCACAGTTGTGTCACTTGTGAAAAAATTGCAAGAGTGGGCAACTCTGGGCTATAAGAGGGACTAAATGTGAAGAGGGCAGGGCCCTTGTAGATGAGATCCCAGAGGCCACAGTGTGTGCAGAGGGACATGTAGTGAAAGGCACAGAGATTTTAGAAATAGAACAAGGGGGGTTTTCTGCTTTGCCTTCGGGTTTCTGAGCCTTTAGGGGTCACTTGTTCAAACTTTTCAACCCACCCACAAAGGCTAGAAACTTCCTTTTGAAAGTATGACACAAAACAAAATGGTCAGAGTTGGTACCACTGCAGCTGTGAGGAGAAAATGATATTTTTGGTCCCACCTCTCGCCTACAGCTCTAGCAGGCGCAGAGGTCATGTTTTGGAATCCGAGCCTGTCCTACCAGAGCTGCTGGAGCCTGAATCCCCTCTTCCATCCATCTCACCTGTTTCCCTTTCTGGGATCCGCACCAGCTCATCCTTTGCCCATGTCTGGCTTTAGAGCATGAGCTGTACAAAGGGTCCAGCCAGGCCAGGAGAGCACTGAGCTGCCAGCCTCCTGCTCACCTAGCTGCACCACTGGCAGCTCCTCCTTCCTTAGATTTTATTTATTTTTCCTCATGTGTTCCACAGAGTCCTGCAGGCTTTTATTTGTGTGTAACCCCCACCTACGGTTGCCAGCCCTTGGAGTTCAGGATTCAGCCTCTAGAGGGCCTTATCCTAAAGGACTACAGCTATAATGGCTACTAGAGCCTCCTGACCCCATTTCCAGCCTGCTTGGAGTTAGGGGTGGGGACAGAAGGAACTAAAAACCTTGTCCAAGGCCAACAGGGAGGCTTCTGCATGGGGGATCTAGATGAGCAGTCCACTGAACGTATGACAAGCCAGAGCTGCACAGCTCTCAGCGACAAGACAGACTGATTTTACACAGTGAGTTTTAGTTTGGAAGCTGGAAGAGAGACAGCACCACTCAGAGATTCATGCTCTTAGACTCTAGCTGCATGGACCAGGCAGCACCAGCATTTGGAGAGAGAGATCCTATCTGGGACTCGCTACCGATAGCCAACTGAGACCTTAGGAGGATTTCGGACCAGGGAATAGCAAGCCTGGTTGGATCCAGAACATGATCCTGCCCCTTTCGGGGATGGAGAAAAGCTAAGGGGACTTTTGTGTAAGCTGGCCAATGCTGCAGCGGTGAACACACTATACCAGGATACACAAACTCAGCCATACTGTCTGCCTTGGTAAGGTGCCAGGCAGACAGCTGGGGTTTGGAAGAATTTATGAGTGTTAAATTCTGGAGAATAGGCTTACTTATTACAAGAGATGACCAGCAATTTTGCCACTCAAGTTACTGGTTTTATGGTAAGTATGAATGAGGGTGGGTGAGTATGTATGTTGTGCTGGGAGTTTTCTACTGATTTGTGCAGGTGGTGAATGAGGGGTGTGGGCTAAGGTGAGGAGCTGTGTGTGTTTGATGTTATTGTGTGTTCTGTGAGTGGTTGTGTTGATTTGTGTGTGGGTTGTGTTGTTCTGGGAAAGCTATGTTGATTTGTTTGGGTGTGTCAGTTGCCTTGGGGAGTTTGTGGTGAGTTGTATGGGTGGCAAATCAAACTTTGAAGAAGAGTGGCATTTGGGCCAAGGACCTCATGATCTGTGCTGTCCCTCTTGTATCACTGACTCATTACAACCAATTAAATTGTTGCATGAAAATTAGCTGTAGAATAGGGGTGGTGAATGGTTGAGTTAACTCTAATATCACAATGGTCTAGGTCTCTTGGCATGGCATTGATGGGTACGTTACCGTTATATATAGATTAGTTAACCTTAACCTTTTCCTTCCCTTGAGCCTAGTTTCCTGTTCACAGTAAAGTTACCACCACTGCTATGCTGTTATTTTTTATGTGTCCTTCCTTTGCTGGGGTTTGTTCTATTTACTTGATTGTCTCCTGTGAACAAGCAAATAAAAAAATAAAATAAAACAAGCACCTATCAGCGGGAACAAAATAGCTGTAATCAAAACCAGCATGAAATAACTCCCTAAAAAACTTAATAAAAAGACAAAATAATAAAATAATTAAAAAAAAAGAAATTAAAAAAACAAGCACTCATCAAACAACAATTGATTAGAGCATAATCATTCAAAAATCATTGGTCCCAATGAGAAAAATCATTATATAAACAGGGTGTCTTGCCATGAAACTTTGGATTTGTCCTGCCAAGACTTCCCCAGAGCATCGTGTCGCAACTGACAGAACCCAGCTCCTACCTACCTGGCCACTAGATTGCGCCGGACTCTGGACTGGTAACTATAACATTGACTGGCGGGACAGTGTGTGCGCGTGTGATTGAATGCATATGCTAATTGTTGTATCTTCAATAAATGTGGCATATTGCCTTTTCCCCTGAAAAAGATCTCGTGTGCTTCTTATAAGCATAACAATAGTAAGTGCCAGGGAGAGAAAAGGCCATACCCAAGGAGAGAGGGCACCTGTGTTAGTACAACATCAGGTGCCAATGCCTTTGTCTGTCACACTGTGTACTCAAAGAATATCATAGAATCATAGAATATCAGGGTTGGAAGGGACCTCAGGAGGTCATCTAGTCCAACCCCCTGCTCAAAGCAGGACCAATCCCCAGCTAAATCATCCCAGCCAGGGCTTTGTCAAGCCTGACCTTAAAAATTTCTAAGGAAGGAGATTCCACCACCTCCCTAGGTAACGCAATATGTCTATGTCCAGTGGAAGGTGTATGTGCACAGGAGACCCTTCCCATACTAGATGCAATTATGCAATTTTACTCAGCCCTTGCACAACCACAACAGGAATTTGGTGAATTCTGATCACTCCATTTTATGATAGATACTGATAAATCAGAGAATGCTATAAGGAATGAGACTATGCAGACACACTGTGGACTGGGGGGCAAGGAAACTGTGGCCAAATGCACCCCTGTAATCACACCCTGCACACTACTGTAATAATCTTTGTATAAAATATGCCATTTGGAAACTAATAACTCACTGGGCAATAATATCATGGGTAAAATGTGTGTAGCATCATTATGTGTGAAGTTATGAAATTCCCCTGTATGATGTTAAAGGGACATGTTCAAATTCTTGTGGTCTGATTAGGCAGAACTGGTCAAGCAGGTCTTAAACAAAGGGATGTGCAGTTACCTCAGTTTACATATACTCTGTAAACAGAGTCCTCAGACAGCAGGGGAGAAAATAAAGGAGACAAAGAAAATCTGCATCTCAGAACACACAGGTGAAAAAAACAACATGAAGCATCTTTCCTCACTAGATTCCATGTCTCCTTCTGCTCAGCTGGACAGAATTTTATGAGGGGGACTGAACTATATAAGTGAAGGGCAAACACCCCTGGGTATCTCTCTTCCTGTCCATCTCCAGTCTGACAGAGTGATTTCCAGTTTGGTAGCATTTTATATTCATGCACAACATACCCAACAGTGAAGAATCAGGCTCTAAATTTCACTCTGGTGGTTGGGAATAATTTTCTAAAAGCCTGAGTGATCATGCAGTTGAATAAACACTGTGGGAGATAACAGATCTACCATTAGATGCGTGACATGAGGTTAGAGAAGACTCTAGTGGGAAATGCCTTGCATGATGCTGTAATTGGATCTGGCTACTCTCTGCCACTAAAAGTTCCTATTGTCTGATACTTTCTAAGCTCTCAAATGGCTGCATAGAGAAAAGTATGGGTCTGTTTCCTTTGAAAACATTATTATTCAACAGGATTTTATGGGCTTTCCAGGTAGGCACTCCAATGCCATGGCGATAGGCGCAGTTTAAATATGTACATAGAATAGCTTATTAAATACCAATACTTTCCCTAGTTTGGATATACAAAATAAATTTGAAACCCATGAAAGGAAAATGGAAAATGTGGCATTGAGACAACTGCAGTGAGGTTAATAAAGGGAACTCTAAAGATATCTGGGTTGGGAATTACATGGGGATTTGCTCACTATAATGTGAGAGTAATAATTTCAGGATTTGATCATATTTACCCACTTCTACATTAGCTTGTGGGAATGGAACAAACTCTGGATTCAATCCCTTTTCTCACATGATAAGTAGAAGGATGGCTGATTTCTTACCTGAGCAGGTCACTCCAGCATGGAAAGGATGAGAGCATGTTGAGTTTACATTCCGGGTTACAAAACTGCAGTCCCAGATTGTTGACTCACTCCCATGACAAACATCTCCTACCACCAAGTATGGTGTGGAATCTTCTCCAAAGTGGGCAGCACTATGGACACTAACTGCAGAACCACATCCCAAGTGTTTGCAAGCTACTGCAGCATGTTTCATAGGTGAGACAGTAGAACACAGAATGGCGCTCAGTTCACCAATCTTAATCATCGCTCTCCCAGCACATGGGTTGCTTCCGTTGACCAACTTCAGATCAGTAGTTCCACCTTCAAGTAGAATCAGGACAGAGTTATTGGAGAGAACACTGAGCCACATCCCCATTATTATTACTAATGGAGCTAGTCAAATAGTATTTGAAGAATATAATACTGTAACTCCTCGCTTAACATTGTAGTTATGTTCCTGAAAAATGCTACTTTAAGCCAAATGATGAGTGCAGCGGAGGGCAACGAAAATGATTTGGGGGCTTGGGGACATGAATTATGAGGAGAGGCTGAGGGAACTGGGGTTATTTTGTCTGCAGAAGAGAAGAGTGAAGGGGATTTGATAGCAGCCTTCAACTACCTGAAGGGGGATTCCAAAGAGGATGGAGCTAGGCTGTTCTCAGTGGTGACAGATGACAGAACAAGAAGCAATGGTTGCAGTGGGGGAGGTCTAAGTTGGATATTAGGAAACCCCATTTCACTAGGAGGGTGGTGAAGCACTGGAATGGGTTACCTAGGGAGGTGGTGGAATCTCCATCCTCAGAGGTTTTTAAGGTCCAGCTTGACAAAGCCCTGGCTGGGATGATTTAGTTGGTGTCGGTCCTGCTTTGAGCAGGGGATTGGACTAGATGACCTCCTGAGGTCTCTTCCAACCCTAATATTCTATGATTCTATGATTTGCAGCAATATTGTACAAAGGTTGTTGTGTGAGGTGTCTATGAAAAGGTTATGATTTGCTGGTTATGATTATGCTATCTGTATGTGTGTATCATTTTTGTAGTCGAAGTTTATGAATATTGGCTATGTACTTGTATCTCAATGTGTAGCATTAGTGAAACATTTGGTCAGTTTCTTGAGAAAGGAATTTGCAGATTAAGTTCCCTATCAAAAAACACTTAAGTGACAATGGACCTCAGGAGACTCCAATCCACATGAAAAGTCTTCCTGGGATGTTCAAGGTAGCATGTGAGCAATGGCTGATCTCCCTGTAAAAGAACTGAGTCATGCATGGACATGTGACTTGCCCATGTGGCTACAAACTCCATGTTGTTGCTGTGATTTTGCACAAGAGAAAAAAGGGGTTTCCGCCCACAAGAGAAAGAATATAAAAGGCCCTGGAAATCCCTCCATTTTGTCTTCAATCCTGCTTCTTACTTCTGGAGGAACCTTGCAACAAACTGAAGCTCTGAACAAAGTACAGACGCTCCCCGACTTACACAATCGTTCTGTTCCATGTAACTCAAATTTTGCATAAGTCGGAAACGTATACCTGATCATTAAGCAAAAAAAAAAACCCCTCCTATTTCTAGTTTATGGAACTTTTTCTGTAAGAGCGGATTTGCGTAAGTCGGGTCTTGCGTAAATCAGGGAGCGGTCTGTACTGCCCATCCGAGCTGTGGATGTACTCCAGAGACTTGACTTGAACCTGCAGTTTATTCCATCACTGCTACAAGCCTGAACCAAGAACTTTGCCATTACTGTATGTAATTGATTCTATTTAACCTATATTAACTCTTATTTATATTTATTTCTTTTATGAATAAACCTTTAGATTTTAGATTCTAAAGGATTGGCAACAGCGTGATTTGTGGGTAAGATCTGACTTGTATATTGACCTGGGTCTGGGGCTTTGTCCTTTGGGATTAAGAAAACCTTTTTCCTTTTACTGGGGTATTGGTTTTCATAACCATTTGTCCGCATAACAAGTGGCACTGGTGGTGATACTGGGAAACTGGAGTGTCTGAGGGAATAGCTTCTATAACTTAAGGTCAGCCAGAGGGGTTAGACCAAAGTCTTCTCTGTTTGGCTGATTTGGTGTGCCTCAGTAATAAAAGAAACCCAGCCTTGGGCTGTATTTGCCCTGCTCTAAGCAATTTGTCCTGAATTGATACTCTCAGTTATGTCCCGCCAGAGGCAGCATTGTTACAGCTTGTTCCCTGTCCCCTCATTGACTCAAACCCTCCCAAGTGGTTCATAGTTAATTCTGTGTCCTTCTTTTAGAATGGCACGCCCTGCACACAGCCAGTCAAGTTTGCACAGAGTAGCAAGGAGGGGGAAAGGGAGAAAGGGGAAGGGGCTCTACCCAGTTCCACACACTTTTTCGTTTCTTACAGGAAGTAGATAAGGGAATAGATTCAAAAGTTTTATGACTACTGGAACTGAAGATACCTCAAGGGAGGAGAATTCACTAGGATAGAATTACTTAGGCCTGGTCTACACTTAAAATTTAGATCAATATAGCTACATCACTCAGGATGTGAAAAATTCACACCCCTGTTCACCATAGCTATGCCAACCTAATCCCTGTTGTAGATGTGGCTAAATTGATGTAAGAATGAAAGTTAGATTAACTAAATCGATGGAAAAGCCTCCTTCACTGTAGGAAGCATCTACACTGTGGTGCTCCAACAGCACACCTGCAGCATCATAGCTGTGCTGATGTAGTGCTTGTAGTGTAGATACACCCTTTGACTGTAAGCTCTTTGAGGCAGGGACCATCTCTTTTTCTGTATCGGTACAGATGAAGCACGGTAGGGTCCTGGTGCATGACTGGGGCTCCTATGCACTATGGTAATATTACCGATAAGAAAGAAATACATTTTCAAAGAGGAAGAGGAGATGATGATGACAAAACTAGCACAGGGCCACGGGTCTTGTCTGTGCTTTCCACCAGCTACATGAGCATTCTGTTGAAGCTAAGTCCTTCTGAATAATGGAGGAATATCTTCAGGACAGTAACAAAGCACTATCTACAGCTGATCAAATACTAAAAAATGAAGTTGGTGAATTATTTGCATATTGATTCAATCATATCTCCTTAGCATCGCCACCTTCAGGAATATTCAGAAATCTAACCAGACACTCTGGTGACCTTCCCCAGACCTGGTGAAGACCTCTGTGAAGCACAAAAGCTTGTATCTTCCATCAACTGAAGTTGGTCCAATAAAAGATGTTAGGATCCTGGGGCTGGGAGGTGGGTGGAGTATGTGATCCATTGTGGAGGTAAGAGAATTATTAGTTATTAGAGAATTGAGGTAAATTTGTGAATTTGACTCCCAACCTAACTCTATCTGTCTATTCTAGCCTAGTGTAGGCTTTTCTATAGAACGTATAATTGCAGCAGCTATATACTACCTCTCCTACTCCTACACAGCGAGGTCACTAAGGCCCAGGATAGATTGTCTGGAGACTATTGGCCATATTAGTTCATACACATGAATTCAAAGTTGAACACACATATTTGAGCAAATCTTCCAATGTCTTTCTAGGTGATACAAGGTAGGTGAGGTGGAGTTTAATCCCTTACTGCTCCAGTCAGTCCTGTACCTTCCAGCACCCATACTCCCTTCTTGTTTTTGCATTTGTTATCCCACAGACTCAGTTGTGTTTTGGGCCTTGAGGTCCCTCCCCTCAAGCAAGGGGTCCAACATTTAGTTTTGGGTGTGCCTAGGCTCACCTTTTTCCAGAATCCAAATAAACCTGTCATTTCCAGGAAGAAATTATTGTGGGCTAGAAATATACAAGTGGCAGGATGTCTGGTTTCTTACCTACACAGGTTTCAGAGTAACAGCCGTGTTAGTCTGTATTCGCAAAAAGAAAAGGAGTACTTGTGCACCTTAGAGACTAACCAATTTATTTGAGCATAAGCTTTCATGAGAAGTGAGCTGTAGCTCACGAAAGCTTATGCTCAAATAAATTGGTTAGTCTCTAAGGTGCCACAAGTACTCCTTTTCTTTTTACCTACACAGGTTACTCCAGCATAGTTTTTAGGATTTGATCATATTTACCCACTTCTACATTAGTTTGCAGGAATGAAACAAGCTCTGGATTTAATCCCTTTTCTCTAATGCCAAGTAGCAGGATGGGTGATTTCTTACCAAAGCAGGTCACTCCAGTATAGAAAGGATGAGAGCATGTTGACTCTGTATTCAGATTTTCCAGTCTGCAGTCCCAGATTGTTGATAGATAACATACATCTCCTACCATCAAGTATGGTCTGGAATCTTCTCCAAAATGCGCAGCATTATGGACACCAAATGCCTCTCCACATCTCAAATGTTGGCAAATTTCTGCAGCATGGGAAGCAGTAAAACACAGCTTCATCCACTGACCATTACGTTCAATCTCCACTCTCCCAACACATGGGTTGCTTCCATTGAACAGCCTGAGATCAGCAGCTCCACCTTCAAACACAATCAGGACAGAATTACCAGAGAGAGCACTGAGCCACGTCCCCATCATTATTATGAATGGAGCTGGTCAAATAGTATTCAACAAATATAATATTTGGCAAATAGCAGTGGTTTATGCTTGTGAATCTTTCACAAACAAGTCCCAATGTTTTTTCTAAAATATTCTGTAATCTCTGTTTCAAAATATTTCATTGGAGATGGTAAAATTGTTCATAATGATACAAAAAAGGCAGGAGTGTTCAATAAATAATTTTGTTGTATATTGAAAAAAAGCAAGATATTTTAGTCATATCACATGAGGATGATGAAATACCTTCTAGTCCATTAGTAACTAAAGAGGATGTTATACTATTTACTGGGGATAAACATTTTAAAATCAGCAGGGCCAGATAACTTGCACCCAAGAGCAGGCTGAGAAGATTTCTAGCCTGCTGATGTTCATTTTTAAGAAATCTTGGAATACTGGGGAAATTCCCACAACGCTGATGAGATTACTAGAATGGTTGCGTGACTGGGATTCCAGGGGGGCCACAGTGAGATTGCTTAATCAGGGAAAACTGCAAAGAATGGGACAGACAATTCCGAAAATTGGTGGTTATTTCTAATAATTAGATTCACCAAGCCAGCAACAAAACAGCTTCTACAATACCTACTGGTTACCCAGAAACCATAAATACTGTTCGCTTAAAGCAACCCAGACTTGGGCTCCCACCCAGACAGCCAAGTCAAATATGATGAGGGGATTACTGAAAATCTTGTTTATCATATAAAAAGTTGTACCAATCCCAACGAATCAGACACATTACCCTCCAGGTCAATGAATATTTCAGATCTTATCCAAATACATGCTTACAGCCAATTCTTATTAACTAAACTAAAATTTATTTTTAAAAAAAGAGAGAGTATTGGTTAAAAGATCATTATATATACAGATATGAATAAAGTTCTTAGGTCAGTTTCGTAGTAGAGATGGTGAGCTTTAGAGTTGAAAGGAATTAGTTTAGTTGAAACGGAATTAGTTTAAAAAAAAGGAGTACTTGTGGCACCTTAGAGACTAACAAATTTATTTGAGCATAAGCTTTTGTGAGCTACAGCTCACTTCATCGGATGCATGCAATGGAAAACACAAGTGCCACAAGTACTCCTTTTCTTTTTGAGGATACAGACTAACACGGCTGCTACTCTGAAACCTGTCAGAATTAGTTTAATATGTTATAGGCCAAGGTCCAATATCAGGGTGATCCAAGACTGGAGACCTCAGTCTTGTGACTCAAACTTCCCCTGAAGAAGCTTAAGGAGATCTGAGATAACAGTATCAGGGCCCTGGAGTTCTTTTTATAGTTTTCTGGCAGCCTCTTAACAGCATGCAGTCCTCCGGTGAACAATAGGCAATCATCGTGGCTTTGAAGGAAGACCTCTATTTCCTAAGCACCACCAGTAATTAGCTGCATGGATTAGAATAAGGCAACTGCCCATCTCCCCCCAGTTACAGGTAGCTGTCATAAATATAAAGGGAAGGGTAAACCCCTTTAAAATCCCTCCTGGCCAGAGGAAAAATCCTCTCACCTGTAAAGGGTTAAGAAGCTAAAGGTAACCTCGCTGGCACCTGACCAAAATGACCAATGAGGAGACAAGATACTTTCAAAAGCTGGGAGGAGGGAGAAAAACAAAGGGTCTGTGTCCGTCTGTGTGATGCTTTTGCCGGGGACAGAACAGGAATGGAGTCTTAGAACTTAGTAAGTAATCTAGCTAGAGATGCGTTAGATTATGATTTCTTTAAATGGCTGAGAAAATAGCTGTGCTGAATAGAATGAATATTCCTGTCTGTGTGTCTTTTTTGTAACTTAAGGTTTTGCCTAGAGGGATTCTCTATGTTTTGAATCTAATTACCCTGTAAGGTATTTACCATCCTGATTTTACAGAGGTGATTCTTTTTTACTTCTATTAAAAGTCTTCTTGTAAGGAAACTGAATGTTTTTTCATTGTTCTAAGATCCAAGGGTTTGGGTCGGTGGTCACCTATGCAAATTGGTGAGGATTTTTACCAAACCTTCCCCAGGAAGTGGGGTGCAAGGGTTGGGAGGATTTGGGGGGGAAAGACGTTTCCAGACTACGTTTTCTCAGGAACCCAGTTAAAGTTTGGTGGTGGCAGTGGAAGTCCAAGGGCAAAGGGTAAAATAGTTTGTACCTTGGGGAAGTTTTAACCTAAGCTGGTAAAAGTAAGCTTAGGACGTTTTCATGCAGGTCCCCACATCTGTACCCTAGAGTTCAGCGTGGGGAAGGAACCTTGACAGTAGCTTACTACAAACTTCCAAGAGAAATAAAGACAATGATATTGTTACATTCACGGTTCATCTAAATGTTAGCATTTCCTTTTGATCTCTGAATTAACAGAACATAGTGACAGACAGGAACCATTTGGTTACATTGTTAACCTCTAACAAGATACTGGTAAACATTTTCTAATTCTCTATCCATACAAGTCTACATTTCAAAGCTCAAGTTTATCTAATACGGAATGGCCCTAATTACCATTTACATACTTTTTAATACGTCTCTAAAGGTTGAATTTGGGTTATGTAGCCTGCTTTTGGACTCAGTGTCACAGGTTGATACAAGTAACTGTAAATGTAAGATACTTAGACTTTTGTAAGGTGTTTGATTTAGTACTATACATCATTCTGATTAAAAATAAGCACTATACAATACAGTAACTCCTCGCTTAACATTGTAGTTATGTTCCTGAAAAATGCTACTTTAAGCGAAACAATGTTAAGCGAATCCAATTTCCCCATAAGAATTCATGTAAATGGGGGTGGGTTAGGGTCCAGGGAAATTTTTTTTGCCAGACAAAAGACATTATATACATATACAGTATAAGTTTTAAATAATTTTAAACAAACTATTTAATATTGTACTCACCAATGATGATTGTGAAGCTTGGTTGAGGCGGGGCATAGTGGGGTCGGGGCACGGGGGCTTGGCGTGGGGTCTGACACTTCTGCCAGGGAGTGGGGTCGAGGGCTTGCCCACTCCCCAGCTGGAATGCCAGGTGGGCAGAACGGAGCAAGCCCCCACACCCCGACCCTGCTCCCTAGCAGGAGCGCTGGGTAGACGGGTGGAGTGGGGTGAGCCAAACAACCTTAAACGAGTGTGACTTTAAACGAATATGTTCTCTAATAGATCAGCAACCTAATAATGAAACAATGTTAACCAGGACGACTTTAAGTGAGGAGTTACTGTAATAATAAAGCACATTACATGGATTATGATCTCCAAAAGTGGCTGTTAATGAGGAATCATGATTGAATGGTGTGTTTGTAGTGGGCTTCTGCACTCATACTGTGCTGATCAGCAATGATCTGGAAGTAGCTATATAAGTCACTACTGATAATATTTGGAGATGACACAATGATTGGCAAAGTGGTAAATAATGGGTAGTAAGTAGGAGTAGGGAGTTGATTTTACCTTTGTATATGGCAGTTCTTGTGTTCACATATTTTAAAGGATGTTGAAAAACTGGAGAGGGTACAGAAAAGAGCCACTATAATGATTTGGGGGCTGGAGAAAATGCCTTATAATGGGACACTTAAAGAGATCCATCTGGTTTAGCTTGTCAGAAAGAAGTTTGAGAGGTGACTTGATTAGTCTTGTCACAGGGATGCCTCTATACTGGGCTGCAATACTTTGGTCTCATTTTGGTTGTTGGGTTTAGTGAGTGGGTGCTGGCAGCCTGTGATATACATGAGGTCAGACTAGATCAGGGGTTCCCAAACTTGGTTCATGGCTTGTTCAGGCTAAGCCCCTGGTGGGCCGTGAAACCCTTTGTTTACCTGAGTGTCCACAGGTACGACCATTCGCATCTGCCAGTGGCCGCGGTTCACCATTCCCGGCCAATGGGAGCTGCGGGAAAAGGCGCGAACCGGGCCACCGCTTCACGCAGCTCCCATTGACCGGGAATGGTGAACCACGGCCACTGGGAGCTGCGAGCAGCCGTACCTGTGGACACTCAGGTAAACAAAGCGTCTTACGGCCCGCCAGGGGCTTACTTGGAACAAGCCGTGAACTAAGTTTGGGAACCCCTGGACTAGATGAACAGGTGGTTTCTTCTGGTTCTAAACTCTATAACTCAGATGGTGGGTTTGGCTTTCATACGACAAAAGTCACAGGTGCTTTCTCCGAGGGAAAATTTGTTATCACTTATTTGCCCTACCCTGGGCTAGGAAAGAATATGCAGAAAAATATTCCAAACACAAAACCCGAAGTCAAAATTCAGATTTCCCAAGACCACATTTTTCAGCCTGCATCCTCTGAGATGTAGCCCCTGAATCTGAAGCTTAACTGATCCAGCATTCAGATTCTGGAGGCCAACAACTTCCAGCATTTGAATTGCCCCCATGTAGACTCAGGAGAGCTGTTTTTATCTGGCCCTTCTCTTATCCTGATAGGCCTCAGACTCTGCTTTCCTCAGCAAGCCCCACCTAATCATTCAGGATTAAACCAGTGTAATTAGCCCCTGTCTTTTCTGGCCAATTGTTAAGGCAACCCAACTGATTCCCACATGTCATCACTCCCTAGTGCTCATTTGATTTCCAAAAGAAAGTGAGAAAGGAATTTGAACAGAAAAATGTTGCAGTGGAGCAAAGGGAAGAAAGAAAAAAAAGACAACGTGATCTTTCGTACTGTATTTGTATCACATTCACTAATTTAACCATCCTACATGCAATGTGAGTTTTATAGAGTAATGAAACCTCCCCTAATAATGCATACACCCTGTAAAGCACCAGACCACTTTGCACATACCCCTCCCTTCCTAGGGGGAATTACTGTTTCTATTTGCATCTCTCCATAGACTTTATGTTTTATCTCAAACTGATATAATTGTAGGGCTATATACCATCTAGTAATGCACATTCTTATCCCTCATTGTGTTTAACTCAGTTAGTGGAAGGTGGTTAGTTAATGATGTACTGGTAGATCCAAATGAATAGTATTTTAGCATTTACATGCCAGAACTTATTGATAGATGGCTCAAATCCACATGTTGTTCAGCTGTTACTCTTCTGCCCCTTTGGATAATCTTCTGCACTCATATACCTTTCTTTCATAGAACCATAGAATATCAGGGTTGGAAGGGACCTCAGGAGGTCATCTAGTCCAACCCCCTGCTCAAAGCAGGACCAATCCCCAACTAAATCATCCCAGCCAGGGCTTTGTCAAGTCTGACCTTAAAAACCTCTAAGGGTGGAGATTCTACCACCTCCGATTCCAGTGCTTCAGCACGCTCCTAGTGAAATAATGTTTTCTAATATCCAACCTAGACCTCCCCCACTGCAACTTGAGACCAGTGCTTCTTGTTCTGCCACCACTGAGAACAACCTAGCTCCATCCTCTTTGGAATCCTGTCACGTTATTGACTTGAACTGGAACCATATAGAACATGGTTGCAACCAAGGTCCTGTAGTGGCACCAAATCTTGTATAAAGGGGGTCAAATAAGGTGTCTAAGACAAGATTATGGTTTGCTGGTTACGATTATGCTATCTGTTTGCATGTATCATTTTTGTATTTAAAGATATAAGTATTGGCTATATACTGTCTGTATTTCAAACTTATGCTATGCTTCTGGGTGACATCCCAGACAAGTTGGTGTCAGCTCTGCCTAGCCTGCTTGATGGCCCATTAAGGACCATCAGCTATACAATTGACCCACTGAGAGAAGGCAGACACGCCTTGCGACTCAGCAAGGTATGAAGGGACCTGCCTATGGAGAGAACTCTGAGGTTTTTCCATGCCATGTGATGGACAGCTTGTCTCTGGAACAAAGAAAGAAAGATCACATGGCAAGAGAATATAAAAAGCTGCTGCAGCTCCTCCATCTTGTCTTCAATCCTGCTTCATACCTCTGGAGGAACTTTGCTACGCTGAAGCATTGAACAAAGGACTGAATGACCCATCCCAGCTGTGGATGTTCTCCAGAGACTTGATTTGAACCTGCAGTTTATTCCATCACTGCTGCAAGCCTGAACCAAGAACTTTGCCATTACTGAATGTAATTGATTCCATTTAACCAATTCTAGCTCTCATCTATATCTTTTTCCTTTTATGAATAAACCTTTAGATTTTAGATTCTAAAGGATTGTCGACAGCGTGATTTGTGGGTAAGATCGGATTTGTATATTGACCTGGGTCTGGGGCTTGGTCCTTTGGGATCGAGACACCTTTTTTCTTTTACTGGGGTACTGGTTATCATAACCATTTGTCCCCATAACAAGTGGCACTGGTGATGATACTGGGAAACTGGAGTGTCTAAGGGAATTGCTTGTGTGACTTGTGGTTAGTCAGTGGGGTAAAACCAAAGTCCTCTCTGTCTGGCTGGTTTGGTTTGCCTTGGTGTGCATAGAAACCCCAGCCTTGGGCTGTAACAGCCCTGCTTTAAGCAATTTATCCTGAATTTATCCCGCCAATTTATCCCGCCAGAACCAGCATCATTACAAACCCCCCTTCAGGTAGTTGAAGGCTGCTATCAAATCCCCCCCGCACGCTTCTCTTCTGCAGACTAAATAAGCGCAGTGCCCTCAGCCTCTCCCAGTAAGTCATGTGCCGAAGCTCCCTAATCATTTTCATTGCCCTCCGCTGGATTCTCTCCAATTTGTCCACATCCCTTCTGTAGTGGGATGTGGACAGATTGGAGAGACTCCAGTGGAGGGCAACGAAAATGACTTTCTGGCATATGCCTCCTCTGATACATTATTACCTAATTCTGGGGGCATGGTCAATGCTAAATTCCTTGTTTTCCTTTCAATCCAGGGTCTTAGTATATTTATATGAAAGTTTTTTCTCTTTTCTTCAGATAATTCGATTTCACAATATGTCACTCCTACCTGCCTTGATACTACAAACAGACCGTGCCATTTAGCTAGCAGCTTATCTTTCGTAGTGGTGGGTAACAATAACAGAACTTTACTTCCCACCCTAAGCTGCCATTCCTGAACTTGTTTATTATATCATCTTGTTTGTGCCTGCTCTTCTAGATTTTCTTCAGCTATGTGGGAGACCTCTGCAAGTTGTCCTTCAGGTTTATAATGTAATCAATAATATTGGAAAAGTCAGTGGTTCATCCCTGCAAACTTTCTTTGATCATGTCTATGGATCACTAGGCTATCAGCCATAAAACTCGAATGGAGAGAATTACATTGAAGCCTGTGTGGCTTTTTAATAAACAAATGAAAGATAAAGTCCCACTGTCTGGGTACGGACTGTGCATAGATTTTTAATGTTCATTTCAGGGATTGATTCATCCTTTCCACTAGCCCATCCACCAGTGGATTAGGGATCATTTGGATAAGGGCTAGTTCAGATGGCTTTAATGCCTAAGAGATGGTAAAAGGGATGCTTGGAAATTAGTTCCCTGATCCGTCAGGAACATTCTATGGATGTCCACCTTACTAAAGAGTATCATCACTTCCTCTGCAATTCTCATGGCAGTAGCACTGTAAAGGGACTGCCTCTGGATATTGAGTCATACAGTCACAAATAATTAAAATGTATTGATTCATTTGCAAAAAGAAAAGGAGTACTTGTGGCACCTTAGAGACTAGCCAATTTATTTGAGCATAAGCTTTCGTGAGCTACAGCTCACTTCATTGTTACAGAGCTACAGCAAACCTGATTCATTTGGTAACTCTGTTCTAATGGAGTCATTGCAATCCTTTCAAATTGTGTACCTACAATTAGAATTGAAATCAGCTGTCTGTTTTTTATTGTTTCTGGTCCACTATCTGACATTCTGGGCAGGATTAACACCATTCAGCTCCTTCTTAATAAATATTCAGCCAGAAAAATCTTTGCAGAATTTTGGCCAATATCTTGTCCCTCCCTGTAAGGCCTGCTAAAGGAAATTGATGAGCTACCTTTCACTGCCAGCCAAAAATGTTGGGGACTACCAGCTGTTTCACCCATTTTCTGGTCTTAGGATCTCACATATCCTATTATAAAATACTATTCAGTACAGTAGAGGACCTTAGTTTGACCAAGATCTTCCTCACACAGCCTTTTATAGAAAGTCTGATGATACTGTCTTCTTTTTATATTTAGCAATATCCATAGTTTCTTTCACATTGTCTGTATGGATGCCAGTGGCCCTTAGCCACTTAACATGTGTACACTGTAACGTAAGCCCAGGGTTAGCGGAATTGGAGTCAGCAAACCTCGGGTATGAGAACCCAGGTCTTGAGCATCTACATTGATTACTGACCTCTGGCTGAGAATATTTAAACCTGGGGCCCAACCTGGGGCTCCAGCATCTGTATTGCAGCACACAGTCCTGAATCAAACTAACAATATCCCAGCTTTCCTAGCGCCCTTCTGAAATGTGGCCATTCTAGCCCTTTATGTGTGGTGCATATGACATTCTGCACCCCAAAGCACCATATATTTACCATGGTGATGTAATTATGATACATTTTGTACAAAGTATGCCTGGTGAGGTATCATTCTAAAAGTCTTGATCTGCTAAACATTAATATCTCAGTGGATTGTATGTTCTATCATCATATGTGAAGTTATGAAATCTTGCTATGTGTGAATTACTAAAGTGTGATGTGTGATTGGAAACACCCAAAACCAGCCTTTCAGGTACAACAATAGAGTAGCCAGACAGTGTTAATTGCTGTCATCAACACCCATCAAGGGAAGAATCCACTAGCTCAGGAACTCTGTATAAGGAAGCCTCCTCGGAAGGAGCACAGAGACCATGGAGAATGTTTGGCCAATGGGGGTGGACCCCCACGTCACATATACAGACTTTCCAGCAATCTGGAAGAAACTATAAAAGATGGGTAGTGACATCATCACTTGTCTTCATTTCTCCACAACTCAACACCTGGAAGAACCTCTGGAAGAAAAAGGACTTTGAATAGGGGAAGGGAACCCAGACTGCAAAGCAGATGCAGCCTGTGCCTCAAGAATCTGTAATCCTGCTGATTCAAATCCTATCTAATTTGTGTAAATCTTAGATTGGATTTTGTTTGATTTTCTAGGTAACTTGCTTTGATCTGTTTGTTATCACTTATAATCACTTAAAATCTATCTTTCTGTAGTTAATAAACCTGTTTTATGTTTTATCTTAACCAGTGTGTTTTTGAGGGAAGTGTTAGGGAATCTTAGTTCTGTTAACAAAGGCTTGTGCATATCTTCCCCACATTGATGGGGGGGGAGCGGACTAATTAATGAGCTTGCACCATACAGATCCCTGTGCAGTGCAAGACAGTATAATTCTGGATTTATACTCCAGTAGGGGTGCAAAGCTGGGGAGCTGTGAAATTGGCTAGTGCCTCCATTGTTAGTCATGAGTGGCTTAAGTAAAGCACTCAGGTGACTCAGTTGGGTGTGTGGTGCCACCTGCTGTCATGTTGGGTGATAACAGGGCCTGGAGGGGCTGGCTGTGGGTCACCAGCAGAGCAATGTGGGAGGCCAACCCAGCTGAATGATTTGGGGGCACAGTGGTTCCAACAGCTTCCAGGCTTCACTCCGGGTGTACATCCCGTCACAATGCACTGTGAGATAACTTGATTGTCCATTCCTGTGCATCACAGGTAGTTTGAGCAGCCCACCAACACATCCTGCTGAGCCAGTACTCCCAGCCAGGAAGTGCAGCTACTGCAGCTGGAGATGGATGCACCCAGGCAACAGAAATTAGGGATGCCCTGTGCTCTCATACCATGGATTTGCATGGGCCAATGGAAGAGGGAGAACAGTAGCTTTATGAATGTGCTTGTGCAATGCTTCCTGTATATTAGGTAAGGGGGAGGAGGATTGATTCCCATGAATTGTACCTTATGAATGAGATGACCACTTAGGAAACTAGAATTGTGGGTGGGGGGAGGTGAATTGTGAATGTAGATGTCTGTACTGAGAAATAAATAGTGTTTCTATACAACTTCACAGTTGTCCCTTATGTGTTTATTTTTATTATTTGAAATACACATTATATGATGTGATGCAGGCTGGTAGTATGATTTCTTTATAAAATAAAAATCTTTGTTTTTGAACATTTATTAGAAAAGCTCGTGGGATAGAGAGGACAAAGGACAATGGCACATGAGATTGTGAAACAGCTTTGGTGGATCTGGCATGGGTGTGTCCACACGACAAAATGATAAGGCTTGAATTCTGGGTCCTGGCTGGACTTGGGCTTGAACTCTCCACCTGTGTGGGGTCCTAGGATCCTGGGTCTGAGACTGAGTTCAAAACATTTGTGTGTAGACAGACGGGGGTTTGGTCTTGAGCCTGGGCTGAAGCACGGGCTTACATTGCAGTGCAGACATACCCATAGTGCTCTTCCTCTTTCCCCCGGCAAAGTGGATCTTCCTCCCTTCCCCCATCAAAAATATCTGAGGAAAATGGAAACAGATCCTATTTCTCTTCTTCCTTGGAAGCTTTTCCCAATCATGCCTGACTTCAAGTGGTAACAGTCATAATACTGGGCTCTTTTAATGAAGTTACCAAGAGGTTAACAAAATTAGGAATATTTTTCCAGGGGCTCCATTTGGATCGGGGGGCAGTTCCCCCTCTCCCCCATATGCTTCATACCAACTCAAGCTAGGGTGCTCTCCTTGTCCGTGGGGAGGCTGTTCATGGTCTAGTCTGGGACAGGGAGGTGGGGAGCAGAGGCGCATTGAGAAGGTTACAGAAGGCTGGTCCCTGCCACTGGCAGCAACACTGAAATGAGAACCCAGCACACCAGCTGGCAGGGAGATGTGGTGCAGGGGAAGGGAGAGTGGGAGGAGGAGAATGAGCTGCCACTGCCACTGGTTGCCCAAGCCAGGCTGAAATGGCAACACCCTCCCTACAAACCTGGGGGTGGGGAACGCAGGGTTGGATGACAGATAAAGAGACGGTGTAGCAGGACTGGATGGGGGACAGAGAGGGAGAGGAGCAGGGCTGGATGGGGGGCAGAGAGGAGAGGAGCAGGGCTGGATGGGGGGCAGAGAGGAGAGGAGCAGGGCTAGATGGGGCACAGAGAGGGAGAATAGCTGAGCTGGATGGGGGACAGAGGGAGAATAGCTGGGCTGGGTGGGGGACAGAGAGGGAGAGGAACAGAGCTGGATGGGGACAGAGAGGGAGAGGAGCAGGGCTGCATGGGGGGGTAGAGAGGGAGAAGAGCTGGGCTGAGTGGGGGACAGAGAGGGAGAGGAGCAGGACTGGATGGAGGACAGAGAGGGAGAGGAGCTGGGCTGAGTGGGGGACAGAGAGGGAAAAACCCTAAAATCCCTTCCCCGAACACATGGTCTCAACTGCAGGACTTGGTCGCAGCACAGCGTGCCTACACTGGTGGACTATGAATACCCTTTGATGTGTAGGAGACAACAGGGACAAGCACCCAGCCCTATCTGTAAATTCATTCTTTCCAGGCCAGAAACTTGGCTTTTAACATAAATGCGGATATTACCTTTTTCATTTCTGGGTTATCCCAAGTTAGGCGGGGTGGGTTTGGCCGGTCCCCATAGCCTGGGGCTTCACAAGACTCAAAGGCCAGCCCTGCTAGCCAGACGGTGTTTACTTGAATTCATGGGAGTTAGGTGCCTATTATGAATCCCACTCTGCATGCATTCTTTTTCTAAGTGCCTGCTTCTCCCACTCCCCCTCGTGTGGGACTCAGGCCACTGCACTGGGCACGGGTGTTAGAAGATCTGTTTTTGCCAGTAATTCAAACCCTACTTCTGCTCCCTTTAGCATCAACACACTGTTATGCTTATAAGAAGCACATGGGATTTTTTTTAGGGGAAAAGGCAATATGCTGCATTTATTGAAGATATAACAATTAGCATATGTATTTAATTATACTATATACATATATACATTGTTTTGCTAGTTGATAATATAGTTATTAAAGTTTAGAGTTTGGATTAATTTAGTGGCTAGCTAAGTTGATTATGGGTAGGGAGGAGCTGGGTTTTGTTGTTTGTGATATGATGCTTTGGGGAAGTTTTGGTAGGATGAACCCAAAGTTTTATGGCAAGGTATTTTGTTTATATAGTGATTTTTTTATTGGGATTGATGAGTTTTGCATTGTTATGTTGTAATTAATTGATGTTTGATGAGTGTTGGCTTTTTTAAGTTTTTTTATTTTTTATTTTTTATTAAGTTTTTTAGGGAGTTATTTTATGCTGGTTTTGATTATAGCTATTTTGTTTTTATTGATAGGTGTTTGATTTATTTTTAGAGTTATTTTGCTTTTTTATATATATTTTAATAGAGTGTAATGTAGCTTTTTGGTGCTTTTGCGTTTGTTTTTTTAGCATATTTGGTTTAGCAATGGCTTTTATATTTATATTTTAATATATATATTTATTTATTTATACATAAAATAGAATTAATTTATAAAGAACATTTTGAACAGGAACATTAAGTTGCAATGCAAAAGAAAACAATTATGGCATTTTTTTAACTTATTTTAAAATGTTAAATCTACAACAAAGTACTGACCTTAAAGGTCTGTAACTGCCTTGAAATTAGTTTAGACAGAAAGAAATTCTGGCTGATGTATATCTACCAGTGACTGTTAGGCCATTCCTTTCTGCTATTCAAAAAGGGTGGCTGGCAGGATATGGTCAAATCATACTTCAATACATTTAATACATGCTACATTATTATATTATTATTCTTTATTTTTTATTTTAAATTATACAAAATACAAACAATAAAATCTACTACTACATATCCCCCTTTTGACCCCTCAAGAACAATTCTTGAGTGGGTCATATTTTATTCAATTGTTTTATATATATATATATATATACTGAGAGACAATTTGGCAATTTGGGCTTGTGGTTGTAATTTAATAAACTTTTTTTTTGTTTAAGAGCATATATAACACATTTTTAGCAAGCAAACACAGGACAATATTAATACAACTAGTAATGGGTGAAACATAATAGACAATATGCTTTTAGAGGTTGTGGACCAGCTTGTAAAAACGTAGGGTTTTTTTAGATTTAGCAATTTTAAGCATGTTTGTATTTGCATGTAACATTTGAATGACACGCTTCTTTATATTTTTTTGTGTTTGTTGTAAAAACTGAGTCACCTTTGTTTTTGACAACAAGTGATTAGTTAGATTGTGCCAATTTAGGCCAAGGGTAACAGAGAAATTAACCGGGGTGGTTGTTATAGTGCTTTGTGCTTTTTTATTTTTGGTAAATAGTACATGTGATTGCTAGTATATAATACACGGGCATTATATTTACATTTATTTACTGGGGGTTCGCTAGTATTTGCATTTCTTTTAAATATTGTTTTTTATGATGTAACATACACATTGTTTGTTGTACAAAACACGTGTTACATTTTTTAGTTTGTTTTATACACGTTTTAAATTATGTGTTTTTGCTGCATGGTTTTGTGGTGATAGGTAGGGACAAGCACACTCATTTCTAAGGGCTTCATTTTGTATACCGTTGGGTGTTTAATAATGTATTTATTTTTTAGCTTATTGACCCATAACCCGGGGTAGCTAAAAGGATTTTATGGTCAATTTTGGGAGCGGGCTTATTTTTTATATTTTTGTTTTTATAGATTGTTGGTGAGCAATTTTAATAATAATTTTATTTTATAACAAATTAGGCTTAACTGTGCTGGAAACATATTGCATGTATTTATATTTGTAGGTGTTAAATAAGGATCTCTTCCGTTGTTTTAAAAGATGCGTTAATACCCGAACATTTTTAGATATTATTTAAAACATTTTATGTTTTAGTGATGCTAAATTCCGAGTTTGCATTTTGGTACATTTTATGGCTAAGGCAGTTTTATTTTTTTATTTTATTTGTTGTTTATATAGCAGCTAGGAGGTGGTGTTTAGCCACCGCCACATATTTTATGTTATTTTAGGGTTTTTCGATGTATTTGTACTAAATTGACAGTATTATTTGCTTGCTTGTGAATGAGACTATTTTGCAGTTGTGACAAGAAGCTTAATTTATTTTTAATTACTTTTAGGTTTATAGTATTTATAATTTTTTATTTAAATGTAACTTTTTAAAATATGGTGTTTATTACATTTTGTTTTGTTTGGCTATTGGAGTGTTGATGTGTTTTTATTTAGACTGTTATAATAGGAAGCGAGTAGGGGGAACATTTGGGTTTTAATTTATACACGTTGAACTGAGTTTAATTTACACCAATTTTTATTTTTACTAATAGTAGATTTAACAAGACTTTTACTGGATTACTTTGAGTTACAAACAATTTTGTTTTTTTTTTATTTTAATTGGGGTACTTTTTTGAATGCATAGCTTTTGGTTTAGGTTTTGGTGCATGTGTTTGGGGACCATAGTTTTAATTTATTACGGGGTATTGGACCGTATCCCAAAATAGCCGTTAGTATTGTTTTTGTTTTAACAGACTTATTTTATTGGTATGATAATTGTGGGTAGCTGAAACTTTAGGTGGTATTTTTATAGGGACAATTTATTTTAACCCCTATTTTTCAGTGGTTTGGTATGTTTGTGGTGTTTATAAGGTGAACCTTAAGTTTTACTCTTTTTTTTAGGCATACATTTTGGTATTTTTTAAAGGATTTTAAGAGTTGGCTAGTATTTTTATTATATCATTTTTTGAGGATTACTGGATTACGGGTAGGAATTTATGATTGGTTGGTGGGGAGTGAATTATTTTTTAAATATTGGCTTATAAAGAGGGCTGCATTTTTTATGATTGCTTTAATTAAGTGGGCACTAAAAGTTTTTAGAAGCAGGTAAAGCCACACCTTGCACTGGAGTTTTATTTTTTGTGGATTAAAATTGTGGTGGTTAAGCAGCGCTTTGTGCTTAGGTTTTGGGAATTTTTTTTTCAAAGAATTTAAACATTATTATTTATGTAAACAATTTAATTTGTGAAACATGTACCCATTTCAGTTTTTTATTTTTTTTAATGCGGTATACCAATGGGCTAAGGCAGTTTACTATGGAGTAAGGGCCTATTTATTTTGATTTTAGTGAGTGACCCCTTTTTTTTATTTTAAGGTACATGACCTGCTTTCTTTGTTTTTTATAAGGCTGCCTTTGTGGGCCTTTGCTTTTGAATTTTGTTGTTTATGTGTTTGATGGCTTGATTAACACTATATTGGAGAGTGGTTTTATTTTTTTGTAGCTGTTTGAGCTATTGAAAATAATTATGTTAGGTTATATTACAGCTTTTTTTAAAAAATTTGTACCAGGTAACTCGGATTAATTATTAGGCATAGTGGATGCCCAAACAGAATTTGGAAGGGTTGAATTTTTGTTTTTAGTTTATTACTGCTGCAGATGGCAGCCAAAATGAGAGGCAGTTTATTTGACCAGTCTTTTTGTGTGTGCTTTACTATTTTTTGGAGCGCTTTATTAATAGTGCAGTTCATGTGCTTTACTTGGCCTGAGGACTGAGGCCAGTATGGTATATGGAGCTTTTGTTTAATTCCCAAGGCTTGTATTATTGTTGTAAAGATTTTTTTTTTACAAAGGCTCCCCCATTGTTAGAAGCTATTATTTTGGGGGTGCTATATTTATATGCTACTTTATTAAAAAACTTTTTGGCCATTACCCTGGTGCTATTATTTTTAGTAGGAAATGCTTTTACCCATCCTGAAAAGGAATTAATTATTACCAATAAATACTGGAATTTTTTTTTACTTTTTGGCAATTTATTAATAAAATTAATTTGAACCCTGTGCTATGGCCCAAGCCTTTGATGGTGCATTATGGGTTGCTAGGTGCATTATGGGTTGCTAGCGCTTAGGACGAGCCTTGTCCTAAGCGCACCGCACACAATTTCGCACCGACATTTTAATATTTTTTTATACACTTTCATTTTGCTATTTGCTCAAGCCTTTTAAAAGTTTTTTTTTTTTTTACTTTTTTATGCATAAACTGATGGGCTACATTAAGTAACTTATGTTTTGGGGGGTTTTTTTGGAACTTGGTTAGGGCTGTCTGTAGTGCCATTTGTTGGCTTTGATGTGTTAGCACAGACTTTTTTTGGTTACAGCTGCTATGTTATGCTGTTGGGCTATTGTATATATTCGATTATTCCAGGTGGCTTTTATACCCATTTTTTTACTGTGTGCCTTTACATGTTGCACCGTTAACTCTTTAGGGGGGTTTGTTACCCCCTGGTAAATGTATTTTTTTTTTGTATATGCAGCTTTTTTTATTTGCTGCTTTTTACCTGTTTTTATACCAATCATGTATTTAAAACTGTATTTCCTTCACACAAAAATTACTGTTAGCATAAATATAAACGGGCTGTGGGGAATTTTTATATTGCTTTAAAACCTGATAAATTGCCTGGAGCTTGGCATGCTGAGCCGATTCATGGTCTAAATGTTTTTGAATGACTTTTTTTTTTAAGTTAATGGCAGCGTATTTTACACACTTTTTTTTTACTACCATTGCACTTTTATTAGTAAACCAAATGTGCTTTTTTTGGCCCATAGTATTTCATTCTTTTAGTGGGGGTGCCTTTACTAAGGCAATTTTTTGCTTCAGAGTGACCTCTGGACATTTATGTTGGGGTTTTTTTTTAATTAGGGCATGTGTTAGCATGTCCGGCTTGGACACTGTTTTTGTGGTCACCCCTTTGTTAACCATTGAGCCATTTGGGTGTTTGAGACTTTACCTCCTATTAATTTCCCTGATAAAATGTACTTGAGAGGAGTGTGGGTGCTTTGGATAGTAATAGGGACTGTTCCTGTAAGAGGCTTAAAAGATTGTACTGCCCAGACAGCTGCTAGACACTTATGTTCACAGGGATTAAAATTTATTTTTGCTTTTTGTGATTTTTTGGATTTATATGCTATTGGCCCTAGCTTTTTTTTTCTTATTATTATTTTGCAATAGTGTGGCAGCCAAGGCCATGTTATTAGCCACCAAATGAATAACAAAAGACTGTGATTCATTAGGGAAACACAGGGCTGGAGCTCTGAGAGCCCTTTGTTTTAGCAGGGTTAAAGCGGAGTTTTGCTTTATTTAATTTTTATTTTGTTTTGTTTTTTAGCAGTTTTTATAATGGATGAGTTATTTTAGCATATTTTTAAATGTGTGGTTTAAGAAAATTGAATTCTTTTAGTAGTACTTTTAAAGAGTGGGTGCTGGTAGAGGCCGGAATTTTTACCAGTGCCCTTACCTTCCTTTGATTTTTGAAAATTAGTGCCAAAACTTTTTCCGTTAGTGTTTGAGTTTGTGCTTTAGTTTCCCTAAATATTAAAATGTCATTTACATATGAAAACACAAAAGGCCTTTCTTGTGGACTCAACTGGTCTAGCATATTCACAACATGCCAATGGGCAATAGCCAGGCTGTTGTGATATTCCTGGGATAAGTGACAAAAGGTCCATTGCTGCCTTTTTATTGTAAAGGCAAACCGATCTTGTGAATCCGGATGTAGGGGTATGACAAAGAAACAGTTGGCCAAATTAATAACTGAGAAATATTTAGACGTGGCTTTCACTTTTTGTATTATCTGTGTTATGTTAGCCACAATAGGAGCCATAGGGATGGTGCCCTTATTGATTCTTTTATAATTAATTGTTAAATGCCAGGATTGGCCGTTTGCTTTAGCACTGGCCACACAGGGGAGTTAAAGAGTGAATTCGTTGTTCGAATGACCCCCTGTTGTTTTAATTTTTGGATGGTTTGCACCAATTGGGCCTTTGCCTCTCTCGGGTAGGAGTACTGTTTTTTAGGGAGGCACAATTCCCCAACAATTTTACAGAAGCATTAATTTTACCACACTCTGTTTTTTGGGGTTTTTTTTTTTTTAGTTTATACTGAGTGGAATTTCAAGCACCACTTTTCAGCTTGTTGAGTGAAGTGCAGCTACTGGTCTTTCCCTCCCCTTTTGTTAATATGATATTTTGCCTGATTTTTTTTTAATGGGGAGAGGGAACTTCTAACTTTTAAAGAGTACCTTTAGGCATATCATAGAATCATAGAATCATAGAATATCAGGGTTGGAAGGGACCCCAGAAGGTCATCTAGTCCAACCCCCTGCTCGAAGCAGGACCAATTCCCAGTTAAATCATCCCAGCCAGGGCTTTATTATTGATAATATTAATATTAATTAATATTGATTACCACATTGGTTTTGAACAACCAGTCGGATCCCACAATAATTTCATTAACAATATCGGGAGTTTGGATCAAATCCCCTCATGTCTCAAACCCTTGCACCGAAAAGGAGACTTGGGTCCATTCCCACCCAAGACTAGGTTTTCTTTGAAAGGATTTTAAAGCTACCTGTTTTAAATTTTTTTTTTTTATTTTTATTTTTTTTTTGCTTTTGGGGTTGTTTTGATTAAGGATACAGTGGCTTCTGTATCTATTAAAGCTAGTGTAGGGGTATATTTATGCTGCTGAACATACACACATGGTCGTCCCCTGGGATCCCAGGAGACCTTGTCTATGACCTCCACCTTTGTGCCCCTATTGGTGGTGGGGATTCTCCGTTCAGCGGGCCCCTCTATTCTTGCCCCAAAAAAGGGAATGGGTCTGGGAAGCATTGCATTGAGGAAGAAGAGGGTGGTCCACTAGGAGTTAGGCTAGCCACTTCTTTTGGTGGGGTTTGCAACCTCATGGTTTCCCTGACTAGTTCTAATGCAGGGGCTCCATTCCACTGTTCTTGGTTTGCCCCATGCTCCATCAGTGTTCGCCAGGCTATCTGGCGAACTTTATTTTCCGTGTGCCCACCTCCCTCCTTTGATTGCTGGGAGGAGGTTATCTGATATTGCTGGAGGTCTGGGTATAACCAATCTCCTTGTCACCCCTGGCTTCCCCGTCCACGGGAACGGCCTCTAGTATATCAAGTTGCAATGCAAAAGAAAACAATCATGGTATTCTTTTACTTATTTTAAAATGTTAAACCTACAACAAAGTGGTGACCTCAGAGGTCTGTTACTGCCTTGAAATCAGTCCAGACACAAAGAAATTCTGGCTGATGCATCTCTACCAATGGCTGTTAGGCCATTCCTTTCTGTGATTCAAAAAAAATAGCTAACAAAATATAATCAAATCATACTACAATACATTTAATACATGCTACACTGTTATCTTTTTTATCATATTCTTTATTTTTTATTTTAAATTATACAAAATACAAACAATAAATTCTACTACTACACCTGAACTGGCATCATCCTCCATGAGGCATTGGCACTGCAAGCTCCTGGGGCTGGGACCATCCATTTACTTCTCTAAGACACTGTTCACCAATACTTTGTGCTGTGCTGGTAATTTTGTTGTAGTGAAACTATATTAATTGTTATTAAAATATAGAAAATATATAAAATAATCACAACAAATGTTTATGATATGGACTGAGTTTTACATTTTGTACTTCAAAAAAAATCCAAGAGCTTCCAGGCGCCTGTGACCCTGGCCCTACTTGCTGAAAGCTCGCCCTCCTCCCCCCAAAAAATCTGTGGTACCAATTTTTTCCTAATACTAATGAGGAGTTGTTTCCATCATACCCCCATCATAAGAATCTCTTGTCCATTTGGATCTTAACTTCCACCACATGACATATCTTGGTGTCTCCATGGACACATATAATGGATGTTGAACTTATCATAGAATCATAGAATATCAGGGTTGGAAGGGACCCCAGAAGGTCATCTAGTCCAACCCCCTGCTCGAAGCAGGACCAATTCCCAGTTAAATCATCCCAGCCAGGGCTTTGTCAAGCCTGACCTTAAAAACCTCTAAGGAAGGAGATTCTACCACCTCCCTAGGTAACGCATTCCAGTGTTTCACCACCCTCTTAGTGAAAAAGTTTTTCCTAATATCCAATCTAAACCTCCCCCATTGCAACTTGAGACCATTACTCCTCGTTCTGTCATCTGCTACCATTGAGAACAGTCTAGAGCCATCCTCTTTGGAACCCCCTTTCAGGTAGTTGAAAGCAGCTATCAAATCCCCCCTCATTCTTCTCTTCTGCAGACTAAACAATCCCAGCTCCCTCAGCCTCTCCTCATAAGTCATGTGCTCTAGACCCCTAATCATTTTTGTTGCCCTTCGCTGGACTCTCTCCAATTTATCCACATCCTTCTTGTAGTGTGGGGCCCAAAACTGGACACAGTACTCCAGATGAGGCCTCACCAGTGTCGAATAGAGGGGAACGATCACGTCCCTCGATCTGCTCACTATGCCCCTACTTATACATCCCAAAATGCCATTGGGAGCACAGGGAAAAATTAGTGGGTGCTCCACACCCACTGGCAGCCAAGCTCCCCCCTCCTCGCCTCCTTCTTCCCCCGCCCACCTCGAGCGCACCGCATCCCCGCTCCTTCCCCTCCCCTCCAGTGCTTCCCACCCCCTGCCGCCTAACAACTGTTTGGCGGCGCTTAGGACTTTTGAGTGTGGGAGGAAATGGGGATGTGGCATGCTCAGGGGAGGAGGCAGAGAAGAGGCAGGGCAGTAGGAAGAGGGTGGAATGGGGTGGGAAGGGGGCAGGGCTGGGGTTGGAAAAGGCGGGGTGGGGCGGGGACTTTGGGGAAGGAGTGGAATGGGGATGGGGAGAGGGTGGTGCAGGGGCAGGAAGAGGCGGGGTAGGAGCCGGGGGGGGGAGGTCAAGCACCCACCGGGCAGAGGGGAAGTCGGCGCCTATGGGCGCATTTGTGTCCTCTCCCCCCTTGAATCCCATATTTATTTAAGGCCAGACTGTGCAACACTGGTGAGCCCTTGCTCATAGGAGTCATCCCACTGACTACACAGCCCCACTGGGACTGCTCCAGTCACAATGGGCTCAGTAGTGTCAGGAAGAGACATGAGCAACAATTTTCAAAAAAGAATTTTTTTGTCCTAATGAAAATGGCCATGAAATTATTTTAGGTTTGTTGAAGTTTTTTATTTTCGTAAATTTTCTGAAGGTTTTGTGGATGGAAATTTAGGTCTATTGCTTGAGGTCCAGCAACTAATCACTTTCCATTTTTCTGTTTCCAGTTTTCCTTAGCTGTCCTCAGCTACTATTTATTCAAACTCATACACACGCTCATGGTTTGTTGGATTATGAACTTTTAACTAGATACACATGTGATGACGATATTCCTGTTCCACAGAGACAAATTAAAGCGAAGAAAAGCAGAATTATGACCAGACTCGATTAATGCTCTGACCATGTATTAATACATAGTTCATGAATGGAATCCATGGCCACCTTCTCGTTCTGTAGGGTACGAGTTATGCCCATTGAAGCTACTGGGAGTCATTCCACTCTGCAGGGAGAATAGGGACCCATGGTTTCACATGAAGCATCACCCATAGCATGTCAGTCTGGTTACCCAGGAATCCCAGTGGAATTCTTTGCTGTTTCTCTTTTGTAAAATTTCACTTTTATCATGAGATCAAACTCCAGCTAATTCTGTTTAATTTCTTGGGAAGTTCACATACAAAACCCACATTAGCTGCTCCAGAAAATTCCTTGCTCTAGAATTCCCAGCTCCTACCCTCCCAGGCACAGAGACGTTGCAGAGTTATCTGTGATCTGTACATACCAGGTGTGATACCACGGTTTTCTCTAGCAATGCATCTGAGGTTTCTAAAATCTGATTCTCATCTTCAACTTCACTGGTTTATACTTCAGCTCCAGAATAGCAGTGTATCACACTGCAGGAACTCACAGACATATGCTGCTACTGGACAGTTCAATGGCCCAACACATGGATCATGCAAACCCTACTGAAATTGGCCCAACACATTTAACACACACAGCACAGTAGCACTATTTTAAATTGTATGGACTGTACACATGGAATTATTCACATGTTCCATGCAGAGGCACAGAGCTTGACCAGGGGCATAAGGCTAGAGTTCACAATACAGAGACCCTCCCCCCTCTTTTTTTTTCTTCCTTTGGCTTGTTTGTTTATCAGGAATTTTTAAGCATTGAAGCCATTAGTGTCACTAAAACCAACTTTGGGCTCACAGTGCTACAAGAATGGGATAATTTATAAAGTACTCACAATCAAATAATCTTTGATTATTGCACATGTATAACCTCTCTCTCTAAGAATCATGCACGGGAGATAATTGGAGACACAAATTTACTTTAATTCTTGCCCTTGTTTCATTGACTTCTGGAATAAAACCCTGTTTCTAGTGGAACTGAAACTAACTTCCTAGTTCAGTCTGCCCAACTCAGTAAGTGAAATAGCAGGCACTTACCCATGGTGACCTGAAGAGACAGGAGAAGCACACAAAGCAGCTGAGTGCCGAGATGTCCCTTCATTGCCATCCTCCTGACAGTGCCCTGGCTGCACCTACACACCCTGCCAGGGCTCCTCTGTGTCTGACAAGTAACAACAAAGCAGTTGCAGGGAAATATATAGATTCAGACACTAGCATCAGCTGCCAGAAGGAACCAATAGAAACAACATTCACCTTTTTAGCCATTATCAGAGGGTTTATCTAAAACTTTATGTACCCAAAACATCCAATACAATTCTAAAACTCCAGCTGTGACCATATATGAGTGACGAGTCCGCTTCTGATGTCATGTTCGCTTCAGTCTCGGATCATCATGTAACCACCCTCCTTAGCACAGAGCAGATCAGCGTGAAAAATGATTCTGCCTTATTAGGCAAATAAATGGAGAGACTCAAATGCTGCTCATTGTATAAACCTATTAGAAAATTTGAAAGGAAAAACACCTTTAAAATTCAACCCCACAGAGCTGTGCGGGTCCAACTGCAGCCATGCCACTAGAGCTGGAACGTTACCATTGGGATCAGCAGTATCAGAAACGCAGAGAACAAGCCCTGCTCCTGTTGTGGAACCCAGACTGGTCAGGGCTTCCTGAGTGGAGCAGGACCACAGATACATTGGTAATAGGAGTGTGTCATAGAGCTTCCTTCTTCAGATGTGACCATCAGTGGCTGCAGTCTTGCAGGCTTGTGCTGAGTGCACACTGATTGGGTTAAGAATAAAGCTGGTCTGGGATTTCCCAGTGAAGCAGGGGGCTTTTTGGTCAGAAAATGCTGATTCGTCAGCAACAAAGTGTTTTACGGAAACGTATCAGTTTTGATAAACTTCTGACCAAACACAAGCAGTTTCCAATGGAATACTGTCTGGTTTGCTACCAGCTTGTCAGACAGGCTACTTCCAGAGTCTGTGGCTCCAGGGCAGCCCCACCATGAGGAAGTCAGGAACCAAGCTCAAGGGGACCCTGTTATGCAGACTGCCCTGGGGCCAGAGACCCCAGGCCTTCCAGGTTCCCCTTAGCCCCAGCTAAACTGGGAGTCTGGGAGCTTTGGCTCAAGCCAGGGCTTTCGGGTCTTCCAGACTGCTATGGGGGGTCCAGGCATCTAGAAGGCCTAGAAACCATGGATGAGCCAGAAGCCTCAGACCCTGGGCTCCCAGGCTCAGCTTCCATTAGACATTTCCAAATCAGCTTCTTTTTTCAGATTTTTCCTTTCATGGGAAATTTCAACTTTTTGTTCAGAAACAGAACGATTTTTTTTCAGAATGGAAATTCTGAACTTTGACCATGTTGGTTATTAGTGATCACCCCTGGTGCTGTAGTGTAGTTTGCAACACTCTCCAGGACTCTCAGTGAAGGCCAGTATTTAGGGCTCCCCTGTGTGGTAACTATAGGCAGCACAAGCTGCATTCGTCTGTCTAGCAGCTAAAGACAATGCCAGGGTCCTGTCTGATTGCATCAGTCTTGAATAGAGCTTCTGTTGTGTAGTCAGTGTGCTGAATCCCACCTCTCCTGTACCGTGAAGAGCTCTACACTGGCTATAAGGACACAAGGCCCCCAGGTGGAGACATCAGCAAATTAACCAAGAAAACAACTGCCTCCATCCCATGGAAAAGTGGCTGGGGGAAGGTCCATTCACATGTAAAATTCAACCTGAAGAAGCTGTGCACAGATGTCCACATGTGACTCACTGGCTGGCACACCCCCTTGTGGCTGGGCATGGCATAGCAGGCACTCTACGTCTGGTGCACACCACAGTAGCTGAAGCCCTGCCATGATCTGCTCAGCCCTCGAGCCCCATCAATGAGGAAGCCCTCAGAGCTCCTCTAGTGATGGAGTGCTTGTTCACAAATCCTGGTTTTCCATCTAGATCAGCACTATCTGTGTTGATCCCTCCCACCCGGGGTGCAGCGCAATGGGGGCCTGGCATGATCCCTGTGTGGAGCCCCTAGACCACAGCGAGGACCCTCAGGGTCTGTCACCTCTTCTCCCAGCCCCACCCATCTGGGGAAGCTCCTTCAGTCCCTTTACCCCCACACCAAGGCCTGATGGAAAGGGCTGCTGGGCCCTTTCCCCACTGGGACACATTGGAGGCTCTGTGCTCCTTGTTTTAGGCCTGTCTTGAGCTGAGCTAAAGGGCCCATGGTCCTGCTTGGAGGGAGCAAAGCTGGGAAGGGCAGGCAATGAAAATAGTCTCTAGGGTTGAGCAGAACCAGGGACACTATCCTCCCCGCAGAGGGGTTGGGGCCTCCTGCAGGAAATGCTCTTAGGGATGCAAGGCGCCTTGGAGGAGTCTGTTCCTGGGAATAAGACAAGGGTGGCACAATGAGACAGAGAGTCTTGGTGCCAGGGCTGGGATCCAGAGATGGGGAACACCCAGGCAGTCCATGCACCGGGGCCCAGATTTCCATCCCTAGTGCCCGAGTTGCCCAGGTGGGGATGGCTCTTACCTCCATGTGGGGCAAGTCTCCTGCCTTGGCAGCACTCAGTGTGATGGGAAAAGGTCCTCTGGCCCCACTCCTCCCTGATCCAAGCCTGCAGGCTGCATCTGTGCAGGGGGCTGGGACAGACCCCAGCGGCTGCAACCCAGAGTGAGGGAGGAAAGGACAGAGATTCTTCCCTGCCCAGAGACCCATAGAAGGGCCCAGGGGCAGGAGGGCAGAGGAGAAATGGCTTCAGGGCTGGGCAGCCTTGAGGGGAAAGGGGAGAACTTGAAGGTCAGTGCCCAGCTCTCCTGCAGGACCAGGGTTACCTGGCCAGGCCACTGACTGTCTGCCTCAACTCCCCCTGTGAAATGGGGTGACACATCCCTGCCCCCATGGCTAGGGGAGGTTCATTCTTGTTGTGAGGGGCTCACATACTCTGCGGATGGGTTGGGTATGGGGTAGGGGAGGAGACAAGAGTTTCCCCCTAGAAGTGACCTCTCCACTTCCGCCTGCCCCAAGGATGCGTGACCAATACCCAGGATAGGGACACCCTGGGGCTGTTGTGCTAGACCTGTTGACCGTGGAGTTGAATTAATACCTAGGTTTAAGGGAGTTTCTCAGTTGGGATAAAATCCACACACAGAGGAGGTGGGTGTCTCTCTGTGCCAAGGGGGCTGTATCTCCCCTCTGTACCACTCACGAAATATCGGACAGAACTGCACTTGACGAAGGGAGCATGGGCTCGTGAAGGTGGGAGGGGCCCTTTAAGGGCTGCCCTTATGCACAGTGCCTGGAATGACTCGGGCACCTGTTGGCGGTTTCACAAGGCAGCCAGCTGGCACTGAATCCTGGACATGAGGTCCTGCTCCTCTGAAGACTCTGATGGCTGCATCCCTTCCCAGTGCTGTTCCCCATCTGGGGAGGCAGGTCAGGGACCAAAGATCCCTCTTCTCTTCTCCTGGTTGGACTAGGGAGGGGCTCTAGCTCAGGTCTGGGGATGGTATCTGGAAGTAAGGAGGTGGGTGTGGAGAGGTTGGGGATTTATCTCAGTTTCCCCTGAATGCCCCCCCCACACACACACAGTGACTAATAGGAAAGCAACAAGACAGCAGCACTGGTGAATGGGGCAGCCTGGCAGTCTCTGGTGCCTGAATCCTCTGATCTTCCCCCCAGCAGGTCCAGCCTGTGCAGCAACAGGGCAAGCTAACCCCAGCCCATGTGCCTTATCCCTGCCTAGTCTGTCTCCATGGCACAGTCACTCCTCAGCCTCTCTGAGGCTTCCAGGGATAAGGTCAAACATGGATGGAGGCTCTGATGACAATGTTGCAAGTCCAAGTTTAGCCGGGATGAGAGATCCTATGGGCAGCATAGGACAGCCCTCTGCAGTCACTAGGTAAGTGTCTTGCCCTTAGTCTGAGCTAATGAGAGCTTGTCCTCATGATGCAATATTTTTAATTGAGAAACCCTGCCAGAGAGCAGGGTCTGAATTGGCCACTCACCTGGTCCCCTGATCCTTGAACCCAACCAGACCACTTGCCTCGTCCCGCATCATCTGGCCAGCTGCTCCCACATTGGAGTAACAAAGACTAGTCCAGCCTGGCTGGGGCCTTGCAGGGAGGTATAGATGTCCAGCAGCACCATCTTCAGGAAAGATCTTCTCTGTCCCTTGCAGAAGAACTGGCCAAAAACCTAAGCACAACAGGACAGGAACATATGGCAGATTGCACAGAGACAGGCTCCACAGCCTGGCGCTGGAACACTGTCACCCTCTTGTGGTCTGTGATTCCTTACACAGCTGGGGGTTCGTGCACAACCCCACTCCTGGAGGTGGTGTTATGCACTGGCTGAAAGTCAGCACCTCCCCAGCTCTGGCTGTGTTCATGTAGCTGAGGGCCCAGCTGTCCAGGGGCCAGTCCTGAGAGACAGAAAGGTCTACCAAGTTTATCGTTCTGGTTTTGGTGCATGTTTCCTTCTGTTCCCATTGGTAGCACAGTGAGCAGATCCCATGTTGAATCCATGGCCCAAAGGAAGAGCAGGGCTCTCTCCAGTGGCTGGAGCACCCGGTAGAGGATCCATTCCATCTATCATGGAAATCATGTGACCCTTCTGGGCTCTGGGATTGGCTTCCTGTTAACTAAGGGGACTCATCCTGAGATCCTCCCACTCCCCCTGGGACCTTGCTGTGGTCCTGGGAACCAAACTGGTAACACTCCAGCCTGCAGCCCCTCCCATGTGGACCATGGTACTGCCACGCCCAACACTGTCAGCTCATTGTTTAGAAGTCCCATTGCCCAGCTGGGTCAGTCTCAGGAGAGCAGGTTCATTTCTGAGGGCATCCTATTACCTGGCTGGGTTTCTTATTCCTCTGGTGCAGCAGCAGCTCAAACAGATGGTAGATCCTCTCCCAGGCCTGCTGCCTGGTGTCCTCTGCTGGGCCACTGATGTACGGACCCAGCTGCTCCATGAGGCACCCCACTGTGGGGAACTCAGATAAGTTTTAATGGGAGGAGAGGATAGGAAAATCTGTCAGCATGTTGCTTTTAGCCCCAATATCTCTGGGCAGGGAGTCTCTCTCCTCCGTCCCGGACACACCACATGATCCATTGTCTACAGCCAAGCGCGGAGGTACAACCACATTTGCTCCAACCCCTCAGACAGAGACCAACACCTACAAGATCTTCACCAAGCATTCTCAAAATTATGATACCCACACGAGGAAATAAGGAAACAGATCAACAGAGCCAGACGTGTACCCAGAAGTCTCCTGCTGCAAGACAAGCCCAAGAAAGAAACCAAGAGAACTCCACTGGCCATCACATACAGTTCTCAGCTATACCCTCTCCAACGCATCATCAGTGAGCTACAACCCATCCTGGACAACGATCCCTCACTTTCACAGGCCTTGGGAGGCAGGCCAGTCCTCACCCACAGACAACCTGCCAACCTGAAGCATTTTCTCACCAGCAACTACACACCATACCATAGTAACTCTAACTCAGGAACCAATCCGTGCAACAAACCTCAGTGCCAACTCTACCCACATATCTACACCAGCAGCACTGGTGAATGGGGCAACCTGGCAGTCTCTGGTGCCTGAATCCTCTGATCTTCCCCACCGCAGGTCCAGCCTGTGCAGCAACAGGGCAAGCTACCCCCTCCTTCACCACCACCCCGTGCGCCAGCCCTGAACCCCCTCCCACACCCAAACTCTCTCCCAGAGGCTGCACCCCACACCTCTCCTGCACCGCAACCCCCTGCCCCAGCCCTGAGCCCCCTCCTGCACCCAAACCACTCATGCCTGGCCCCACCCCAGAGCCCACACCCCCAGCCAGAGCCCTCACCCCCTCCTTCACCCCAACCGCCTGCCCCACCCCGGTGAAAGTGAGTGAAGGTGGGGAAGAGTGAGCGAAGGAGGGAGGGGGGATGGACTAATGGGGGGGGCTTGGAGAAGGGGTGGGGCAGGAGGTGGAGCAAGGGAGTCTGGCCCCAGCCCCACCCCTTCCTCCCGAGGCCTCGCCCCTTCTGGTTGAGCCACGCCCCCACCTTGCTCAGGACCCCGGCCGCTCTGCATACCGGTAAGTCTCTTAAGTTACTTTCACCCCTGCTTTTGGAACAATTAGTCTGGTGCCCTTGAACAGATTCCCATCTAGTAAAGAAAGTTCTCCTTCAAATGGATAGTATGGACTGGGTATATGGTGCCCAGGCCACCCTGTGCATATAGTGTGGATGATTCTTTGCAAAGTCTCATCCTCACCTGTGGCTTTGGCAATTTCAATCCACATTCTGTCTGTGACTGGGAATATTTTCTTATGAGGTTCACATGCACATCATGTCCAATTCCTCTTTAAATTCCTGCCTAAGGACTACATTCCTCGGGGCGTGTATAATGGGTTTATTGGGCTCAGTCAACTATATCTTACATTCTGCTGACAACTTTTCAATCCCCTTAAAGACTTCTTAGAACTGGTCCTCAGTGTGTGTGATCCCCTGCCCCTCTAAAGAGTACACTGACTTTATAAGACCCAGGGTCTGACACATTTTCAACACTAGCATTGGCACCCTTTTCCCTTGCACAATTACAAACATTATTCTTTCTACATTGCCTTTTACCTTTACTTCAAGCTCACATACACTGTAGTGGGGAGGCTGCGCTCCATGAGGAAAAGGGCTAGAACAAGCCAAAGAGACTGCGCAGACCAGCAGCCAATCAGCAAAGGCCTGTGGAGAGCCAATCAGGGCAAAGGGAGAGGCAGCCAATCAGGGCCAGGCTGGGTCCTATATAAAGGCTGCCTAGCAGAGGAGATGGGAGTCTCTCCCTGACTAGCAAGGGAGGAGGATGACTGGCTCCTGAGGCAAGGAGGTAGCGCCTTGGACAGAGTAGTGCTGGGCAGGTTTGGGGGAGCAGAGGAGAGGTCCTGCCCAGTTACCTGCCAGGCTAAAGGGTATCTTCCCTAGGCCACTTCCCCTTTGGCCCCCTGCTAAAAAGGGTTGAGAAGGTGCATGGGGCCAAAGGGAAAGTGGCCTAGGGAAGATAGTTGGACAAGAGAGGAGAGAAGAAGGGCAGAGAGATACTGCTGCTAGAGGGTCCCTGGGTCGGGACTGAGAGTAACAAGTGGACCTGGGTCCCCCCCTTGCACTGCACCTGGCCACAGAGGAGTGTGGCCAAGACAGACTGCAACTTACCCCTGCGGTGAGGGGCTAGACTTTGGGGTTGTGGTTGGCCACTGAGGCAGGTGCAAACTGAAGGACTGCTGTTAACTGCCCCCCATGCCCACCCTAAGGCGGTGAGACTGGAGTATTGGGCACTGCTGGAGGGCAGCATCCTGAAGAGGATGCTGCTGAGCGGGGAGCAACATGGGTCCCAAACCAGCAGAGCAGATAGCGGGTGAGACACCATGCCCAGAGGGAGCTCTGCAGCAGACAAGAGCTAATTCCCAGAGCAACCCACAGGAGGTGCCAGCGGTGGTGAGTCATGACCCCGTCACAACACCAACAGGGGGAATCAGCTCCCAACTGTGAGATCTGAGCTTTACCTGTTTTTATTCAATGGGCTATACTTTTTTCTTTAAGTCCTGCTATCCTATGCCCATCAACAAGGTTGCACACTGGCTAGTGAGTCACTTTTCTAAAGTCCCCAAATACTCCTAAATCCCAGGCAGCATCCATAATAAGAACCACCTTTATCCATTCATGTGTATTTAGCTAAATCACTGCAACAATTTGTCTGTGAAATGGACTCATCACAGTTGTCCACGGCTCTATGATGTTCTCATGAGATACCGTCCTGTGCTGTACATGGGCACACTGCAGACCTACATTTATCTTCACTCTCACAAGTGCTGTCTGTCATAAGACTATAGCACTCCAATTCTTTGATGTCTGCATTGGCTTTTATCCATGGCAGGGTGCAATTCAAGGTGTTTCTCCATAAACCCTTCTGTAGTTTGAGTCCTGGATAAATCAAGGACCCACTTCTCTCCCTTTGTGACATCTGAGATCCTCCCACTCACTTTTCCTGGATTTGGATGTCTGAAGGCAAGGTGCCCCCAGGGAACAGACCAAGGCTTCAGTGCTCATTCCTCACACTGGTGGGATAAATGCTGATTTGCTGACCCACAGGACAGAATCAGGCCCCTTGTTTATTCACATGTTTACCTGAGATGCTGCTAGTGGGGCCTGTGAAGGTCTGTCTGCTGCAACAAAAGTCTCAGTGCATTATTATTTGTTAAATAACTTATATTCTCCTAATTCCTGGGTCTACCCCCAAGACCAGTGTTACCAGATGTGGCCGTTACTCTGGGGTATGCTCATTTATTAGCGTTACTTTTCGGGGGGGGGGGGCGGGGTGGTTTTGTAATTCTATTAATGTACTACTTGTGTGTTCATATGGAGCTCTACTCCTTCCTTCTGCAAGTCCCCTCCCAATGGAGCTATCCTGCAGGGCCTAGGTTCCCCAGGGCTGGGTTCCTCCAGCCCCAGGACTAGATGAACACGCGTGTGTACACACACTAACAGAGCAAGTCTGAGTGGACCGGGTCATTCAGCACTCTCAAGCTGATCCCCTTACATGTCCCTATCCCACTTTCACATCACAATTGTACTGGTAGTAACCCGCTTGATGAGCAAACCCCACAGGATTTTTGGGCGCTACAGGGATCTTTATCTTAGGTAAAAGAAGCGCTGCTGCAGAGTAAATGGGGGAAGCTACAAACACAAAAGAGTAAAGTGCAGAGAGAGAGAGAGAAGCAACCAGCTTAACCATAAAAGTTATTTATTGAATAATAGTGATAACTACACAAGGAGAGCCTAAACCAACATAACGTATATTATTAAAGGTTAATACCTGAAGTAGAAAGGAAAACAGAGAGAGAGAAGGGAAAAAAAAGGATCTCACCACTCCAGGAGGCTTGAACTGGTCGGGGTTCCCAGGTGATGGTGGTAGCTCAGGGTCCTGAGTGCAGGAGACAGGCAGAGCCCCCAGCACCATCAGGCAGGAGATGAAGTCCCAGTGCAACCGTCGCATATTTTGGATCTAAGCATCAGGACACTGACTGGAGGGTGAGCAGGGATTTTTGTAGAGAAAATAGAATGGTTCAAGGGAGAACACTAGATTTGTTTATAGGTAAACTGATGACTCAATGGGGTTTTTTTAGGTTAGACAATAGGAGCTGATCACTCTTGGCTATGGGTGGTGTTTTCTTCCAGGGAGCTCACAATGTAACTAGGCTGCTTCAGTATTTTGGATATCAATCAAGGATTTATCACTAGAATTGGTCTGATAATTGCTAAGCTGGGTGTGTGCAGGTGTAGGTTCATTAACATCTGGAGCAGAGATTCCCATGATGCAGTGCTTCCCTGCTTTTCTGGTCCCTAACCCTAACGCTTCCTTCTGCAAGTCCCCTCCCAATGAAGCTATCCTGCAGGACCTAGGTTGGATGAGGCTAGGGATGTTGTGCAAATGAGGCTAGGGGAATTGTCTCTGTTCTTCATTCTGTATGCTAATGGAGATGTCTTAATCTTGTCACCCTTGTCAGGAGGGGTCTAGGTGTGTCTCCCAATGACCTTCACTGCTCTCTGCAAGTTTTTTTTCTCTGATGGGTTTTGGTTTAAGCAGAGACTGGTGTGTGTGGGTGGGGGGGGTGTGTCTTTCATGAGTCAGACAGGCTGGATACTACACCCCGGTTCCCCAAGAACACAGAGCTGACTGGTATCACCAGGCATTTGGTGCATTTTATAAATTTGAAATGAAGTAAATAAATGCAAAGGTTAGTCCTTGCCTATCTGTGAGGATGTTTGTCCAGTGATCTTGAGTCACACACACGGGAAGCTATGAAACAACACAGGTGGAATAAAACACACAGAGCCAGAGATATTGCCTCAGGCATTTAAAAATAAAGTCCCAAATATTCCCCCTCAAGTTGTGATCTAGAAAATACCCTCCTGAACGTGTAGATTTTTAGGTGCAGAAACCACAGTGCATGGCAACTTGCCAACATGAGACATGAACTCCCCCCAGCAGAGCCCAATCCAGGAAGAAAGTGGTTTCTCTTCCTCCGCTCATTTCCCCCATTCAGTGTTACTTCTAGTAAAAAACTGTGTGAGCTACAAATCTTCAATACACTCGTTTAATGAGTTAGTGGACATCCTGGGGGTATGGCCACTCTGACCCGCTATCCCAGCACTTTAGTAGCTAATGAGATCCATAGAAATCTCTCTAATTGTGGGGACTGAGGGCCAGGTGGTTCAGGTGGGTTTAGTCCGTTTAGGAGCAGACAGGGGAGGGAAAGTGGGTTCCCACTGAAGAATAGAGGCCCCTGGGGTTCTGACAGACATGTTGGAGGAGATGTGTCAGTAGGCAGGAGCCCCAAGTTTGAAAGGCAGTTTTATGGCAGCTCAGGTGGGGCTATAGGGGGTGTTCTCCCAGAAGCCAGGTGAACTGTGTCAAACTGACTTAGTTAAATATCAGAGCAACACAGGTAATTAGGAGAATATCCAGAATTTTCCTGAGAGTCCGGGGTGGCTCATTTGGAGGTATCCCTGGGACTGAGCACATCATGAGGGGACAGAAAGTGTGATAGTCTTCCTGGGGTTGTCCCATTCACCTAAAATGCTCATTCAGAAATGGATTTTGTGCCAGGTGTCTCTGGGTCAGCAGCAGAGTTCCCTCTGTGCTGGGCATGGGGGGAATCAACGGCATATCGCAGATCCCGCCCCCTTTCTCAGGGGCACAGATGGAAGCTCACCCATTGTACAGAGGTGTGGAGGGGATTTCCCTTCTTGGGACTATCATCTGCTCGAGTCCCCATCAGCCCTGGCCTCCTCCCTCCACTCCTAGTCCCCACCGCAGGGCCAGGGGTCTCCATGCTGGATCAGTGGCACGTGTCACTCCAGCAGCTCTCCATTGTGAACTCGGCCACCCTCACAGTCGCAGAAACTCAGCAGCCCAGCTTCGTTCAGGAGCTCCGTGGTGGGGTCCAAAGTAGATGATCCCGCACATAATGCCTGCACCATGGAGCTGTCCAGCTAAGGGAGGAACTGGGGCTGCCAGGGTTCTGGAGGGGGTTTCCATGCAGTTCCCTGTGGGATGCTACTCTAGGGGGTTTGAGCCCCGGACAGGGCTAGGAAGACCTGTTCAGCTCTGCCCTGAAACCTGATTGTATTGATGGGCAGCCCCAGGAAGGGGCCCTGAGTCCTATTAGCCTGAAATGGTCATTTTTCCCCCAGGAGCAGGCAGCCTGGACCAGGTCAGTGTATTGTTATTATTACATCCCTGGACCTCTCCCCCGCCCCCACCAGAGGGATCAGGAGAGTAGGTTTATAGCAGCGTCTATGGCAGTGATTCTCAAACTTTTGTATTGGTGATCCCTTTCACACAGCAAACCTATGAGTGCGACCCCCCCTTATAAATTAAAAACACTTTTTTCATATTTAACACTATTCTAAATGCTGGAGGCAAAGCAGGGTTTGGGGGTGGAGGCTGACAGTTCGCAACCCCCCATGTAATATCCTTGCAGCCCCCTGAGGGGTCATGACCCCCAGTTTCAGAACCCCTGGTCTGTGGGAAACAGGAGGCAGGGGTTAGCCCACAAGTCCCACATTACCTGCCTGTGGCCCAAAGAGAGGAAGCTGAATGGAAGATTCATAAGATGGCACCAGCTACATTTGAGCAGTTAATAGAGCAGCCTTGGGGAATCTGCCACCTGCTGACCGTCAAGTGCACTTGGACAACATCCTGGTCTGGGCAGGAACCATAGAGCTAGCTTAGGAAAGGCTGAAGAATGTACGAGAGCAGCTCTGCTGAGCAAACCTACAGACCTTTCCCCCTGCAAAGGGCAAACTGTTCCAAAGGAAACCTGTCCCTGGGGGCAAGTTGTTAGTTGCCATCCCATGGACCCAGGGAACATTGCTGCAGGAGCAGAGTGGCTGTACCCCCATGATGCCCTCCAGCTCATTAAAACAGAGTGATAGTGGTCCAAACCAAGCCTGAGGAGATGGGGTATTTGTCCCCTACTGACATGGCACTGCTCCCCATAGATTCAGCAAACTAGTCTGGAGCCCATCAACCATGTCTCCAAAGTAGCAGATGGTTTCTCATTATGAGAACCCTCCAAGTGTGTTTATGAGGGCAGCGAGCCTGGGTTCACCAGGATTCTTGCCAGCAAGTTAAAGTATGGATTGGATGAATGGACTGTAAATTGGATAGAAAGCTGGCTAGATCGTCGGGCTCAAGTGGTAGTGATCAACAGCTCGATGTCCAGTTGGCAGCCAGTATCAAGCGGAGTATCCCAGGTGTCTGTCCTGGGGCTGGTTTTGTTCAACATCTTCATTAATGATCTGGATGATGGGATGGATTGCCCCCTCAGCAAGTTCGCGGATGACACTAAACTGAGGGTAGGGATAGGGTCCAGAGTGATCTAGACAAATTGGAGGATTGCGCCAAAAGAAATCTGATGCTGTTCAACAAGGACAAGTGCAGTGTCCTGAACTTAGGATGGAAGAATCCCATGTACTGCTACAGGCTGGGGACTAACTGGCTAAGCGGCAGTTCTGCAGAAAAGGACCTGGGGATTACAGTGCACAAGAAGCTGGATATGAGTCAACATTGTGCCCTTGTTGCCAAGAAGGCTAACGGCATATTGGGCTGCATTAGTAGGAGCATTGCCAGCAGATCGGGGGAAGTGATTGTTCCCCTCTATTCAGCATTGGTGAGGCCTCATCTGGAGTACTGTGTCCGCTTTTGGGCCCCACACTACAAGAGGATGTTGAAAAATTGTAGAGAGTCCAGTGGAGGGCAACAAAAATGATTAGGGGGCTGGAGCACATGATTTATGAGGAGAGGCTGAGGGAACTGGGATTATTTAGTCTGCAGAAGAGAAGAATGAGGGGGGATTTGATAGCTGCTTCCAACTACCTGAAACAGGGTTCCAAAGAGGATGGAGCTAGGCTGTTCTCAGTGGTGCCAGATGACAGAACAAGAAGCACTGGTCTCAAGTTGCAGTGGGGGAGGTCTAGGTTGGATATTAGGAAACACTATTTCACTAGGAGGGTGGTGAAGCACTGGAATGAGTTACCTAGGGTGGTGGTGGAATCTCCATCCTTAGAGGTTTTTAAGGCCCGGCTTGATAAAGCCCTGGCTGGGATGATTTAGTTGGGGATTGATCCTGCTTTGAGCAGGGGGTGGGACTAGATGACCTTCTGAGGTCTCTTCCAACCCTAATCTTCTATGATCCATCACCTAGATCAGTTCCTCTGTCAGAGACTTCACAGAAACAATTGTGAAAGGATTTACTCCTTAAATTAAGATTAAATCCTCCTTAATCCCAGCATTGGCACGACAGGGTTTCAAATGCCCTGCATTTCCCTACACCCTAGAAATCTGCACAACTCATAGCTGGGAATGATCAGAGGTTTTGTACTCACTGCCATTGGAAACGCAGATCAGTGCCTAACTTGTACAGCACAGTCTCTGATTAGGCTTGTGAGTGCCACACTTGGCTTTGTTTTGCCAGAGTCAGCTCCAAGTTATCAGACACTCAGTGTTCCATCTCTTTCATCCAAGAGTGAAATCCATCCACCCTTGTAGTAAGCAGTTTAACAAAGATTTTAAAATCTTTTAAGGAATGATCCAGATAGCATTTATATTTTGAAAGGGTTTTTTAATTCTTTGTCACTAGATCCTCTTCCATCCTGCTAAACAGCATGATTTTGCCATCCTGGGGCTCATCTGATACAGAGCAGCCTTCCTAGGACACAGAGTTTAATGTGAGGTTTTGCAACTGGGTTCCACCTAGCAGCAAAAAAAGTGCCAAGAAACATTGCAAAGACTTCTTCAAGTTTACAGTTATGTGGCTGGATTTCATCTGCAAAGCACAGGATAAGAGTAAAAACTGATGAGTAAAGAACTGCCTCGGCTGTTCTACTGGGGCACATGACCTCCACAGCTGCCTTTTTGAAATGCTTCAGCAATGATGTGGTTCTCAATGGGATATGCTGCCTGGTAATAGTACCTGTCCTGTCAGTGTCATCCCCTGCTCCCTCTGCACACCCAACCCTGTCAGAAATGGTCTAGGTTTACTTGATCTTGCCTCCAGCCTGGGGCTGGACTTGATGACTTCTCCATGTCCCTTCCAGACCTACTTTTCTATAATTGTCTGCTGGGCTCCTGCAGACCAAACTCCAGTGTGGGTACAATTAATGTTAGCAGTTATTTCACTGCTCTGTGGGGGAATCATGAGATCTCACAACCACTTCTCCTCACCTCTCCTTGCTCCGTCCACCTATGGAAAGATTAATCATAGAATCATAGAATATCAGGGTTGGAAGGGACCCCAGAAGGTCATCTAGTCCAACCCCCTGCTCGAAGCAGGACCAATTCCCAGTTAAATCATCCCAGCCAGGGCTTTGTCAAGCCTGACCTTAAAAACCTCTAAGGAAGGAGATTCTACCACCTCCCTAGGTAACGCATTCCAGTGTTTCACCACCCTCTTAGTGAAAAAGTTTTTCCTAATATCCAATCTAAACCTCCCCCATTGCAACTTGAGACCATTACTCCTCGTTCTGTCATCTGCTACCATTGAGAACAGTCTAGAGCCATCCTCTTTGGAACCCCCTTTCAGGTAGTTGAAAGCAGCTATCAAATCCCCCCTCATTCTTCTCTTCTGCAGACTAAACAATCCCAGCTCCCTCAGCCTCTCCTCATAAGTCATGTGCTCTAGACCCCTAATCATTTTTGTTGCCCTTCGCTGGACTCTCTCCAATTTATCCACATCCTTCTTGTAGTGTGGGGCCCAAAACTGGACACAGTACTCCAGATGAGGCCTCACCAGTGTCGAATAGAGGGGAACGATCACATCCCTCGATCTGCTGGCTATGCCCCTACTTATACATCCCAAAATGCCATTGGCCTTCTTGGCAACAAGGGCACACTGTTGACTCATATCCAGCTTCTCGTCCACTGTCACCCCTAGGTCCTTTTCCGCAGAACTGCTGCCTAGCCATTCGGTCCCTAGTCTGTAGCGGTGCATTGGATTCTTCCATCCTAAGTGCAGGACCCTGCACTTATCCTTATTGAACCTCATCAGATTTCTTTTGGCCCAATCCTCCAATTTGTCTAGGTCCTTCTGTATCCTATCCCTCCCCTCCAGCGTATCTACCACTCCTCCCAGTTTAGTATCATCTGCAAATTTGCTGAGAGTGCAATCCACACCATCCTCCAGATCATTTATGAAGATATTGAACAAAACCGGCCCCAGGACCGACCCCTGGGGCACTCCACTTGACACCGGCTGCCAACTAGACATGGAGCCATTTATCACTACCCGTTGAGCCCGACAATCTAGCCAGCTTTCTACCCACCTTATAGTGCATTCATCCAGCCCATACTTCTTTAACTTGCTGACAAGAATACTGTGGGAGACCGTGTCAAAAGCTTTGCTAAAGTCAAGAAACAATACATCCACTGCTTTCCCTTCATCCACAGAACCAGTAATCTCATCATAAAAGGCGATTAGATTAGTCAGGCATGACCTTCCCTTGGTGAATTAGGGGGTGTTCGTCCACAACACAACCTTAGCCATGTTTTCTCTTTCTGCCCTCCTGATCAAGACCCCAGGAGCATTCCAAGCCAGGGAATCAGCAAGCCTGGCTGGGGTCAGGAGAGGATCCTGCCACACCTAGGGGTAAAGCAGTTTGCTTAAGCTAGCCAAAGTGCTGCAACACTGCATCTCATCACACTCAATCTGAGCTGTGCCATCTGACTTGGGAAGGTGCCAGGCAGGGAGCTGGGATTTGGAGGGGCTACTGAGAGATAGGAGTTGGGGAACTGGCTTATTTATAAATGTTAGTTAAGTATTAACCTTAATCCCTTCTTTCCCCAGATCCTGTTGTTTTTTGTTCCCAATAAAGTCCCCCTCTGTTATATTGTTGTTTTTATAAAAGGAAAAGGAGTACTAGTGGCACCTTAGAGACTAACCAATTTATTTGAGCATAAGCTTTCGTGAGCATCCGATGAATTGAGCTGTAGCTCACGAAAGCTTATGCTCAGATAAATTGGTTAGTCTCTAAGGTGCCACTAGTACTCCTTTTCTTTTTGCGAATACAGACTAACACGGCTGCTACTCTGAAACCTGTTATTTTTATGTCATTCCTGTGCTTGTTTATCTTATTGTCCCCTGTGTACTGGGCTTTACACAGCTTGCCAGCTAGTAGTAGTATCACTGATTTCTCAGGGGACAGCAGCCCTGTGTATCAGGCACAGTGAGCAGTCACTTTGGGTGGAGGCATCAGGTGCTAAGAAAGAAAACCCAGGACTCAACCCATGTGAGGAGAAGGGAGAAGCAAAGGTGACAGCAAGCACCAGGGATACAAGGGAGGAAGGTTAAGCCACACATCAGGGGAGGGACTACATCTAAAAAGAACAGAAGGAGAGAGAGACCCTCTTGTTTACAATGAGAAAAGTCTAGTACATTGTCCTGATCTGGTTGGTTGGTTTGTTTAGATTTTCACACAAAGAAATGAACCAATAGATCAAAAGTACGGTGCAGTGGCAGCCATCGCACAGTTATGGTTGGGACTGAGATTCTTGTATAGTACTGATTTTGGCCCCCTCCTAACATCTCCTGTTAAAGGAATGTAGGCCTCAGTATTGGCAGTTGAGATCTGTGGTCAAAGTCCATTTTCACTGTCTAATTTAAAGTAAATAAGTTGTGGGGGTGGGTGTCCCAATCTATAATGCCTTAAAGTACAGAGAGGTTCTCCAGAGTTTAAAAATCATTTAATATTTCATAGCTTTGTTTCACCATTTTGGATAAAATAATGACAAGGAGGAGGGTGACAAAACATCATTTCCTGGATTCACTAAGTTATGATGTAGTGCCCAGGGCTGAAGGTTAACTGACTAGTGACTGAGTGCAAATATCACCAGTATTTTAAACAGGAGCTTCAGGATGGGAGATTGGCTCTAATGAGCTAACTTTCACTCACTGCCAGGGCTAGGAAGCAGGAGGAGGCATCCAGTGAGAGGGCTTGTTCCTTCCCCAGGTTTCTTACAGTAGATTCTGGGGTCGGGGAACATCCCCCTGCTCTGCTAGTGTCTTCCATACACCATGCTCTCCCCAACCCATCCCAACACACTCATCTCCTAACATCACAAGATGGCGCCTGCCTGGTGAAGATATTAGGGACCTGAATCACTATTGTTCTGCACTTGTGATTTGTTTGTTTTGGCTCAGCCACTTGGGACAAGGAAGTGGCGCTCAAAACATTTTCCACTAGGGTTGCCAGGTGTCTGGTTTTCAACTGGACCGCCCGGTCAAAAAGGGACCCTGGCAGCTCCGGTCAGCACCGCCAACCAGGCCATTAAAAGTCTGGTCAGCAGTGCTGCGGGGCTAAGGCAGGCTAGTCCCTACCTGTTGGCACTGTGCTGCGTCCCGCAAGCAGCCAGCAGGTCTGGCTCCCAGGTGGCGGGGGGACACAGGGCTCCATGTGCTGCCCCAACCCTGAGCACTGGCTCTGCAGTCCCATTGACCAGGAACCACAGCCAATGGGAACTGGGGGGGCAGTGCCTATGGGCGACAGCAGCGCACAGAGCCCCCCGCTCCCCCACCTAGGAGCTGGACCTGCTGGCAGCTTCTGGGGCGCAGCATGGAGCCAGGACAGGCAGAGAGCATGCCTTAGCCCTGCTGCGCCACTGACTGGGAGCCACCCGAGGTAATCCCAGAGCTCCCTCCTGCACCCCAAATCCCTCATCCCTGGCCCCAAGCCCCAGAACCCCCACACACCGCAACCCCTTGCCTCAACCTGCAGCCCCCTCTCACATCTGAATCCATTTGCCCCACCCCCTCAGCCTGGAGCCCCACTCCAGACCCTGCACCTCCAGCCAGAAACCTCACCCCCTTCCTGCACCCCAACTCCCTGCCCCGAGCCCCCTCCCACACCCTGAACCCCTCATTTCTGGCCCCACCTCAGAGCCCTCACCCCCTCCCACACCTCCATCCCCAGCCCAGTGAATGAGAGTGAGCCACCAAGGGAGGGGGAATTTTGGGGGGGCAGGATCTTGGAGAAGGGACAGGGCTAGGGTGTTCAGTTTTGTGTGGTTAGAAAGTTGGCAACCCTATTTTCCACTCTGTCTGGAAAAATGGCTAAAGCCACTGCTGCATGTGAGCATGGCTGCCCCTCCCACCACAAGCATTAGTAACCTTGTTAGACACATCTTACCTTCTGTGCTTCCCCCACACCAGGCCTATGCCCATTTGTCTGCCCCCTGTGAACAGACTTAAGCTTATTGGGGACTGAGAAACATACATACTCATACTGATGAGAACCCTACTGAAGTGTGTATATTTTATTTTAAAATGCAGAGGAGTTGGAGAACTGCCAAAGAATTTCTAAAGGCTTGTGGGAAGGGGGCCTCCCACCATGTAGCACCTATACATGGATGGGCGAGCCTTAGTAGAGTCCTCATCTACAGACACCCCTCAGTAGACTTCTCAACAAGTTGCAGTTGGGAGCACTTGATATTTCTGAAAATCAGGCCGCAGGGATCTCAAGTTAGGCACCCAGAAATGAGGAACACACCATTAGCAGCCATCTCTGACCATGCTGGGTAAGTGACTTGCCCAGCATGACACCGGATGTTTGTGACAGAGGAAACAATAGAACCCAGGTTCCCAGAGTAAGGCTGAAGCTGCCTTAGCCATGAGACCATCCTTTCACTCCCTGCTGTCCCGGGCCTCATTCACAGCACACTTTGCATCTTCTGCAGGAAATAAGACAGATGTTTACAGGGGAGTGAAGTGGTGTGCCAGTGGCTGAGCACAGGATTCCTGAGCATGACAGAGCTGTGAGGTGAGTCTCTGCTCCACTATGCCAGCTACGGCAGAGAAGCAGAGGGGGAGCATGAGAGCTGTTACCCAAGCTCTTTTTCCAGTGTGCTTTGTCAGGCAGGAAGTGGAGTGGAAGTTTCCCGCACAAGAAATAGCTGAGATCTGGGCCATTGCATCATGGTGGTGTTCCAGGCAAGCAGAGCTACTGTGAAAACAGAATTCCTGTCCTATGGAAAATTCACATATTTCAACAAAGCAGGATAACAAGACAAAATGTTTAGATTTTTGTGGAACAAAACATTTAGAAAAGTTTCATTTTCAAATGTCAAAATGGAAAAAAAATGACAATTTCAAATGAGATTAACTGTATTGATTTGTGAAAATGAACGAAAATAAATATGGTGTGTTTCCTTGCAACTTTTGGAAAGCTAAAAATCTTGGTTTTCCAGTTTGATTTTTGAATGTTCAGGGCTTCCCCTTCACCCCTTTGGTTGTTTGTTTTTACTTTCCCCATTTTCTCCACTGGAAAAAGGAGTGAAAGGTATGAAAAAAAGGTAAAATTGGAAGAACTCACTCTTCACATCGCTTTACTGTTTTCCAACTGACAAAAACTGGAAAACAGTAACAAAGCAGTAGGTTTCCTCCTCCACTTTGTCATACATTGCTGATGTTTTCCAAATTTGGCCAACCGGGAAACAGAAAGTGTGGGAAATATACACACCTTTCACAAGTTTTCACTGTTTAATTTAACATTCTCCCCACACACACACACACTCTGACTGTTTTCCAGCATCTAGTACATCTGCCCTACAAAAGGAGAGGCAAATGCTCCTATTCTTCTTGGTAAATTTTAGTTTCTTCCCTGGTAAAATGGTCTCTGCAGAGCAGGCGAAGTTGCTGAAGTTCCTATTGGGGACCTGTAACAGGGTGCAGCTGGGCACCTCTGGTTTCTGCCCCTTCTGCACCCACAAACCAGCCAGAGACCTCTGCATTGGTGCAATCACCCATGCTCTTTATTTACAGTATGCTTTCCCACCACTTTCTAGCCACAGGCAGGCACTCTTCTCCCCTTTGGCATCTTTCCTGCCAGCCTTTATGTATCCCCTGGCTAACAAGGCTGGCAGCTGTTCCCCATTTGCCAATCAGGCCTATGCTTACTCAGCCAGCTCCAATCTCCCTTTCTTCATTGGAGCTGACATGACAGAAGCCTGGCTCAGAGTTTCTTAGCCAGCAAACCTCCCCGCTTATGAACCGCCAGGTTCATCCTTCCTCATCCTCTATATCCCCTGCCAGCGGGGTTCGTCCGGGGGAGTCTCTCTCCTTCTTTTGGGTGATCCCTGGTGCCATTTCCGGGGGAGTTCCTTCATCCCCCACCTGCAGAACATATACTGTGTAGGGGGTGGATGCCCCCCATAGCTCTGCCGCCACCCACAGGTCCTCACACCAGTCACACCCCTGTGGGCGTCCCTTCTCCTTTATCCCTTTTTCATCCAGTAAGGGGTCAGGGTCAATCCTGACCTTCTGCAGGACATTCTGGGCCTCTGGTTCTCCCAAGCCACCACGCAGGGTCCATATCTCCTCTCCAGCGAGCTGTGTTGTGGGGAGCTTCAGTTGCCCCTTTTCTCCCACTGGCCATCTCACCCGCACATCCTCCGTCTCTTTCTATCCCATCTGGGCTCTGTTGTCTGGGATTTCTGTATTTGCTTCCCCGACGACCCGGCTCTTCTTCCTCCCTGGGGCTTTTCAGTCTAGGTGTCCCCGCCCCCTTCTTTGGGGAACTTTTCCTTTTCCCTCTGGGGAGAGGGCCCCAGTCCATACCCAACACAATGGGTTATGGTAACCCCTCTATGACCACAACTCGCTTCTATTTAAATCTGCCCTGCACTTCTAGGGGCACCTGGGCCACCCACACTGCCAGCAAACGATCGCACCGGCTCTATTAGGAGCTCCTTGGGGTTCCTCCTTCTTCCTTTCTGGGCCTTTCCCAGGGAAGGGTTCCCTCGGCTTCTTCCCCAACTCTAGGTCTTTATAGGGTTGGCCCTTCATTCAGGGGAGGTCTGTCTCCATGTATTCCTCAGTCAGCTTGACTGTTGCATTGACCGTACTTGGCTGATGTCGCCTGACCCTGACTCAGATGTTCTTGGGGAGGCCCTGTAGCAATTATTCTAGGACTAGGGCAACCATCTGCTGTGAGCCAGCAGCCTTATAAAAAAGCAGCCAGTTGCGAACCGAGTGAATGGCAAACAGAGGACAGGCAAGCAGAGGGAGTTTGCCTGGGAGCCGTCCGATAAGAGCTACAGTGAGTGTTGCATTAGGGGGGCTGTGTTGTGAGGTGGTGGGGTGAATATCTGAGTGTCTGTCTGCTGTGACCATTGGTTTGTCTGGAGCTAGTGGCAGGGACTGTTTGACTGTGTGGTTGTTTGTTTGAAAAGTGTGAATTGGGAGTGCTTTGTTCCAGGTGGGCCTTGAGTGGTTGATTGGAGGGAAAGCTTTGAGCCGAGCCAACTGCTTTGAGCCACTAGCCTTACAAAAAAGCAGCCAGTTGTGAACGGAGGACAGGCAAACAGAGGGAGTTCCCACAGAGGGTTTTTTGTGTTCTTGCCTTTCAGGCTTCTGTGAGCAGTAAATAGAACATCTGAACAGGCTCTTAGAAGGAAGACATTATGGATAGTGAGCGATCAGCTGTTGTGACCTACACAGGATGTGCCATGTTTGTCTTTCTCCCAGAGGATAGAAGCGACTTCGTCTGTATGAAGTGCAAGCTGGACTCCATATTGGAAGAGAAAGTTAAAGGACTAGAGACCCAAGTATCAACCCTGCATTGCATCAGATAAAATGAAGACTTTCTGGATAGAAGTCAGAGTTTGGTACTGCAGGCACAGCATGCTAAAGAATCAGAGGGCAGTGCAGAATGGGGAAAAAAATTGGCATCATGTGACATCCAGAAGAAGAAAGAGGAGAACCCATGTATCCCCAATGCAGATAGAGGTAAGAAACTGTTTTCAGGCTCTCTGCACAGGTACTACAGCAGAGATTGATTTGGAAGAGTTATCTGAGGGAAGGGATCAGAAGGAGACCCCATCCACTGGAAGGCATGAGGATCATTGTCCTAAGGATGGGGGTTCCATGACCACCACTCCCAAGAGGAGGAGATGGATGGTGGTGGTCGGGGACTCCCTCCTAAGGGGGATAGAGTCATCCATCCATCCAGAGTCTTGGGAGACTCAAGAACTGTGCTACTTGTCTGGAACTAGAATTCAGGATGTCGCGGAGTGTCTGCCGAGACTGATCAAGCCCTCCGACTGCTGCCCCTTCCTACTTCTCCACGTGGGCACCAATGATACTGCCAAGAATGACCTTGAGTGGGTCACTGCAGACTATGTGGCTCTGGGAAGAAGGATAAAGGAGTTTGAGGCGCAAGTCATGTTCTTGCCCATCCCCCCTGTTGAAGGAAAAGGCCCAGGCAGGGACATTGAATTGTGGAGGTAAATGCGTGGTTATGCTGGTGATGTTCGAGAGAGGGCTTTGGGTTCTTCGATCATGGGATGTTGTTGCAGGAATAAGGATTGTTAGGAAGAGATGGGATCCACCTAATGAAGAGAGGGAAGAGCATCTTGGCAGGCAGACTTGTTAACCTAGCGAGGAGAGCTTTAAACTAGGTTTGCCGGGGGATGGTGACCTAACCCCAGAGGTAAGTGGGGAAGTAGGATACCATGAGGAAACACAAGGAGGAGGGTGCAACAGGGGAAGCCTCCTGATTCATACTGAGAAAGTAGGGCAATTCTCTAGTTATCATGGGTGCCTGTACACGAGCACAAGAAGCCTGAGAAACAAACAGGAAGAATTGGAAGTCCTGGCACAATCAAGGAACTATGATGTGATTTGGAATAACAGAAACTTGATGGGGTAACTCACATGTCTGGAGCACTGTCATGGATGGGTATAAACTGTTCAGGAAGGACAGGCTGGGGGAAAAATCTGGAGGAGTTGCACTGTATGTCAGAGAGCAGTATGATTGCTCAGAGCTCCAGTATGAAACTGGAGAAAAGCCTGTTGAGAGTCTTTGGGTTAAGTTTAGAGGCGAGAGCAACAAGGATGATGTCGTGGTGGGTGTCAGCTATAGACCTCCAGATCAGGAGGAGGAGGTAGACGCGGCTTTCTTCAGACAACTAACAGAAGTTTCCAGATCACAGGCGTGGTTCTCATGGGGGACTTCAATCACCTTGACATCTGCGGGGAGAGCAATACAGCATAGAATCATAGAATCATAGAATATCAGGGTTGGAAGGGACCCCAGAAGGTCATCTAGTCCAACCCCCTGCTCGAAGCAGGACCAATTCCCAGTTAAATCATCCCAGCCAGGGCTTTGTCAAGCCTGACCTTAAAAACCTCTAAGGAAGGAGATTCTACCACCTCCCTAGGTAACGCATTCCAGTGTTTCACCACCCTCTTAGTGAAAAAGTTTTTCCTAATATCCAATCTAAACCTCCCCCATTGCAATTTGAGACCATTACTCCTCGTTCTGTCATCTGCTACCATTGAGAACAGTCTAGAGCCATCCTCTTTGGAACCCCCTTTCAGGTAGTTGAAAGCAGCTATCAAATCCCCCCTCATTCTTCTCTTCTGCAGACTAAACAATCCCAGCTCCCTCAGCCTCTCCTCATAAGTCATGTGCTCTAGACCCCTAATCATTTTTGTTGCCCTTCGCTGGACTCTCTCCAATTTATCCACATCCTTCTTGTAGTGTGGGGCCCAAAACTGGACACAGTACTCCAGATGAGGCCTCACCAGTGTCGAATAGAGGGGAACGATCACGTCCCTCGATCTGCTCGCTATGCCCCTACTTATACATCCCAAAATGCCATTGGCCTTCTTGGCAACAAGGGCACACTGCTGACTCATATCCAGCTTCTCGTCCACTGTCACCCCTAGGTCCTTTTCCGCAGAACTGCTGCCTAGCCATTCGGTCCCTAGTCTGTAGCGGTGCATTGGATTCTTCCATCCTAAGTGTAGGACCCTGCACTTATCCTTATTGAACCTCATCAGATTTCTTTTGGCCCAATCCTCCAATTTGTCTAGGTCCTTCTGTATCCTATCCCTCCCCTCCAGCGTATCTACCACTCCTCCCAGTTTAGTATCATCCGCAAATTTGCTGAGAGTGCAATCCACACCATCCTCCAGATCATTTATGAAGATATTGAACAAAACCGGCCCCAGGACTGACCCCTGGGGCACTCCACTTGACACCGGCTGCCAACTAGACATGGAGCCATTTATCACTACCCGTTGAGCCCGACAATCTAGCCAGCTTTCTACCCACCTTATAGTGCATTCATCCAGCCCATACTTCCTTAACTTGCTGACAAGAATACTGTGGGAGACCGTGTCAAAAGCTTTGCTAAAGTCAAGAAACAATACATCCACTGCTTTCCCTTCATCCACAGAACCAGTAATCTCATCATAAAGGACGATTAGATTAGTCAGGCATGACCTTCCCTTGGTGAATCCATGCTGACTGTTCCTGATCACTTTCCTCTCATGTAAGTGCTTCAGGATTGATTCTTTGAGGACACAGCAGTACACAGACAATTCAGGAAGTTTTTGGAGAATGTTGGGGACAACTTCTGGGTGCAAGTGCAGGAGGAACCAACCAGAGGCCATGATCCTCTTGACCTGCTGCTCATAAACAGGGAAAAATTGATAGGGGAAGTAGAAGTGGGTGGCAACCTGGACAGCAGTGACCATGAGATGGTCAAGGTCAGGATCCTGACAAAAGGAAGAAAGGAGAGCAGCAGAATACGGACCCTGGACTTTGACTCCCTCCGGGAAGTGATGGGCAGGATCCCCTGGGAGGCTAATATGAGGGGGAAAGCAGTCCAGGAGAGCTCACTGAATTTTAAAGAAGCCATATTGAGGGTGCAGGAAAAAATCATCCCAATGTGCAGAAAGAATAGCAATATGGCAGGTGACCAGCTTGGCTTAACAGAGAAATCTTCGGTGAGCTTAAAAACAAAAAGGAAGCTTACAAGAAGTGGAAATTTGGACAGATGACTAGGGAGGGGTAAAAAATATTGCTCAAACATGCAGGGGTGTAATCAGGAAGGCCAAAGCACAATTGCAGTTGCAGCTAGCAAGGGATGTGAAGGGTTTCTACAGGTATTTTAGCAACAAGGTGGTGGTCAGGGAAAGTGTGGGCCCCTTACTGAATGGGGGAGGCAACCTAGTGACAGATGATGTGGAAAAAGCTGAAGTACTAAAAAAAAAAAAACCTTTCTTTTTCTTTTTCTTTTTTTTTTTTTTTTTGCCTCGGTCTTCACACACAAGGTCAGCTCCCAGACTGCTGCACTGGGCAGCACAATATGGGGAGGAGGTGAGCAGCCCTCAGTGGTAAAAGAACGGGTTAAGGACTATTTAGAAAAGCTGGATGTGCACAAGTCCATGGGGCTGGATCTAATGCATCCGAGGGTGCTGAGGTTGTTGGCTGATGTGATTGCAGACCCATTGGCCATTATCTTTGAAAACTCGTGGTGACTAGGGGAGGTCCTGGATGATTGGAAAAAGGCAAATATAGTGCCCATCTTGAAAAAGGGAAGAAGGAGAAGCCAGGGAACTACAGACCAGTCAGCCTCACCTCAGTCCCTGTAAAAATCATGGAGCAGGTCCTCAAGGAATCCATTCTGAAGCAATTGGAGGAGAGGAAGATGATCAGGAACAGTCAACATGGATTCACCAAGGGCAAGTCATTCATGACCAATCTGATTGCCTTCTCTGATAAGATAACTGGCTCTATGGAAATGGGGAAAGCAGTGGACATGATATACCTTGACTTTAGCAAAGCTTTTGCTATAGTCTCCCACAGTATTCTTGCCAGCAAGTTAAGAAAGTATGGATTGGATGAATGGACTATAAGGTGGATAGAAAGCTGGCTGGATCATTGGGCTCAATGGGTAGTGATCAACAGCTTGATGTCTAGCTGGCAGCCGGTATCAAGCTGAGTGCCCGGGGCCGGGGGGAGGCGTCCTGAGTCCGGTTTTGTTCAACATCTTCATTAATGATCTGGATGATGGAATCAATTTAGTGGAGATGACAATAAACTGGGAGGAGTGATAGATACACTTGAGGGTAAGGATAGGATACAGAGGGACCTAGATAAATTAGAGGATTGGGCCAAAAGAAATCTGATGAGGTTCAACAACGACAAGTGCCGTGTCCTGAACTTAGGACGGAAGAATCCCATGTACTGCTACAGGCTGGGGACTAACTGGAGAAAAGGACCTGGGGATTACAGTGCACAAGAAGCTGGATATGAGTCAACAGTGTGCCCTTGTTGCCAAGAAGGCTAACGGCATATTGGGCTGCATTAGTAGGAGCATTGCCAGCAGATCGAGGGAAGTGATTATTCCCCTCTATTCGGCATTGGTGAGGCCTCATCTGGAGTACTGTGTCCACTTTTGGGGCCCCACACTACAAGAGGATGTGGAAAAATTGGCAAGAGTCCAGCGGAGGGAACAAAAATGATTAGGGGACTGGAACACATGACTTATGGGGAGATGGGATTATTTAGTCTGCAGAAGAGAAGAATGAGGTGGGATTTGATAGCTGCTTTCAACTACCTGAAAAGGGTAGTTCCAAAGGGTTCCAACGAGGATGGATCTAGACTGTTCAGTGGTAACTGATGACAGAACAAGGAGTGATGGTCTCAAGTTGCAGTGGGGGAGGTCTAGGTTGGATATTAGGAAACACTATTTCACTAGGAGGGTGGTGAAGCCCTGGAATGGGTTACCTAGGGAGGTGGTGGAATCTCCTTCCTTAGAGGTTTTTAAGGTCAGGCTTGACAAAGCCCTGGCTGGGATGATTTAGTTGGGGATTGGTCCTGCTTTGAGCAGGGGGTTGGACTAGATGACCTCCTGAGATCTCTTCCAACCCTAATCTTCTATGAGCTCTCTGACTCCTCCCTTTCCTTCTCCCCTTTGGCTTTTTTTTCCTGCCAGCCTTTATGTAGCCCTTGCTAATGAGGCCAGCAGCTGTTCCCCATTTGCCAATCAGGCTTGGGCTTACTCAGCCAGCTCCAATCTCCCTTTCTTGACTGGAGCTGGCATGACAGAGGCCTGGCTTAGCTTTCCTTAGCCAGCACCCTGTCACAGAAACACAGAGATTTTTCCAGGTACTAATAATTATCGTATTGTATAATCTTTGAACTAGGATTTAGCTTATGTCTCTGCCCTGAGGCTCCCCTGCTCTGGGGCCAGTGTCACACACTGAGGGGCAGCATTTCTGCTGCACTTACCTGAGCAAATCACACTGGCATCATGGTCATGTGGGCACAGAGAGGCCTCCAGAGTGGTAACAGGGCAATGCCCCAAATGGGGTTGAGTCCCTGTACAGTAAAATGTGTCTGTCCAGACAGCCAGTTCCCTTTCCAAAATACCATCCTCTTGGAGCAGATACAGCGAACCCGCAGTGGAGCTGATGACAGAGAACGTTGGCATCTGATAGATCCCAGTGTGAGTCACAGACAGTTCCCCAGGCACCAAGAACCTGGATCTCCACCCTCCCTGAGCATGCTGTGCTGCCATTCACCAGCCGGAACCCTGAGTGCCCAAGGGAGAAGGGGTTTAGAGAGGGAGCCTTGGAGCAATTTTATACCAAATAGATAAGAACAAGAAGTCAGGGGTGACTGATCCCTTTCTTATTATCTTGGATTGTTTGGGTTTTACCAGAAGCTGATGGCACCCTATCATCCCGGCTCCCTATATAGTGAGATTGTCTTATTGCTGCACCCTAATCTAGAATACACATTCTGACAGATGTGGTGATTTGAAAACATTGAATTATCAGAGACTATTGTATCAACTTTATCTATGTTTTATATGTATCTTTATGGGCTGGCTAGTGATTGTATTTCTGGCTCAATAGTTGAGTTAAAGGACTCTTCTGATAGAAACTAAAATCACTGGGGGCTATTTATGCAAATCTGTAATGCCAGGTATCAGGGAAGTTTCACCCCTGGGCCAATAGCATATGCTGGTCTGACCTGGTTCAAGAGGCCTGGCAAATGAAGAACTGAAAACTGTGTAAAGAAACTGCTGTGATCTGGGGAAAGAGTCTCACACACTCTTTCCAAGAATGGACAGACATGAACCAGTGACCACAGATAGGCCATGCAAAGGAACTGAAGTTGCTTGAAACCTGCCAGCGTCTCCATGGGGAGGATAGGCGACCCCTGGTAAGCCAGGTATGCATGAAGCTGTTTATTGTTTTCTTTAAGATATGTCTTCTCTGTAATGCTTTTGTGCTGAATAAATAATACTTTTGCTTTAGGGAAGCTGGCTTGCTACTGGTTAACCCTGTCATTGCCCCTTAGAGAACAGGAGTGCAGGTGCTGAACTAAAGTTAGATCTGATGAGGTGATCCCAGTGAATTGCAGAAGTCCCTGATCTGAAAGGAGCAGATTGCAGGATCCTGCTATGAGAAAGATGATGGCTAGAGGCCAGAGAGCTAAGTGGGGTTCCTCAAGGAGGCCACAAAGGTGTTGGATGTCCAGTTATCTCTGGAACTGTGCCATACATCACTGGGATGCTGAATTCTTACATGAGCATATGGTGCCAGCATCATTTGCATGTGAGCACATCTGATTCACATGTGATATCCTAGGACTGTACACAAGGTGTAACTCATTCCCCACATACTGGAACTCTTCAGTCCCGATCAGCCCATGTTCTTCTCCAAAGAGCTCTTCCTGGGACAGATAAAGCTGTTCCACACTCTAATTCATTATAGATAACACTGGCAGCTTTGAGATCAAAGTGTGCATCACAGATGGTAGCTCACATTTCCATGTCTTATCTCCACACATGCCTGAGCAGGCACTGTCCCCTCCAACAAGCCGGGGCTTAATGTGTCCTAGAAAGTCAACAAAGGCTGGAGTTTTCAAAGGGGCCTTAGGGAGCAAGTTACATGTCTAAGTCCCATGTAATTTCAATGGAAGTTGTACACACAGCTGCCTCAGGCGCTTTTGACATTCCCAGATCAACCCATCAGTGAGTGTTAGTTACTGTGACATTCCATAAACCCTCTTGCACCTTCATGGGCATGAAATGAAAGTTGCTTTCTTCTTTCTTTTCCCCAATAGCAAAGACATTTTTAAACAGGCAAGACAGAGCCCTTTACCCACTATGGCAATTCTTGTGTTGCAGGGGCAGAAACTGAATAAGAGAGCACCTGGAATGTGGGGAGGGGCAAGTCAGTGACATAATTCTTGGGAGTGAATAGATAGATGCCAGATAGTGTGTGGGGGGGGGCGGTGGTGGTGGGTGAGAGAATCAGGTGGGAATGAGGAGTGCTTACATGGACTTAGCCCATCCTCAGCTGCAATATTGTGAGCATCTGTCCTTTTATAGGAAGGATAATGATAAACCAACAGTTCTCAGAACTGGAGGCTGGGAAAAGTCTCCATCTGTGATACTAGAGAATAAAGGAGAAGGAGAGGGAAGGGACAACAAATGCAAGTATCACACAGGAATAACAAGCCATGGAAGTGCTTATTCATTTTATTTGACAATGCTAGAATAATAACCAAGAATTCAGAAAGGAAAAGCAAAGGATGGAGATGAGGAATAATTCCCCAGCAGTGGAAGGAGGAGGCAATGAGATAGACATAAAGGGAAGTGACTGAGCCACCATGAGTGAAGATAGCCCAGAACAGATTAGATAAGATGCTGATGGGGAATGAAGTAGAGAATGTTCTGCACCACAGCTGCTCAGATTGCTTTGAATGAGTAAGACCCTAGCATGTTGACCTAATCCCAACACAGTGTGGTACATGGAACACAGGTTGCAGTGTGAAGCACTCCTCATTTACTCTCAGTGACCTGTGTTGAGAGGGGAAATATTTATAGACCTTGGGGGAAATCACCCAAGGCACAAATGGCAGTTAGGTGCCAAGCTCATTGAAAGCCAATAGGTCCCTAACTGCCATTTGTGCCTTTTGATTATCTCCCCTGAGTTCCCCGAGGTTTTGGAGTGAGGCTGGAGATCATCAGCATGCGACCTGCCTCATCCCCAATGTCAAACAGGAGGCAGCTAAAATGCTATTCCTCACATGGCTGGATGCCTCACAAAGCTGCTCAAAATGGTGCATCAATTTATTTCACTCTCATTTATTAATAAGGTTAAAGCACCTGGGGAGGGGGATTATAGGAACCATCAGCTCCATCACCCTTCTTCCTTTCCAAACTACAGTATTTACTTCTTTCCGATGCTTCTAGCCCTGTGAAGCAGCTCTCTCTCTTACTGCTCCTCTGGATCCCCCTTTCTCTTGTCTATGGCTTCTTGCTGTCAATCTGAAGAGAGTTTAGTGTTCTGTGCTCTGCCTGTTTTGTTTCTTGTCTCCACTCCTCTGGGCTGGGGCTTTTCCTGACCCCTCAGCCCTTCCCAGAGCTTTTTCTGCTCTCCCCTTTCAGCCCCAGCCTACTCAGCGCTTGGGGTGAGGGACTGAAACTCTCCCTTCCCACAGCTGAAGTGTTTCATTTATTCCTTGCTTTTCTCCCCATCCCTTTGTTTTCTCCTCTCTGTGGAGGGGGGATTGTGTCACTTTTGACACAAGAGTTATGTAATTCTAATGTAACTCCACAGTGACTGACATGCAAAGTTGTCTGTTCTCAGGCAGTAAGGAAAGCCTGGCCTTGGTTACAATGAATGAAGAACTGCCTCCTGTCCTTGGAGGGACTCTTAGACATTAATGATAATAAACAGGTCACCAGTGTGGATTTAAGTTCAGCCCTAGCAGTGACTGCAGGGCTATGTGCACAGATGGCTCATTTCGCCACAGCATTATGTGTAGGCAGCTGACTGGTTGTAAGGAGAGTGTAAAGGAAAGGAAATTCTGAATAAAATTTTTCAGAAAAATCAAAATGTTTCTATTTAATTTATCCAAAATTAAATGTAGCAGTTAGCTTCTCTGACTCCTTGGGACACCTTGCACTTTCCCAGACTGCTCCTAGGGCATCAGTTTCAAACTGATTTGAAGCAAAAATATTTTTCGAGTCAACATTTGAAACAAAATGAAAATTGCCATTTTGTTTTATTTTCTAAAGTCAAAATGATTAAATGAAAGGACATTTTAAGTTGAAATGAAAATTGTCATTTTGATCTTTTCTGTGGGAAAAATGAAGTTTTTCATCAGAATTGACATTTTATGATAAAAAAAATGTTGTTTGATAAAACCATACATTTTGGAGGGAAACCTTTCCCCTCAGACAGTTTCAACCAGCTCCAATTAGGCCCATATGGAGAAAGGGGACATGCCTAGGCATAGTTGCCATTGATGTTCCAGATTTACAGCACCACCATACACATGTTGAAAGGAATCTTCTGTCACTTCGGCATTCTGGAGGAAATAATCACTGACAATGAGCCACCGTTTACCAGCTCTGAATAAAACTGTTTGGGCTACAGTGTGATTTCAATCATATTACTTCCAGTTCCCCACACCAACAAGGGAGTGGATTTTACAGAAAGAGCAATATACATTGCTAAGAGAATTCTGCAATAAAAGACCCCCACACAAGCTTAGCTGGGCTGTAGGGCAGGCCCCAGGTTAACCATTGGAGTAAACTCAGCTCAGATGCTTATGGGTCAACAAAGCAGAATGCTGCCATCTCAAATGTCCTGCTTAAAAGATGTAAGGCTGACAGACAAATCATTTTATCTACCCATTATGTATCCACACAGCTCCAGAGTGCAGCACCATCTGCCACACTGCACTGTCAGCTCATTTCTTAGAGGAAATCACCGGCATCCTACCCTAGATGACTTCTCAGAGCACCAAGAACAACACAGGTTTCAGAGTAGCAGCCGTGTTAGTCTGTATTCATAAAAAGAAAAGCAGTACTTGTGGCACCTTAGAGACCAACCAATTTATTTGAGCATAAGCTTTCGTGAGCTACAGCTCACTGATGAAGTGAGCTGTAGCTCACGAAAGCTTATGCTCAAATAAATTGGTTAGTCTCTAAGGTGCCACAAGTACTGCTTTTCTTTTTAAGAACAACACAGTGGACACAGGTCCATGACACAACACCTTCCCTTTATAATTTCCCCCATTCACAGAATAAGAAATCTAGAAGGATCCCAGAAATGTAAGCCACCCCCTGTGATTTTGATATTTGCATTTTTTGGCTTGTGAAAGCGTCAGAAGCACCTGGGACCCCTACTACAGTAACAGAGATCATCCACGCTTCCTTTGAGGAGGGAAACCACTTCCTGCCTTCCTCCCTGCCGCCAACCCCATGAGTCATTTTCAGCTCATATTTAATAGTGGCTCATACACATGCTCACGGTCTGTTTCCTTATGAATTTTTAACCAGACACAATTGGGATGATGATATTCTGGTTCCACACAGAGTCAAATTAAAGGCAAGAAAAGCAATGTTGTAACCAGCTCCTATTAGTACTCTGACTAGACTGTTCATCAGTATTGTCTGCAGCCACTTTCTGTCTCCACAGAGTTCGAGATCTGTCTTGAAGCTAACAGGAGACATTCCAACCCTGCAGGGAGAATGGAGACCCTAAGGGACTGTGCCATCCCTGTGCACCCCCTTGTGGCCTAGGTTGACATTGCAGGAGAACCATGTTATATTACTGTAGATCTGTGGTCCTCAACCTATTTACCATTGTGGGCACATATGCAGCTCTCTATGGATTATGTGGACCACATCCACACAACATATATACTACCTGTATGGACCTGAGGATGTCACATGGGTGGAAGCTGTGCGCTGATTGGGCCACAAGCGGCCTGCAGGTTAAGAACCACCGATTTAGATGGAATACGTGGACAAAAGGTATTAAAATAACCCTGTTACAATCCAACATTAAACAGTTTTAAACAAGATTCAGGTTGGGTATACAGAGACCTCAGCTTACTTAGCAGAATGGCAAACACACAATTAATATCCTTCTTAACCTTTTATTAAAGATACAGAAAAGAAGGAAAAATAGTTAAAGCATTTAAAATGTAAAGTATTTGTGACGTTGCACTCCATATGTTTTATGGAAATATACTGATGAATATGAATATGATATAACTGGAATATGCTTTAGGCAAAAGGTTTCTTGTAAGGTATCATTACAAAGCATATGCTCTACTGAGTGTGTTCATCCCATTTGTTTGCATGTATTTTTTCTATGTCTGGAGTTAGGAGAATAAGATATAAACTTGTATTACTGATGTAAACATGTTAAGTGGAATCCATTAAGGGTGCTTCAGAATCAATGACCTATAAATGGCTCTGTTTACTTGAAAACCTTCCTGGGTCCATGCAGTCCAGCCCTGGAAGAATGGAGGCTGTGGTCTCACAGGACATGTGAACATGTCACCTGATACTGGAATCCATTTTAAACCTGGTGGTTTTCAATTTAGAAGGAGGGGTGGGGACCCAGAGAGACAAAAGAATCCTGCCTTGTGCCAAAGCTATAAAAGGGTGTGGAACAGAATAAAGCAGGCTGCCAGTCATGAGAAAACCCCTAGTTTCCACCTAAGATGTCTGCAGGAACTAACAAGGACTGTATCGGGGAAAGGATGGGGCCAAAACTAGGAAGGAGGCTAGTCTGTGAAAGAAGCTTATCTTGAGGGTGAGATTTTACCTGTAATCAATTTCTTAATGTATTAGGCTTAGACTTGCGTGTTTTTGCTTTATTTTGCTTGGTGACTTCGTTTGTTCTGTCTGTTATTACTTGAAATCACTTAAATCCTACTTTTTTACTTAATAAAATCACTTTTGTTTATTAGTAAACCCAGAGTAAGTGATTAATACCTGGGGGGGCAAACAGCTGTGCATATATCTCTATCAGTGTTATAGAGGGTGGACAATTTATGAGTTAACCCTGTATAAGCTTTATACAGAGTAAAACAGATTTATTTTGGGTTTGGATCCCATTGGGAACTGGGTGACTGGGTGCTAGAGATAGGTAACCTGCTGAGCAGTTTTTGGTTAAAGTCTGCAGCTTTGGGGGCGTGGACCAGACCTGGTTCTGTGGTGCAGCGGGCTAGCATGTCTGGCTCAACAAGGCAGGGTTCTGGAGTCCCTAGCTGGCAGGGAAAATGGGCTCAGAGGTAATTCCAGCACATCAGGTGACAGTCTCAAGGGGGTCTCTGTGACCAAACCCGTCACAGTATTAAATAAGGGGCTTTTATTTTAACAACATCCCTTGTTCACGCTCCCTTTAGCTGGAGAGAGTTTGTAGAAGGAAAAACGTTTCTTGTCTGAGAGGCTTTTAGATGGTATCAAAGATGACAATAACTGTCTTTTTTGGAGAAAAGAGAAGATGTTAATTAAGGTAGTTTGGAGCTATTGTTGTTGCTGTTGTTGTTAAAGTCTGAACCCATTTCCTAGAAGACAGAACAAGACAAACACACACAAAAGGGAAGAAAAAAGAACAGCAAAGATGGAAGGATAGAACCATGGATTAGTCAGCCTGACTTCAGTGTGAAGCTATCAGAGCAATGTATAAAACATTCCATTTGCAAATACCTGGAGGATGAAGGAGTAATCACTAGCAGCCAGAATGCATTTACCAAGAACAAATCATACCAAACCAGCTTGATTTCCTTCTTTGACAAGGTAACTTGTTTGGTGGATAGGGGGAATGAGGTGAACATAATGTACCTGAATTTTAGCAAGGCTTTTGACACAGTCCCACATGACGGTCTCATAAGCTAACTAGTTTTCTTCCAAATAACATGGAAAAAGCAGCAAGCAACTGTTCTTACTTGTAGCCCCTGACAATGTTAGGTTTATTTGCTTTTCTGTTTGAAGATCCCAGCCACAGAACAAATATTGCTGCTGTGCTAAGTTGATGTTGGTGGGGAGAACTGTAAGGAGTTGAATGAAGAAACCTTTTCCTCCATCCCCCACTTCTTGCCTTTTAATTTTGTTCAGTTCCAAATTCTGTGGAACAGCGAGTGGTTTTGCAACCACATTTGGTTTATTCAATGTGTCCATGTCTACAGAACTAATATTGCTCCTGTCTTTGCTGTGTTTGTTGGGTGTGGGGAAGGGGCAACTTTAGTTGAGAGAAATTGTGTAAGGAAGGGACACTCACACTTTTATTTCCTGTTGAACTTCCCCTCTTTCCCCCCAGACAACACTGGACAACTGGCTTGGCACCACATATGATTTATTTACTGTTATGTGTGTTTCATGTTTGCAGAACAATTCCATGCATAGATTTTCAGAATTTCTCTCACCCCTGGTCTGCTTCTGGTTTCAGTGTAAAAGCCACAGAGTAGGTGGGTGAAGTGTATGTATGGGGCATTTGGGGGGAGTACACTGTGAGGATTTTGGATCACTTGTGCTATTACTATAACCTAGCCCACAAATAGGTAGTAGAAGTGATGACTAATGTTTCCCATGTGTTGTTTTGGACAACAGTTACCTAAATAAAACAAATGTTTGTTGACAATGAGTAATTATGGACCCCAGAATGGTTTCTTTAGAAAGTCTTTAGGAGCATAACAAAGGAGTGATGATCAGGGACACACCCAAACCCCTCAAAGCAGGAGATGGAGGAAGAGATGCTAAGCAAAGCACAGCTGTTCAGATGTTGCTTAGGACATGAACAAGGCTTCACCTTCCCCATCTGTCATGTTGTATGCAGGAATGGCTGCCCTGATTGCTTCTATAATTTAACATTTTTTGGAAGGATGGGTTGCTGGCCTACCACTCCACCCTCAACCTGGGTGACGAGTCTACTGCTTTTCATCTGGTCGCTCCCCTTTGGCCTGTCCAGCTTGGGTGGCCCTATCAGGATTTACAACTCCTGCCAGCATAGCTTTCCAGTCACTGGAACACACAAGCTCCCCTGCCACATCAAGGTGCAGTCCCCAGGAAAAGATCAGAGAAACAGAACTAACTTAATTAACCACAGGAACATGAGGAACAAACAAATATCCAGGAACAAATCCATTCATGCAATCTAGCTGGGTGTGGGGCTCCACATGCAGTTGTGCTGAGTGATAACCGTGCCTGGAGGGGCTTGCTGCTTGTGCCTCGAGGTGCTTGCTGCTTGTCACTAGCAAGGCATTGTGAGAGACAGCCCAGGCTGGAGAGTTTAGGAAGCACTGCAACAGACAATATTGATAACATTTCACTATCCCTGCATTCAGTACTAAAATGATTTGTCACCCAACACCAGCCAGATTTGATCACTTTGAGCAACACTGCTCTATCTACTGGATATCTTGGCAGAGTACGTGTGTTCATGTAAATACAGTTTGTTCCTGAAGTCTCTCCCCATCCCAGCTATCTGTCGGGAGAACTCATTCAGACCCTGCTTTCACAATTATAGCCATGCCACTAAAACCACAGATCTGGGATGGTACCCCTGGGATCAGCTGTATCAGAAACACAGGGAACAACCCCTGCTCCTTCTGTGGAACCCAGACTTCTCAGGGCTTCCTGAATGGAACAGGAATGTCAGTGGTACATTGGCATTAGGAGTGTTTCCTTCTTCAGATGTGACTGTTGGGATATTTCAGGGTTAAGTATAACAATAAGCTACTAATGTGCTGACATGGTATTAGTGGACAAAGGCATATGTAGGCAATATTTTCGTGTCTAATACATAAGTTGCAAATTTTTCAGTATTTGTCTAAAATATAAGTTGCCAGATTCTTCCCTTCTCTGTTGCTCATAAAGATTAATAAAATGCAGCTGTAGAAGCTGCAGGAGAAATGCCCTTGTGTAAAAGAAGGTAAAAGGAATGTTTTACCTCCCTTTCTCAGATACATAAACCAGTCCTGGCTTAGGGCCCCTTCCTTCCCCTTCCCTGAGTACTGTTCACAGCCCCTTCCTGCCTCCCCTGAGAACTGCTGACAAGGAAAATTTATGGCAACAAATTATTGCAAAGAAATGTATCTTCAAGGTAAAAGTATGTGTAATGCTATGAGTAATAGATAGAGGTGGGTTTACTAACAGTAGGTGTTTCTATTACTTAATCAGGGTTTTGGGGGAGTTGTACCGGATGTAGGCATGTACATACTAACCCAAACAAAAAGACTGTCCTGTAACTAATTCAATGCTTACTAAACAATGGGGTCCAAAAAACCAAGTATCGCAATAAAGAAGCCTGTACTCATATCCGCCTCTGGGTCAACCTGCTTTTTCTTCTTCTAAGAGTGACCATCAGTGGCAGCAGAGTCTTGTAGGGCTTCCTGTTCACCCTCTTAGAACTTGTTCTTAACGCTTACTGATTAGATTATGAGTGACCATTGCTCATACAGTAGTGTAGGTAGCGATCCAATCCAGGACTCTTAGTCCAGGCCAGTATCTAGGGCTACCCTGTGTGGTAACTCGAGGCAGAACAGGCAGCTGGAGAGAACCCCAGGGTCCTGTACATTCCCATCAGTTTGAATAGAGGATCTCATGTATAGCCAGTGCTATTGATTCCCGTCTCTCCTGTACCATGAAGGGCATTACATGGCTAATGAGGACATGAGTTAATTTTGATCAAATCTTGGAAAACTGGGGAAATTCCAAATGAATGGAGAACTGCCAATGTAGTTCCAATATTTATAAAAGGTAAAAGGGATGACCCAGGGAACTATAGACCAGTTAGCCTGACAGGAATCCTGGGTAAAATAATGGTACAATTAATTCACAACTCTACTAACAAAGAGTTGGAGACTAAAAATATAATTAATTAAACGGCAAAAAAAATTGTTAATGCAGAGTTAAGGTTGGTCGGTGACTGCTCACACCCTGCCAGAACATCAAGTTCAGCAAAAGTCATACGTGTGAAAACCAGGAAATACAGAGCTACGGTACATGCCCATGCAACCTCGTGTTCCATTCATCTCAGTGAGATGTTTTCAACGGAGTAGGAACTCTCCATAGAAGTAAATACAGCCTAAAACAATAGTACACTGCTGAGACGTGAACTGCTCCATTCATGTCAGGAAGTGTTCCCACACTCCACATCTCCACTGCTACCATGATCAAGCATGCCCTTTCTCAGCGCCTCACTCCAGTATCAGCAGTGTGTTCCTGGTGTACGAGTCTACTATGCTTGTTCTCAGCTTCACACCCAGAGGGGCAGGGCTTCCCCAGATGCTGGCACGGAGAGGAGCTCTGACAAGCTCCCCCGCAGATCCCAGCTCACATGGTGGGTCAGGGAGAGAGGCTCAGATACCCAAAGGGGCAAGGGCCCCCAGATCCTGGTGAGTGGGGTAGGTTGAGAGGCTCAGGCACCTGCAGAAGGAGAACCCCCCCACACACAGAACCTGGGTCACAAGAGAGGCAACACCCTGCTGATCATGGCACACACAGGGGAGGGGAGAATGTGGTGCTGACAGGCCCCCCTACCCCAGTTCTCTCCCAGTCCCCTTGCCACTCACACACATGACCCCTTCCTGGTGTCCCCCCTTCCCTTCTCTCAATATGTAGTCCTTCCCTATCACTTCACCCAAACCCCTTTCCTACCCACCCACTCCCATTTATCCCCTACCCTCATTGCAGTCCAAACACCTCTCTCCCTATTTCCATCTACTCTTCCAACCCTAATCATCCTTCCCACCCAGTGAGTACTTGCATATGTAATTTATTTTCTTTTTTAAAAAATGGTTTCAGTGCCTGCTGAATATTGTGCTGTGCTCAGGTGACATCCCCCCAATATAATAAATAAAAATATTTTGACAGATGCAGATTGTAGTAAGACACCTCCTTTCTTTATTTCAGATGCCTGCCTGTAGCTGAATTTGACTTTACAGCACCTGTGTGCCGTTTAATTTCAATGACTATAACAGGCCCCTTGAGCTATTCAGTACCTGTAAGCATAGCTAGCTTTCAATCCCCTTAGCCTCTGTCTCTGCACATGTACAATGTAATCCATTTTGCACATGAGCCTTAGAAATGCTTGCAGCACACCTAACTGGAGAACCAAAATATTTGGCTAATAAGTTTATATTGGCTAATAACTCAGAGCAGGTGCACATGGGCATTGTCCTGCCAATGTGACTCAGCCTACAGGTGGGGAGTCCAGTTCTCAGATCAGAGTATAAAGCCTTCCCAAATTGCAGTCATTCTACTGAAACAGCCACCAAAAGAGCTAATTATACAGTTTATGTACTCATGCTCCTTATGGGCACCTGAGTTTCATCAATAGCACACTCACAGTTAGGAAACAGGGTGGGCAGTGGAATTTTCCCACAGTGCACCCCATTCACAGGGCTAGAGTGTTGACACCTGTGGGGAGTGGGGAGCTAGGCACTTTGTGATATGTTTACTTTGACTCAGGTCTGTGCAGAGGTTTGAGTATGGGTCAGAAAATCCTTAACCTAGGATTAAAATGCAATGTAGATGCTCAAGCCCAGGGGCCCATGAAATGAGTTAGCTGACTCAAGTCCCACTAACCCTAGGCTTACATTGCTGTGTAGACATACCTTTAGAAGAGTTGAGCTTTAAACAGAAAGCTTGTCTTTGGTGCTCTGCTATAATATCAGTTGGCCTGGTTCCATGGAACATACGTCTTATCAAGCAGACCTGTTGTCTTTTTTTGATAGGATTACAAATCTGGATGATGAAGGTAACTGTGTTGATATACTCAACTTCCATTTCTCCAAGGCATTTGCCTTAGTACCACATATATTTTGATTTTAAAAGTTGCATTATATGGAATGAAGAGGGCATGCATTAGGTAGATTAAAAACTGGCTCATTGACAGATCACAAAGTCTAGTTGTTAATGGGGAGATATAAGTGAGTGAGGCTGTTTTTAGTGGAGGGTCCCCTAGAGATCAATTCTTGATCCAATGCTATTCAATAGTATCATCAATGATCATATGAAATCTTTTGTGGTAAAGTTTGAAGATGACACAGAGATCGGTGGGGTAAAAAACAATGAGGAGGACTGGTCATTGTTACAGAGATCCTCCTGGTAAAATGGTCACAATCCAACAACACACATTTTAATATAGCCAAATTCAAAGTAGTACACCTGGAAACAAAGAATGCAGGTTATACCTACAAGATGGAAGACTCTGTCTTGGAAAGCAATGACTCAGAGAAAGTCATCATAGATATGCACCTCAACATGAGCTCTCAGCGCTGTGGCAGAAAGGGCTAATGTGATTCTTTGATGCATAAAAAAGGGAAATATCAAGTAGAAGTAGGGAGAAGTTTTGCCTGTGTACACAGCACTGGTAACACTGCACTAGAATGCTGTGTCCTGTCCAGTTCTGCTTAGGTTCATTCAACCTAATTCAAAATTTTTTGTTTCAATTTAGGATATTTTCAAAAAAGCAATAGACGAGTAGATTCACAAAAGAGCTACAGGACATAGGCACCAACCCAGTGGTTAAAGCCCTCACCTGGCTTTTGTGAGACTCAGGTTCAAATCTCCAAACTGCCTGATGTGGAGAGGACATTTGAACTTGGGTATCTCACATTGCAGACAAGTGCTCTGGCAACTGGGCTATTCTGATGTGAAACTTTCACATGCCAAAGCTGTTCTATTTATAAATAGCTATTGCAGCAGGGACTTGACGTCGGGTCTCCCACATCTTAAGTGAGTATCCTAGCCACCAAGCTATAGAGTCATCTGCTATTGTCCTTGGCCCAATGACTATCCAGTCTTATTATGAATGACTATGAATTCCACTATGAATGATTTGAGATTAAACAAAATTTTGAAATGTTGGTGTTTCCGGTACGAAGGGAATTCTGTTTTTTGAACAGCTCTAATATCCAGTCATGATCTCAATACTACAAGTGATGGAGAATACACCATTTTCTTAGGTGAGTTGTTCCAATGGTTAATTGGACTCTGCCTGGGCATGTAGTGCCCAGTCCTGAGGAAACAACCACTGCTATAGAAAGCAACAGAGCACCTCCTGGCAACCCAGGTCACCAGGGCACACCAAGCCTGTCCTGGGCTCACTACACTGGCCTCCCACAGAACACTATGTCTAATTTAATGTCTCAGTCATTTAAGGAACTTCATGATTTGGGCCTGGGACACTTAAGAGATTCCCACTCATTCCAGGACTGTGCCCATCAGCTTTATCCCTTAGACCAGTGGTTCCCAAACTTGTTCTGCCGCTTGTGCAGGGAAAGCCCCTGCCGGGCCGGGCCGGTTTGTTTACCTGCCGCATCCACAGGTTCAGCCAATCGCAGCTCCCACTGGCCGCGGTTCGCTGCTCCAGGCCAATGGGGGCTGCTGGAAGCGGCGGCCAGTACGTCCCTCGGCCTGCGCTGCTTCCCACAGCTCCCATTGGCCTGAAGCAGCGAACCGCAGCCACTGGGAGCCGCGATCAGCCAAACCTGCGGATGAGGCAGGTAAACAAACCGGCCCGGCCTGGCAGGGGCTTTCCCTGAACAAGTGGCGGAACAAGTTTGGGAACCCCTGCCTTAGACACAAAGGAGCTGTCTCCTGCAAGGGGAAAGCTCATTTGTACAGGAGCCAGTTTTCTTGGGGGCTGATCAAAGACTCTAGAACAAAATCCCACAAGATCTAAAAAATCACCTGAAACCTCTTTCTGTTCCACTTGTGGGGTTCCTCAGTCTGCTTTTGCTAATATAAGCCCATATCACATCATAAAATAAACTCACCGATAACCACCCATGACCCACCATAAAAAATCCATGTGTTTTTGCTCTGGGGAGGAATAAAAGTACACATGTACACTGAAAGTAAATCATTGGAAGGTGCTCTGATGCCAGAATGATGGGCATGGCACATGAATTTATATAGAAGAGAAGAGGAAAGGATAGGGGCATATTTTCACTGCTATCTGATTGTGTGTGTATGGGCATTAAGATACCTGTAAATAGCATCCTATTTATCCTCCAGAATTTCAAAGGAAAGTCTGGACTGGGGGTTAGGGCCATCTTTGGAGTGAGGAATATTCTGTTGCTAGGTATCTCACCATTACCACACACCTGGCAGAATATTCATTCTCAATGTAACACCCTGTCCAACAGCCTGAGATACCCGAGAGGTGACATTTTACCATTATAATTTTTTGGTGGTTCAGTCTCAATCTTTCCCCCAACGGTCTCCAGGGAGCTGCCCAACACACCTCGTTGGAGAAGCATCAGCCCTGGAACAGTCTTTCAAAAACAGTTTACTAAGAAAGTAAAAGTTCACAAGGAAGAAATAATATTTCATGTTAGAAATAAAACAGCAGGAATAAAAAAGCAGGACAGTTCCAGACAGTCTGATCAATTGGGAATTACAGGGGAAACCACAGACCCTGTCTCAGTCACACATATTTCTTGCAAGCAGACAAAACTGCAATATAAAAGCTGTATGAACTAGTTCCCAGGTAGGGATTGTTTCTGATGGCCCAGAGAGCATTTGAGAGAAGAATAGCCCAATCATACAACATCTATGTCCTCACAGGATATTTGATCTGAACTCAGCATTCTTATAGTGATGTCCCAGAGACCCCATCTTCAATGTCATCATAACCTGGGTCTCCAGGAAGTAGGGACAGGGCGTCTCTCTCAGCCTCAGAGACCTCTTCACTTCTTAGCAAGTGCAGGCTCCAATCTGAAAATGAACAAGGGGGCACATTGCAGTCAATGTAACCATTCTACACCCATGTGTACTCACAGTATAGGCTGTGATTTACCCCTTCTGTTCCTGTGATTGGGGCCCTGACAAGTTTAATCCATTATCTCTCTATAGCCTACAAAGAAAACATCTGGGAGTGCATTCACTCTGTGCTGAGACCTGCCTGTTGCAGGAGTAGTGTGGAGATGTCAGTGAGCTGGTGACGCCTCCCTGATGCTCAAGCAGGGGCTGCTCTAACTCCTGATGGCTGGTATAGTCCCTAAGGGTACATACACCAGCTGAAACCAGGTAGGGTGGAGCAGGCTGGAGCTTCTATCCCACAGGACATTCAAGGACAAGAAGCCAAAAAACAGGGGACATCATAGATCTCAACTGCCCACACAATATGAGTTTGAATGTATCTCTCAACAAGAACAAAGAAATGCACATTTCATCCTAACCCACTTTCCTCTGAGGTGCAAAGTGGGAGCTCAGCCGTCAGCTCCAGACTGTGAGTTGCTCTCATACAAGGCTAATGGAGCTATTTACATATTGAAGAGAGTGATTTCAAACCTGATGCCAGGCCTCTAACTAACCCCACTGCAGGGCCCTTCTCTTCCCATTACCATACTGGGCACTGACACCTTGTTTGGGGGAAGACACACAGGCTGTGATCCTGCAAACGCACCTGTGTAACTTTGTCCTCACAACAAGTACTTTGGCCAGGGTCACTTCCTTGCTGCATAATCCATATTCCCATCCAGACATTGGTCCCATGGATCACTGGGAAACACAGACATTTCCAGCTTTGCCAACCCCAAGCGTTCAAAAATTAGAAGTTGACAGGATGCGGGGCCTGCAGCAGAGCCAATCTCCAGAGAACCTAATAATCTGCCTCATTGGCTGGAAGAGTCCTCAGAGTGGCTCATTAGTCCAGCAGAGCTGCAGTTCAGCAGCTACTTGTAGCATTCACCCATGGCTGCCATAGCTCCTGCCTTGTTCCCACTTCTGTTCCTGCTTTACCTCAGCCTTACCCCTGCCTTGCTTCACTCCAGGTTACCTGGTCCTGACCCTCAGCTCCAATTCCTGACTCCAGTTCTGCCCATTGGCTCCAATTTCTGACTTTAGCTCTGACTCCAGCTCTAACCACTGAGCCTGATTCTGGGTCTAACTATTGGACACGAATACCTATGTCTCAGTCACTGACAGAAGTTAGGCCTCAACATATCATGAGATTGGCTTAAAAATCAGTAGATTAAAAAGACTTTTTTTGGTCTTTTTTTTGTCCTCTGGTTTCTGAGCCTTTAGGTGAAACTCAGTTCATGTTCTGAAGCTTCTTTCTGCAACCATCAGGGCTAGAGAACTTGCTTTTTAAAAAATTAAAGCAGAGACTCTCATGTCTCCTGGAGTTTGAACTTTTAAAAATACTAGATATCATGAGACTAGCAATAAACTGCAAGAATTGGCAAAAGTGCATTTCCCCACTCACCTGTCTGTGAATCCCTGTTCCTGTCACTCTCTCCTGGGGCTCCAGTGTCTTCCCAGGCACACTGCCCGGGGCCGTGGTTATCATTGGGGTCAGAAACGTCTTTGACATCATCATAACCGTTCTCTGTGACATCTCCAGGCAGTGCAGGAGCCTCTGAAAAAGAGGCAAGAATTAATGGTAATGAGGAGAGAACTTCCACTGAATAGAGAAACAAATTATACACCAGGTACAAACAGCCTGAGGTACTGACACCCCAAAGGGGATGAGAAACCAAAAGTCCCTCCCCCACCAACCTTAGTGTCAGAGGAATTTCATTCATGTAACATTTGTCTGACACATTTCAAGGACCTGATATAACTGTAAATTACTCAAAGGAGCCTCAAACAGAAACTGAAATGAAGGTTGTGGGAGATTTGGGAAGAGGTGGCTAGGAGTGGGGTTTATGTCAGAGGAAGATTTGCCCATGGTACTTTGTTGTTATACTAATTACACAGATAAATGATACTTTAATTTGTTCTATCACTTACTTTCTAAACTTTCCATTATTGTGAAAAAGCTCATTTTGTTCCATTTCTCTAAACTAGTCTGGCCCATAACCCACCCCTGATCTGCAGTGTCTGGAAAACACACCACCAAGTCAGGCCAAGCATAGGAAAAACTTTCACTAGGAGGGTGGTGAAGCAATGGAATGAGTTACCGAGGAAGGTGGTGGAATCTCCTTCCTTAGAGGTTTTTAAGGTCAGGCTTGACAAAGCTCTGGCTGAGATGATTTAATTGGGGATCGGTCCTGCTTTGAGCAGGGGGTTGGACTAGATGACCTCCTGAGGTCCCTTCCAACCCTGATATTGTATGATTCTATGGTCTGTGGGTGTGAAATCTGTACATCCCTTTCATGTGTGAAACTCAAGTATAGATCAGTGGACTTAGCACAGGCAGGGATGGCTGAGGGAGACCATTACCACAGAGCAGAGGGCTGTGCTGAGAGAGCTTGTCCCCTAACTTTGTGAGTAATGTTAGTGCACATTAAAGTGAAGGTCAGGGAGCAGTGACTAGAGTCAGGGGCACCATCGGCAGCCACTGAATAAACTTCTTCTAGAGTCACACTGGTTGGCCTGTGTGGTACCACATGCTTTACTATTTCCCCTCCATACAGCTCTGACCTAAAACCAGCACCCACAGCCATGCTCTGTGGGAGAAGAGTTAGAAGATCCTATGACATGCTGAGCACCCTGAGTGTCACAGATTTATAGAGTTCAAGGCCAAAAGGGACCATTAGCTCATCTCGGCTGACGGCCTGTATATATAACAGGCCACTGAATTTTACCTAGTTGACCCTCTATTAAGGAGAATAACCCGTGTTTGGCTAAGGTATGTCTGTCACAGTTCAGGACAACTGCACCTGTATTCCCCCTCTGTGGGCCACCAAGGGCACCCACTCTAGGCTCCCGGCTCCTCAGCTGTCTCCTCTCTTGGGCAGATACCTCCATCCCTTCTGACCGGGATTTTTCCAGCCTTCACAGTTCTCTGCCTACATGGTGATATTCCCAGCAAGTCAGACAGCCTAAGGGCCAGTGTGTATGCTTTGCTTTCTCTCCAGAAGTTATTCCCAGTATATTGCCTGCAGTTGTAAGTTGCCATGCACCTCCTTCCAAGCAAGCACATTTATTCTTAAGGTAAAAGCATTACAAAGAAAACAGAGCAATAAAAGAACCTACACACAAGCTAAAAAGCTTACCAGAGAGCACCCCAACTCAAACCTCAGGCTCTGGCAGGTGCCAGTCCTTCACAACCCACAAATGGGTTTTCTCCAGAGTTACAAGTTCACAACTGTCTCAGATTCAGAACCCGAACCCAGGTTGGGTGGTACAGCTGTTCTTTACACAGCTCTGGCTTTTTAACTCATCTCTGGGAACAGGTAATCCGCACACAATGACCTACTACTTGGGGTGTAGCTTCAAAAGACTGGATTTTTACATAACCGGCAGTGGTGCAATTTGCATTAACCACTCCCTAGGGATTCTCCAGGAAATCCACTTCACACTTATTTTCCCAAAAGTCCATTCTTGTCTGGCACATTTTCAATATAGTCCTTTGAACTCCCAGAACTCATATCACACCTCCCCTCAAATAGCGTACATGTAATCCTGGCCCATGGTAATACATAACCTTTGCATTTAATACAGTGGACCCCAAACATATTTAAACTTAATTCAATAAGGCCGCCCAATGATATGCAGGAAATTGCCATATCTGCCATAGCATTCATTCTTGATTTGAAGACATCAAGAGATGGGGAACTTATCATTTCCCTTGGTAGTTTGTTCCAGTGATTAATCACCCATACTGTTAAAAATTTGCACCTAATTTCTAATTTTAATTTGTTTTGCTTCAGCTTCCAGCCAGTGGTTCTTGCTATGCCTTTTTATACTCAGTTAAAGAGCCCTTTAATATCAGTATTTTCTCCCTGTGAAGATACTTTATTAAGTCACCTCTCAATCTTGTTTTTGTCAAGCTAAACAGATTGAGCACTTTAAGTTTCCCCATGTAAGGCGTTTTCTCCATTGATCAGCTCCCACTGATTGCATCAGTACTGTTAGAAAACAGGCCTGTTTGTTAGCCTGAGATAGAATTTTGAGTTTGATTTTTGATACTCTTATATCCTTACTAATATGTGTGGACAAGAAACAAAGAGACTGTGTGTTGCATTTCCCACAACCAGATGGGGCTTTTAGTACAATGTGAAAAGATAAGAGATAGACCTAAAGTGTTGCTAGGTACGGTGGGAGTGTAATATATGAGCGTACACTTGAAGACTGCCTTGACTCCTATCTCAAGGCAAGGTCAAGCAACCAGTTGGGAGGAGTGAGGTGGATGGTGGGGAAGGTATAAGAAACACTAAAAGCCAAAGAAAATCCTGACGCTGGCTGATACATAATCTCACTCCCTACCCCTCCCATGGGATACAAAAGAAGTGGCACCAAAGCCCCCAGTGTGACACTATGCCCCCATATTCTTCATAGAAATATTATTATGATATGAGTATGGCACAATTATGATGTATTTGATGCAAGATAAGGTATGTGAAATATCACTGATATACTGAATATGATTATCCTACTTGAATGCATGTATCATTTCTGTATCTGAAGTTAGGAATATTGACTATGTATCTGTACTACAAATTGTGTTTACACATGGGGAACGCCCACTAGACAGAATGCAATCAGTCTAGATGGCTAGCTAGGAACAAGTCAATGGACCATTAGAGAGAACAATAGGTCTTTGAAGATGCTAATCTCCCACCTTCCTGGGAAGTCTTCATGGGGATGCTGCAAACAGCCTCTGAGTTATGACTGCAGGGACATGTGATCAAGTCACCTGGTATTGGACACCATGATAATACTAGTATTTTCCTACTGGCCGGGGGTGGAAATCAAACTGGGAGACAAAGGATTCCTGCCATATGCAAAAACTAGTTAAGGCAGGTGTTAGGATGTAGATATTCAGGCCTGTCTGTAAAGGGCTATACTCTAAGAATTTAGGTGTATTCTTATCACTTGGCTAGTTATAGAGGTATAAAAGAAACAATCAAAATCACTGTCTGCCAGTGTAAGAGCCTTCTCCTACTGTGACAGTCTGAGGCCCTGTTCTTAGGCTAAGGCCTTTGGCTAAGCAGCAGAGGCAGCCATAAGCTGGGAAGCGAACGGTTCCTCACATTCCAACCTAGTCACATTGAAATAAGGTGCTATTGGGCTCTTAGGAATACAGTCCTGTCCTGATAATGCCTATCACCTCCAGAGAAAGGGAAGTGCCTAGAAGATGTAAAAGGAAACTTAGTTTGATAGCATCCTGTCTGGCAAGAACTCACTTATCAATAGCTGGGATGTGAAATCCTCACTTCTGTGTTTGTTCTATCACTGTAGTCCCCATTTCCCTATTGTTTGTCTGCATAATCTCTGTCTGGTTCTATGATTGTTTCTGTCTGCTGTATAATTAATTTTGCTGGGTGTAAACTAATTAAGGTGGTGGGATATAATTGGTTACATAATCATGTTACAATGTGTTAGGATTGGTTAGTTAAATTTCAGGAAAATGATTGGTTAAGGTATAGCTAAGCAGAACTCAAGTTTTACTATATAGTCTGCAGTCAATCAGGAAGTAGGTGGGTGTGTGGTTGGGGGAAATGGGAACAGGGAATGGGGGTGGGGAAACTGGAATCATGTTTTGCTAAAGCGGGAAATGGGAACAGCAAATGGGGGTGGGGAAACTGGAATTATGTTTAGCTAAGAGCAGGAATGGGAACAGGGATACAGGTAAGACTCTGTGGTGTCAGAGCTGGGAAGGGGGACACTAAGGAAGGAAACTGGAATCATGCTTGATGGAAGTTCACCCCAATAAACATCGAATTGTTTGCACCTTTGGACTTCGGGTATTGTTGCTCTCTGTTCATGCGAGAAGGAAGTAAGTGGGTGAAGGAATAAGCCCCCTAACAGCAGGGGAGTGATATCATCGTGGTTGGTTCTTCACTGTCTCCTCACCTATGATGACTGCTGTAAACACCTAAGACTGAACCTGGGGAGAGGGATAGCTCAGTGGTTTGAGTATTGGCCTGCTAAACCCAGGGTTGTGAGTTCAATCCTTGAGGGGGCCATTTGGGATCTGGGGCAAAAATTGGGGATGGTCCTGCTTGGAGCAGGGGGTTGGACTAGATGACCTCCTGAGGTCCCTTCCAACCCTGGTATTCTATGATTCTAAGAAAGGACTGAACCCAGGCTAGAGGGAGTTCCAGCCTGTGAAAGAAATACCTGGAGATTTAAGCTGCAAGCAAGTGCAGCTTGCCTTCAGGAACCTCTGCAATCTGCCTAAAACAACATTTAGGGTGAGAATTTGTTACATATATCCAGTTTCTTTAGTATGTTAAGCTTAGCTTGCGTGGTTTTTTTTGTTTTTGTTTTTGTTTGTTTTTGGCTAGGTAATCTGCTTTGATCTGTTTGTTAACCCTTATAATCATGTAAAATCTATCTTTTGTAGTTAATAAACTTGTTTTTGTTTTGTCTAAAACCAGTGTGTGTGGAAACTATAATTGGGGAGCAAAAAGCTGTTACATATCTCTCTCCACATTGAGGGAGGGGGCGAATTTCATGAGCTTATGCTGTACAGTTCTCAGTGAACTGCAAGACAGTATAATTTTGGGTTTACACCCCAGAGGGGGGTGCGCACAATTGCTGGGCAATTGCTTAGCTGAGCCTTCCCATGCAGAGCTGATCTCAACATGTGTGTGTAAAGCTGCAGCTGGGTGTGTCCCTACCTTTATGTGTGCTGGTAAGGTGCAGTCTGAAACCTGGGGATGGGCTTGGCAGGCTTGCCTCAGCGTACACTGAGAAGGGAATCCAGGCTGGTGGGTCAGGTGGGTTCAGTTGTACCCCAGTTCCAAGCGGCACCCCAAATGGAGTGCGGGGAACATGTCACAACAAGACCCTCCAAAATGGAACATGACCATAAACCGTAAGGGGTGGGACCAAGGGCATGCATTACAGGTATAATTATGCCTGCTAAGGAAGGGGAACAGTGACACTGGGAAAAAGGCTCTGCGGCATCAGAGCTATGGATATGCTTGCTTCAATTAACCCCAATAAACATTGCATTGCCTGTACTTCGGAGTTCCAGTCTTCTGCTTTCTGTCTGCATGACAAGAACCAGGGGAGGGGTGAAGGGAAAGCCCCTAACAAGTACTAAAGATGCTCAGCACCTCACAAGATCAAGCCATAAATGACAATTTTTGCCTGGATAGACAGACACTGTGATCTATTGGGCGGAGGTCTAGATAGGGATGCAGAAACCTGGGTTCTTTTCTCAGTTCTGCCACTGCCCTGCTAAATGATCTTGGGCAAATCACTTCACTACTCTGTGCCTCAGTTTTCCCATCTGTAAAATGGAGATAATAGTACCAACCTCCTTTTTAAAGTGCTTTGAGGTCTATGTATGAAAAGCCCTACATAGGAGCTAGGTGTAATTAATTACACGTTCTTCCACAGGGTATCATTTCTTCAAGGCTATAGATTTACTCCTCACCTTGGCTGTCTGAAGTCAGGAGCACATCACTCGACACAGGGTCCTCCACATTATCGAAACCCAACTGAGACCCCCAAGGGGAAGCTCCCTCTGTAACAGCAAACAGCACACTCAGTGTCCCCTGAACACACCCAGTTCCTGAGCAGGTTTCTAGTTCCCCATTAAGTGCCGGTTGCCTTGGAGCATGGGCTGTTTACCATGGAGTTCGTAGGAGAAAGTCACAGGGTGATCCAGGGGAAAAGCATGATTGATATTCTGTGAAATTTTCTCATGCATTTCAGTGGGATCAGGATCTGTGTTGGTGCTGAGCTAACACTGGACACACTGGAAGATGGTAGCTACTGCACCAGAGCTGACCTTTGTGACTCCAACCAAACTCTATAATGATGGTTTATAGTCTCTTAGTTTATATGGACTAGATTGTGACTTGGACTACTTGCTTATGCCAGCTGGTAAGACCACAGGTACAGATCAGGGTTTGTTTACTGGTAGGTTCCAGCTGTGATTTTCAGTACTTCCATGCCAAGCGAATAGTTCTGGACCGCATTCCCTGAAGCTCCTCCCCGAGTGGAGGGCATCACAAACCACATACAGGAAAGGTGATGATTTTATCACACGTTTCCATCACAAAGGTTGACAGAAATCGTTGAAAGTCTGGTTAAATCTAATCCCATCAGAATGTATAAAATCTGTTCTGGACCATGAAATTGATTGAGGGGAAATGACAGCCTTTACAGAAAATGCTGTGGAGATTAAATTCTCCACCCAGATATGGTCTCTGTATCTCTCCTTCCCCATTACCTTGTTCTGATGCAGGATCATTTCCCACATCGCTGTCCCTGGTGTAATACCGAAGTTTCATCAGTGAATCATCTGAATAGGAGATTGTAGGGACAACAAATGAGATGTTATCAAAGTGAGAGCAGCTAAGCTGACAAATGGCTGGTGCATCTGCGGGCTGGGAGAAAGATTTCTGGTCTCCTTCTTTTAGGGAAGATGCTGAATGCACAGTGACACTGAGAAATATCCATTTTATTCTGGTAAACATGGGTTTGGGGAGGATAAAATCAGACTGGGAAGATGCTGGGAACATCCATGCTGAACCTAGGAGGTGCGGGGGGGGGCAGAGTGTGACCTTTAACAAGGAATTTAAAAATCTCCAACTCCATCTGCTAACTCATGTGAAAGCTACAAAAACTGTCTTGTCTACACTGAGGTGTTACCTTGTGTTAGTTATCCCAAGTTAAGAACACACCTTTTCTTCTCAGTGAAGACAAGGCCCAAGGCTGCAGGATGTCTGTTCCAAGAATGGGAACAAGCAGAGAAGAGTGGGGAGGAAGCTCATCTTCATGAGTTCATCACACAACAAACCTGGAGATAGATGCACCTTGTGGTGTCATTTACACCAATGGAGAGTGAGTGCTATGTGGGAGTGCTATCACTAACAAATCTGTATCCACAGTATGCCAGGGATCCCAGGGATGAGGGCTGAGATTTTAGCTCTGGGTAAGGGCCTCGGGATGGAAAGTGCAGTAGATATTTGCTCCATTAGGAATGAGACACACGGACCTGAGCGACCCAACATCTGCTTCTCTCCATTCAGGTTATAATCGATCTCCTCATATATGGCTTCAGTGAAAGGGTCCGAGGATCTTCTGGAGTCTGGAAACAAAGGTCAGGATTTGCCCAGGGTCATAGAAAGTAGAGCTGGGAAAACCTATTAGATCACCCAGCCCCTCCCTCTGGGGCCAGTGCAAGATTGAGCCTTACAGCACATTCCCACTGCTCTGTCCAGGCTATATTTAAGTGAGTGTCCCAGCTGATGGGAGCCACATCCCATTCCACAACGTCCCTTTGGAGACGATTCCATGGGCAGGTTTACTGTCATAATGTCTTTCCTCGTGTTCATCCTAAATGTTCCCTCATGCTCTCATCCCATTGCTCCTGGTTAGTCCTCCTTGTATCACCTTAAATAATTCTTCCATCAACTTGGTGTTTACACCAATTGCAAAGTGGAAATAATAGTACTTACTTATCTACTGGCCAGTGACCCTGTGGGGAGGAATAAACTAATGGTTGTGCAGTGATTTATCAATGGAAAGTGCTCTAAGTGCCATGGATTAATATCAGTGTTTTGATCTTTTAGACATTATCAGCAAGGCTCTTTTCCAGCATTTCTCCTTCTTCATACCGTCTCTCCCACTCAATCTCTCTGTTCAGAAACTTTGCCCCACATGGATTTTCTTGCAGATTTCCAAATGGAATCTCTACATGTTATTTTCTGCCACTATTGCAATCTCTTTAATCCTCTTTGAATTATTTCTCTGCCCTCATCACTGCTCTCAACTCCTCCCAATTCAGTGTCATGTGCAAGTGTCTCTGCTGTGCTGTTCATTTCCAGGGCCAGATCATCAAGGAAAATATTAAATAAAACAAGATTTCACATGGAACCTCATAGTTTTACCAAGGGTCCTCCCTCTCCTCAGCTACATCCTCCCTTCACCCTGCGCTGATCCAGCTCTAGGTCCTCTCACAGCCTTGGCCCTCTCCACACCTGCAGCTCCCCCTGCTATTGCAGAGGCATTTCAGACAGTGACACTAGTCAGCACCCACCTTTGCGCTGTGCCTTGGCACTTCGCACCTGTGCACCCAGAATGATTAAGACCAGGCAGAGCAAGGCCCCCAGGATAATGCAGACGACCACGGGCACTGTGACTCTCCCACTGTCGGTCGGAGGGCGGCGCGGGGGAGCTGGGTGGAAATGAATATGCAACAGGGAGAAATTATCCTGTGAGAGTCCGGGGGGCCCCGGGGAGCCCCGGGGAGCTCCCCAGTCACTCATTGCATGGCCCAGGGCAGCAGGGTAACGGGCTGGGGCACAGTCTGTGCGCTAGGGGGGCAGCTCACAGGCTGCTGTTTAAATCATGGGCCCTGCTCTGGTGGCTAGAACCAATAGACAGGAATCGTGTTGCTCAGCACAGCCTGCAGCTCCCACCCGGGTGTCATTCACACATGTGTCATTCACTCCTTAGATTTCACACTCAGTATAAAGGAACTCATTCGCTCAGGCTGGAGGTTCCAGCTCATCCCTCTGTGACCCTGGCACCAGGTAAATTTAATCCTTGATGGGAGGGGAATATTTTACCTCTTCTAAACAGTGAAGCTGTTGTCTTCATCACACCTGCAAAGGGAAAGGAAAAGAGAGTTAGAGTCTGAAGTAAGGGGCAGGTGATGTGTTTGTTACATGGGAGAACATCCACTCTCAAAGTCTCTGTGTGTGGACATTTGTCAAACAGTGTCTGAGATGGTTTCCCTTTTCTTCTTATGGAAATAAAATTCTGAGAGAACAAATTGAGTAGTGTGCATGACACAGATGATAATAGGGTTTATCTGCATATTAAATCATTAATTTCAGCACTTTATAATGGAAAAATCGAAAAATTGGTGTATTTTATCATTTATGGATTTGCTATTCAGTTTTTACTATGGATGCTGAAATCTTTAGGCATAGCTTCTGCTGCTGTGTTTGTTTTTGTATATCTGAGTCTGTTCAAAGAAAAGGAGTAATTGTGGCACCTTAAAGACTAACAAATTTATTTGAGCATATGCTTTCGTGAGCTACAGCTCACTTCATACAAGGGGTTCAAATGTGCACAGATTAATCAGCTGAAAATCACCCACGTTAGTATAAAAATCCATAGAAGAGAAATATTGTTATTACAGTTGGGCTCAAAATGGAACTGAAACTCACCCACAACATCCCTCTCTCACACACACGTCCTCACATACAGACTTGTGGGGAATTCTGATCCTGACCCGAACTGCACATCCTGGACCCATCTCTGATTGTTCATCCCAAAAGGCTCAATAGCCAAAGAGCTGCACAAATTATGCTTTCTATTGAGAGGCTTTTCTGGGGTCTTACTAGTGGATTGCACCATGTGGTCCCCGCTTCTTTTATACATTTTTTTTATAATTACCATTTGAAGAATCATTGCAAATAATATGGGCCTCTTCTGCTTGGTGATCACAAGACTGCCATTTCCATGGGCCTGAGGGACACTGCCAAAGGGAGCTGTGCTGCTCAGTGCACTTAACATGGTCCAGCCACGTGAGACCAGAACCTTCTCCATGTTGAAATTCTCCTGCAGTTAGCACTCCATCTCCACAGTTCAGCTGTTTGCATACAATTGTCGGGGTGATGCCAGTCATCTGATTTGAGCAAACACTGCCCCATGTCCCATTGTAGAAAACCTCCAGGCGCCCAGCACAGTCACTGCTGCTCACCAGCCTCAGATCTGTGAACTCTAGAAGGAAATGCACAAAAAGGGAATTTAGATTGCTGATCCTGAAAGTTTTTGGTCTACACTACAGCGTAAGGTTGACTGATTATGTCAGTGTACCCACCATAGCCTTGCTCCCACCAATGTAAGTGCCCTGCTATACCAACATAATAACTCCACCTCCACGAGAGGTGTAGGGCTTATGTCCATGGAGTTAGGGCGATGCAGTGTCCATGTGGACACTGAGGGTTACTTACATCAGCTGTTGGCTGTCATTCATGTCAATTTCACAGCTCCATGCTAGAACCATGAAACTGACAAGAAAGTTGTGTGGGGGCTTCAGCTAGAGCCCAGGTACCCCCAGGCTCCCTGCCAGATTGCTGCCCAGACTACCTCCTCCCCGCTCGGAGCTGGTTACCCCCTAGGATCCTGGCTCCCTGCTTCCAGCGGTGTTGCTGCTCGAGCTCCCCGCTCCATGTGGGGAGCCTGGCTGCACCAAGGCGCCTAGCTCCCCTCTGGGAGCCCAGGTGCTTCCCTGAAACTTCCAGTTCCCAGCTCCCTTTTTGGAGCTGGGCTGCATCCACACAGCTCTCTGCTCCCAGCCGGGCTGTTGCCTGGGCTCCCAGCTCCCTGCTCCCAGCCAGGAGCCTGGGTGCTGCCCAGAGGCTCCCAGCTTCCCACTCCCTGCTGCCCCAAGGTTCCCAGCTCCCTGCCAGGAGCACAGCTCCCTCGCGCAGGCTCCCAGCTCCCCACTGGGTAGCTGCTGTGGTCCTAGTGGACCCCGAACCTGGGGGTGGGGGTGCAGCTGTGCTACTGGCAGGGGGCAGGGAGCTGTGCATGGAGCTGAGAGCCCAGGCTCTCAGCCCCCCCTCCTCCACTGCCCCTCTTAAGTCAGTAGAAGTGCTTCTGGTGAGGATTCACACCACCGGCAGAAAGAGGGCAGTGTGGACATGAACCACCTGAGTAATTACTGCAGTGGCTGTAAATCAACCGAACATAGGTCAACTATCTGGCTGTGAAGAATGAAATCCCAGTGATCGCTAATGATCCTGTGCGTTATTCTGCAGGTACAAATGCCAGAGAGAATCACTCCAAGAATGAGAGACTCTTCTGGACACTACAGGCCCATTAGCAATACAGTGAACCCTTCAGGAAAGTCACCATTTCCCAACAGTTACACACACAGATAGCCAAGATACAGCAGTGACTGACCCTCCTATCTCTATGGAAATGCTGTGATATCTCCAATACCCCTGGGTGGGAACTGATAGTAACTGGTGACTTTCAATTGGGTCTGTGGTTTGTAGGGAGGTAGGAGCGAGACAAGAGACAACGACAGCGAGGGAGAGGCTCTATCATTCTCACTCTCCTCAAACATCAGCCCCCGCATTAAATTCCCTGGCAACCATCAAAGCATTCACAGAACAGACCTGAGCAGAGAACTCCTGCATCCTGTTTGTGTCTGCAGTTGTGCTGGCCCCAGCCCCCGGAAGGACACTCCCAGAGATCAGATTCCTTCCCAGAGCAGTTCACATCATCCAGCCAGATCTGCCCGGATCCTTGCCCATAATGAGCAGAGACAGTTGCACTTATGGCATGGCCACATCCCAGTTGTTTGCAAACGACATTGGAGTCCGGTAGGTCCCAGGAATCATCACAGACTGTCCCCCAGGTGCCATTGTAATAGATCTCCACTCTCCCAGCACAGCGACCTGGCCCATTCACCAGCCTGATCCGCCTGCTTCCTGCAGCAATAAATCCTAACTGTTAATGTGCAATAAAATGATAAGTGAACAGCTTCCATGCCAATCAGTGAGGTTGCTACAATGGCTAAGACATAAATGCTTTTAAACATCTGTCTTTAACCAGAAACTTAGAAAAGAAAAAAATCTGTAGAGTAAGGAAATTATGAGAAAGCTATTGTGAAAAAGTATGTAAAGGTAAGGGCCTAATTGTGAATTCTTTCCTCATCTGAGTAATTCATATGGAATTCCCCAAATGAGTAAGAACAACAGTAATTGTGAGAGTAAGGGTTTGCAGGATCAGCCCTTACTGGAAAAACTGATTTTTTTCAAACAGCTCTAAGATTATAAGCATCAAGGGTGTTTGAGGAATTTATGATTAGCTAATACATTTATCAAAAACTCTAATTTTCTTTTAAATTCTCACAGAACTGGAAGGTACTTGGGATTTGAGAAAAGCAAACATGGTACCAATTTATTTTGCAAAAAAAATAAGAAAGGCAATTTGATGCATGTCTCTACAATAAAGTCCCAAATAGGTAGGGCTCAATTCTGCTCCTGGTGAAGTCAACAGCAACACCTCCACTAACAGGTTTCAGAGTAACAGCCGTGTTAGTCTGTATTCGTAAAAAGAAAAAAGAAAAGGAGTACTTGTGGCACCTTAGAGACTAACCAGTTTATTTGAGCATGAGCTTTCGTGAGCTACAGCTCACTTCATCGGATGCATAGCATATCGTGGAAACTGCAGAAGACATTATATACACACAGAGACCATGAAACAAAACTTCCTCCCACCCCACTCTCCTGCTGGTAACAGCTTATCTAAAGTGATCATCAAGGAGGGCCATTTCCAGCACAAATCCAGGTTTTCTCACCCTTCCCCCCCACACACACACACAGACACACATACAAACTCACTCTCCTGCTGGTAATAGCCCATCCCTCTTTGAAACCTCTCTTTATAATGTGCATGATAATCAAGGTGGGTCATTTCCAGCACTAATTTAGTGCTGGAAATGACCCACCTTGATTATCATGCGCATTATAAAGAGAGGTTTCAAAGAGGGATGGGCTATTACCAGCAGGAGAGTGAGTTTGTATGTGTGTCTGTGGGGGGGGGGGAAGGGTGAGAAAACCTGGATTTGTGCTGGAAATGGCCCTCCTTGATGATCACTTTAGATAAGCTGTTACCAGCAGGAGAGTGGGGTGGGAGGAAGTTTTGTTTCATGGTCTCTGTGTGTATATAATGTCTTCTGCAGTTTCCACGGTATGCTATGCATCCGATGAAGTGAGCTGTAGCTCACGAAAGCTCATGCTCAAATAAACTGGTTAGTCTCTAAGGTGCCACAAGTACTCCTTTTCTTTTTTCTTTTTACCTCCACTAACATAATGGGTGGAGGAATGGGCCCTTAATGCACTGTAATTACCCTGCAACCGGAATATGCATGAATAAAAGTTTTGGTGCAGTAACATTACAGTGCACAGTACATACAAACAAATCTGTTGCTTGACAGTTACCAGTGTGAAGGGCCTATGTTTATGTTTACTGTGGACTCTTAAAGTAAGTAAATATATCAGCAAAAAGAACAATAGAATTATCTTTTACAATGGTAATATGCACAATCAACAACAATAACAGTCTTCATTTTTCCCTTTAAATGAAGCAAAATTACACAGTTAGAATCATAGAATATGAGGGTTGGAAGGGACCTCAGGAGGTCATCTAGTCCAACCCCCTGCTCAAAGCAGGACCAATCCCCAATCAAATCATCCCAGCCAGGGCTTTGTCAAGCCTGACCTTAAAAACTTCTAAGTTATAAGATTTGAACATAACTATATCACACTAACACGGCTGCTACTCTGAAACCTACTTAACTTCTGAGTCACAGAGCCACTATTTGTGGCCTTCTTGATCAAATTGGCTTACATATGACTTTCTTTTCCTATTACTCCTTTCTGAGTAGGACAGCACATGATTTAAGATTAAGAAGTCACTAAAAATATTAGAACTGCTCAGAATTTTTATTTTCCTGGAAAAAAGTTAGACAAAAATAAATATTTTTTTTTCAAAAAAATAAAAATGTTTTTCCATAAAAACCTGAACATTGTCAATAAAAACAGCCTTTTGTGAAAATTTATGTTCTGTTGCAAATATTTTTCGGCAGAAAAAAGTTGATAAAAAACGGTTCTTGACCAGCTCTAATAAATACAAGATAAAGAGAGAGAGGTTGCTACAGAGGTTGCTGCAGGTTACCCCTATAATGTGGCTATGTTTTTTCTGTTTATAAAACAATATGTTTACTATAAAAGTGTCAACGTTTGAACCTCAGATCCATATTTTTTTGAGCTCTGATGAGATCACAGCACAAGATGAGCTGGAGGCAGGCCCTGGGGAGGGTTATGTTCCTATTGAACAAGGAGAGGATATTTTTAAGATTTCACGGTAAGTCACCTGAGCAAACAACACCGACATCCTCAGCAATTCGTGCCTGAGCGGTCTCAGATGTGGAGACATTGCAGAGAGTCAGACGAGTCTCATTTCCTGCACACTGGACACTTCTCAGCCCCACAGGGCCCATTCCTCGCTCAGACTTAGGGAGGTTAAAAGCTTTCTCAGAAACTCCACACTGGAGCTGCCTGCACACCACGCTGGCATCGTTCATGTCCCACTGGTCATCCAGCACTCTGCCCCACGCACCACGGAGGGAAATCTCAACTCTCCCATCGCACCGGCTCTCTCCATTCAACAGTCGGAGTGATGCTGAATGACCTGGGCTCAGGAGAGATGGGAAATACACTGAATATCACTCCCCGCTGGTACTGCATTAGAAATAATGCACAGGTGTAAAGGGAAACAAATTTCTGTGCTAAGTGGCTAAGTGGAAGATAACCCTCATCATTGTTCTGCGATACTGGGAGCAGCCTCTACAAGGGCTTCATTTGTCTCTGTACTCAGAAATGCAGGGGGTGATGGTGGGAAAGGCTTCCCCAGCTCTGAGGCCAGATCCTGTGAGGAGCTGGGCACCTCCTATTCAGTGTGAAGTGTTCTCACCTCCCTCTGAAGTCAATGTGAGCAGGGGGTGCTCAGGAGCACTGGGCAGATCAGGCCCTTGGTTACGAAAGTGCCCAGTGCAAAAGAGCTCAGCGCTCACCCAACATACTGATAGTGGCAGTGCTGTAAGATAGCTGTGATTAACAGGCGTCTGAGTGTCGGACTGCAACGAGTGCACCAAGCTCCTCACTTCCCTGCTACAATTCCCAAAGCCAGCACTACCAGGACACGTGGTTCCTTTAAACAGCCCCCCTGTCCTCTTTGTCCCTGTTCAATGCACATTAGTGACCCACGATCACCGAGTCAGCTCCAAACTCATAAGAAGCCAACAAAATAATATTTTTTTCAGGGTTTTTCCAGGCCAGGTCAGCAACTCTGGATGCCTGAATTACCTTTCTCATGAACTCTACCTATTGTCCTGGTTGGAGAGGATGCATGGAAGGATGAATGACCTCCCAGGAAATGGGGAAGACCATCCTAATTTTTAAAAGCTTTTATTTTTATTTTAAAATTGTGACCACTGAGCATATAAATGTGTTGAAGTTCTTAGTGGGAGAAGTCCATATTCTTTCAGGTAATTACTGTTATTGCAGATTTATAAAGTGCAAAAAGTACCTTGCATTCCAAAGAATCCATGTCATTTAAAAATATTATGATTTATAAACCTGTTAAAATTTCCTAAATAAATAGCTGTAAGAAAAAAACTATATATGTATGTCACAGAGGACAGCAATGACTAGAGCTGGTTGGAAATTTTACAATGAAATTAAAAATGCCGGTTCACCAAACCCAAAATTTCTCACAAAAGCCAGTTGTGTTTAATTAACTTTCACTGAATCAAAGGCAGTACTCCCATGAAACCTTTCTGCCAGGTAGGTTTACTTGCCTGGAGGGCTTCTGGGGAGCCTTGCCATGCAGGCTGCCCCAGGACTGGATACCACAGGCTTCTAGTGTTCTTGGCTCTGGCCCTGGGGCAGCCCCATTGTGCTTACTGCCCCAGGCCTGGAGACCCCAGACTTCTAGCCTTGGAAGCTCTGGGGCAGCCCCACCATGCTGACTGCCCTGGGACTGGGGACCCACATTTCTATGGCCCATGGCTCTGGGGCAGCTCTGCCTTGCCAGACAGAGTACCCACCGTGGAACTGGGAGCCTGACAGCCCTGGGAGACTCAGTTTAAGCCAGGAATCTCAGGAATTCTGGGCTTGCAGCTCTGCAGCAGAAAGCCTGGAAGCCTTAATTCTAACTAGAGCTTGGCTCTGGGCTCTACGGCAGAGAACCTGGAAGCCCTGAGAAGCCCAATTTGAGCTGGGGCTTTCAGGGATTCCTGGCTCACTCCCATGGAGCTGGTAGCCTGCAGGTCCTGGGACAGACTGCCAGGTTCTGCGGCTCGGTGAAAGCCTGACCATGCAAACTGCTCCAGGCTGGAGTCACCACTTGCCCCACCTACCTCCACTCTGTGCTTCACACTACATGTGAGAAGCTTGTGCTCTAGGCCTAGTGACACACTCCACTCCCTAACCTACCCAGTCCAAACACAGGGACCCACCTATCCAACTGCAGCTTTGCTCTGACCTCATCTGCTGCCACCCACATCACTGCTGTTTGGCTCCAGTGCTCAGGGATGAAAGATTTATTGGCAAAGATGGACAGAAGAATCATTTGCTAGGGAGTGATGAAGCAGGAGATTAGACATGGCTCTTCCATCTCATGTGCAAGGAGTGGAAGGTGTACAGTTTAATGGACATAGGCAAGACTTTGCTGTGTGGACATGGTAAGAGGGCTGGCATGGGGCACGGTGGCCAACAGGAGCCCAATCTCCTCCATAAACAAAGCAAACATTCCCCCTCCCTGAATTATAGAGTATGAATGGTCCCAGTTCCCTATGTGCGGAATTACAGTGCCCCTGCTCCTAGCCCAGGAGTGCATTGCGGGCTGCCTTCTTCTGTTTCAGAGTCTCCGCTTTTCCTGAAAAAGGACAATGAGGTGTCTCCTTTGGCAGCTGTGAAGGGGACTAGCTGATTATGGATTTTTACATTTTATCCTTAAAATAATCCAACAGTTTCCAGAGACCAACATACAGAACCTGGCTTAGAGAGGGACTGAAAGCAGCTATAAAAATTCAATATATAACAAAAAGAAGAATGGGGAAGTAGAAAATTGATAAGGAAAGCAAAGGGACTCAAAGAGAAATCTATGGCCAGCAGAGTTAAGGACAATAAGGTATATTAGGAATAAAAGGAATCTTAACAATAGTATTGGTCCATTACTGGATGGAAATGGTAAAATTGTCAATAACAATGTAGGAAAGACAGAAGTGTTCAATAAATATTTTTATTCTGTATTTGGAAAAAAGACAGATGATGTAATCATAACATGATTGTGTTGCACATTTCAATAGTAACTCGGAGGATAAACAGCAGCTACTAAGTTAAGTTGCATCTAAGAGTTTAAAGAGATTGAGGAGCTCAGTGTACCATTAATGTTGATTTTCAATAAGTCTTAAAATACTGAGGAAGTTCCAGAAGGCAGGAAGAAAGTTAATGTTGTACCAATATTTAAAAAGGGTAAACAGGATGACCTGAGTAATTATAAGCCTGTCAATCTGAGATCAAGCCTGTGCAGAATAACAGAGTGGTAGCATGGTAGCATGGGCAACAGTGAGCAGATACAGGCTATCTGCCCTGAGCACAAAGCTGCCTGGACCTCCTGGGTACATATTTGGGGCAGCTAAGCCATGTTGCCACTCACTGCTGCCCGTGCTACATGGCTTTGCTACTATTTTTAGTATGGTAGCTCAATGAAAGCTAGCGTAAGTATGTCTTCGTGAGGTGGGAATCACACCCTAACTCCAAAGTTACACATAGCCTTAGACTTATGTAAAAAAATTGACTTGGTATAGCACCATATTTTGATTAAGAAACTAGAACAATACATAATGAAGATGGCACATATTACATGCATTAAAAACTGGCTAACTGATAGGTCTCACAGTATAACTGTAAATCCAAAATCCTCATGGAGTGGGTGTGCTTCTAGTGGGGTCCCAGATGGATTGGTTCTAGGCCCTACACTATTTAACATTTTTACCAATGACCTGGAAGAGAACATAAAGTCATCACTGATAAAGTATGCAGATGACACAAAAATTATGAAGTGGTAAATAATGAAAAGGGCAAGTCACTAATACAGAGCAATCTGAATCACTTAGCCTTGGTCTACACTAGGAGTTGAGGTCAAATTTAGCAGCGTTAAAATCGATTTAACCCTGCACCCGTCCACACAACGAAGCCTTTTTTTTTTTACTTAAAGGACTCTTAAAATCGATTTCCTTACTCCACCCCCGACAAGGGGATTAGCGCTGAAATTGGACTTGCCCGGTCAAATTTGGGGTACTGTGGACACAATCAGACGGTATTGGCCTCCGGGAGCTATCCCAGAGTGCTCCATTCTGACCGCTCTGGACAGCACTCTCAAGTCAGATGCACTGGCCAGGTAGACAGGAAAAGGCCCGCGAACTTTTGAATTTCAATTTCCTGTTTGGCCAGCGTGGCAAGCTGCAGGTGACCATGCAGAGCTCATCAGCAGACGTGACCATGATGGAGTCCCAGAATCGCAAAAGAGCTCCAGCAAGGACCGAACGGGAGGTACGGGATCTGATCGCTGTATGGGGAGAGGAATCCGTGCTATCAGAACTCTGTTCCAGTTTTCGAAATGCCAAAACATTTGTCAAAATCTCCCAGGGCATGAAGGACAGAGGCCATAACAGGGACCTGAAGCTGTGCCGCATGAAACTTAAGGAGCTGAGGCAAGCCAACCAGAAAACCAGAGAGGCGAATGGCTGCTCCGGGTCAGAGCCCAAAACATGCTGCTTCTATGATGAGCTGCATGCCATTTTAGGGGGTTCAGCCACCACTACCTGAGCCATGTTGTTTGACTCCTTCAATGGAGATGGAGGCAACACGGAAGCAGGTTTTGGGGACGAGGAAAATGATGACGATGAGGTTGTAGATAGCTCACAGCAAGCAAGCGGAGAAACCGGTTTTCCCCGACAGCCAGGAACTGTTTCTCACCCTAGACCTGGAGCCAGTACCCCCCGAACCCACCCAAGGCTGCCTCCTGGACCCGCCAGGCAGAGAAGGGACCTCTGGTGAGTGTACCTTTTAAAATACTATACATGGTTTAAAAGCAAGCATATTTAATGATTAATTTGCCCTAGCATTCGCGGCTCTCCTGGATGTACTCCCAAAGCCTTTGCAAAAGGTTTCTGGGGAAGGCAGCCTTATTCCGTCCACCATGGTAGGACACTTTACCACTCCAGGCCAGTAGCATGTACTCGGGAATCATTGTAGAAAAAAGCATTGCAGTGTATGTTTGCTGGCGTTCAAACAACATCTGTTCTTTATCTCTCTGTTATCCTCCGGAGAGTGATATCATTCATGGTCACCTGGTTGAAATAGGGTGCTTTTCTTAAGGGGACATTCAGAGGTGCCTGTTCCTGCTCGGCTGTTTGCCTGTAGCTGAACAGAAATGTTCCCCGCTGTTAGCCACAGAGAGGGGGGAGGGTGGCGGGGCTAGCCATGTTGTGGGGGGAGGCAAAATGCGACCTTGTAATGAAAGCACATGTGCTATGTAATGTTAACAGCAAGGTTTACTGTGAAAGAGTGTACCCATTGTTCTATAAAATGTGTCTTTTTAAATATCACTGTCTTTTTTTTTCTCCACCAGCTGCATGTGTTTCAAGGATCACAGGATCTTCTCCTTCCCAGAGGCTAGCAAAGATTAGAAGGTGAAAAAAAGGACTCGCGATGAAATGTTCTCTGAGCTCATGCTGTCCTCCCACACTGACAGAGCACAGACGAATGCGTGGAGGCAGACAGTGTAAGTGGCGGGTTGAAGAGAGGGTTGAAGCTGAAAGGTGGCAGCAGCATGATGAGAGGAGGCAGGATTCAATGCTGAGGCTGCTGGAGGATCAAATTAATATGCTCCAGCGTATGGTTGAGCTGCAGGAAAGGCAGCAGTATCACAGACCGCTGCACCGCGCCCTCCTGTGCTCTTCTAACCGCCCTGGTGTCTGGCTGTGCGTACCCAGCAGCCAGGCGATTTGCCTCAACCTCCCCCCCCACCATAAATGTCTCCCCCTTACTCTCACAGATATTGTGGAGAGCACAGCAAGCAGTAATAACAGTGGGAATATTGGTTTCGCTGAGGTCTAACTGAGTCAGTAAACTGCACCAGCGTGCTTTTAAACGTCCAAATGCACATTCTACCCCTATTCTGCACTTGTTCAGCCTGTAGTTGAACAGCTCCTGACTACTGTCCAGGCTGCCTGTGTATGGCTTCATGAGCCATGGCATTAAGGGGTAGGCTGGGTCCCCAAGGATAACTATAGGCATTTCAACATCCCCAACGGTTATTTTCTGGTCTGGGAATAAAGTCCCTTCCTGCAGCTTTTGAAACAGACCAGAGTTCCTGAAGATGCAAGCGTCATGTACCTTTCCCAGCCATCCCACACTGATGTTGGTGAAACGTCCCTTGTGATCCACCAGTGCTTGCAGCACTATTGAAAAGTACCCCTTGCGGTTTATGTACTCGCCGGCTTGGTGCTCCGGTGCCAAGATAGGGATATGGGTTCCGTCTATGGCCCCACCACAGTTAGGGAATCCCATTGCAGCAAAGCCATCCACTATGACCTGCACATTTCCCAGGGTCACTACCCTTGATATCAGCAGATCTTTGATTGTGTTGGCTACTTGCATCACAGCATCCCCCACAGTAGATTTGCCCTCTCCAAATTGATTCCCGACTGACCGGTAGCTGTCTGGCGTTGCAAGCTTCCACAGGGCTAGTGCCACTCGCTTCTTAACTGTGAGGGCTGCTCTCATCTTGGTATTCTTGCACCTCAGGGCAGGGGAAAGCAAGTCACAAAGTTCCATGAAAGTGCCCTTACGCATGCGAAAGTTTCACAGCCGCTGGGAATCGTCCCAGACTTCCAACACTATGCGGTCCCACCAGTCTGTGCTTGTTGCCCGAGCCCAGAATCAGTGTTCCACCGCATGAACCTGCCCCATTAGCACCATGATGCCCACATTGCCAGGGCCCGTGCTTTGAGAGAAGTCTGTGTCCATGTCCTCATCACTCTTGTCACCGCACTGATGTTGCCTACTTGCCCGGTTTTGCTTTGCCAGGTTCTGGTGCTGCATATACTGCTGGATAATGCGTGTGGTGTTTAATGTGCTCCTAATTTCCAAAGTGATCTGAGTGGGCTCCATGCTTGCCGGGGTATGGCATCTTCACAGAAAAAAGGTGCAGAACAATTGTCTGCTGTTGCCCCGATGGAAGGAGGGGCGACTGACAACATGGCTTACAGGGAATTAAAATCAACAAAGGGGGTGGCTTTGCGAGAAACTGAATGGCCCCCTCAAGGATAGAACTCAAAACTGGGTTTAGCAGGCCGTTGATTTCATGGAGGGAGGAAGGAGAAAATGAATACAAAACAAATCTGGTCTATTTCTTGTTTTGAGCCACTTTATCTATCTTTATAGATCTTGCTGGCAACAGACTGTGCAGTATGACTGCTAGCCATTGTCATCTCCTGGGTGCTCGGCAGAAGACGGTGCAGTATGACTGCTGGCCATCATCTTCTGCTGGCTGCTGATTAAAAGACAGTACACTGCCGGTAGGACTGAATCGCCATGAGACGAAACTTAAAAGGGAAATGACCTGGCTGAGTCACTCCCATGTTTGCCCAGGCGCCCCGACCTCATCAAGGTCAGTTAAAAGAGCACCCAGGACTACGTCAACAACAGCTACCAGTCATACTGCACTGTCTGCTGCCAAAAGGCAATAAACTGCTGCTGTGTAGCAATGCAGTACCGCGTCTGCCAGCACCCAGGAGACATATGGTGACGGTGAGCTGAGCGGGCTCCATGCTTGCTGTGGTATGGTGTCTGCACAGGTAACTCAAGAAAAAAGGCGGAAAACGATTGTCTGCCCTTGCTCTCACGGAAGGAGGGAGGAAAGGGGGGCCTGACGATATGTACCCAGAACCACCCGTGACAATGTTTTAGCCCCAACAGGCACTGGGATTTCTACCCAGAATTCAAATGGGTGGCGGAGCCTGCGGGAACTGTGGGATAGCTACCCACAGTGCAAGGCTCCGGAAGTCTACGGTTGCCTCGGTACTGTGGACACACTCCGCCGACTACATGCACTTAGAGCATTTGTGTGGGGACACACACAATTGACTGTATAAAAATGCTTTCTACAAAACCAACTTCTATAAATTCAACCTAATTTCGTAGTGTAGACATACCCTTGGTAAGATAGACAGAAGCAAACAATATATGTTTTAATATGGTTAAATGTATCTAGGAGCAAAGAATGTCGGCCATACTTACATGATGGGGGATTCTATCCTGGGAAGCACTGACTCTGGAAAAGATTTAGGGGTCATGGTGGATAATCTCCTGAACATAAGTTATCAGAGCAACACTGTGGTCAAAAGGGCTGATGTGATCCTTGGATGCATAAACAGGGGAATCTTGAGTAGGAGTAGAGAAATTATTTTACCCCTGTATTTGGCACTGGTGCAACCACTGTTGTAATACGACATCTTGTTCTGGTATCCACAATTCAAGAAGGATGTTATCAATTGGAGAGGGTTCAGAAAAGAACCAGAATAATAATTGATGGATTGGAAGCATGCTTTAGAGTGCTAGACTCAAGGAGCTCGATCTATTTAACTTGACAAAGAGAAGGTTAAGGGGTGGCTTAATCACTCTGTATATCTACATGGGGAACAAATATTTGATAATAGGCTCTTCAGATTAAAAGATGAAGGTATAATAAGACCCAGTGGCTGGAAGTTGAAGCTAGACAGATTCAGAATAGAAAACAGTGAGCGTAATTAACCATTGGAACAATTTACCAAGGGTCATGGTGGATTCTCCATCACTGTCAAATTTTAAATCAAGACTGGGTGTTTTTTTAAAACCATATGGTCTAGTTGAAAAGAAATTATTTTGAGGAAGGTCTATGGCTTCTGTTATACAGGAGATCAGACTAGATCACAATGGTACTTTCTGGCCTTGGAATCTAGAAATCTATGAAACATACTCCGTCAGCTACTTCTGTTCTCTAGTGTGGCATGAAAAAGCCTTTGAAGTTGATTCGGGGAAAGCTTCAGAGAAACCTTGAGGAAAAAAAGACCCCTGCAGTATTTGTGTTGCTTTGTAGAGGAGGATCTTCAGCAAAGCACCAGCTGCTGTCACTAAGCGCTAGTCTACACTAGAAGTGCTAAATCAGCACAACTCTACTAATGCAGCCTGCACAGCTGTAGATCTGGTGAAGACAGTCTATGCTAATGGGAGAGAGTTCTGCCTTCAGCATAATTACTCCACCTCCATGAGAGGTGGAAGCTATGTCAGTGGGAAAATGTCTCCTGCCGACATAACGTCATAAGTGGACAGAAGTTAGGTCGCTATAACTTGTGATGCTCAGGGGGGTAGCTTTTTCACACCCCTGAGCAATGGAAGTTATATCAACATATGTGGTAGTGTAGACATACCCTGAGAGCAAGATCTGAGTCAGGTGCTAAATTTCACACAGACCCTGCTCTTAGGGACATCTAAGCCTGCTCAAGAGCCATCTGAACACTTTTCTGAAAACCAGGATCTTTTGTAAAGAAATTACTATTATATGTAGTGTTTGGGGGTATTAGTTATCTATAAACATATACACACACACTGTGCAAAATCTGCAGATTAGGGCTGCAGACTAAAAGCATGTGACACAGTTTGGATAAGCGGGGGAGGGAGAAGAGGAAGCATTTTGTCCAGAACACTGGGGCAAACACCTACTTTTCCAGAGAGTAAAATTGGATTGTAATGGCACCACAGCTTGGATGACATCTCTGCATATAGCTTACTTCTGAAATGCCAGTCTCAACCTGATGAATGGCTGGATCAGTCCTGCTGAGATCTGAAGGAATCTGTGAACTGCAAAACTCAAGTTTACAGTGCATAGCCATTCTCTCCAGTTCACTCTACTGTAGTACTAGGATCTACCTCACGACCCCACTCACTGCATCCAGAGGGGTCTCTGTTCTGGGGAACATGAAATGAAGAAAGCAAGTTTCTGGTACCCCTATCTACATTGAATAATGTAGTCAATGGGACTACTCGTGAACGTACTAATCTGGGCAGTACATTGCACTGTAACTAACATATACACGTCTATATTAAACTTACCTGAGCAAATAACCCTGGCCGTGTCTCTGGGGGAGCAGGCTGGGTTGCCCAGGGCTGTGTGAGAACAATCCCACAGACAGGATTCAGTCCCTTCACAATGAAAAGCGTCGCTCCATACGGTTCCTCTCCCTTCCCCAAAATAGGCTCCTCCCCAGGTCGACTCGGCGTATCCACAGTTCAGCTGATGGCAGAGGACATTGGCATCTTGCAAATCCCAGTGGGAGTCACAGAGGCTTCCCCATGTGTCTCCATGTCGGATCTCCACTCTCCCGGAGCACTCGGTGCCATTCACTAACCTGCCGCCTGAGCACTCTGAGTACAAGGGAAAGTAAGTGTTGAGATGGCGCAGTGATCAGTGTTAATGGCAACAACAGGGAAGGGAGTGGGGAACAGGAAGGGATTGTTGCTCGTGCTCAGTGCTAGCAGTTACTCTGTGGGGCTGTGTGGCTTTTCTCCATCAGCATATGCACAAACTGATACTTGATCCATCCCACTTAGTGCAAAGGGAGGACAAGAGTCTTTCATATATGCATCTTCATACCACCCTGTGAGACAGGGAAGTACAGTTATCCCCATTTTACAGGAGGGGAATTGAGGCCCAGAGAGACTAAGGAACTTCCCCCGGGTCATATAGGATTTTGTGTTGGAGCAGGAACTGAACACAGCTCTCCCACGGCCCAGGCTAGTGCTCTAACCACTGGACATTCCTTCCTCTGCTTTCAGCTCCTCTTCCCACTGCAGCTCACCTGAACACACCACACTGGCTTTGCTCCCAGGGGGACACTCAGTTGTACCCAGCGCAGTAACAGGACAGTCCCTCAGACGGGATTCGTTCCTCTCGCAGCCAAACGTGCCGTTCCAGACAGGCCCATCTCCTGTCCCAAAGAGCTGCCCTGTTGGCACTGACAGGGCGAATCCACAGTCAAGCTGCTGGCAGAGGGTGTGGGCAGCCTGTAAATCCCACTGGGAATCACAGAGGGTTCCCCAGGCACCTCCATGGTGAAGCTCCACTCTCCCCGAACACCCTGTGCTGCCATTTGCCAGCCTGTACCCGGCATACCCTGAGAACAAGGAAAAGGGAGATCAGAGGGACATTTCTCTTACACAATTGTCTACAGAGATGAGATAAAGGAGCCCCAGTTACCTGGGATCAATAATAATTAATTCACAGCTTACTGGGGACTTTTTTAACTCAGGACACACAGACTTTATAATCAGGCTCTTACACTAAGAGCATAAGAATTGCCATACTGAGTCAGACCAGAAGTCCATCTAGCCCAGTATCCTGTCTTTCAACAGTGCCCAATGCCAGGTGCTTCAGAGGGAATGAACAGAACATGTAACCATCAAGTGATCCATCCCCTGTTCCCCATTCTCAATTTCTGGCAAAACTAAGGCTAGGGACACCATTCCTGCCCATCCTGGCTAATAGCCATTGATGGACCTATTCTCCATGAATGTATCTAGTTTTTTTTGGAACCCTGTTTATAGTTTTGGCATTCACAACATCCTCTGGCAAGGAGTTCCACAGGTTGACTGTGCGTTGTGTGAACAAATACTTCCTTTTGCTTGTTTTAAACCTGCTGCCTAATAATTTCATTTGGTGACCCTTAGTTCTTATGTTATAAGGGTACGACTCAGTCATGGGTATTTTTAGTAAAATTCATGGACAGGTCATGGGCAATAAACAAAAATTCACGGCCCATGACTTATACTATAAATACTCCTGACTAAATCTTGGGGTGGCTGCTGCGGGGGCACACCCCAGGGGGCTGCTGCTGGAGGAGGGGGCTGGGGCCAGCGGCACCTGCAGCCGGGGGTCCACTGGAGCAGCAGCTGCTCCGGCCGCCCTGGGGACAACTGCCAGGAGCCACCAGAACAGCGGCTTCTTCAGCCACCCAGGAACCACTACTGGGAGCCACCAGAGCAGCGGTTGCTCTGACTACCCCGGGAACTGCTGCTCGGGCAGTCCCCAGGGCCAGCTACCTGAGGCTGCCAGAGCAGCAGCTGGTGCGACTAGCCCCGGGCTGCTCCAGCAGTGGCTGGTGCGACTGTCCCTGGGGCACCTGAGCAGCTGGCCCCCAAACTAGCTGCTCAGGTGGTCCCAGGGCCACCCACATTGGCCACTGCAGAAGTCACGGAGGTTGCGGAAAGTCACAGAATCTGTGACTTCTGCGACCTCTGTGACAGACATGGAGCCCGAATTATGAGGAGAAATAACACTTCCTTATTTACTTTCTCCACAGCAGTCATGATTTTATAGACCTCTATCATATCCCCCCTTAGTCATCTCTTTTGAAAGCTGAAAAATCCCAGTCTTTTCAATCTTTCCTCATATGGAAGCTGTTCCATACCCCTATCATTTTTGTTGCTTTTTTCTGAACCTTTTCCAATTCCAAAATATATATATTTTTCTGAGATGGGACGACCAGATCTGCACACAGTATTCAAGATGTGGACATACCATGGATTTATATAGAGGCAATTCAATATTCTCCGTCTTATTATCTGTCCCTTTCTTGATGATTCCCAACATTTTGTAAGCTTTTTTGACTGCTGCTGCACATTGAGTGGATGTTTTCAAAGAACTATCCACAATCACTCCAAGATCTCTTTCTTGAGTGGTAACAGCTAATTTAGACCCCACCATTTTATATTGTGGCAAGATGGCAGATGTTTATATGGTGGGTCCTGAGCTTTTCTTGGGGAGGGGCTAAGATGCCACCCCTTGCCCCTGCTCTTGGGTGCCGAGGGTCCCGCTACTAGCCCGGGAAGGTGGTAGAGGAGGGAAGCAGGGAAGGGGTCTGGGTTTGCTCCTCACTCTGAGTCCCAGCCCCTCTCAATCCCTGCAGGTTTCTTACTCTCGTCCCCCTTAGGTGGGGTTACCCTCGGTCCTTAGGTGTTGGGGGGAAGGGAATCCCCCTGTCCCGCTGGGGCAGGGTCTCCCTTACTTCAATTCTCAGGTCTTCCAAATCTCTCAACAAACCTCCAAGCTCCAGTCCTCTCTCCTTCCTCCTCCTCCTCCAACTGCCTGAAGCAGGGGGTTTTATTAGGTTCCTGACAGGGTTTAATTGACCACAGGTGCTCCAATTAATCTGTAGCAACCCTCTCTAGTCTACAGGGAACCACGCCTTAATTAGCCTAGGGTTTATATATTCCTCCTTGACCACTCTACCGCTGCTCCCTGGCTCTTCTGTATCACATACCACCACCACCACTCAATACCATGGGGTTGGGTTACTTGGGACGAGTGACAGTGTTGTCGTGACAGGCTATCCGCTTTGCCGTGTTGGCTTCCAGCTCTGTGCTGTATCCAGAAGTGGAAAGGTTGTAGGGATAGAAGCCATCTAGTCACTCGTGCATTCCTCTCCTTGTTTGTGTGCATCCATTGGAGCGGGGCATGGTCTATCACAAGAGTGAACCGCCGCCCAAGCAGGTAATACTGTAGAATTTCCATGGCCCATTTAACCGCTAGGTATTCTTTTTCTACTACGGCATATCGTTGCTCCCTGGGCAGGAGCTTTTGGCTAAGGTAAAGGATTGGGTGCTCCTCATCCCCCACCATCTGTGAAAGGACAACCCCAAGTCCTACCTCCGAGGCATCTGAAAGATGAATTAGTTTTTAAAATCTGGGGCTATGAGCACTGGATGACTGCAAAGGGCCATCCTTAGGTCTCTGAAAGCTTCTTCTGCCGCTTCGGTCCACTTAACTATCTCCGGGCCCCGAGCTCTTGTGAGGGATGAGCTGGCAATAGTACCCCACTATCCCTAAGAATGCTCTGACTTGCTTCTTCTGGATTGGGCGGGGCCATTCCTGTATTGCCTTCACTTTGTTCCATTGGGGCTTCAACAGGCCCCTTCCAACTACATACCCGAGGTATATGGCCTCGGCTAACCCTATTGCACATTTGGACAGGTTAGCGGTGAGGCCAGCCTGTCTAAGGGTATCTAGTACCACTTCCACTTTCTCCCAGTCAGGGCTATGGATTACCACATCATCTAAATAGGTGGCAGCATACTTGGCATGGGGTCGAAGTAATCTGTCCATCAATCGTTGGAAAGTCGCGGGGGCCCCATGGAGCCCAAAAGGGAGGACGGTATATTGGAAAAGGCCATTGGGCATAGACAAAGCGATATGGCTTTATTGTCACCCTTGCTCCGGGAGAGGTGACAATGTGGTGCTGGATCAGCGTTGTATGGCCTGGTTGTGTAAAGAAGACGTCTTGGTTCCTCTGGATCATTTCGACAACCTCTGTTCTTTGTTCTGGGTCTAATTCGGGGGATATCTTTACCTGCCCTTGTGGGCCATCTGCCTGGGATGGAACTGGCAGGACAGCCGGGCATGTCTCCCGATCATGCCAGGGTTTCAGTAAGTTGATGTGGTCTGCTCTGGCCTTCAGCAGTCTGGCTGCTTCACCTTATAATTCACCTCCCCAATGGCTTCCACGATCTCATAGGGTCCATGCCAACTGGCCAGGAGCTTACTTTCTGTTGTTGGTACCAGCACCAATTACCGTGTTTTTGCCCGATTGTAGTAGGTTCGCTGGGACTCTTGTGCTTTTTCCAAATGTTCTCTTACTATGGGGGTCACTTGGGCTATTCATTCTCTCATCTGGGCTACATGTGTAATGACGTTCTTCCCTGGGTTGGGTTGTTCCTCCTATTCCTCCTTCGCAATGTCTAATATGCCACGTGGGTGACATCCATACAGTAACTCGAAGGGGGAGAATCCAGTAGATGCTTGGGGAACTTCTTGTATTGCAAACATCAGGTATGGGAGGAGGGTATCCCAGTCTTTTCCATCTTGGGCCACCACCTTTTGTATCATACTCTTGAGAGTTTGGTTAAATCACTCAACCAGACCATCTGTTTCGGGATGGTAGACCGAGGTTCGCAAGGCTTGGATGTGAAGCCCGGTACATAAGTTTTTCATTACTCTCAACATGAAGGGAGTCCCTTGGTCTGTCAGGATCTCCTTAGGGATGCCTACCCTAGCAAAAACCTGCACCAGTTCTTTTGCAATCACCTTGGACATGCGGTTTCTTAAAGGAATGGCTTCGGGGTACCGTGTAGCGTAGTCCAGAATGACGAGTATGCTTCGGTGGCCCCGGGCTGTTTTCTAGTGGTCCCACTAGATCCATTGCTATCCTTTCAAAAGGAACTTCAATTATAGGCAAGGGTACCAATGGGGCCCTTAACTGAGGTCGGGGACTATGCAGCTGGCACTCTGGGCAGGAGGTGCAATAGCACCAGTCTTCTGCCCGTAACCCCGGCCAGTAGAACCTCTTTAGGCCTTTATCCAGGGTCTTGTCTACTTCTAAATGTCCCCCAAACAGATGACTGTGAGCTAACTCTAATATGGCCCTTGTGTGCTTCCGTGGCACCAAGAGCTGTTCTACTACTTCCCCCCCCCATATTGGCACTACCTGGTACAACAGATCCTGCTTGATAATAATAGTAGGGCCCTGGGCCTTTGGTTTTCCCTTCTACTTGCACACCATTTACCTCTACTACATCGTCCCTTACATTCACATACAGTGGGTCATCAGCTTGGTCCTGCCTAAAATATTCGCGTGTGGGACCTATCTGGCCTGATTCTATCGGAATGGGCTCCCCTCCTTCTCTTGTGGTGCTTCTGCTTGTGCTGGGGGCCATTTCTGGGTCTCCACGGGACCTCCTCCCAACCAGGGCAGCTCTTTGGTTTGTTGCCAAAATCCTGGTTCCTAGTCTTTTGTCTGCCCTCCTTTCCCATCTGGATTTCCAAGACTTCCCGGGGGGTGAAAATAACTCTGGGGAAAACCCAGCAAAAAATGTGGTAGGGGCATCCATGGACGCCTTGAACTCTGCTTGGGGTTTACTTCCTTCCCCTAACTCGATGCGGGGGGAGTAAGCTCTCAAACCCAGAAAAGTCTCTGCCAATTAAGACTGGGTAGGGGAGCTTGGGGACCACGCCTGCAGTCATCTTGGTAGTGTTTCCCTTGGTAGTGTTTCCCTGGTAGTGGATCTCAATCAGTATTGGAATTGTGGGGTAGAAATGTACTGTGCCGTGGACACATGTCACTCTGGTGCTCTTGGCCCGGCTCAGTTGGTCTTGCCCCACTAACTTTCCTGAGACCAATATGACAGCACTTCCAGAGTCCACCAAAGCTGTGGTCTGGATGCCATTTATCCTTACTGGCCCGGTGTACTCATGTGGGGCCATCACGACCTCCACCAGCCTGATTAGGCCACATTGGTCTCTGGGATCCCCGAAGTTGCATTGCATGGGCTCCTCCCTGTTGGGGCACTGGGCTGCTATATGCCCCAACTCCCCACACTCATAACAGCAATATCTCATCCCAGAGGTCACCCTCTGTCTTGGGCCCACTGACACGCTCCCCCAGCCCTCTCCCCCAAGACCCACAGGTCCCTTTGGGGCCTCAGGCCGCTCCTTGGTGCCTGTTCTTCCCACTATGGCTTTCCTGGAGTTCGATGATCCGGGGCCTGAGGGTCGGGACTAGTTTCCTGGAACGCTGTGTTTCACCTCCCGGGGTTTCGACCAGTTCACGGGTTGCCAGTTGTCTCTTTACAAGGGTGACCAGTTCGTTATAGGTGGAGGGGTCATTCTGGCCTACCCCTGCTCAGAGGCCCAAGGGTAGTCCCCTCGTATAGTGGTCCAGCACGAGAAGCTCCATCATTTTCTCTGAGCTGAGAGCCTCTGGGATTAACCACTTCCGGGCTAGGTGGATTAGATCAAATAGTTGTGATCGTGGTGTCTTGTCCTCACAGTACTGCCATTCATGGAACCTCTGGGCTCGCAAGGCTGTCATTACCCCTGCCCTGGCTAGAATCTCCCCCTTCAGTCAGGTGTAATCTGCTGCCTCCTCTGCAGTCATATCATAGTAGGCCTTCTGTGCCTCCCCACACAAAAATGGGGTGAGTATGCCTGACCACTGGTCTCAGGGCCAGGCCTCCTGCAGGGCTGTCCTCTCAAAGCCCAGGAGGAATGCCTCCACATCATCCTCTCAGGTCATTTTCTGCAGACAGTAGGTGGCCCGTATGGTCCATGTTCCATCATACCCATGGCTCAGCTCCGTAAGGGCCTTCATTTGGTTCACTAGTTCCTGCAGCATGGGCTGACCTTGGGTGGCCTGGGTCATCAGCAGGTGATTGGTCTCTTGCTGCAGCCTCATGGCCTCCTGTTGGGCATCTGCCTGGACCCGGGTAGCCGCCTGCTGGGCAGCAGTGGCTTGCACCAGTGCTTTGACCACGTCCTCCACCTTGGGGTAGGGTGGTCATGACCCACCCCGGATTATGTTCACGGAACAGAAATCCCACCCCTGACACCACATGTGGCAAGATGGCCGATGTTTATATGGTAGGTCCTGTGCTTTTCTTGGGGAGGGGCTAAGATGCCACCCCTTGCCTCTGCTCTTGGGTGCCGAGGGCCCTGCTACTAGCCCGGGAAGGTGGTAGAGGAGGGAAGCAGGGAAGGGGTCTGGGTTTGCTCCTCACTCTGAGTCCCAGCCCCTCTCAACCCCTGCGGGTTTCTTACCCTTGTCCCTTTTAAGTGGGGTTACCCTCGGTCCTTAGGTGCTGAGGGGAAGGGAGGCCCCCTGTCCCGCTGGGGCAGGGTCTCCCTTACTTCAATTCTCAGGTCTTCCAAATCTCTAAACACACCTCCAAGCTCCAGTCCTCTCTCCTTCCTCCTCCTCCTCTGACTGCCTGAAGCAGGAGGTTTTATTAGGTTCCTGACAGGGTTTAATTGACCACAGGTGCTCCAATTAATCTGTAGCAACCCTCTCTAGTCTACAGGGAACCATGCCTTAATTAGCCTAGGGCTTATATTTCCCCTCGATCACTCTACCACTGCTCCCTGGCCCTCCTGTATCACAATATGTATAGTTGGGATTATGTTTTCCAAGGTGCATTACTTTGCCTTTATCAACATAGATTTTCATCTGCCATTTTCATAGATATTTAGGTCAGAAGGGACCGTTATGATCATCTAGTCTGACCTCCTGCACAACGCAGGCCACAGAATTTCACCCACCCACTCCTGCGAAAAACCTCTCACCTATGTCTGAGTTATTGAAGTCCTCAAATCATGGTTTAAAGACTTCAAGGAGCAGAGAATCCTCCAGCAACTGACCCGTGCCCCATGCTACAGAGAAAGGTGAAAAACCTCCAGGGCCTCTTCCAATCTGCCCTGGAGGAAAATTCCTTCTCGACCCCAAATATGGCAATCAGCTAAACCCTGAGCATATGGGCAAGATTCACCAATTCTTTCCTGGGTAACTCAGATCACACCCCATCTAATATCCCATCACAGGCCATTGAGCCTATTTACCATGAATATTTAATTACCAAAACCATGTTATCCCATCATACCATCTCCTCCATAAACTTATCGAGTTTTATCTTAAAGCCAGATAGATCTTTTGCCCCCCACTGCTTCCCTTGGAAGGCTATTCCAGAACTTCACTCCTCTGATGGTTAGAAACCTTCGTCTAATTTCAAGTCTAAACTTCCTGGTAGCCAGTTTATATCCATTTGTTCTTGTGTCCACATTGGTACTGAGCTTAAATAATTCCTCTCCGGTATTTATCCCTCCGATATATTTATAGAGCGCAATCATATCTCCCCTCAGCCTTCTTTTAGTTAGGCTAAACAAGCCAAGCTCCTTGAGCCTCCTTTCATAAGACAAGTTTTCCATTCCTCGGATCATCCTAGTAGCCCTTCTCTGTACCTGTTCCAGTTTGAATTCATCCTTCTTAAACATAGGAGACCAGAACTGCACACAGTATTCCAGGTGAGGTCTCACCAGTGCCTTGTATAACGGTACTAAAACCTCCTTATCCCTACTGAAAATACCTCTCCTGATGCATCCCAAGACCACATTAGCTTTTTTCACAGACATATCACATTGGCGGTTCATAGTCATCCTGTGATCAACCAATACTCCAAGGTCCTTCTCCTCCTCTGTTATTTCTAATTGATGCGTCCCCAGCTTATAACTAAAATTCTTGTTATTAATCCCTAAATGCATGACCTTACACTTCTCACTATTAAATTTCATCCTATTACTATTACTCCAGTTTACAAGGTCATCCAGATCCTCCTGTAGGATATCCCTGTCCTTCTCTAAATTGGCAATACCTCCCAGCTTTGTATCATCCGCAAACTTTATTAGCACACTCCCACTTTTTGTGCCGAGGTCAGTAATAAAAAGATTAAATAAGATTGGTCCCAAAACCGATCCTTGAGGAACTCCACTGGTAACCTCCCTCCAGCCTGACAGTTCACCTTTCAGTAGGACCTGCTGTAGTCTCCCCTTTAACCAATTCCTTATCCAGCTTTCAATTTTCCTATTGATCCCCATCTTACCCAATTTAACTAATAATTCCCCATGTGGCACAGTATCAAACACCTTACTGAAATCTAGGTAAATTAGATCCACTGCGTTTCCTTTGTCTAAAAAAATCTGTTACTTTCTCAAAGAAGGAGAGCAGGTTGGTTTGGCACGATCTACCTTTTGTAAAACCATGTTGTATTTTGTCCCATTTACCATTGACTTCAATGTCCTTAACTACCTTCTCCTTCAAAATTTTTTCCAAGACCTTGCATACTACAGATGTCAAACTAACAGGCCTATAGTTACCTGGATCACTTTTTTTCCCTTTCGTCTTAAAAATAGGAACTATGTTAGCAATTCTCCAATCATATGGTACAACCCCTGACTTTACAGATTCATTAAAACTTCTTGCTAATGGGCTTGCAATTTCATGTGCCAATTCCTTTAATATTCTTGGATGAAGATTATCTGGGCCCCCCCGATTTAGTCCCATTAAGCTGTTTGCGTTTCGCTTCTACCTCAGATATGGTAATATCTACCTCCATATCCTCATTCCCATTTGTCATGCTACCATTATCCCTAAGATCCTCTTTAGTCTTATTAAAGACTGAGGCAAAGTATATGTTTAGATATTGGGCCATGCCTAGATTATCCTTAACCTCCACTCCATCCTCAGTGTTTAGAGGTCCCACTTCTTTCTTTGTTTTCTTCTTATTTATATGGCTATAGAACCTTTAACTATTGGTTTTAATTCCCTTGGCAAGGTCCAACTCTACTTGACTTTTAGTTTGTCTCACTTTATCCCTACATATTCTGACCTCAATAAGGTAGCTTTCCTTGCTGATCCCTCCCATCTTCCACTCCCTGTATGCTTTCTGCTTTTTCTTAATCACCTCTCTGAGATGCAGAAAGAAAAGGAGTACTTGTGGCACCTTAGAGACTAACCAATTTATTTGAGCATAAGCTTTCGTGAGCTACAGCTCACTTCATCGGTGCCACAAGTACTCCTTTTCTTTTTGCAAATACAGACTAACACGGCTGTTACTCTGAAACCTCTCTGAGATGCTTGCTCATCCAACTTGGTCTACAACTCCTGCCTATGAATTTTTTCCCTTTCTTGGGATGCAGGCTTCCGATAGCTTCTGCAGCTTTGATTTAAAATAATCCCAGGCCTCCTCTACCTTTAGATCCATAAATTCTTCAGTCCAATCCACTTCCCTAACTAATTTCCTTAATTTTTGAAAGTCAGCCCTTTTGAAATCAAAAACCCTAGTCTCAGATTTATTTTTGTTAATCCTTCCGTTCAGTTTGAACTGAATTAGCTCATGATCACTTGAACCAAGATTATCCCCTATAACCATTTCTTCTATGAGGTCCTCACTACTCACCAAAACCAAATCTAAAATGGATTCCTAGTCTAGTCGGTTCAGCATCTACTTGATGAAGGAATCCATCAGCTATCGCATTTTGTAGCCCAGTCATCCAGTTTTGTGAGATCCCTTTGTAACTCTTCTCAGTCCGCTTTGGACTTAACTATCTTGAGTGGTTTTGTATCATCAGCAAATTATGCCAGCTCACTATTTACCCTTTTTTCCAGATCATTTATGAATGTGTTGCATAGTACTGATCCCAGTATAGACCTCTGGGGGACACCGCTATTTACCTCTCTCCATTCTGAGAACTGACCATTTATTCCTGACCTCTTTCTTTCCTATCTTTTAACCAGTTACCAATCCATGAGAGGACCTTCCCTCTTATCTCATGACAGCTTATCATAGAATATCAGGATTGGAAGGGACCTCAGGAGGTCATCTAATCCAACCCCCCGCTCAAAGCAGGACCAATCCCCAACTAAATCATCCCAGCCAGGGCTTTGTCAAGCCTGACCTTAAAAATATCTAAGGAAAGAGATTCCACCACCTCCCTAGGTAACGCATTCCAGTGTTTCACTACCCTCCTAGTGAAAAAGTTTTTCCTAATATCCAACCTAAACCTCCCCCACTGCAACTTGAGACCATTACTCCTTGTTCTCAGTGGTAGCAGATGACAGAACAGTCTAGATCCATCCTCTTTGGAACCCCCTTTCAGGTAGTTGAAAGCAGCTATCAAATCCCCCCTCATTCTTCTCTTCCACAGACGAAACAATCCCAGTTCCCTCAGCCTCTCCTCATAAGTCATGTGCTCCAGCCCCTAATCATTTTTGTTGCCCTCCACTGGACGTTTTCCAATTTTTCCACATCCTTCTTGTAGTGTGGAGCCCAAAACTGAACACAGTACTCCAGATGAGGTCTCACCAATGTCAAATAGAAGAGAACAATCACATCCCTTGATCTGCTGGCAATGCCCCTACTTATACAGCCCAAAATGCCACTCACCTTCTTGGCAACAACGGCATACTGTTGATTCATATACAGCTTCTCGTCCACTGTAACCCCTAGGTCCTTTTCTGCAGAACTGCTGCCGAGCCATTCGGTCCCTAGTCTGTGGCAGTGCATGGGATTCTTCCGTCCTAAGTGCAGGATTCTGCCCTTGTCCTTGTTGAGCCTCATTAGATTTCTTTTGGCCCAATCCTCCAATTTGTCTAGGGCCCTCTGTATCCTATCCCTACCCTCCAGCATATATACCTCTCCTCCCAGTTTAGTGTCATCTGCAAACTTGCTGAGGGTGCAATCCACACCATCCTCCAGATCATTTATAAAGATATTGAACAAAACCAGCCCCAGGACCGACCCTTGGGGCACTCCACTTGATACCGGCTGCCGACTAGACATGGAGCCATTGAGCACTACCCTTTGAGCCCAACATTCTAGCCACCTTATAGTCCATTCATCCAGCCCATGCTTCTTTAACTTGCTGGCAAGAATACTGTGGGAGACCGTGTCAAAAGCTTTGCTAAAGTCAAGGAACAACACGTCCACTGCTTTCCCCTAATCCACAGAGCCAGTTATCTCGTCATAGAAGGCAATTAGATTAGTCAGGCATGACTTGCCCTTGGTGAATCCATGCTGACTGCTCCTGATCACTTTCCTTTCCTCTAAGTGCTTCAGAATTGATTCCTTGAGAACCTGCTCCATGACTTTTTCAGGGACTGAGGTGAGGCTGACTGGCCTGTAGTTCCCAGGATCCTCCTTCTTCCCTTTTTTAAAGATGGGCACTACATTAGCCTTTTTCCAGTCGTCCGGGACCTCCCCTGATCACCATGAGTTTTCAAAGATAATGGCCAATGGCTCTGCAATCACATCCGCCAAGTCCTTTAGCACTCTCGGATGCAGCGCATCCGGCCCCATGGACTTGTGCTCATCCAGCTTTTCTAAATAGCCCTTAAGAAATAAAGAATGGAGATATTCTACTCAAACTCTGGCCTCAGTCTCCAGTTCTACCCCAGTCCCAAATCAGCTCTAAAATGAGGGGCAGTGAAATAGTCACTGGTGCTTGCTTAGTCATAAAGTCTCAAATTAAACACTGTTCACTGAGGCAATTCACATCTCTTGGAGCTCTTGTTTCACTGATGTTAATGGAAGCACCAGGCAGCTCTTCACCAAGGAAGATATGACCATTTATTTAGCTGATTAAGTATGGATTTAGGTGCCTAACTTGAGGTACCCAAATATGAAAATGTGTCCTTTTATCTTATTGAGTCTTTGGGGGGTTTTTTTTTTAACAAAAGCTTAAAATTATGGAGCATTTGATGCTGCCCAAGAAAAACATTAGCACATTGTATCCCTGAATCCTCGATCAACCCATCCCCTGCTGATAGCATTAATAAGTGTAACAGCTTTATTGTGCATGTTCACACTGCAGGACACAGCACATCCCCTTTTACCCTGTGGCTCTTTACATTGGATAACACTGATGTCCCAAGGGAGGGTCCCTGGGATGGAATACACCCCAGTATTCACACTGTACATACTACTTAATAAACTTTGTACAAAGTATGCCTCTTAAGGTATCATTTGAAAACTCATAATTTGCTGTTCAGTATTGTCCTGGTAAAATATGTGGGGCAACAGTGTATGTGAAGTTATAAGATTCCCCTGTATGATGTGATTGGAATAACAGAGACTTGGTGGGATAACTCGCATGACTGGAGTACTGTCATGGATGGATATAAACTGTTCAGGAAGGACAGGCAGGGCAGAAAAGGTGGGGGAGTTGCACTGTATGTAAGGGAGCAGTATGACTGCTCAGAGCTCAAGTATGAAACTGCACAAAAACCTGAGTGTCTCTGGATTAAGTTTAGAAGTGTGAGCAACAAGGGTGATGTCGTGGTGGGAGTCTGCTATAGACCACCGGACCAGGGGGATGAAGTGGACGAGGCTTTCTTCCGGCAACTCATGGAAGTTACTAGATCTCAGGCCCTGCTTCTCTTGGGAGACTTCAATCACCCTGATATCTGCTGGGAGAGCAATACAGCGGCGCACAGACAATCCAGGAAGTTTTTGGAAAATGTAGGGGACAATTTCCTGGTGCAAGTGCTGGAGGAACCAACTAGGGGCAGAGCTCTTCTTGACCTGCTGCTCACAAACTGCGAAGAATTAGTCGGGGAAGCAAAAGTGGATGGGAACCTGAGAGGCAGTGACCATGAGATGGTCGAGTTCAGGATCCTGACACAGGGAAGAAAGGAGAGCAGCAGAATATGGACCCTGGACTTCAGAAAAGCAGACTTGACTCCCTCAGGGAACTGATGGGCAGGATCCCCTGGGAGAATAACATGAGGGGGAAAGGAGTCCAGGAGAGCTGGCTGTATTTTAAAGAATCTTTGTTGAGGTTACAGGGACAAGCCATCCTGATGTGTAGAAAGAATAGTAAATATGGCAGGTGACCAGCTTGGCTTAACAGTGAAATCCTTGCTGACCTTGAACACAAAAAAGAAGCTTACAAGAAGTGGAAGATTGGACAAATGACCAGGGAAGAGTATAAAAATATTGCTCGGGGATGCAGGAGTGTAATCAGGAAGGCCAAATCACACCTGGAGTTGCAGCTAGCAACAGATGTGAAGGGTAACAAGAAGGGTTTCTTCAGGTATGTTAGCAACAAGAAGAAAGTCAAGGAAAGCGTGGGCCCCTTACTGAATGAGGGAGGCAACCTAGTGACAGAGGATGTGGAAAAAGCTAATGTACTCAATGCTTTTTTTGCCTCTGTCTTCACGAACAAGGTCAGCTCCCAGACTGCTGCGCTGGGCGTCACAGCATGGGGAGTAGATGGCCAGCCCTCAGTGGAGAAAGAAGTGGTTCGGGACTATTTAGAAAAGCTGGACAAACACAAGTCCATGGGGCTGGATACGCTGCATCTGAAAGTGCTAAAGGAGTTGGCAGATGTGATTACAGAGCCATTGGCCATTATTTTTGAAAACTCATGGCGATCGGGGGAAGTCCCGGACGACTGGAAAAAGGCTAATGTAGTGCCCATCTTTAAAAAAGGGAAGAAGGAGGATCCGGGGAACTACAGGCCAGTCAGTCTCACCTCAGTCCCTGAAAAAATCATGGAGCAGGTCCTCAAGGAATCAATTCTGAAGCACTTAGAGGAAAGGAAAGGGATCAGGAACAGTCAGCATGGATTCACCAAGGGCAAGTCATGCCTGACTAATCCAATTGCCTTCTATGACGAGATAACTGGCTCTGTGGATGAGGGGAAAGCAGTGGACGTGTTGTTCCTTGACTTTAGCAAAGCTTTTGACACGGTCTCCCACAGTATTCTTGCCAGCAAGTTAAAGAAGCATGGGCTGGATGAATGGACCATAAGGTGGATAGAAAGCTAACTAGATCATTGGCTCAACGGGTAGTGCTCAATGGCTCCATGTCTAGTCGGCAGCCGGTATCAAGTGGAGTGCCCCAAGGGTCGGTCCTCGGGCCGGTTTTGTTTAATATCTTCATAAATGATCTGGAGGATGGTGTGGATTGCACCCTCAGCAAGTTTGCAGATGACACTAAACTGGGAGGAGAGGTAGATATGCTGGAGGGTAGGGATAGGATACAGAGGGCCCTAGACAAATTGGAGGATTGGGCCAAAAGAAATCTGATGAGGCTCAACAAGGACAAGTGCAGAGTCCTGCACTTAGGACAGAAGAACCCCATGCACCGCTACAGACTAGGGACCGAATGGCTCGGCAGCAGTTCTGCAGAAAAGGACCTAGGGGTTACAGTGGACTAGAAGCTGGATATGAGTCAGTGTGCCCTTGTTGCCAAGAAGGCCAATGGCATTTTGGGATGTATATGTAGGGGTATTGCCAGCAGATCAAGGGACGTGATCATTCCCCTCTATTCAACATTGGTGAGGCCTCATCTGGAGTACTGTGTCCAGTTTTGGGCCCCACACTACAAGAAGGATGTGGAAAAACTGGAAAACGTCCAGCGGAGGGCAACAAAAATGATTAGGGGACTGGAACACATGACTTATGAGGAGAGGCTGAGGGAACTCTGATTGTTTAGTCTGCAGAAGAGAAGAATGAGGGGGGATTTGATAGCTGCTTTCAACTACCTGAAAGGGGGTTCCAAAAAGAGGATGGATCTAGACTGTTCTCAGTGGTAGCTGATGACAGAACAAGGAGTAGTGGTCTCAAGTTGCAGTGGGGGAGGTTTAGGTTGGATATTAGGAAAAACTTTTTCACTAGGAGGGTGGTGAAACACTGGAATGCTTTGCCTAGGGAGGTGGTGGAATCTCCTTCCTTAGATATTTTTAAGGTCAGGCTTGACAAAGCCCTGGCTGGGATGATTTAGTTGGGGATTGGTCCTGCTTTGAGCAGGGGGGTGGACTAGATGACCTCCTGAGGTCCCTTCCAACCCTGATATTCTATGATGTGACTGACACATGTTCCAAACCCCACATCCCTGCCCTGGCAGAAGTCATGTCTGCCCTAAACAAAGGAAGGATTGTCTGCTTGCCTTAATTTTCAGTTAAGCATTAAACAGAGGCATCAAGCAGGAAGGGAAGACAAAAGAATTTAAACAGGTTTAAAAACCAGCAGGGAATAACTTTCCACAAAGACACTTTTGCTCCTGGGTCTCAGCTGGAAATGTTTTTCAAGAGGGGGACTTTTTAAAAAGGAGGGACAAACACCCCAATGGACTGCTCTCTCTCTCTCCCTGCCCATTGCGTTCTCCGCACCTGAGAAGACAAAAGGAAACTGCCCCTGGAATTTGGAAGAGGGGCCCTGACCTGAAGAGTTTGGTCAGTAACCTGGCTGGAAACATGTGATGAGAATTTTTGCTTGAATCTAGCATAGTTTGTGGAGTTAGGCACTATTAAACATTTTTCTTGTAAACATTTCTGACTTTATGCCTCATTACTTATACACACTTAAAATTGTTTTGTAGTTAATAAATTTGTTTTACTGTTTTATCTAATCCAGGGTGTTTAAATTGAAGTATCTGGGTACTTGATTTAAAGTAATAAACTGGCATATCATTCCCTTAAAGGAATAATGAACTTAATATATTTGTGCTGTCCAGGAGAGGACTGGGCAACACAGGACATACTTTTCTAGGGGAAGATCTGGCAATGGAGGTGTCCTGGGGTCACCCTGCAGTATAACCAAGGCTGGTAAGAACCAAGGTGTGGCTGACTGGCAGCAGCACAAACATAACTGGAAGTGACTTACATGCTGGAGGCTGTTTGTGAGAAGTCCAGGTTGGAGGCTACAGCCTCAAGATATTATAAAGGGCACCCTAGGTTAAAGGGCAGGGGTGACACAGCTATTCGTTAGTCTGGACTGTGCCCTGGTGTGTCACAGTCCCCCAGATACAGAGCTCAATCCCACAAGATATGGAGCAGATCCCTCAACTGCCCCTGCCAAATCAGTCAGGGAGTGAAACACACCAGTGAAGGGAAAATTGGGGAAGGGGCAGGGAGAGGAGAAAGCTTTATTATCTCTAGGAGCTCTCGGAGACATTTGCAATAATGAGCACCAGAGGGCTAGGGTCTCTCTCTCTGCCCCTCTTTATGGAGGAATGAGCTCCCTCTCAGATCTTGGCCTCCTCTCCCCAGGACTTTACCTTTTAGGAAAAAGGACCATTCTGTTTTCCATTTCCCCCACCCATCCCAATACCCAACCTAGCAGCATGACCATGGGCTCTTTATTCACACAGAGACAGGCTAACTGGCTGGCTGCAATGGATGGCTCTTTCAGCCAATGGTGTGTTCCACAGGCAGGCTGGTGGGCAGTACAGATCCTTTCCAGGCTGTGCTACTAGCGGTGATGGGAAAGGCTATGCACTAGATGGTCCAGCCCTTATTTTAACTCACCCATTTAGATTTGTGTCCTGACAAGATCTTGGCCCTAACAAGAAGACAGTGTTTGTTATATCTGAAAACCAGATCCATATTAATGGGGGGCACAAAGCCAACCCCTGTTACAGGGCAACAACACACATAAGTGGTGACAACTGCACAAATTCTGTCAGTAAAGATCTGAAACAACACGTGGCCTGTATGTAGCATGATGTATCCAAGTGCCTGAAAGCACTTTACAAGCATTAATGAATTAAGCTTCATAACTATTCGCTGAGGTAGGTAATTATTATTACAGATGGGGAAACTGAGGCATGGGGATTAATGAACAAAATGGCAAAGCTGGAACCATGTCTCCCAGGTGCTGGTTCTGTTCTCAGGCCGCTAGACCATGTCCTATCGCTTTACAAATGTAGGGAGTGTAGGAAACGGAGTTCTCAGCACTGGAAGCGCATTGGAGAACATGTACCCCTAATGAAGGATAAAGGAGAATCAGAGCATTGCTGGGACTGTGATGTAATAGAGGAAGAAAAGTAAATAGAAGTGTCTCCATTTATTGGATGCAGTCTTTTTGTAGTCTTATTGGTCCCAGCTATTAGAGAGACAAAGTGGTTGAGGTAATATCTTTTATTGGACCAACTGCAGTTGATGTAACTTGAAAGCTTGTCTCTCTCATCAACAAAAGTTGGTCCAATAAAAGATATTACCTCACCCACCTTGTCCCCCCATTTATTGAGGATACGTGAAATAGAGTGAGGAATGTGAGAGAGATAATGTGGTTTCTTGCCATCCCTTCTGGCTCCCATTGAGGGGAGAGAGAGTGAAGCCACCCTTGCTAGCAAACTGGAATCCTCTGAAGCATCATGCAAACATGCAAAGGATTCCGAGATGTGCGTTCACAGGAGAACTAGGTGGATGTGGGAGAAAAGAGACTGAGTATCCCAGCTGCCGGACCCATGTTTATGGTATGTTAAAGTCATCAATCTGAATTCTTACCTGAGCACAATAGGCCAACATCATTAGCGTGGGAGCATGTCTCATTAGAATGGGACATCCTGGGACAGTTTGAAAGGACAGTCTCATTCCCCACACACTGGAATGCTTCCTTCCAGATCAGATCATGTCCTTCTCCAAAGTGAGCTGTTCCCAAGATGGCTACAGCCTGTCCACACCCTAATTCATTACAGATAACTGTAGCGGCTTTGAAATCTAAGTGTGAATCACAGACTGTCTCCCATGTTTCTCCATGTTTTACTTCAACACGTCCTGAGCAGGCAGTGCCCCCTCCAACCAGCCGGAGCTCAATGTGACCTAGAAAGTCAATAAATCCATCAGTAAGCAGGGGTTGCACTGACATCCCATAGCCCTCCACACACTTTCATAGAGACAAAACGAATGGCACCTTCTTCTCCCAGTAACAGATATTTTTAAATAGGCAGGAATCCTTTACCCAATCTGACAATTTCTGTGCTCCAGTGATGAGAGAGTTTGAATCATATGGTTAGAAGGGACCTCAAGGGTCATCTAGTCTAACCCCCTGCCAAGGTGCAGGAATTGTTGTGTCTAAACCATCCAAGACAGATGGTTATCCTTCCTCCTTTTGAAAACGTCCAGTGAAGGAGCTTTCACAACCTCCCTGGACAGTCTGTTCCATTGTCCTACTGTACTTACAGTTAGGAAATTTTTCCTGAGATTTAATCTAAATCTGCTATGCTGTAGTTTGAATCCATTACCTCTTGTCCTGTCCTCTGTAGCAAAAGAACAACTTCTCAATTTTTTTTATGGAAGCGTTTCAAGTATTTGTAGACCACTATCATGTCCCCCCGTATCTCCTCTTTTCCAAGCTAAACATACCCAGTTCCTTCAGCCTTTGCTCATATGCCTTGCATTCCATCCCTTTGATCATCTTTGTTGCTCACCTCTGGATCCTTTCCAGTTTCTCCACATCCTTTCTGTACATTGGTGACCAAAACTGGTCACAGTACTCCAGGTAAGGCCTAACCAGTGCTGAGTAGAGCAGTACTATCACCTCCCATGACTTGCATGCTATGTCTCTGTTAATGGAACCTAAAATTGCATTTTCTTTTTTCCCCAACAGCATTGCACTGCTGACTAATGTTGAGGTTGTGATTCACCACAACTCCCAGATCCTTCTCAGCAGTGCTGCTGCCAAGCCAGTTATCCCCCATTCTGTATTTGCGTATTTGGTTTTTCTTCCTTAAGTGTAACACCTTACATTTGTCTTTGTTGAGTTTCATTTTGTTGTATATAGGCCAGTTCTCCAATTTATCAATATCCCACTGAATTTTAGCTCTGTCCTCCAAAGTGTTGGCAACCCCCAGCCCCAGCTTTGAGTCATCTGTAAACTTGATCAGTGTGCTCTCTATTCCTACGTCCAGGTCATTAATAAAGATCAATAAACATCAGCTGCACACATACAAAATGGGAAATGACTACCTAGGAAGGAGTACTATGGAAAAGGATCTGGGGGTCATAGTGGACCATAAGCTAAATATGAGTCAGTGTAACACCATTGCAAAAAAAAACAAACAACGAACATTATTCTGGGATGTATTAACAGTTGGTGCAGTTGTTTTGATTGCCTCCCCCTTGCCAAGTTCAGGTTCATGGCTCCTCTCCTGCTGCCTCAGTGAACTCTGGGGAAAGCTCCACAGCACTCAACCCCCATTGGCTCTTGTCCCAGATCCAGCAGTCACTGTCACGACCTGCTGCTGAGACCCTAGTGAGATACTGGGCTTCTGTACACAGGCACCTACCAGCACAGACCTTCTAATGGGACCACCTGACCTCCACCTGCCCCATACTGGCATCCTAGAGGATGTTGCAGCCTGCTCATCCCCACTTTGCCCAGAGGAGCTCAGGGAGAGACTGGTCAGCTCCACATGGACCCCAGTGCAGGGCATGGTCCAGTTCTGACTCAACAGGAACATCACACACATGGGTTCAGTCCCTTCTCTTTCATGGTGAGTTTCCTATGGGGGCAGATTTGCCAAGTTCTTACCTGAGCAGATCACTCCAGTATCAGCAGAATGAGAGCAGGTGATTATACCCCATCCTGGATGTTTGCAGTCCCAGAGCGCTGACTCGTCACCATCACAATCAACTACAATCAGCCAAGTTGGTCCAGATCCTTGTCCAAAATGAGCCCAAACATGGGCGCTGACAGCAGATCCACATCCCAGCTGCTTACAAACCACCTCAGCATCTTCCATGTCCCAGCGATCATCACACACCGTCCCCCACTGATTGTTGTGTTTAACCTCCACTCTCCCGGCACAGGGGCTGCCTCCATCCGCCAGCCTCAGTTCATCAGCACCTTCAAAGAGAGACAAAGAGCAGAGTTACAGACAGCACAGAGCCCCCTTGTTGTTGGTAATAATCCCTCTGGCCTGGACAGTATCAAACATGGGGTTTATCCCCTGCTGCCCCAGTCAGACCTCATCCCTCTCTGCCTGCTGTCCCTGAACCCCTCATCCCTGGCCCCACCCTAGAGCCTGCACCCCCAGCCCAGATCCCATACCCCCTCCCACACCCCAACCCCCTGCCACAACCTGCAGCCCCCTCCCATACTTCAAATTCCTTGGCCCCACCCCCCAGCCTGGAGCCCCCTCCTGCACCCCAAATCTCTCATCCCTGGTCTCACCGGAGAGCCTGCACCTCCAGCCCAGTGAAAGTGAGTGAGGGTGGGGGAGAGAGAGCCACTGAGGGAGGGGTAATGTAGTGAGCAGGGGGCAGTTGTGAAGTTCCTCTGGTGTTATCTGGACTGGTGATCTGCTAGGTCACTCCAATCCTTGACTCTGGGAGCCAGCCTTACTCTGCGCCGCTGTGAGAACCCCCACTCCTGGGCTGTTCATGCACAGCCTCTGGCATGTAAGCTGTTCCCAGCTATGTGAGTGAGCACTTTTGGACAGTCATTGTTTGGATTCTGCAACCAAATGACAATAGCCAATATCTCCGGTCCCAGACAACCCTACGAACCTCTGTCTTGCAGTGTCCAGTTATGCCCACTAGACATTGCAAGCTTATATGAGTTTGTCAATTTAACAAAGAAATTGATATGTACCAGGCTTGTTATCCCAAGGGGACCCTCTGACACACTTCAAACCAGACGCACTGCTTCAGGTAGAACAAACAAACAAATTAACTACAAAAGATAGATTTTAAGTGATTATAAGTCAAAGCACAACAAGTCGGATTTGATCAAATGAAATAAAAGCAAAAACACATTCTAAGATGATCTCAACACGTTCAGTGCCCTTACAAATTTAGATGCTTCTCACCACAGGCTGCTGGTTGGCCTTCAGCCAGGCTCTTTGATCAGCGCTTCAGTCAGTTGGTGGTGATGTCTGTAGATGGAGGTGGAAGAGAGAGGAAGAGCATGGCAAATGTCTCTCCCTTTTATCATGTTCTTTCTTCCCTCTTGGCGTTGCCCCCCCCACCTTCAGGTTCAGGTGAGCATTACCTCGTCATAGTCCCAAACTGACCAAGGGAAGGGGGCTGACTCACTCGGGAGTCCAACATATCCCTTCTTGCTGCCTAGGCCAGTGTCCTTTGTTCCTCACTGGGTTTGTCCCATACATGCCCTGATGAGGTGTGAACTGCCCCTCTGTTCCTGGAGAGTTTTGCCTGGGATTGTTTTAAGCTACGAGGACACATTTTCAGCCTCATAACTTTATACATAAAACTACAAGCTATAACATTACTATAACAACAATGCTCAGTGCATCATGAGCCTTCTGAAGACACCTGACATGACAAACTTTGCATTGGATACCACACAATCATACTATAAGGATGAACAAGGGGATGCAGGGTGTTCCCCTGAGATACAGAGGGTCACAGCGGGGCCTTGGGGAAGGACGGGGCTAGGATGTTTGGTTTTGTGTGATTAGAAAGTTGGCAACCCTAGCTGCACTGCAACCTTCCCTCCCCTTCCTTCCCCTCCCCAGACCCCAAGCCACCTGGGAAAATCCTAAAGAACATGACAGCATCTCCCCCCAAAGAAGAACCTGAGGTTTTGATATGCCCTGTCATAAATATAAAGGGAAGGGTAAACCCCTTTAAAATCCCTCCTGGCCAGAGGAAATCTCCTCTCACCTGTAAAGGGTTAAGAAGCTAAAGGTAACCTCGCTGGCACCTGACCAAAATGACCAATGAGGAGACAAGATACTTTCAAAAGCTGGGAGGAGGGAGAGAAACAAAGGGTCTGTGGGTCTGTCTATATTCTGTCTTTGCCGGGGATAGACCAGGAATGGAGTCTTAGAACTTTTAGTAAGTAATCTAGCTAGGTACGTGTTAGATTATGATTTCTTTAAATGGCTGAGAAAAGAATTGTGCTGAATAGAATAACTATTTCTGTCTGTGTATCTTTTTTGTAACTTAAGGTTTTGCCTAGAGGGGTTCTCTATGTTTTGAATCTAATTACCCTGTAAGGTATCTACCATCCTGATTTTACAAGGGGGATTTCTTATTTCTAATTACTTCTATTTTTATTAAAAGTCTTCTTGTAAGAAAACTGAATGCTTTTTCATTGTTCTCAGATCCAAGGGTTTGGGTCTGTGGTAACCTATGCAAATTGGTGAGGCTTTTTATCCAACATTTCCCTGGAAAGGGGGGGTGCAAGTGTTGGGAGGATTGTTCATTGTTCTTAGGATCCAAGGGTCTGGGTCTGTAGTCACCTAGGCAAATTGGTGAGGCTTTTTACCAAACCTTGTCCAGAAAGTGGGGTGCAAGGTTTTGGGAAGTATTTTGGGGGGAAAGACGTGTCCAAACAGCTCTTCCCCAGTAACCAGTATTTGTTTGGTGGTGGTAGCGGCCAATCCAAGGACAAAGGGTGGAATATTTTGTACCTTGGGGAAGTTTTGACCTAAGCTGGTAAAGATAAGCTTAGGAGGTTTTTCATGCAGGTCCCCACATCTGTACCCTAGAGTTCAGAGTGGGGGAGGAACCTTGACATGCCCCATGCAGGTACCAGCACGGCTGAGGAGGCGGTATCTGCTACTCAGCTTCTTGGGTTCATCAGTAATCTCTCTGGAGTCCAGGGAGATTACTGATGTACCCAGGAAGCAGAATAGCACATACCGCCTCCTCAGATGCCCTGGAATCTGCATGGGCCACAACAAACAAAAAACTTCTCCCAAAACCCGCACCCAGGTGTCCAGCACCAGCAGCAAGCCTCCCCTGGCCTATTATATCCACCTCCCATGCAGTCAGCTCAATTTGCATGTCCTCCCCTCTTAACTATATGTGTTAGATCCTATCCTCACTGTGCTTGAGTCCTATAAAAAAATAAGTGCCAGAATGCTAGAATTAGCAGGGGGTTGATGTAGGATTTTTGGAAAAGGTCTCTTAAAAAATTCAAATATTTTTAGCTTTACAGTTATGACAAGTACCGGGACACTGTTCTGGCTCCTAAACCAAATGCCAGAAAGGCATTCTGGAGCATTCCAGCACTACTCAAGAGCTGCACCCTCATGCTGGATGTATCCAGTTTCTGTATTAGCTAAATCAAAGTAGCATGGATTTACCTCCTGTTAAATCCTTCTGATCAATTTTACCTTATCTTAACATGTAAATTACTGACCGACCCCAGGTCCTCAGTCACAGGGGCTCTTCCACCATCTGCATTTCATCTGCTTGTTATAAAGTATAAATGCAGATTCTTCTTCCAGTAGAGGCAGCTGTGCATGCCACTCAGGTGTGTGTGTGTGCGCGCCCAGCACTCCAGAGCAAGAAAAATTTGCTTAGCAATACCTGTCAAGGGGCAGCACTTGCATCTTGTGGCCATTGCCCCTCCCCGACTACATGAGGTGATGATGGACGGATTTCCAGTTAGTCACAGTAGGCACGTGCCTAGGGGGACCGGCATTCTAGGGGCGCTTAAAACTTAAAAGTGGGTTAAAAGTTTAATTTTTTACAGAAAGCCTGGAGGTCAGCTGTAGGTGGTGGAGGGAGGTGCTGAAGATGCTGTGCCTATGGGTACATAAGGTGTAAATCCAGCCCTGGAGGTGACACTGCCGCCTCAACCAACCCTCAGTTCCTCTTTACTGCCGAGGCTGGAGTTGGAGCGGTGTGTGGTCTTAACCTCACAACCTCTCAATCAGTTTAGTTTTCTTTTGTTGCATATAGTTATTAGTATCCTTATTGTTAGATTAGCATTAGTTGTATTGTTTAGTTTTTCTCAGTGATGCCTTCAATGGGGTTTAAACACAGTCCTTCATGTGGGGTAGTGATACCAATAGTAATCCTCACTGTGATGAGGTATACCAGACCCTCTGAGGCCCCCTGCTGGAGGCCTCCTGGCCCTGCCACACCCCACCCAAAAAAAGGAAAGTGAAGAGGGTCCTCCAAGCTGCCTAGAATGGCTGTGTGGGAAGCAGCTAATCAGGGCCAGCAGCCTACTATAAGAAGAGCTGCAGGGCCAGAAGAAGTTCAGTTCCTTGCAGGTGCTGCAGAAATGTGGATGGTGTGTGGCTGGCTGATGAAGCTGGAGAACTCCAGACAGGGCAGGGCTTCCAGAAACTGGGGAGAGCAAGAAGGAGCCCTGAGCTGGTTGATGAGACTCCATTAGGACAAGAACCTGAGGTAAGGGTGAAGACAGCGCACAATTGTGGGGAAGTGGCCCAGAGAATTAGAGAAGCTGTGTGGCAGAGTTAAAGGGACACAGCAGATGGCTGCTATCAGCAGGGTCCCTGGGCTGGGACCCAGAGTAGTGAGTGAGACCAGGTTCTGAACCCATCCTCCATTAGCCACAGGGAGGAAGTGGCCTGGACACTGAGGCACCCCAGAGTGGGAACTGAACTATAGTGGCACAGCTGGAGGGATGTAGCCAGAAAGCCCAAGTGGACAAAGACATTGTCATGAGGGTGGTAGCCTTGGGGCCACTGCTCTATCCTGGAGCAGGGACAAACTCAAAGAGAGAGAGCAGGCACATGCACTCAGCCAAGGGGGCACTCACGAGAGGTGAGTGTGCCCCATTACACTGGTACCAGAAGTGGGGATTCGTGACCAACCCCTGAAACAAGGGGCCAATGGAAAAGTTGGTAAGGCTGCTGGCCCAGCAGCAGCACAGCTCTACTGAAACCAAGAGGGTGCTAGCTGAAACACAACATGAGGTGCAGCGGGCCGCTCAATAAAAGCGGGCTGTACTACTAGAGAGGCTTCAGCTCCAGCAGCACTAGCAGCAGCAGGAGCAGCAATTCCCGGAGGCATTGTTGCAGCGACTAACTAGCTCAGCCTCCTCAAAATCAGTTGAACTCTGGGCTGGGTATACCACTGGCCAAGCTGAGCCCACATGATGATCCGGAGGCCTATTTAGTCACCTTTGAGCGGGTAGCCACAACTACAGCTTGGGATAAAGAGACCTAGGCCACTCACCTGGCTCTGTTCCTGTCTGGGGAAGCTCAGGTGGCTTACCAGGCCCTGGATGATCATAGAATATCAGGGTTGGAAGGGACCTCAGGAGGTCATCTAGTCCAACCCCCTGCTCAAAGCAGGACCAATCCCCAACTAAATCAGCCCAGCCAGGGCTTTGTCAAGCTGGGCCTTAAAAACCTCTAAGGATGGAGATTCCACCACCTCCATAGGTAACCTATTCCAGTGCTTCACCACCCTCATAGTGACATAGTTTTTCCTAATATCCAACCTAGACCTCCCCAACTACAACTTGAGACGATTGCTTCTTGTTCTGCCATTTGCCACCACTGAGAACAGCCTAGCTCCATCCTCTTTGGAACTCCCCTTCAGGTAGTTGAATGCTGCTATCAAATCCCCCCCTCGCTCTTCTCTCCTGTAGACTAAATAAGCCCAGTTCTCTCAGCCTCTCCTCATAAATCATGTGTCCCAGCCCCCTAATCATTTTCATTGCCCTCCGCTGGACTCTCTCCAATTTTTCCACATCCTTTCTGTAGTGGGGGGGGCCCAAAACTGGATGCAATACTCCAGATGTGGCCTTACCAGTGCCTAATAGAGGGGAATAATCACGTCCCTTGATCTCCTGGCAATGCGCCTACTAATGCAGCCCAATATGCTGTTAGCCTTCTTGGCAACAACGGCACACGGCTGACTCATATCCAGCATCTTGTCCACTGTAATCCCCAGGTCCTTTTCTGCAGAACTGCCGCTTTGCCAGTCGGTCCCCAGCCTGTAGCAGTGCATGGGATTCTTCCTTCTTAAGTGCAGGACTCTGCATTTGTCCTCATTGAACCTCAGATTTCTTTTGGCCCAATCCTCCAATTTGTCTAGGTCACTCTGGACTCTATCCTTACCCTCCAGCATATCTACCTCTCTCCCCAGCTTAGTGTCATCCACGAACTTGCCGAAGGTGCAATCCATCCCATCATCCAGATCATTAATGAAGATGTTGAACAAAACCGGCCCCAGGACTGACCCCTGGGGCACTCCTCTTGATACCGGCTGCCAACCAGACATCAAGCCATTGATCAGTACAAGTTGAGCCCGACAATCTAGCCAGCTTTCTATCCACCTTATAGTCCATTCATCCAATCCATACTTCTTTAACTTTCTGGCAAGAATACTGTGGGAGACCATATCAAAAGCTTTGCTAAAGTCAAGGTATATCGTGTCCACTGCTTTCCCCATATCCCCATTCATATGACGAATCAGTGAGAGATTATCGGACAGTGAAGGCTGCCACATTCGTCTGCCTGGGAGTATCCCCAGAAACCTACCAGTGCAGGTTCTGCTCAGAGTTTTTTGCCTCAGGGGCTCACCCGAAGGCTGAAGCCCAATGCCTTAAAGACTGGGCCACCGATGGCTACGCCCTGAGGTCCACACAACTGCGGCCATCATAGACATGAGTCTTAGAGCAGTACCTAGACATATTGCCAATGTCAATTCCAACATGGGCTTGGCAGCATAGCCCCGACTCGCTTGCCACTGTGGTACAGATTACAAAAGGAGTATTTGTTAGCTGCCAGGCCTTTCAAATATACCCCGCTGAGATCTGACAACTGGCAGGCCTGGAATCCAGGGAACTCTGCCCGGTTGCCAAAGGTGGCACCCAAGAGACCTGAACCAACCAGGAGGGAAGTCCCTCTGGATCCAGCCCCAGAGCACCGGTCACAATGGGTGCCTGTCCCACTCCCATCCCAGAGCTGCACCGGGAAACATCAATGATGCCCTCTACAGGAGGGATACTCATTGATTTTATAAAAGGGGAAACATGAGATGGTTCAAAAGACAATGGCAAAAAATGGATGGAATGAGGGTATGAGTATGATAGATAGCGTGTCATAATAGTCTGGTCAGAGAATAAAAATTAAAGAAGAGGACTGTAATAATGTATTGCAAATATAAATGGAAATTACAAAAGTTAGAAATACTCTAAAAGGCTCTTACCATCAGAGCTCAATTAAAAGGCAAATTGCAACTGTAAGATGAGTAAGCTTGAAGCAGAAAACAAAGCTCTAAAAGCAAAACTAAAAGAAAACAACTCTTCTGCGTGGCATATTGTTGCTAGCAAACAAAAAAGGGTAATTTCACCGACTTTGGTTTAGGCAGCAATATTAATAAAAAACAAAATGAAACTAATTGGAAACACCTTAAAAAACAAATTCAAAATTGGAACCTGGCACACACAGGGGAAGATCGAGATAATTGGCCCCCTCTTCCTCCTCCTCCCACCCTTTAACCCAGAATTAAGTGCCAGTGCTCCCTTGGCCCCTGTCCAAGTGACCACTCGGTGGTCAGGGACAGGTGAAAACAGAGTGGCCCATAATACTCACAAGTACACTACTCTCAGCACAAAGGAAATAAGGGGCTTACTGAAAGATCTCCCCGATATAAAGCCCAAAGACCCAAATTTGATATTCTGAAAAAGAATAAGCCAATATTACGTTATATCCCAGGGATCTTTATATCTTAAAGAAAGCTAAATGCCCCAACCTATCATGGGCCAAGATCCCTACAGAAGGGCACCGAAACAGCGTTTGGGCCTCTGTAAAATTTGAATCTGAAAATTATATGACCCGTGCCTCCACTGAGTTCAAGGAAGCAATCCAAGAAGCCTTGGGGAATGGAGCCAGTAACTGGGGATAAGGCAAGGACCAGCCTGCTTCTCAGTATTGAGAGAGAAAATGGGAGATGTATTCCAGCAATGCAGGTATTGCGGACTCAGAGAAAACTGATCAGGCATTTCTAAAAATGTTAAAGGAAGGTTTTAACTCCCACCTGTAAACAGCCCTTAATTTGGGAGTGAACCCAGGCTCTAGTCCATCTATATGTGGGCCTCCAAACGCAAAGCCAAATAAGCTAAAAAAAATAAAGAGCAAGGCTACGCGTGTTTCTGTGGTAACAGCAAACAGTAATGTAGCCTGCTATAATTGTGGGTGTCTCGGGCATACCCAAAAAAACTGCAGGCGCAAGGCCCAAAAGCCTAGTCAGGGACATCATGGCCAGTTGAATCCCCCTGCAGCACCTCACTGCCCTTGCCAATCTGGTCCTGGTCCCATCCCCACCCCCTCACACACCTCAGTGTTTTGTATGTGGGGAAATCATGCCCAAGCTAGATGCCCAAGCCGAGTAGCCCTGGGCAACCGGCCCCAACCGGTATCTCAACCAGCTGCCAACCCTTACTCACACCTAAGCAAAAAGGAAATGGCCAGGCTTTTAAATTCCATGACCCGCTAAAATCCAGCGCACCCCCTGCACCCTTGCTCATCTGTACTACTAATGCAGATATAGATCCCTTGAGGCCAGACTTACAAGCATGAATAAGGGGCTGGCCATGCACAATTCTTGTGGACACAAAAGCATCTGCTTCCATTACTGACCCCGCTCTCCCAACTACTAACAGTATACAGGGCTGGCTCCAGGCACAGCAAAACAAGCAGGTGCTTGGGGCGGCACATTTCTAGGGGTGGCATTCTGGCACCGGCCATACCGCCCCTAGAAATGTGCCCCCGCTGTCCCAGCTCGCCTCCGCCTGCTCCCCTGAGCATGCCGCCTCTGCTCCGCTTCTCCCCCCTCCCTCCCAAGCTTGTCGCGCGCAAAACAGCCTTTGGAACATGTTACACAAGATACCTGTTTCAAAGCTGGCCAGTATGTGCAACTCCCTACAAGAGGCAGAGGCGAATGAGTAAAAACACCAGACACTTAGGTTCTAGGTGGTTTGGTCTGGGGGTAAGCTATCGTAATTGCAGCTCGCCTCCAAAAACATCCAGGCTCCAAGGTCTCAGTCCAACTACCACAGCCCCGGAGCAGTCTTTGGCTCCCTCCCTGCATCTCACCGGATCTGGACTGTAACTGGGTATTTAGCTTCAGGGGATGTGGGCACACACATAAGACCCCCAATTTCGGGATGCAAAAAAATCACAAAATGTTGGGAAAAAGCCAAAAAAAACCGTAGCATGTTAGATGACAGAGGATTTTTTTGGAAGATCCAGTTCCATACTAAATATGCTTAATTTAAATTCTAAAAAGTCACACAATTCTTGGATCAAAGGCCAAACCACCCATGCCCTTAAGCATACTAACACCAGGTTATCTTATGCTCTAACTGCAATTAATGTAGCCTTAAAGGATTTTTACAAAATCATTAAAAAAAAAACGCAGATGCTACAGTCAACCTGACGAAGTCACAAGCTAAAGGTCGTGCTTGTAATATGCTGGCTCATAATCTGTTTAACGTTGCAAAAAAACCCTCATGTTAAATGTATGCCTGGGTTCCCCCCCGCCCCGTCTCATACTCTTTCCTCTCCCACCCTTGCCCACATTGCAGGCATTTCTAAGCAACTAATAGTAGCCTCTTTCCTTCCTCCAGACTCACCCTTCTCCTTTAATTTCCTTCTTGTGTACCCTTCTGTTATCCCTACCCATGTGTTTTCTTCTTCTTCCCTTTTTAAAGTCTATTAAATATATAACAATATGGTGTATGAAGTAAGGCTGTCTGGATACCTGGCACCATTCCCTGGTAGCTACACTAATGACAACCTCAAACTGTTGTACAAAAATGGACTGCTACATCATGTGTTCCTGTTCTACCATTCGTCCTTCAACCTCGTCCTCTTCTGTGGTGGTGGACGTCCTTCCTCTTGCAAACGGTAATGTTGCTGTACAAGTATCCGCTACTCAGTGGTGTTTCATCACCGCTGCATCTTGTTACATGTACGGACCATTACAGTGCCAGGCAAACCGTCCATGTGCCTGCAAATTACTAACTCATTTACTCCAGGTGATGTGCACCTCCCTGGCCATATGTTTACTGAAATATCAATGGCGCCCCAGTAATATAACAACCTATACCTGGACAACACACTAGCCAAAAAGCTACTACTCAAAATAGTCCTGGCTGCTGCTTCTGCATCTACCAACATTCATGACAGCACCACTAAAGGCTGCATCCAAGTTCAACTATCCAATCGAACTATCACCTGACTGAAAAATCCTGTTCATAATGAATCCTACAGCCCCATCTCCTAGTAAACCATTGTCCAAACAGCTGCTACTGCTTCTATATTTATGTTACTAACCTCTCGTTATGTGTGAGTACTTTAAACACATGCTTAAAATTCTTACTATGTTTCCTACCTTTACGCCCTTCCCCCAATTCCCCTCTCCCTCTCCCCTCCCCTGGGCAACCCTAAAACAAATCAAGTATATCAAAGCATTTAAAGTATTGACTTTATCTCACCTAAAAATTCAATATGTCAACAGGAGGGCACTGTCAGGCAAGAGTTAAAATTTAGCCAACAACTAAGACAGAAACCGCAGATCAAGCAAGAATGCTTCAGTAGCACAAAGACACTGACAACTGTAAACAACTGATAAACTTATATGGTCAATTCCCGCCCAGTAACTCAGCTCTTAGAACAGAACAAACCCTCCCTTCACAGCCCACCGGATATCTGTAAGCACTCTTTCCCCCCTCCCCGCCACCTCTTTCTCCCGCAAAGTAGCCACAGATACTTAATGTAATCAAAATGATCTCTATACATACGTACTGTTCCTATTTTATCTTTGTTCAGAGTTTTTTCTTGACTTGCAAATAAATTAATAAAAGAATGTATATAACTGGCCACGGTGGCACCATATTTTTGAAGCTGCTTATCAGTCTTCGCAGTACCGTGAATAAACCCTCTTCAGTATTGTCTGTGCCTGCCTAATTCTTGAGGGGAAAAATTTTTGCCTAACTTTACCAGGCAAAATAAAACAAAGCACACAAGTCTAAGCCTAATACATTAAGAAATTGATTAGAGAAAATCTCACCCTCAGAGATGTTCCAATAAGCTTCTTTCATAGACAGGCCTCCTTCCCAGTCTGGGCCCAATCCTTTCCCCCTGGTACAGTTCTTGTTAGCTCCAGCTCAGGTGGTAACTAGGGGATTTCTCATGACTGGAACCTCCTTTGTTCTGTTCCACCCCCTGTTATAGCTTTGGCACAAGGTGGGAATCTTTTGTCTCTCTGGATCCCCACCCCTCCTTCTAAATGGAAAAGCCCCAGATTTAAGATGGATTCTAGTACCAGGTGACATGGTCACATGTCCTGTGAGACCCCAAGCCTTCCTTCTTCCTGGCCTGACTCACGGGAAGGCTTGCTAGTAAACAGAGCCATTTACAACTAATTGTCTTAGTTGATGGGAGCCATCAAGATTCCAAACCACCATTAATGGCCCATACTTTGCAAAATTACAATAGGACCTCAGAGTTATATATTTTGTATTTCTAGTTTCAGATACAAGAATGATACATTTAAACAAATAGGATGACCACACTCAGTAGACTATAAGCTTTGTAATGATACCTTAAAGAGACCTTTTGCATGAAGCATATTCCAGTTAAATTATATTCACACTCATTAGCATATTTTCATAAAATCATATGGAGTGCAATGTCACAGCGGGCTCCTCTAATACCCCTACCTCTAGTAGGTACGCCCTTTGAGAGGATAGGGATCAATATTGTGGGCTCCCTGAAAAAAAAAAGTGTTCAGGACCACCAACATACTGGTCGTGGTGGACTATGCCACATGATATCCAGAAGTGGTCCCCATGCACTCAATAACAGCATGAACTGTAGCAATAGAGCTAGTTCAACTTTTTTCTGGATGGGCATACCGAAATCCTGACCAACCAAGGGACAAATTTCAGTTCCGGTTGTTCAAGGAGGATAGGACACTTCTCAAGTTTAAGCCTCTCAGGACCTCCGTGTACCATCCCCAAGTGGATGGCCTAGTGGAGAGGTTCAATCAAACCTTGAAAAACATGTTAAATAAATTTGTACACACCGACCCTCACAATTGGGACCAACTCATGCCCTATCTTATGTTTGCAGTATGAGAGGTGCTGCAGGCATCAGTGGGATTTTCCCCATTTGAGCTGCTTTATGGCCAGTGATCCTGGGGGATACTGGACCTTCTTAAGGAAACATGGGAAGCAGGGCCGGCTCCAGCATTTTTGCCACCCCAAGCAGCAAACAAAAAGCCTTGCAGCCGAACACGGAGGCGGAGTGATGGTGCGGCCGCCGAATTGCTGCCGGCAACCGAAGGAGAGTCGCGTCCCCATCGCCAAATTGCTACCAAGAGCGAAACGCACTCTGATGGAGTGGCCACCGAATTCCAGCCGCCTCTGAGAGCGGATTGCCGCCCCAGAGCCAGACGTCCTGCCGCCCCTTTACATTTGCCGCCTCAGGCATCTGCTTGGTTCGCTGGTGCCTGGAGCCAGCCTTGATGGGAAGAGCAACCTACCCAAGCCCAAGTTGTAATTCGGTATGTGTTACAAATGCGTGAATGACTAGATCAGGTGGCCAGGTTTGCTAGAGAGAATCTGGAGTGGGCCTAACAAACCTAGGCTCACCAGCTCATGCTCAAATAAACTGGTTAGTCTCTAAGGTGCCACAAGTACTCCTTTTCTTTTTTCATTATAATAAAGGAGCCCAAGAGAAAGTCTACCAACCCAGTGACTGTGTCTTGCTATTGTTACCAGCTCCGAGAGTAAGCTCTTAGCCAAATGGCAAGGGCCCTATAAGGTCATAAAACAAATAGGGGATGTGGACTATGAAATCTGTTGCCCACATAAGAGGAGGGAAAAACAAATTTTCTATGTAACCTTGTTAAAAGCATGGGAAGCACAGGAAGGCCTATTTATAGACCTCCAGGACCTGCCGGATGATTTGAGACCAGTGGTGCAATCCCCAGCAGGTGCTGCAGATGTACCCATAGCAGAATGCCTCACTCCACGTCTGCAATGGCAGGAAAAGAATCTTCTGGGATAATTTGATGATCTCTTCTCCTCTCAGCCAGGTTGGAATCATCTACTGCCCATCAAATCCATGCAAATCTGACTGCCAAGCCTGAACACAATACCTACCAAGTTCCTGAAAAGCTCTGTGAGGCTCTAGAACAAGAGGTTCAGGCAATGCTGGAGTTGGGGGTCACTGAGGAATCCCAAAGCCCTTGGTGCAGCCCAATGGTCCTGGTGCCCAAACCTGATGGCACCACCCAATTTCAGGGCCCTAAATGCAGCCCTACAGTTCAATGCTTATCCCATGCCCCCAGTTGATCAGCTTGGAAAGGCAAGGTACATAACATTGGAATTAACCAAGGGGTATTGGCAAATACCCCTTACAAAAGATTCCGGGGGCGGGGGAGGAGATCTACACTTGCCATACCCCTAGGGCTGTTCCATTTTATAGCTCTGCCCCTTAGATTACATGGGATGCCAGCCACCTTCCAACACCTGATGGATCAGGTACTGCATCACCATGGGCAATTTGCAGCTTCCTATTTAGATGATGTAGTGATCTTCAGTGAAGATTGGTGGTCATATCTAATGCAAGTAGCATCCATTCTGCAGTCACTGAGAGAGGCTGGGCTCACAGCAAAGCCAAAGAAATGTAACTGTGGTATGCAGGAAACCAAAATAACTTGGGTATCTGGTAGGGAATGGGAAGATACAGCCCCTACAAGATAAAACCAAAGCTCTAGAACAAACTCCAATTCAAAAAAAACAAAAACAAAACAAAACAGGTTTGGGCCTTTTTAGGCCTGGCCAGTTATTACCGTTGGTTTATCCCCCATTTTGCAAGAGTAGCAGAACCACTGACAGACCTGACCAAGATGTTGGCACTATGCATACAGGAATTCCAGGTGGTGTTTCAAAGTATAAAAGACATTTTGGGGCAGCAGCCAGTGGTCTGATGCATCAACTTTTACTTACCATTTATCCTGCACACAGATGCATCCAATGTAGGTTTGGGGGCTGTACTGTCTCAGAACTTCCAAGGGACAGAACATCCAATCCTCTATCTGAGCAAAAAACTTCAGCTGTGGGCGACTAGGTACTCCACCATAGAACAAGAGTGCTTGGCTGTCTGCTGGGCAGTGGTGGCACTGTGCTACTAATTACTGAGAGCCCCGTTCGAATTCCTCACAGACCATGCTGCAGGGCCAGAGGGAATTCAGTTCCTTACAGAAGCTGTAGGAATGTGGATGGTGTGTGGCTGACTGACAGAGCTGCAAAACCTCAGACAGGGCAGCGCTGCCAGAAGCTGGGGAGAGCGAGAAGGAACCCTGAGCTGGTTGATGGGACTCCATTAGGATAAGGGACGGGGGTGTGGGAAATGGACAAGGGAATTAGAGAAGCTAATTAAAGGGACACAGCAGATAGAGTAGTAGCGAGCTCAGGTTCTGCCCCCATGGCCCATTAGCCACAGCGGGGCGGGGGGGGGGGGAGTGGTCTGGACACTGATGCACCCCAGAGCAGGAACTGAACTATAGTGGCCCCGCTGGAGAGCTGCAGCCAGAAAGCCCAAGAGGATGAAGACATTGTCACCAGGGTGGGTGCCCTGGGGCACTGCTCTATCCCAGGTACATGCACTTGGCCAAGGGGGTGCTCATGAGAGGTGAGTGTGCCCCGTTACACTCACACACTGTGCTTGCTCTGTCTCAGTGAGGCCCACATTAAAGAGTGTTGTGTGATCTGCATATTGTTCAAGAAACAGACTCAAGAGGCTTTGCCTGAAACAGCACCTGCTCAAACAGACTATGCGGTTGTTTCAGCACCAAGGCCCTTGTTGGGTCGGAGGTCACCCTCGGGCTCCAAGAGTACTGTTGCTTCACATTCAGAGTAGCACCTCTCTGAAGAAACAGAGGGGCTTCTCACTGTCAACTGTGCCAAGGACAAGGTCACATAAGACTAGTCAAGACAGCTCATGTTCTCAGGGGAACACTTCTGCCTCCCCTAGGAAAAGCATGGACTGGCACGCAGTTGGTGCTAGTGTGCGGGATGACATGGGTACCTCTAGCCCTTCCCCAGTACCAAGTAGGGAGGTTAGAAACCCCATATTGTTGACTCCAGTTCTGGCCCCTGGGCATCCATTGAATCCGTTCCAACAAGGGAGATGCCAGCACTGACTGTTTCCACCTTGGCAGCATACAAGGCAGCTACAGGCCTATTCTACCTTTTGGCCCTGACCTCTCCTTTGGTCCAATACTTTTAGAGCCCCATCAACTGCTTGCCGCTGAACCCCCAGGTCTGGAGGCACTGCACCCCAATGTTCCCCTTCCACATGTTGGGATCGGTACAGGGGACCTCAATACTGGGAATCTCCTCAGCACCGCTGCAGGTGGCACCACAAATGTTACCTTGGCAGCTTTTACCACCCTCGACGTCAGGACCATCAGACACGCTGGTACTGCTGTTGACTTTGGGATTGACACCGCTTCCAGCACCTGCATGCTTGGTACCAATGGTACTGCTTACATGTCCATGCCGTTTCCTGCCTCGTTCTGGGCAACAGATGTCAGAATGGTTACTCACTCCCTCTGGTTTCGCTCCTCCCATATCCTTAGGATCCTGAGGCTCCTTGGTGTCTGGGTCAGGGTCATCATCCTCCTGCTCTGTCAGCTGAGATCATGGAGCTCCCAGTCTTTGTCACACTTGAAGACAAGATTGCTGGTGAGGTCTGCGTTGGTGACTATCAATCTGCTACAGGGCCAGGCACCAGAGGTCCTTCTCCCTGCAGAGCCTCCAGAGCCATTCTGCCCAGGTCTGTCAGCTCTGTAACAGAATCCAGCTTTGACCCAATTAAAGACCTTGTGTTGTTCTCTGGACAATTCTGTGCTGCCTGACTCGTCCTTCCTCTCAGTACCAGAGGATTAAGGCATAACAAGACCTTTTGCAATATGTAACTGCTTCCCTCAGTATCCAAGTGGACTTATTGCAAGAGAACACCCACAAATTAGTGGATATACTGCAGTCATCTGCTCCTGGGAGAATTGCCCTCCCTATCAATGAGGCGGTCCTTGAACTGGCTAGGGCCCTCTGGAGCATTCTGGTTTGGGTACTGCTTGCAGCTAAATGCATGAAAAAGCACATATTCATTCTGGTGTAGGGGTTTGAGGTGTTTCACTCCCATCTGGCCCCAAATTCCCTAGCTGTAACTGCAGTGAATGACAGAGCCCAGCAGGGCAGTTTTAAGTCCACCCCCAAGGAAAGGGACTGTAAACAAATGGCCCTCATGGGCAGGAAGAGTTACACTGCATCTTCCTTACAGATGCGAATTGCTAACCAGAAAGTCTTGCTGTCCAAATACAGTTTTGTTAACTGGGCAGCTATGTCAAAGTTTGCAGACCAGCTGCCCTGAGGCCTCGCAAGAGGAATTTGGGGCATTTGTCACTGAAGGCTGCTTGGTGGCTAAGATGTCCTTGCAGTCCACGCTAGATGTTGCGGATACCTCGGCCATGGTGATGGCCTGAGATCACTATGAGGAGGGCTTCCTAGCTGCAGAATTCAGGCACTGGTCCAGCTGTCCAGCAAACTATTGAGGATTTGCCCTTTGACAGCCAAATGCTGTTCTCCAACAAAACTGATAAGATGCTACACTCCCTCAAGGACTCCAGGGCTACCCTGCAATTCTTGGGGGTGTACATATCAGCAGTGCAGACATACCGCTATGGCATTCGGCAGCAGCAGCAATATCATCCACAGTGCACCTTTGGCCAGCTTTTCCCTCCTCAGATGCAATGGGACTACTCCAGAAAGGGACAGATCCCACAGGAGGAAGCAGTCGGACTCAGGGTTGGCCAGTCCACATGACCGACCCTGGCACCCCCCAAGTGTCCATTTTGACTCCTTGGTCCAGAGCACTGTTCCTGTCATTGCTCCTCCCTCCCCTTTTAGGACAGGCTAGCCCACTTTTACAATGCTTGGGGCTCAATCACTACCGACAGCTGGGTCCTAAGTATCTTCAAATCAGGTTATGCCATCCAATTCCTCTCCACATCTCCTCTTCATATCCCTCTTCAGGGACCTGTCTCGTGAGATACTGCTCCTTGATCAGGACCACCCACTGCTGCTAGTACTTTCTGGTACCCACACATAAAGGAGGTTTAAGACCCATCCTTGACCTTCTTGGCCTCAAATATATCAGGTATATGAGGTTCCGAATGGTCACTTTATCAACTATGCCACTGTAGGAATTCTAATGTAAACTAACCCCTAGAGAGGATCGATGAAGGAATAAAGAGAAAAAAAACACTGTATTCCTCACAGCACAGAAGATACAAGACCAGATCCACACCTGAATGGAGCTTTGTTTAAACTGACTTCTCAGAGGAGGTTTCAGAGTAACAGCCGTGTAGGTCTGTATTCGCAAAAAGAAAAAGGAGTACTTGTGGCACCTTAGAGACTAACCAATTTATTTGAGCATAAGCTTATGCTCAAATAAATTGGTTAGTCTAAGGTGCCACAAGTACTCCTTTTCTTTTCTCAGAGGAGGGTTATTTGTGTTATAAGTTGAAATACACCTGAGAGTCACCCTGTTCCAAAACCACCGACCAAGATTTATTAAGGGTCCATCACTGTGGTGGCATAATTTACTCAGCAGGTGAGAGCTGGGGGCAGGGTGGTGTTACAGCATGATAAAAGGTTATTTAATAGTAGACAAGACACTACAACTGGTTGTCAAAAAAATTACATAACATATTTAACCTGGAACAAATGGAACTGGATTCCACCTAACTACAATAACACTAAATAGATGAATATAGATAATATAAAAACTGTGTGTATGTGTTCAAATCATTCTATCATTTACTACTAAGTGTACTTAACTAAATATAATGCACTTAAATAAAAAAAATCTATCTATATCTCTGTATGCACAAGCTGTTATTTTCTAGGTTATTATTATTTTCTTCAAGGTTCCCCTTTACCCAAATATCTCACTTGGTGCTGGATAACGACCAAGTCAGATTTTGAGCATTAGGTGCCTCTTGTGAGTTCCTGACAGGATGAACTTGACTCATGATATTCACTGGTCATTAGACCTGACTCACTGGAACCGATGCTCAGGAACAAACAGGGACGGATGCTCAGGAACACATCGTCAAACATGAACTGACTTGACCAGCCAGCTTTAAACTGACAGGGACCCTCTCCTGCCTGCCTGCCTGTCCTGCCCAGCCTCTGCCTCTCCACTCACTCTGGGTTGCTCTCAGTCCCAGTTTCCCTCTATCCCTCTGGCTGCCCTGTCCCCTCACCCTGTTTCTCTCCATTTACTCCCAGACTCTGTTTCTCTCTGTCTCTCTCTCAGGCTTCCTCCTCCCCTGTCCCTCAACCGTCCTTCTCCTCCAATTGCCACTCTCCCCGCCAACCCCACAAGGGGAGAGGCCACCTACTCCCACTTTCTCAGAGGGAGGAGCTATTGCCTCTCCATGAAACAAAGACAGCGCATTCACCCTGAACACACCCTAAATGATATATCCCAATACAGGGTCAAGCTGCTTTACCTTGTTTATATTTGCATCATGCAGGTGAGTCAGCCAGGGCATGTTGGACAACAGTATAATTTATAGCAGGCTACGAAATACTCTGAGTTCTACCAGCTGGAATTATTTATGAACTGCTTAAAACAGCCTTGTGTCTGGTTCTCCTTTGGTTTGCACTTTGGGTAGTTATTTCTGCCTGTGCAATCTGCATGTACAGTGGGTTTCAAACACGATGTATTCAGAATGGCAATACTTCATATGCACTTTGCCTGGTAAAAGGTTCAAGAAGTGGACAGCCAGGCCTTTGTGTGATTCTGGAACAAAGCAGAACGTGTTTTTGATCATTTAACAATCTGTTGACCACATCCCCAGTACTAGCATCTTATGACTGTTCCAGCTGTGGTTGCATTTTGAGGTGCTATTCCAGTGATGATTGGCTGTCTGTAGCTTATTGTTATGGGCTGGGTTAAAGCCCATTGAAACTGGTGGATGTAACAGTTGCCCTTCCATTCTGGCTAAATGACCGAGAATTTAAATGCCCCTTTGTTCATCAGTAGCTGAAACAATAGAGGCCGCTGCCCCAAACACAGGCCCATATGGCAAGGCTGAGCAGAAGCTGTATGATATGGCCCAAAAGATTTCCCAGGGGCTGATATAGCAAATGCAGGGTTGGGGTATTGACTGGTGGCACTATGTGTGTTACTGTGTTTTTGAGATAAGCAGAACTGCAGGAGAAGACACCAGAGTGTAGAAGCAGCAGCAAAGCCAAGGACACAGCCATAATAAACACTGGGAACATGGCCCTGAGAAAAGCCTAGAGACAGAGCTTTTGGGCTAAGTGCTGACTGGAAAGAGGGCTTGGAGCTGTGAGCAAAGAAATTGTCTCTTGTTTTATTCCTGCCATGTTCTGGGGGAAAGCACTTTGTACATTCCTTGGAAATAAACAGGAAGCCATCAAAGAAATATCAGATTCTACCAATAATTTCTCCTAACTGGGACAACCTGCAAAACCTCAAAATTCTGCCCCAAGCCTCAAAATTCATGGAGGGTAGGTCAACAGATAGCTATTAGCCAGGATGGGCAGGGAATGAGCAACAGGGAATGGATCACCGTTCTGTTCATTCCCTTTGGGAAATGGATTACCTGTTCTGGCCACTGTCAGAAGACAGGATACTGGGCTAGATAGACCTTTGGTCTGACCCAGTATGGCCGTTCTTATGCTCTTAACTGCTCAGGTCAAAAGAGGTAACAATATTATTCTGTGAGGGTTTCAGATTCCAAGAGCAGTTACACCCAACTAGGGAGAGATAGTCTGGCAAATGTATGGTGTGAACGTGGTACACAAGATAGTTGCAAGGTTTGATAATTTCAAGCTTATGAGAGACCAACAGCCACTAGTGACACAAATAAACAGTAAAGAGCTAGTCCGTTATTACAAGACTGCTCATGCAAGTGGTGAGATTTAAACCATTAGGAGAATATGAACCATGGAAGTCCCTAGTGAGGTTTTTGGGGCGTTTTTTTGTTTTGTTTTTTTACACAGCGTACACCCAGAGAAGTAGAAGAAAATATAAATACTCTTTCTGGAAGGTTGCAATGGAACACGACTTTATTTCTTAGACTCCAGAACCCTAACACACAGGAACCACTCCCCCCCGCCCCCAAAGAAGGATGGTCCCTAAAGCAGAGATGCACAATTCCACCCACCTTGCTCAAGGCTAGCTCTCTGCAGGTTGCCTAAGAGGACACAGATCAGAGGGTTTCTCTCAGAGGTCCCTAGCCTGCAAGCAGGACCAGGAACCCTCTTAAAATTACAAACAACCACCTTAAATTGTAACAGTTCTCTGTACACCACATAAGGAATAACATATTCTAAAGGAGCCTGACTGATCACACAGGTTGTCTAGAGGCTCAGGTTGATATACAAGGACACGTGGGTGCCATTTTGAATGCCCTGCCAGCCTCAGCCCAGAAATAGAACTGATTTGAAAGGCACTACTGCTGATACACAACTAATAAACTTGGATGTAATTTGCAGACTTGCTTGGCTCAACTATATCTTAGAGATCCCCATTCAGTCTGTGATTTTTGTGCAATGACAGGAGCTCTCCAACAGTGAACTCTGGTTACCTATGATATTCCTGTTGTGGTACTGGAAACAGGAGAGACAACCAGGGCCTCACAGAATGCCAGGAATGAGCCTGAATGTTGGTTTGGTAGCACATGGAGAGTCATGAAAGTCTTGCAGAATGACCAGGAAGATACAACTCAAAGATCCTTCCCTACTTATTGTGTCACTTGATAGGCTGTGGAAAGGAACAACTTTAGAACAAAAGCTGGTTGGAAAATCAAAATTTCCCTCAGAAAACCAGTATTTTTTTTACTGAAAAATTTAGCACAAAGATTTTTTGCTCAATTTTTTTTTTTGCCAGAAATATTTTTTGAACAGATTTGAAGAAAAAAAATTTCCAGGCAACATTTTGAAACAAGATGAAAATTTGTCCCTGTGTTTTGATTCTTTAAACTAAAATGCTGAAATAGAACATTACGTCAAGATAAAATGAAATCATTTTAATATTCCTTATGTGAAAATTGAAATTTTTCAACCGAATAGATATTTTCCTGTAAAAAAAAATTTATAACAAAACCATCTTTTTGGAGAAAAAAAAACTTTCCACACAAACAATTCAACCGTCTCTAATTAGATCTGTGTGAGAAAAAGGGACACACCTGGGCCCAACAGCCATGGGTGTTCTTCTAGATTTGCAGCACCATTGTCAACATTAAAAGGCATCTCCTCTCATTTTGGTATTATGGACCAGTTTGCCATCTCTGAATTAGAACCTTTTGGGGGTATAGTATGATTTCAAGTATATTATCTCCACCTCCCCCACCCATGAGGGAATAAAATGCTGGAAATAGCAGCTCACATTGCTAACAAAATTCTGTAGCAAAAAGAACCATATCAGCTCATTTGTAGGGCAGGCCCCATGTCAGTTATCAGAATAACCTTGAGCAGCTGCTCATGGGCCAACAGATCAGAATGTTGCCAGCCTTAGAGATAGAACTTCATCTTAAGTGTTCCCTGCTTAAAGGTTGCAAGACTGAGACACAATAAATAATTTTATCTGCCCACTAAGTGTCTACACAGCTCCAGAACTCAGCACCTTCTGCTGCACTGAACTGTCAGCTCACTTCTTAGAAAAAATCACCTGCATGCCAGAGGGCTTCTCAGGACACTAATAACTACAGATCAGACAAAAGCCAGAGAATGCAACCTTTCTTTAAATTTGACCCATTCACCCAACTGGAAATCTAAGAGGATCCCAGAAACTCCAAGCCATCACATTGCGACTTTGATCCTAGTCTTTCTTGCCCAGTGAAAGCTGAGTGCGCCTCGGACCCCTTCTAATAGAAATCATCCTCACTTCCTTTGAGGTGAGAATCATAGAAAGAAGGGATGGAAGAGACTTTAGTCCATCCCCCTGCATTGAGGCAAGACCAAATAAATGTAGAATATTCCTGACAGGCGTTTGACTAACCTTCTCTTAAAAACCTCCAATTTTATCTGTAAAAAGAAAAGGAGTACTTGTGGCACTTTAGAGACTAACAAATTTATTAGAGCATAAGCTTTCGTGACCTACAGCTCACTTCATCGGATGCTGGACCACATTTTCCTAGTCTGCTTATGAGAATGTCACATGGGACTATATCAAAAACATTACTAAAGTCAAAATATAGCATGTCTATTGCTTCCCTCATCCATTAGCCAATAACCCTGTCAACTAAGGTATTAGGTTGCTTTTGCGTAATTTATTCTTAACAAATCCATGTTGGCTATTCCTTATAGACCTATTACCCTATAGCTGCTTACAAACTGATTGTCCACTACTGCCCCCTCACCATTATCCCCCAACAAGCGCTGGCTTCCTCCGGGCCCTGGGGGTGCTCAACCCCCTACTCCATCCCATGCCCCACCTCCAACCACCCCCTTTCCCCAAGCCCCCACACCATCTCTTCCCACTCCTGCTCCACCCCAGACCCCGCCTCCACCTGCCCCCTTCCTCCAAGCCCCAACCCCTGCCCTGCCCCTTCCCACCCAGATCTGCCCCCTCCTCTGAGTATGCCTTGTCCCTGCTCCTCCAACGCCTCCTGCATGCTGCAAAACAGCTGATTGTGGCGGGTGGGAGGTGCCGGGGGGAGGGGGGAGCTTGGTTGCTGGTGGGTGCTCAGCACCCACTAAATTTTCCGTGGGTGGTCCAGCCCTGGAGCACCCATGGAGTCAGTGCTGAAACATCCCCCTAAATTTAACATAATCCAGCCATTACTTAATAAACCATTGCTTGATTCAGCCAATCTCTGCAGCTACTAACTGGTATCTAATCTCCCATTCCTATGCAGGCTAATGGTGAGGTTCACCAAGGGTACACTGTGTTTTACAACCCACTGCTATAAGTCTGAGAGCACAGGTCTACAGACACAGGCTCACTCCCCTGCACTAAAAACAGCTGTGCAGAAGCTGCCACTCGCACAGCTGTTTGCTTCTGAAACCTAATCCCTTCCATGGGTTTCATAGGTTAAGCATCTACACAGTGCTGTAACATGAGCCCCACAAACCCAAGTCTGTAGACCTGGACTCCGAGACTGGTTGCTGCAGGTTTTAAAACACAGTGTAGATGTATCCAAAGGTCCCTCCAACTCTACCTGTAGGGCCAACAGTCTGGTCCTCTCCCTATCAGGCTTCACATGAGGACATGCAGCAGAGATGGCACTAGTGGCCGTGATGGATGATTTACTCCTGGCCATACATGGGCAAGGGCCATATATCCATGACACTACTGCTGGACCTCCACATAGCATTTGCTGGTATCTGACTCAAAGCCACTGGAAATCAACAGTGGATTATTCAAGTGAATGCTCCTCCAATAACTTCTTAGAGTAAGGGAATTAAAGTGCTCTTCCAGTTACGAATTTTAGCAAAAAAAGTCAGTAATGTATACAGTACTACTGCTTTAACAACAAAATCCCCTTTAGCCCATTGTAAATTATTATCCCAAGGCAAAAACCAAAAGCCCTTGTTAAATTGGAATACAGATTGGAAAAGTATGGGTAATTTAAAGCACACAAATCGTTGAGAATATTTTAGATTTTGGAAAAAAAAAAAAACAAATCCACAAATATAAGAAAAACATGGAACCTCTAAATTAAGGTTTAAAATTTACAGTTAAGTTAACCAAACAATATTTACTCTCCTTCTCTTGACCATTTTGGGGATTAAAGGAAACTGTCTTACAGCTGAATGATTTCAGCTCTTCCATGCTTGAATTTTAAGTCCTTTAGCACATGTTCTTTTCAGCATACTAAATTTCATGGGATTCTTTAATCAGAGCCTTTGTTGGGGATACTCCATACACTAAGGGGGAACATTCCCCATAACATTAATCTATATTTCCTCTAGTATATCCTATGAGGGATTGTGTTTAGAGAGATATAGCCAGATTCTGACACTCTTCCTCATGCCGAGCACCACCTAACTCTACAAGTGGTCCCACTGGACTCAGCAGGACTATTCATGCAGCAAGGGCCTACACAGCACGAGAAGTTTCTCAAGAGTGAGAATCTGGCCCATATATAAATGGGCATTTGTAGATTTGAAAAGCACCCCATTACTGAGGGAGGGTGGCAGAGAACTCCCGTGCCATTTTAAACTGTTATTTAATTCAAGCTCATACAACATGCTCATGGTCTGTTGGATTATGAACTTTTAACTAGACACAAGTGTGATGATGATATTCCTGTTCCACAGAGCCACATTAAAGGCAAGAAAAGCAATACTGTAACCAGCTCCTATTAATACTCTCACCAGACTGTTCATAAATGGAATCCGCAGCCACCCTCTCTCTCTGAAAGGTACAAGTTACGCCCATGGTAGCTAATGGAAATCGTTCTGACCGTGTGGAGAGAATAGGGCCCCATATTTTCACATTAAGCCTGTCAGTGTGGTTACCCAGGAATCCCAGTGGAATTCTCTGCTGCTTCTCTCTGGTGAAGTTCAGTTTTATTGTGAGATCAAACTCCAGCTAATTCTGTTTGAATTTCTTGGGAAGTTCAGGTACAAACTCCAGACAGAGAGGACGATAGTGGACAACTGCCCAGGGCGTTGTGGTCAGGGGGGCACCATGGCCAAGAGGCAAGGAGCAGAGCAAGCCTAGGGTGTGAGGTCGTGGAAGGGAGCTTGGGGCAATGAGCAGGGGAGGCAGTGGGCCCCCAGGGTGATAGGGGGAGCCCAGGGAGGCAATGGGGGCCGGAGGAGAGTCCCGATAGGGAGTGGGGGTCAGGAGCGATGGGGGGGGAGCCCAGGGAGGCAGCAGGGCCCATGGGGGGTGAGGGGGAGTTCAGGGAGGCATCAGGGCCCGGGGCAATGGGGGTGTGTGGGTGGGAAGCCCGGG